>NC_045656.1:1072260-1672260 GCF_009829145.1 Chiroxiphia lanceolata
TCTACTTCCTCTCCTTCTCCTCTCCTCTCCTCTCCGACCCTCCCGCTCCGATTCCTCTCCTCTCCGAACCCTCTCCGACCCTCCTCCGACCCTCTCCTCTCAGACCCTCTCCCTCTCCCCGACCCCTCTCGAACCTCTCCTCTCCTCTACCTTCTCCTCTCCTCTCTCTTCTCTTTCTTCTTTCTCTTCTCTTCTCTTCTCTTCTCTTCTCTTCTCTTCTTCTTTCTCTTCTCTTATCTCTCTTCTTCTTCTCTTCTCTTCTCTTCTCTTCTTTCTTTCTCTTCTCTTCTCTTCTCTTCTCTTCTCTTCTCTTCTCTTCTTCTCTTTTTCTCCTTTCCTTTTCCATTTCCTCTTCTTCTCCTTCTCCATTTCCTCTCCTTCTCCTACTCTTTTTTTTTTTTAAATTTTTGTCTTTTGTTTTTCCTGTTTCTTTCTCATCCTCTTTAGGAGATGAGAAGGACCAGAAACACTGTAATGGCTTCATAGGGTGACCAGTCATTCCTGTTTTAGTGGATATTGTCTCACAGAATTAGTAGTCTGTGAAATTCCCACAAGGCAGGCATAGCTGAATAGACATAAAATTTCTTCTAAACAAATAAACAGATTTTAAACAAACAATGAAATTTCCAGACAGCTATTTGAAATTGTAGGGAACTGTTGAATTTTTACCTGAACAAGTTAAGCAAATAAGCAGTAATGATATTTGCCTTGTCAGAGAAGTGAGGGAGTTTGGAGGTGGAAAACTCTGATACTTGAAACCTCTTTTAAAGACATTGGGCTTGGCTTGTTGCCATGGCTTGCAGAGTCTGCAAGCAATTGTTCACACTAATAATTAAATAGAAGTTTATGAAGTTTATTCTGCTGGGATTTTGCTACAGAAATAATGTTTTGAGGCTTTGTAATGATGTCCCGGTTGGACACTGCTTTCATGAGACACATGACTCATGAGAAAATGAAATCACACACAGTTCAAGGGAATTTAGAGATGAAGAGCCCTGTTCAGCAGAAGAAACCCAGCAGCAGAGAGATAGAATTTGTTCCACTGGTCCTAGGGGCATCTTGTAAACAGCCACATCTGCTCAGGATTGTTTACTCTGGTTTATGTGGTTTTGTCCCAGCCACCAGAGCTGCCACCATTGTCACTGCAGGCAGGGAGGTACAGTGATAGATGAGCCTTGAACAAGCCATTTAAACAGAATTCAGTTTAGTTCTGCCTTCCCGTGGGTGTAGATGTTTCTCTGGACTTCTCAGCTTGCAAAACTGTGAAACACCTCACCAGGAGTTTATCTGTGGGTATTTTTGCTCCTAGTCACCAAATGCAAAAGCATGTGGAAATGAAAGCCAGTTCGAGTGAGGTTGCACCATCTTGGTTTGCTTTGGAGTCAATTCTTACTTCATCTGACATTCCCAGTTGTCTTGTGTTAATACAAGAGACTTTGTACTTTGCTGTGCCACGTCAGTAATGTCAAAGTGATGCTTGAAGTTACT
The DNA here is from genome assembly GCF_009829145.1 of Chiroxiphia lanceolata. Classification (NCBI taxonomy): domain Eukaryota; kingdom Metazoa; phylum Chordata; class Aves; order Passeriformes; family Pipridae; genus Chiroxiphia; species Chiroxiphia lanceolata. The sequence continues at coordinate 1,073,749 of NC_045656.1, forward strand.
ATTTTTCTATCAAGAGCCTGTTTGGTGGCCAGCATGAGTCTGAGCTCCAAAGCCTGGTACATGCTCTGTTGACTAAGCTCAGTCAGCCAGCTCTGGTTTGGGGCACATGCCGTGGGACTGGGGGCTTTGGCAAAGTCATGGCACTGTTGGTAGTTGCATGAGGCACTGTAGCTGTAACTCCTGGGATGAGGGAGCTTGGAGAGCAGATATTGGGCAATAGGGAATGCTAGAGAGTGTGATTTTGTGCAAAATTGGAGCCTGCAGCAGTAGAGGGGCTTTTATCAGCCATAGTGTGGCCAGCAGGACCAGGGCAGTGACCATCCTTCTGTGCTGGGCACTGGAGAGGCCTCACCTTGAATTCTGGGTTCAGTTTTGGGCCCCTCATGACAAGAGTGACATTAAGGGGTTGGAGCATGTCCAGAGAAGGGAATGGAGCTGGGGAAGGGGCTGGAGCAGCAGGAGCAGCTGAGGGGGCTCAGCCTGGAGAAAAGGAGGCTCAGGGGGGACCTTCTGGCTCTGCAACCCCCTGACAGGAGGGGGGAGCCGGGGGGGGTTCAGGCTCTGCTCCCAGGGAACAAGGGGCAGGAGGAGAGGGAACGGCCTGAAGTGGCACCAGGGGAGGTTTAGAGTGAATATTAGGGAAAATTTCTTCACAGAAGAGATGGTCAGGCATTGGAACAGGCTGCCAGGGCAGTGGTGGAGTCATTGTCCCTGGAAGCATTCAAAAGGTGTGTGGATGTGGCACTTGGTGATGTGGCTTAGTATTGGCCTCAGCATTGCTGGAGGAACAGCTGGACTCAATGATCTTAGAGGCTTTTCCAGCCTAAGTGATTCTCTGATTCTGTACAGGCAGGATGGAGCAACTGAACAGGTCTGTGTACAAACCTTTGTGTTCAGCAGTGCAGTGCTCTGGGAAGATTCTGGTGCAGAGGGGGGTTTTACCAATCAGCCCATCTCTACTTATGACTCAGCTGCCATGGCCATGTTACATATTCCTTAGTTACCTGAATAAGGAATGAGTCGTGAACCACACAAATATTTGGAGCTGTTAACATTCACACGCTGTTATTTTTTCGTAATAACAAGCACCCTGGGGAGGCCAAACTCTTGACTACGAGGAATCTTGACAGAAAGTTCCCAGCTTGGAGTTGTGGGCTGGGTTTTTTCCCTACCACTGCAGTGAAAACAACTGATCTGGTGACTCAACGGCAGGAATGTTGCTCGAGCTGCTGCTCACAGCTCTGTCAGAGCGAAGTGCAGCTTCCAGCACTATCCACGTCTGTCCCTGCAGCAGGTGAGCTGCTTCCTGGGTTTCCCTTCTCCTCAGGGAAGGTGGGCGAGGCAGTGTTGGGGCAGCTCGGGTGAGCAGATGAAGGGGAGCCGCAGTGGAGCCAGGCTGGGTGGCTGTGGCTCGGTGCTAAACCCACGTGCGTTGGAGCAGTGGCAGGTGTTAAATAGTAACAGATGTTAATATTGACAAACTGAAGTGGCTAAATGTGGAAATACAGCCCTGCTGAGACGTGTGAAGTGAGGCAATGACCTTCACACATTACAGATATAGTCAATAAAAAGGAGTTTGACTTGAGTGAGATGATGCTGTGTGTGCAGTGGGATGCTGGGCTGGTTTGGGCGGCATGGGGTATCTCCCTGTGTCCCAGGGAATGGGATGGAGAGTCTGTACAAAAGAGGTGACAAACACCAAAAAGCTCAGGCTTCAGCAAACCTGTTTTGAGCACCTAGTGACTGTGTGAACTCTGTGTTTGTCTTCCAGCCCCATTTCAGACATGGAGAAGAGGCAGCTCTGTCAAACACTAGGTCCCCCTGCAGCTTTAGCCCCTTTTATCCACATTTTCTCTTTTGTTGTACAGATCAAGGATCCTGATGTCTGCTCTGTTTGTGCCACCGTAGAAGCTTTTATATAACCTGTTTTATATCAGACCTCAAGGTATTTAGGGTCACAGCCTGCTTTTGTGACTTTAGCCAGGAAATTCAGTGGGACAAGGTTTTGATCTCTTTTGTTCCAGGGAACAACAGCAATTTCTGCTGTTCTATGTGGTATTATTCTGAAATTTGGGAGACAAGGAGATGCTGTGTTAAAGGGAGATGGGTTTTTTTTAGAAGCTCCCTTGTATCCAGTCCATGCTGTGTATCAGCAGAGGTTTCATCCCTTGAATGACTCCTCATCCCCAGACTCAGTCTCAGGAGCCTCTACCAGCTTGTGCTGTGCACAGGCCATCTGAGATCTGGGGAAGCAACACAGTGATGAAACCCTCTTTGTGCATCTTGCTTCCACCTCACAGGCCCAAACCCACAGAGCGGAGGATTTCCTGACTGAAGGGAAGGGATATGCCAGGTTTCTCCTAATATATGCCTTTGACTGGGATCCAGTTTTAAAGCAAACATTGAAGCCGTTGGTTTAAACATGCTGGGATTTTTTCTCTGTTTTGGGGACTCAGTAAGATTTGCACCAAGCCTGGTCAGGGCAGTGCTGCCATCGGGGGGTTCATAACTCGAGGCATCCACTGGGACAAACCAGCCTGGCGTGTTTTTAGCTGGCATCAGCTCCCATGGCAGTAGCACACATAGAGATCACAGCCAGGAGACAGCGCAGGGATGTTCAGTGACAATATTAGTGGTGGAAATCAGCCACTTTCACTTTCCATTTCTCTGCAGATCAAAAGTGAATATGCAACGTCTTCATTAGCAAGGCAAATACCTCAACACCAGGAACCGGGGCGATTCCTTCCAAAGCGCAGAGCAGGAGATAAGCACACATCAAAGGGGGAACTAGTCATTTTTATGAGGGGATCCCAGTCTGAAGTGGAAGGCTCCTGCTCAGGGCCCAATCCCACCTGACATATGTCAAGTGGAAATGAGGAGTTTTGCTGCTGTTTGCTGATTGCAGTGGGATTCTTTGTATTAGTATTGCTCAGGGAAGGGCCCCACAGCAGACTCAACAATTGCAGGTTTGATTTGTAGATGAAATAATAACTATGGTAACCAGAGTCCAGCCCTAGCCTGCATAACTTCACTCCTTGCATCCAGGCTCCCTTGAGACAGCTTAACAGGCTCAGAGCGTCATCCCTCTTTCAAATGACAGGACTGAGGGGATGAATCACCCATTGACTGGGGAGGCTGTAGCTTAGGTAGTTTGGGCAGGATGTCTGGGACTGAGGTGCCAATGGTAGGTGACCTCGGAATGCCCTTTGATTCTTGCTGCCTGGTGAGCCAGGCATTTTCCAGGACATCTTTGAGATGTCCCTTCCTAAATCAGCCCATTTGAAGCTCTGTAACTGCAGGATATTCACCGGTTTTCCAATGTATCTCACCTGTGAGGGGAGGTACATGGGGAGCTGGCAACTATTTTCCAACGTCACCTTTTCTGAAAGAGGCTGCAGGGAGAAGGAAGGTTTGCACCAGGTCAGAGGTACCAGCAGCCCCCAGGTGCTCCCCTACCAGGTTCCCAGGACAAGGTGTCCACCACATTTGAACTCCCAGAAGTGCTGAGATTGCTGGAAATAAGACCTCCCAAGGGCAAAAGCCTTGTGGACTTCAGGACAGAGAGGAGCGCAAACGGGCTGCATGCTTTTTTCAAGAATTATGCAGAATCTGAACTTTGATTAGCTGCCTTTGTATTTCCAGAGCACTAGAAGCAAGGTGAATTCTGCCTTGGTAATTTTTAAGCTTATTTTTTCTCATCAGAGGGTTTTAGCATTAACCTATAACCAATGTAACTTTTAATGTGATGACATAGTGAGCTTCAAGTTGGCAGAGGTCAGTTCTCAAGGATTTTAGCCTGCAGGAACCTACTGATTTTTAATGGGGCATATGGGTTTGAAATTCATTCCACAAAGCCAGAGTCTTTCCAAGCCTTTGTTTCAGCTAACATCATTATAAATACTTGAATGACTTTTGGAGATCATATAGGATATATCACCAGTCAAAATGAGTTAGAAACAAATTGACACGCTCTTGTATCTGGGGAAGGACTGGCTTTTCTTTGAATTTTGTTGTTTTCTTTCATTTGTAATTAAATTATTTGCTCTGAAAGTTGATTGGTATTGACAAAGAGTACGTTTTCTCTCCACTGAATACAATTTTTTCCTTTACTTTGTGAATCAGACATGAAAAATTTACCACTCTGATACTTAGATAAAAAAACCCTACATGTATAATGTTAGTAAGCTTGTAGCTTTTAAACAGCACAGAGCTGCAATCAGCCCCTCTGGAGCCAGAGTTTCAGGGAAAGCTTGAGTTCCTGAGAAGACCCTGAATAGAAGGGTCTTATTGGGAACTTTTCATAGGAAAGCCTCCCTCAAATGCACTGAGGACAGCAGTGCACAGAATCCACCGCACTCTGATAGATGCAGCATAACATGCTCAAAGTTCCCAAGTGTCCAAGAAGCCCAAGATCTATTAGCTGAACATTTGAAACAGTTATCTAGCCTTACTGCCAAATGTAGGGCATTCATTTTCTTGAATCACTGAGCTAAATGGTTTTTCTTAACTCAGACCTAGGGGCAGAAATACAGGCTCTTGACTCCCAGTGCTCTAAATATTTCTCCTTTGTTAGGGAGATGAGCTGCAAATAAATTCACACAAGCCCTTGACAGGAAGAGCACGTGTGGTGAGAGGAGGTATTGGCACTGCCAGATATTACATACTTAATTCAGTTAAGGAGTTAGTGTCTGTTTATAGTCGATGGGGATTTAAGGACACATTCCTCAAATGTGCTCTGAATTCCCACCTGGAGAAGCCCTTCCCTCTCCTAATCTGGGACCGAGTTATATAAAACCTTGTCCACCTTCTCAGAGCCCACAGATCAGCCTGGAGTGTCTCTACCAGTCTTACTTCATTTCTCTGGTGAGACGTGTGTCAGAGCAAACTATTTCACTGGCAGCTTTTGCCCAAAGGGTCATGGGTTACATCCAGCTCCAGGTATTTCCTTCTGCAAAACCTGCCACCTACTTTTAGCCACAAGGAAACCTGGTTGCCATCTTTCACTACTGACATCTGCTAAAAGGCAAACTTGGGAGGCTGACAACAAGCTCACAGTGCTCAGGGAGCTCTCAGAAGTCTATCTGGGCCAGGCTTTTCCTTTCCTACAGTGAAATCACCCATATGGTAATTGTGCTTCAGCTGGGAGGCTTAGGGGGCTCAGGGGGGAGAAGCCAAAGGGCTTGTCACAGTGTCCAGGGCTTGGGAGGGAGTGGGTGTCTGCAGAGGGTTTGTCTGGTGAGTACATCAAGCTGTCTGTGCCCTTCCTAGTTAGGGGTTGTGCACCTTGAGGTCCTAAAATTGTGGCCTAACTTTTGGCTAATAGGATTATCTGTTTATCTTCATTTATCTTCATTTGAAAAATAAGTTTACGTGTATTGATGTGAAGTGGCTTGTCTATTAATACACTGAGCATTGCCTCCTCTCTTGTTCATTGTTTCTTTCTGAAGGCTGCAAGTCTAAGCTTTCTCTCTGGGCTGTGCAGAAGGTTGGGTTATTTGCCTGACTCGTGGCTTTCATGAACATGTTGCCATTAGCCTGGTGCTGCCTTCTGATCTCTGGCTTTGCTGAACCCAGACAATAGCAGAGGTGCTGCAGGGTCCCACTGCTCAGCTCCTGCCCTGGTTTCTGTGTCACTTGATGCTAATGTGGTTCTAATTGACTTGAATTTGGGGAGCTTTGTGTTGTGGGTGCTGCTCCTGTGGAGTTTGTTGGTGTGGGGTAGGCACTTGCTCAACACAGGTGGCAGCAGTGGACTCGTCCACAGGCTCTTCCCTGGCTGTGCCCTGAGGATGCACAGAGCAGCCCTTTGAGGTTCTGATCACCTGCACTAAGGCCCTGCAGTTCCTTTTCCAAGCAAGGCTTTTTAGGATGAAAGGAGATTTTGGGGGTTTTTTCCCCCCAAGAAATTAACTTTTCCATGAATAAGGAAAATACTTCTTTAGAAGTTCTGTTTTTCAGCTCTTAAAATTTTTATATCTATTCACATAACAGCTGAGCTGTTCTTCTGTATTAATGTCTACTTCACTGTGCCTGTTTCTCAGGGGCACCAAATCTGTCTTGCATTAGATAGTCCTTGTATTATTTTAACTAAGCCCTTTAGAAGGTGGTTCATTTCTAACGGCAGGTGTAGCAAATCTGTGTTGCTATGCCAGGTCTGGCCTGTGCTTCCTGATGATCCTCAGCTGGGCTGGATCAGGCTCTCCCTCTGCATTCCTTAAGGCTGGTCCTACTCACTCCCCCTCTGAGAGAGCCGAGAATTCCCTGTGCTGGTTTCAAAGTGACCCTCCTGAGGGTCAGCAGCCGCTCCCAGGAGCAGCCGCTGCGGCAGCGCCGCACCCTGACATTGATAAACCACAACATATTGTTTAACATATTGTTCCCAGTCCAACATATTGTTCGCATTCATCATGGAAGCAATCAGTACAGAGCATTTTATTGCAAACCTGTTTCCTGGTGCTCATCATTAGGTCATTAACCTTAACAATGTCAACATGTTGTCGGTAGGCAGCTTAATTGGAGAGCAGTGCAGAGCATTGCACAGGCTGTGCCACATACGGGGCCCAGCTTAAGGGTAATAGAAATGCTGCACCAGCCTGGCACTGCTGTGAAATAAAGGCAAGTTTGGACAGGAGATGCAAATCAAAGAATAATGTAGCTGTACCTTAGAGAACCTAAAGAATGTCTCAGCAGAACCATAATTTCCTGTGAGCACCTGTGCCAGGTGAAGGTTTTCATTTTACAGTTATCAAATTCCAGGTACTGTTTTTGTTGTTCTTTTCCCTCGATGCCTTTGCTAGTTCCAAGGAAAAGAGGTGGACAGTCCAGTGACTTCTAGTCCTCTAAAGGCAAACACTGATCTTGGCAAGGCTTTCCTCTGAAAGTGCTTGTTGAAACAGCAAAGCTCACGTCTCCTGGCATTAGTTGCTCCCAGGCTATGTGACAGAATTTCAACAAATAACATGTATATGGACGAGTCTGATAAGAGCAAGTAAATTCTTCAGGAAAATATCCTGATTGTGTACTAAACTTGGGGGAAAGATTTCTTTTCTTACAAGACTTGCTTAGTCAGTTATAAGGTATTGTTATACTCTCTCTATGAGCTCTGCTTCGTTATTATGGAGATTATCAGGATACCACCCCCTTTTTCAGTGTAGATGGTCAAACTCTTCAGAGAAAGGCCTGTCTCTTGGCATGTGCTGGACCTTATGCCAGGTCCTGGCAGGGTCACCTAGATCTTGTCATAATGCTATTGAATGCTGATAACCTGTGGTTTGGGTATTAAAGTTGAAATTTAAGATATCTGTGGGATGTCAGCTTCCATTTCTTGTTGATTTTTATTGGCAGTTAGATAGATGTGAACATTTCAGCCTCAAGTTCTGCTGAGTTTTGATTGCCCTGCAGTAGTACATAGGTGGGGTCCAATTAACTGCTGTGCATATGACTGAAAAAAGCATCTCTTTCCTCTTACTGCTCCAGGTGAAATCACAAATTACTCAGCAATGTGAAGCCAAGGGCCATGCTTGTGCTACAGGAAAGGAGAAGGTGTGGCAAGGAAGGCACCAGGCAGTGGCAGTTCTTTAGAGAATCCTCTTCCCTTGCTGCCTCCTTTCCTATAAAACACAAGTCCCTTTTCCTACCAGCCTGGCCAATTCCTGCTGTCTCACATTTTTGTACTTTAGCAGGGAGCACTGCTCTGCCTTGACAGGAAAGTCCAGAGGCCTGATTGACACACTGTTTCTTCCCCATTACAAAATAAACTAATTTCTTTAGTTTTACACAATATTCTTTTGAAAACAAGTATTGATCTATGCAGGTCTGTAGACTGGGTAATCAATATCCACCAGTTTGGAGAAAATAAATAAAAAAGGGTCAGAAAATGATGGATGAGAAAACAATTGAGTGCTTTTTGAACTGATGCTTTTTTCTGACCGCTCGGCTCCTGAAAGGGTGGGCTGGGTTGATTTTGTAGCAGCAAACTGATGTGAAAGCTTTCAGATTCCCAGCTTCAAATTAACCTAGTTGTTAGACGTTACTGAGTGAATTTGAACCAGTGATGCTTTCTAGGCTGACTCTTTTATCCAGTTAAAGACAATAGCTTGTGAAGAAGGAAAGGCTTCCCTTTCTCCCACTGTGGCATTTATAAAGCCTAATCAAGCTTAGTGGTTTGACATTTGTATCTATGAGCCTGTCTCCATGGATCAGTCAGAGCCAGGTTGGAGGGCAAGTGGAAAGACTTCATCAGCAGAGTTGCACTGGAGTGCTTCAGTCCTAGAAATCCAGAGAAGCTGCTGCCCTTATCTTTCTCTAAATTCACTGTGCATCTCACACAGAACTTGCACAAAACATGTTGAATCCCTAAAACACAGCATAAGTGGAAAGAAAATGGGGGTGTGAGCTTTCTGTGTGCTTTCTGCATGGGGAAGCATCCAGCTGTAGGGCTGTGGGAATGATATGCTGTGGTTGCAGACCAGGAATCTTCCTTTTGGCTTGTGAATGCCAGAATTAGCAATCTTCCTCCAGATACCTGCTGTCTCATCCCATCCTGTGTTCTTAGCTGGCTGGATCCAGTTCCAAAGCTTACCTAGCTGGTCCTGCCTTGCTCTGAGCACTGAGTTTGGGATCTGACAGCATCTGGCAGAGCGTGAGAGCTGCTCCAACCCATGATGGAGCAAGCTCTCCTCATCCTCAGCCCACTTTCCTATACCTTTTGGATACTAAAACCTTCTAGGGAACCAATCCTCATTCTTTAAACCAGCAATTTAAAGGCAATCTTACACACAACATGGCCAGTCTAAACTTGAGCAGTGGTGCTCTGAATACCTCCGGGTCACCAGAGGGAGAGGAAACAGATGCCCTTCACATGCAGATTCAAGCAAATGAGGGGTGGGGAAGGAGGGCAGCTATGATCAGGCTGCACAGCCTACTGAAATCAAGCACAGCTGGTTCAAGGATTGACCTTGTTCTGAGAGCTGGTGAAAGAGCAGGAGAGTTTGGAAAAGTCCATTTGATAGTAATGGAGAGGAAATCAGGCCATGCTTTCAAAGCAGTGTGTTTTTTCTCTCCCATCCATTGAATGCAGCTTCTTGACTAGACTTTGGCTGTCATTTCCGGAGTGCTCGGGGAGCAGCTGGCCTGAGGGTTTTACATGTGTTAACAGAGATCAAACAGGATGAGTGCAGCCCAGGCATGGCTGGGGAAGGGAGAAGGGCTGGAACAGGCCACGTACTGCCTGCATTGTTCCTGTGAAGGGGCCTCTGTCATTTAAAGAAACAAACAGGCTGCAGAGAACTTAATTCAGCTCAATCAGCTGTTAAGCCTGGCCTGACAGGCACCTCCCTCTGGCTGCATTTGGTCAGATCATCAGTTCTCCCTTTCCCCTGAGAGAAGCCTGGCTTTCCACGAGCAGCAGAGGGATGGAAAGGATGAGCACTGCCCTTCTGAGCAGCCTTGGCTTGAGGGCTCAGTGTAAAAGCTCTCTGAGTATTGCATGCCTGATGGGGAGGCAACAGTTTGAGTTGAAGACTGACTCTTGGCCAAGGCAGAGGCATGTGTGTGTTTGAACTGACATCAGCTGCCCAAGATTGATGATATGAGAGAAAATAGCAGTATTAAGTGAAAAAAGAGTTGGCCAACTGTCTGATGCCCACTAGGATAAAGAGAAGAGATCTGGAGGGAGGTGGAAATAGAGAAGATGAATTGAGGACATGGCAAGGCAGAAATCAGGGACTCAGTTCCTGCTGCTGGCTCCTTCCCTGCCCTTGGCCAAGGCAAATTAGAGGAATAAAAGTTTGCAAATGTGAGGAACAAAATAGTGATTTTAGACACTGAGTTCTAGATACTGAGGTCTAAAATGAAGTCCTGCACCATCCAGGTCTTCCAAGAGAAAGCATGTTGTCAGCGTCACACCTACACTTGTTTCTCATCCTGACGTGATGATAACACTGTCTGACTGTTGAATTACCACCAAGTAATGCCCAAAATATACTTAAAACAAAGACTCTAAAACCTCCACTTCAGGTAAGTCCCGAGTCAACTGTTTTAACTAATGTATTTTAGAGGGATTGGAGTGGAGTCCTGATGAACAGTATCATCCCCACAGACAGGCACTGAAGGGAATCTGATAGTTTATTTATTTCTGTGCGCCTCAGAGTGCCCAGCTGTGTGCTGAGACAGCTCCTCAAAGTCTCAGAGTTTTGGGATTGGGGGTGTGTATTGGATCTCGCTTTAGTTTGTCCATCCCAGACATTTGACCTTGTTCCACTTCAGGGTGGCTGGTTATGTGAACCTGGAATTAGCTGAAGTATTTGTAGGTTGCAGGTACAGGAGGAGCACAGCTGGCTCTTTTGATTTGTATATGTTTATGTAAATGCCTCATAAAATATCCCCCATTGGGACAAGCTGAAGTCACGCATCATAAAGATCAGCTCCTGTAATGGCTTATTTACAACAGCATTTGCCAAGGTAGTGAAAAAAATATGCCTGTGTTTATAGGAAATTAATTTCTGCCCCTTCAGTGATCACCCCTGAGCAAGCAAAAGACCTGAATTATCCCAGTTGCTTCACTCTGGCAAAGAACTGCTCTTCAGGGCCTCCTGCAGTGCAATCTGGTGGGGATGTTTAATCAGAAAACCTTAAAGCAGCAAGGTCCCAATCCAGCAAGCTCAGTGCTCCTGCAGCAAGCAGTCCTTTTTCAGCAAGGCATTAAATCACACCTCAATTTTACACCTGTGCAAGATTCGGATACCAGGCTGGATTGGAGAAGGTGTTGTAGGGCTTTTGCTGAAGAAGAATAGATTTTTGCCTTGGGCTTGAATTAGCATACAAAGAATGAAATGCCTTACGAGGCAGATCAGCAAGGTTATTTAAAACATAAAACAACCCAAGCATGACAGGACCCACCAAGGGAGGAACACTTCTTAGTGCCAGCAGATGGTGCTCTGCCAGCTCCCTGTGTGGGTGAAGTCCACACATCCCAGTTTCATGCAGCATCCCAAAATCCTTATGGCTTGGTGTTGCTCCCATGGCAGAGAAAGTCATGACTTCACTGGGACTGAACCTTGAACACCTAGCTAGGGATGCTCTGCAGAAAGCAGTTGGACTTTGTAGGATCCTTAGGTAACTCTTAGCCTTCAGGTGAGATTTTTGTACCAAGAATGTAACTGCTGAATGCTGTGAATGAACCAAATCTGAACTGTCTAATTCTGCATGGCTTCTTGAGAATTGGAAAGGGTATGTGGAAACGTCCTTGTTCAAACTGATGCCAGCTGGAAATTTGTCCATAAATTCATTTAACATAATTTTTGTCCTGTAATATGTTGTAAGACTGACACGTTTTGTTATTTTTTTTTTTTAAGATTCTGGCAGAGTGGATGATGTTGCTGCCCTGGGCAAATCCAACTTCAGGACGAACACTGCTTCTGCCCCAGCTCACAGCCCTGTCCCCTGCTAAGATGCTCTCTCAAAATTTGATGCCATTAGAGGCCCCTTTGCTGTGCTGCCTGGAATGGGTTGAGTGGCAACAGAGGCAAACCCCTGTGTAGTGTCTGCCAATGAAGTATGGCTTGCATCTGTCCCTTTGTAGCCAAAGATTAATCCTGGGAGAGATAAAGAGCAGCAGATATGGGCAGCTGTTCAAATTAAGTGTTTTGTCTATATATGTCCACCCCACTGTGTGTGTCAAATCCAGCCCTGGTTGAGCCCAGTCGATGAAAGACAAGTCTGTTTTCTTGTCCCCCTTAAAATTTGAGGAGTTTCCCTGACAGAGTGATGCATAGTTATGGGCTCAGTAAAAGGTAGAGTGATTTATGGCTTACACACTGTAAATCAATAAAAAGAATCACAGACATTGACAGCACCTTCACAGCCCATTTCTTTAATGGAAGACACTTTCTATCCTTCCCATTTCAGACCGGTTGGACCATGGGGATGTTCCTGCCACTAACAAGTGCTAAGAGAGTCTTTATAAAGCTTGTAAAACCCACATCTTATGTAATACTTTTCCTTATATGCTCTTTCTTGCTGTAGCATCATTTCCAGTCATAGAAAGTACCATACGCTGCACCCTGGCTTATGTGATTTCCTTCTCCTGGGGGGGGGGTATGTGAATAAAACACATGAAAAATCTCCTGGATTTTAAGCCCTTCCAGACTAGTCCACTAAACTCTGCCTTTCCAGCCTTGGTATAAATCCTAATGAAACTGTGTTTGGTTGGTGTGAGTCTTGGTGTGAGGTTGGGTGTGTGCTGCAGGTCCTGAGAGCAGCAGGGAAGATGCAACAGGTGAGGGCATCTCCCCTTCCAGCGAGGCTGTGGGGCTGCCCATGAGCCTTAGGGGCTTGCAGGCTGCATTTCAAAGGGAAAGAGGGTCCCACTGAATGAACGTCATGCTCTGCCCTCTGTTAAAAGGGTCCCACAACATGGTGCCTCAAGTGGGACTCGGGGCTGTCTGTGCAGGGCAGGTGGGCTCCGGGAGCCCGGGTGCCAGCCAAGCACCGTTTCCTTTATTTACATGTAGATACCAGTCCTGGAGCACGTTTAACTGCTTTGCTGAAATGAGCCGTAAAAAGGCCGTAAAACTTCGCCATTTAAGTCCGGAGAAGCATTAAGAGACTTTTCAGTGGTGGATGGGTTATAAACAGTCCACAGCCCATCCAGCTTCCACAAATGCTGCTCTGAAAGACCCCTCTCCAAATATCTGCCTTCTGCTTTTTCCTAGGACAGCCGTGTAACAACACAGGACAATTGCACAGGGTTTCTTCAACCGAGTTCCTAACGCTTGTCTAAGCTCTAAGCAGCAGCAGTCTGCAACTTGTTAAAAGTTTCAAGCTAAAAGATGATGTCTTTTAGAAAATCAAATTTTTTATTAAAGCTTCCATCTGCCTTTAGAGGCAACAGGTATTACAGGTGTGATAATCCCTTGGGAACACAGCCTGTGCTTAGATATTCTTTGAGTAAGCTGGGGACTGCCCTAAGTCAGGCTGAAATTGAAACTTTAGCAGCTTGAGGGAATTTACTGTCTCCCTTGTGGTTTTTTTGATGAGAGACCAGGATACATGCTTTGCACGATGGGCATTATCCATAGAATTGCAGCCCCATATACTGCAACCAACACCTCATCCTGGTGTGCAACAGTAAATGAAGAAGCAGCCGTGATTCTAATTACTCTATGCTAATTGGGCTGCATTCAGGCTTCATTGATGATGCTATAATGCTGCAAGAAAACAATGGCAGCATATGTACTTACCTTGCTCTACTTATCCTATGATAATTCTCTGTTAGTACAGAAACATACTGAATGTATCAGCCTGCACACAAATTAGCCCATGAAATGGACCACTGGAAGTTCAGCCCCGGAGGAGATTCGTTCTCTCTTGCTCAGCATCGAATGCAATATTGAGGATGCCACAGCAGCTTTTATCTTGTATTGGGCTTGGCTTGTAATAGCATTTGCAGTCTTGTGTTTCCTCACAACAAAACAATTTTGTATTCCCACTCAATCCATCCTGATGTCCTTATCTGATGGGATCTCCAATGCAGAGTTTCCCCATGGCCTCTGGAAGTTGTGCTGCCTGGGGAAGCATCACCTGCACAACCTGCAGCGCTGCTGTGCCCGTGCCTGCCAATTAGACCCAGCCTGAATTTGATAAGGGAGAAGAGAGCACACTGTGTTGGATCACTCACTGCTGCTTTGGTAACAGGGGTATAATTTGTTTTTTACTGTAAACTGGACTCAGACATTTGCATATTGTTTTTTACAGTAGTATCTAATATGCCGAAAGCTGCTGGAGTCATTACAAAATCATCAGTGCTCGTTTCAGTGTGATATATTCTGTTTGCCTAGCTGACTGTTTTCCTACCATATGTATTTATTAAAGCTGGCCAAGTATCTTGTTCAGTGATGGTTTTACTTATTTATTCAAGAACAAGTTTATCAAAATTCAGCCAGGCTTTCTGTCCTCAACATACAGAGATCTAATGGAGCGTTTGAACACACCCATCACAATAGCAGCTGAATGCAAAATTCCACAAGATTCAAAAACTGAATGCAAACTTGACAGGAGCAATGAGAGAAGTCTGCCTGCCCCCGAAATCCATCCTGGGTATCACTCTGTGAGACTGTAATGGTCTCTGAGAGTTAAAGGAGGAAATTGGCCTCAAGTTGCACCAAGTGAGGTTTAGCTTGGATATTAGGGAAAATAATAATTTCATGGAAAGGCTTGTCAAGCACTGGAACAGGATGCCCATGGAATTGGGGGAGTTACCATCCCTGGAAGTGTTCAAAATATGTGTGGATGTGGACGTTGTTTAGTGGTGAACTTGATGGTGGTGCTGGGTTGATGATTGGACTTGATGATCTTAAAGATTCCTTCCATCCTTAATGATTCTATGATTTTTCCCTTTAAGGCACCTACTAACTCAAACTACACTCCAGTGTGGAGTCCCTGGGGAGTTTCTAGCAGGTACCTGTCTCAGGGCCCATCAACTAGTAAAGTGGTCATGATGTCATGTTCAATATTGTGGTCTCACCAGGGAGACTGATTTGTGTTGCATTAAGCAAGACAGAGTTGCTAATATCCACTGAGGTTTACATGAGAAAATTTAAAGCCTATTCCAGTATATTAAATGAGGCTGAAAAGCTTCGATCAATAATTTCCCTTGTATGAAAAATAAGAGATGAAAATGATGGTAGATTGATTCAAAATACTTAATGCCAGATACCAGCTGATGGAAGTACCTTGTAAATAGCATTTTGTACAGTTGCCAATGAATTAGTCTAAATTGTGAGGGTGATTGAAATGTGTTTTATAATGTTCATCTCCAGTTTAGTGGCCATTTACAAAATTTAAAAGAATATGAAATCCCCAAAGAGTTCATGAGCAGCCAGCAAAACCCAGGGTAGTGAGCAATGGTAGTTTGCAAATGAGATCTTGGAGTACTTTATAAGACAAAAAAACCCAGAGTTCTTTACAAGCAAGAAGAATCAGTGCTAGTAGTGTTTTAAATTTTAAAATGTGTTTTCTAAGTACCTCCTTTTTCACCAACCCTATACTTTACATGGAGATTATGATCTTTGATGTGGAAAGTGAACTGGATGTGGTTTTTAAAGTTAATTTGGTAATAAAAGAGCACTGCCTTCTCTGAACAGCCCTACACTCGACTGAGATGTTTTTTGTAGGACTAGTTTGTATCTCATCACACTGATTTCTGGAGGGAATGAGGAGAATTGTGGTGCTTGTCTGGCTCACTGAGGTGGATGGTGACCTTGAGCAGTGGTGTGGTGACTCGTCAGCCCAAGATCACATCTAGAAGAGGATGCCCAAAGAGACTCAGGATTGAGACAAGCCACATGGTCCCTTGCAGCCTGACTCTCCAGTCTGTGCAGAAGAGCTCTGCAGCCCTCCACTCAGAAGTTTTTTCTGGTTCCCTGTTGCTCTGTGAGCTCTATCAGAGCTGTTCCCAACGGTGCTTGTACAGGCTGCAGTGTGGGTCTTCTCTGTGTCCTGAGAGAAAACAGACCACTGGGCAATCCAGCAGGAATTGCTCCAGAAAGATCGATCCATTTTGCAGCCCCTAGGACCTTGGCTTTCATCCAGAAGCAGCACTGACCACCAATTTTTGCTTGTGTGCTTTTGTGTGGGTGCAGTCACCAGGGAAAGAGCTCTGCACTCTGCAAATATGGTTCTTAACTATGCTGAGAACTTTACTTTGTGCTGATTTTTTACTGCTTCAATGTATTGTGGCACTACAGTGCTGACACTGGAGCTGATTTCTCTGCTGGCTGAGGCCAAGTCTTCCTGAAGACAGATCCCACGGGAGCAGTCCTGCTGACACTGAGTGATGAGCAGGCTCCTGCACAGGGCTCACTTGCGCTTTTTGTCCCCCAAGGGTGAGCCCTGAGGTTTCCATCTTTACATGGAGTTGTGCAGAAGTCTTCTTGGGCCAGGGCTATTTTGGTTTTTGTTTATCTTCTTAACGAATTTAGTGGGAAAAAGTAGAAGGCTCTGGGGAGAACTCATTGCAACCTTCCAGGACATAGGGAAGGCTTATAAAGAGAGGGAGAGGGACTTTTTACATGACAGATAGTGATAGGACAAGAGGG
Source organism: Chiroxiphia lanceolata (assembly GCF_009829145.1). Classification (NCBI taxonomy): domain Eukaryota; kingdom Metazoa; phylum Chordata; class Aves; order Passeriformes; family Pipridae; genus Chiroxiphia; species Chiroxiphia lanceolata. The sequence continues at coordinate 1,089,846 of NC_045656.1, forward strand.
AATGGTTTCACACTAAAAAGGGAGATATTTATATTGGATATTAGGAAGAAATTGTTCCCTGTGAGGGTGGGGAGGCCCTGGCCAGGTTGCCCAGAGAAGCTGTGGATGCCCCATCCCTGGAAGTGTCCAAGGCCAGGTTGGACAGGGCTTGGAGCAACCTGGGCCAGTGGAAGGTGTCCCTGCCCATGGCAGGGGGTGGAATGAGATGGTCTTTAACGTCCCTTCCAAGCCAAACCATTGTATCATTCCATGAAAGTCCTCTTGGTGGGAACTGGCATTTTTAATAAAGCATTTTAGGTGTAATGACATCTTTCTGCTCCATGATCATATAATCAGGAGGAAAAAGACAGTTTGCAGCTACTGGTGCTATAAAAGCAATGGCTAATAATAAGTTTTGTCCTTTACCTTACTGTGTTTTATTAGAATAGGAAGAAAATGCAACCAAGGAGGGGCTGCAGAGTGCCCACAGGATTATGCTGATCACCAGTGCCAAAGGAAAAGTGCTAGAAATGTAATATCTGCTCAAAAGTAACAGGAAAATAGCTTTTTTTCCTGCTGATTCAGTCCACTAATTAGTTTCCAATACTCAGTCCACAGGATTTTTGCAGGAAATAGGTCTTTCTATTTATAAATTGTTGTTCTATCAAGTCACAATTTTTAATTTGTGGCCTTGAGGATTTTCATTTCCTCCTTGTGAGGTGAATTTTAACTAAACTGTGTTCCTTCAGCACTGTACAAGCTGCTACCAAAACTACTCCTAATGCTCAGCCCAGGCTTTGCAGAGAAGAGGGAATATGGAACAGGGCTGAGACTCCTTGATATCTAGAAATGACCATGAGAAGGGACTTTCTTCACTTGCTGGCTCCTCTATCTGCCCTTGGAGCCCGGGCCGACCTCTGCAGCCAGAACTTGCTGTCATGGCTTTCCCTCAGTTCCTGTTCACTGTGCAATCTGCCACATCCACATAAGCCCCAAAAGAACTGGCTGGCTCTCCATAGGTGATCAGAGAGCCACAGAACACCCTGAGTTGGGAGGGACTCACAAGGATCATCCAAGTCCAGCTTCTGGCCCTGCACAAAATGGGGTTTGGGATCAGGATCTGTATTTTAAATCCTTTCCAGTTTGGGCTGTTGTGGGATTTTCATTTTAACTCATTATAAACAAGAGGCAAGATTTTTTATCTGGTGTTGATGGTATAAATACAAAAATTCAGAGAATATTTATTCAAAGATCTCATTTTGACTTAAAAAACACTGTCAGGTTCTGTGTCATTTCTCCATATGTTTTTATTGATACAAGAAACTTGTGATGAAAGTGAAGAGACTTGTATTTTTTCTCTGGCACTGTTTGCTGTGATTCAAAATCATGTTCAGTACTGGTACATTTAAAATAGGCTCTTTATGTTCATTCATACTTTTTCTTGGAGTTTATCAGGGTAACAAAGGATTGTGGAGTGCCTTTCTAAAAGTGAGGTGCACTGTAGGAACTTTTGATATGTTTATTAACATTTCTACCTTTTTCTTGCTGAGGAGAAGCAGTTGAGGATTAATGTACATTACTCGGGGCATCTGCCTGGCTGAGCACAGTCAGCTCACAGAATCACAGACTGTTTGGGTTGGAAGGGATCTTAAAACTCATCTTGTTCCAATGCCACTGCATGGGCAGGAACACCTTCCACTAGACCAGGTTGCTCAGAGTCCCATCAGGCTGGCCTTGAACACTTCCAGAGATGGGGCAGCCACAGGTTCTCTGGAAATAAGAGAAGTTCTTCATCTGAAGGCTGAGCTGCATCCTTGGTATTTCCCAGGACTTGGGATGCTGATTCAGTTTCCTGAACCACTTGCCCAGCAGTGGAGGTCTCGATGTAAATCCTGTCTCTGGCCTTGGATGGGACCACCAGAGCCTTGCTGGTTCAGCAGACACTGGGATGTGTTGCCATTGTTCCACTTGCAAAGCCTGGCAGTGCCTTTGAAAGTAAAAACCTGTGTGACTTTACAAGCCGAGCAGGACAAATGCAAGAGGGTGTTTCCATAGGCATCAAGTGACCACCCTTTGAAAGGTGACTGGTGTCCAGAGGATGGAGTCAGGGTCTCCTTGGTGGTGTCCAGCAATGGGACAAGAGGCAATGGCAGAAACTGATGCCACAAAGTTCCACCTGTACACAAGAAAGAAACTTCTTCCCTGTGACCGAGCTCTGAACAGGCTGCCCAGGGAGGGTGTGGAGTCTCCCCCACTGGGGCTATTCCACAAGCATCTGGACACAATCCTGTGCCATGTGCTCTGGAGCAGGGAGGTTGGACCAGGTGCCCCTTCCAACTGTGGTCCCTTCCAACCTGACCCATTCTGGGATTCTGTGAATGTCTGTCACTGCTTCCCATATTTCCCAGGAAATACGTGGGTAACTGCAGATGTTACTGCTGTGGAAAAAGGGGGGCAGAAGCAGGAGGAGTTAGAGATATGCTTCACTGCCATTACTCTAAACAGTAAACAAATAAGCACTAATCAGTAAATCAGGCCATAACATCTTCCCCCAGATACTGTCCTCAGATGGCCTGTTTGTTCTAATCCTCCTCAGCACTCAATCACATGCAAAGCAAAAAAAAAAATCCTCCAAACCTCTGAGCGAGAGATTTTAAACTTACACTGTCTGGGAGAAAATTCCCCCCCAAGCCTGGGCTGGGTGCTGAGGCTGCTGCTGCATTTGGAATCTGCTGCTGATTCATAAACATCACAAGCAGTTGATTTCAGCTGAACCCCTTGATTTAATTACACTCTTGTATACAATGGGGACCTTGTGTTTTCCTATATGTAATGAATATTAAGCTGATAGCCCTGTAATTTCCTGTGCCAGGCTTGCTCTCACTTTTTGCATATTGATACCACATTTGGTTTGTTATTTTCCAATTTTCCAGTCTTCTAGACTTGTGCTCAGCGAGTTCTCCATAGTAATTGCTGTTGGCACACATATTTCCTTCCTCAAATCTGCTCTAACACCCTGCAATGAATTTTGTCTCATCCTAGAGATTTGCTTGGGTTTGAATTTCTCTTATTTATTCATTGTCTTGAACTTGGCAACCCTGGAATCATGCAGGACTCTGTATATAATTTCATATTCCACAGTTTTAATTTCCTCCTTCATCCCAGGCATCCCCCCTTGTCTTCTATATGCACGTGTTGGTGGTTTTTATCTGACCCTGTGACTTTCTGCTGTTCATAAGCCGCTTTCCAGTGGTGTTTTCTCAGAAACTCCTGTTCAAATCTGAATACCAAATGGGATTTAAATCTGACAACATCAAAAATAATGCTGATATTTACTCAGTCTTCTTGGCCTCTTGGTGCTTTTGGTGTTTGTCCAGCTTGCTTTTTCGCTCTGTCTTTGAGGTGCTCATCTGGGTGTGCCCTACCTTGCCTTCGGATGGGAATAAATATCTTTTTTTGTGAGACTGGACATTGGAAGGTGTGGGGGATGAGGACTGTGTGCCAGCGGGCAGCATGTGGGGCTGCTCTTGTAGGACCAGTGTGGATTTAAAACAAAAAAAAGGAGTTGACAACATATTTGGGCTTTTATTTGAACAAGAAAACAGACCTACCTTAAGTGTTAATCACAGAAGATGTCAGCTGACTGTCTATCAAAGCAACCCCAGGTTGCTGCACTGGAGTGCTGGGGAGACACACTTGGCCCTGGAAGGGTGAGTGTTTGATGCCTTTGGCTGTTGCTGTTCTGAGAAACTGCAGCGCCTTAAGAGGAAGGAAAAAAAAGAGACAATGAGAAAGGGGGAAAAAGAAAAACATTAACTGAGTTCTCTCCATTTCCCAAGGTACTGTGTGAAAATCAGTCTTCTCAAATGTGCCCTAAGGAGGCCACCCACTTACTGAAGCCCCTGAGCTTATAGTTTGTGTTCAAAAAGTAGTGAAATGGACTGTTGGCTGTAGAAATGCCAGGCAGGCTGTGCCCACTGCTGCTGCCTCTGGCTTTTCAGGCTTTGGGGCCCTTTTCCATCTCTGAGATGCTCATGAGACTCAAGTCCTGCAGAAGCAGGTACACCCTGGCACCTGACACCCCTCTGATGGCCATGATGCAAGTCGAGGTGCTCTTTTCTGTGGGTTCATGGCACGGTTTTCCATCCTGGATAGGATTTCTCTGGCCGCAAAATGAAAGCCAGGTGCCCTCTCTGTATTTCTTTGTGATTTCTTTCCAGGAATATTTACTGAGGGGAGTATTCCCGTGGTGAATAATTATCTTTGCTAGAACAAACAGCAAAAAGAGGAGTGCCAAACCCCAAACCTGGCCTTCACCCATTACACCCTCATGCTTGACTGTACCACTGGCAGGGTAAGCTGGCTGGCTGTGCTTATCCCAGGTAAGCAACTACCATTTGTCTAAATATACACCAGTCTTGCTGACTGATTTTTGAATGTGAAATTGTATGAAGGTCAGGGTCTTTCTTAGGACTTAGCATATAGTGAGTTTTATGTATACAGATGAGTTTTTAATCTCATATTCTTGTGTTCTTCACCTGTCTCTCACAGTATTAACCAGTATATTTCAACCAGAGTTTAACCAGTATATTTTTGCTCTGTTTTATACGCTCACTTTCCAGTCTTTAAAATCTCTTTCCAGTTTAATCATCACTGTAGTGGATAAGAGGAACAGCTAGATCCTGAGGCAGGAATCAGTGGATGAAGTAGTCATGCTGATGGTGATGTTGCCATGTGATGATGATAATATTTCTCTTTTTGTCAGCAATGAGAGCCTTGGTGAACCAGAGTCTAGATCAAAGATACTGTAGTTGGAATTCTGCTTATTTTGTCACCTTCTTCTGCAGAGTAACCTACTTCTGGTGCTACCTGATGTAATCAGAAGCAATCTGTGCAATAAAGAAACTGAGAGACACCTTTGGATGAGAAAACTGTCAGGTTACTGTCTCTCCCAGTTGAGTTTTATTTTCCTTAGTGCTCTCCAGGTCTCTTAGTTCCTTTCAAGAGACAATTCGTACTCACAGGCTCAGCAATTATTGATGGCTTCCTTTGTCAGACAAGCAGGGTATGTGAGCATGTGTGTACCACTCACAAGGTACATACCACTGCCCTAAATGCATCATTGAACATCTTAAAATTAGAAGCATAAACAACATTCCTTACTGAAAACACCAAACCCCCATCTACATGCACAAAAAAGGGAAATGGCCTATTTTTTTTCTCCTTGCATGACTTACTCTTATTCCTGTTGAGAGGGCTGTTCAGGAAGGACACATGTTCCCCTCTTGTTGTGTGGTGATCTCAAGGGCTTAGCGGTGGGCTCAGAGAGATGTGCCTGCTGGAGAACCCGTGGGGATCCAGGATGAGCCGAAACATGAGCTGAGGGCTTTGCTGCACCTGAACCCTGTGGCTGCATTCACACGGTGTTGGAGACAGAACAGGAGGTATGAAGAGCCTCCTGGAACCAACCTTCCCTCCCAGTCATTGCTCCCTTGATGGCTGTCACCACATGCTCCAATCTGCTGGTGCAGCATGGCCAGTGCCTTCCTTCCGGCTCCACCAACTCCCACTGAGCCAAGTTATCCTAAAAACCTGCAGACAGATGTACCATTGATGAGGAGCAGCTGAGGGCACTTGGTCTAATTCAGCCTGGAAAAGAGGAGGCTGAGGGGAGACCTCAGTGCAGTTCCAACTGCTTGGGCAGGGGCAGAGGAGGGGCAGGGACTGAGCTCTGCTCTGGGGGGACCAGGGTCAGCAGCCAGGGAATGGCTGGAGCTGTGTCAGGGCAGGCTCAGGTTGGATCTCAGCCAAAGGTTCTTCCCCCAGAGGCTAGTTGGGCACTGCCCAGGCTCCCCAGGGCAGTGGGCACAGCCCCAAGGCTGCCAGAGCTCAGGGAGGGTTTGGCTGATCCTCTGGGGCACAGGGGGTGACTCTTGGGGATGGGCCTGTGCAGGGCTGAGGGTTGGACCCAATGTGGGTCCCTTCCAACTCAGCATATTCTGTGATTTTTTGGCCAGTTTTGCCTCACTTGCTGACTCTGGACCAGTTGCACCCGTGGTCACTCTGACAGACAGGAGAGGGCTCAGGACACCCAGCTGATGTGTGGGGGCATCACTCCCAGCTCAGCAGTGAGCCCTGGCAAACCAGAAACAAGTGAGATCAGTATGAGCTGGGCTGCCTCACACAGAGGAGCTGCTGCTGAGCTCTGAGCTCTCTCCTGAAGGGCTGGTAGTGGTTTCACAGCAGGGCATCCCAGGCACCATTAGCTGTGGCATACAGCTTTGGCTCAGGAAAAGGGGAGATTTTTCTTGAGACAGCTTTGTGATGAGGATGCTGTTTGTGCTCTATAGATTTCAAAGTGTATTTTGAATAGCGGGACTTGCTTGGATTCAGTTTGATATCTCAGAGGTGACTTGATGGTTTATATTTTAAAGTTATACAAATCATCCTCCTGGCTGTAGCTGATTTAAATAATGGCTGTTTCTGCAATGGTAGAGGGTGAAACTGTTTCTCCTGCTCTTCCCTGTCTGAGAAGAGAGCAGAAAGTGGCTGAGCAAGTGGTACATATGGTTGAAATAGTCTCAGAGCAGGAGCTTCAGAGTTATTCATAACAGCTGAGCACATAATTGTGCATAATGCAGCAGAAACATTTCTCTTCTTGTGATTGAAAGACATTTGCTTTTGATTGGTGTGTAACTGCTGTACCTGGGAATATCTAGGTGCTGTGAATCTGAAACATTTCAGTCAGGAGTGCTTATCAGTCACATCTGAAAACACCAGAGCAAAATGGCCTTGTGACAAACACAGGCAGGGCCAGTAACAACCTTTATGAGACAGTTTTATAGGGCAGGATAAACAAGAGGGGCTGGATCCTCAGCTCCAGTAAAGCATCCTGTCTGTGCTGCTGCTGCCAGGGCAGTGCCAGTGCTCAGAGATGTAGAGAAATGTCAGGCAGCAGCTGCCTCTTTGCTCTGAGGCTGTAACAAAGCTGTGCTTCCAGCGTGGCTGGGGAGCTGGGAGCATCCACGTCTGTGCTTGGGAGCTGGTGAGAAAGGCTTCCTACCAGCAAACCTTTGCCTGGAATCTTTGTGTAGCAGGCAAAGCAGGTGAGCTTGGACACTGTGCCAGGGATGCCGTGCCAGTGGTAGTTTGTCATCACCTCAAATCCAGGCACTGATCATTTCCTTTAATTCTCCCCTTGGACCAAATGTTGAGCAGCAGGCAGGAGGTACCTATTTTGGGGCAGCAGGACAAAAGCCTGTGGAAGGGCTGTTGAGTGCACTTGGGCATGGTCCTGGTGGACAGGAGACTGTAGATGCAGTGACTCATTAGCTTGTACACGTTGTCCATTCTCCTAGGATAAAACTTGAGATCTGAGTTGGTGTAGGGGGCACCAACTGGGCTCAGATTTCAATCACAGAGAAAACCTGTGCTGCTCCTTTTACCAGACTTGTACTCAGGTAAAGAGTCCAGTCCACAGAACTGCTGATCTGAGACTTACCTGTGTGCAATTCAGTTTGGAAGAGTAATATCACTAAAAAGGGAAGCTGGCTGGCTCTCCTAAATTAAGCAATTACTCTTAGACACAGCCCTCTCCATAAAGTAGTTGGAAGTTCATCCTCAGGCTGAGATGGAAGGTGGTTTAACAAGGTGTTTTACAAAGTGTAGGTGGATAAATTCCTGAAGCATATCTGTATAAACCTGCTGTAAAGGCTGCACAGAGGTTAAGCAGATAGATAACTTCATGGAAGCTGAGTAATCACACTATTACTCTATATAATCTTGCTGGAAGGCATATTTTTCTACAGAGCAATGATACAGAAGATATTTGTGTGTAGTGATTACAGCAGCAGAAATCAATTGCACATGGCAAATAATTTGTTAGCACAGGGATGCACATTATATCATCAATAAAAGGGATTAGTTTGTTGAACTATAATGAGGGTGAGAAGAAAGCAAACTTTATACTGGTATAACTAGTCGAGTCATAATATTGGCAACAAATCCATCTAGTATACATCCATCCTTCTCCTTCCATGGAGATAGTGTGTGAGGTTTCCTTAATACCCACTAGCTCTATATGTTCTTTGCATGTTCATTATACCTCATAAGTACTCATTAGCTTCTTAAAAATAATATTTAGCCTGATTTTAAGGAACATACACAAGCACACTGCTACATTTACCACTACAAAGTAAAAAGGGATCACCCTGATGTCACTGCATCTCTTAAGATACTTTCTGTTCAGGTACAGGTAGGGCAATCAGTTTCTTTTCTTCTGCTCTTTAGGAGCCCTGTCATGTCGTATTAGGTATTCCCAAAGGCAGCAGAGTCCTTTATCCTTTGCTTGGATGAGGCTCCAGCAGTGCTGGATTCAGCTGAGCTCCCTTTACACAAAACCTACTCCCTCATTGCACAAATGCTGTGCTGTGACAGTCACAAATCAGCGTGGAGGAGAAGCCTCCCCAACACCTGCCAGGTGGGTTGGTTTAATTATCCTCAGTGCAGAGTGGAATTTCCAAGTGTGCTCCTGATGGCACATGTTCAAGGTCACATGCAGAGAGTGTGACTTCTTGGCTGAGAAATAGATGTTGGGCTCTACTTCTTCCCCCAGCCCCTCACAACCACACATCCCCACACCTCTTCTGAGCTGCAGGAGAAAATCCCTCCAAAAGGTGTCTTTAACCCCTGTCTGCAGCTCCCTGGTGCAGAGGGGACTGTGACTCCTTTACAGGGTGTGATAACTTCTCTTAAAGAGTCTCTCTAGTTCTCAGCAAACACCAAGGCCGGGCCTGACTCCAGTGTGATGCCCTGCAGGGAATGATAGTGCTGAAGGCTAAAGTTTGTCTTGCTACAAATCCTACACATTAGGTAGGAATGAGTCTTTCCTTACTCCAGGTTTGAGGATGAGTTTAAAACCGACCACTTTGGACGAGAGCCAAAAAACAAGAAGGAAGTTGAAAAGCAAATTGGGCATCAGCAGGGGAAAATAATCCCTCCTGGTTCCTGCAGGTACCTAGAAGTCCCAAAGCATGGGATTAATGCTATATAAATAAGGTGTAAACAAACTCAGTGGCAGGAGAATGCCTAAATCCTTCAGCCCTCTTACAAATCAAACCTGTTCTGGAAGGATTCAATTATTTCTGAGATCTCACCTTAGCTGGGGACTAACTGACACCAGAGATCAGGAAACCCATTATATTGGGATCTGTGTATATACTTCCTGGGCTTAGTTTTTGCTGCAAATGTTTTAAGGAAGGGGCATGAGCTGCAGGGTTACCACAAGGCCCATCCATTTTATAGTCAGCGAATAGTCCCTCTGGATTTTGATGGAGCAGCTGGAGGTGATTGATACTTTCTTGGCCAAAGAAAAGAGGAATATGACACATCTCAGCATATATTGGGCCTTGTAAAAGTAATGAAGAACATCAGATGTTACCTTGCATTGTGTGGAGATGTTTTCTGTGAGCTACTTAGTTGTCCTCAAGATCTTTCTCTACAAGAGAACTGGAGAGAGACTTTTGACAAGAGCCTGGAGTGATAGGACAAGGAAGAATGGTTTCCCACTGCCAGAGGGCAGGGTTGGATGGGATATTGGGAAGAAATCCTTCCCTATGAGGGTGGGGAGGCCCTGGCACAGGTTGCCCAGAGAAGCTGTGGATGCCCCATCCCTGGAAGTGTCCAAGGCCAGGTTGGACGGGGCTTGGAGCAACCTGGGACAGTGGAAGGTGTCCCTGCCCATGGCAGGGAAGGTGGAGGGAAATGATCTTTAAGGTCCCTTCGAACCCAAACATTCTGTGATGCTATAATCAGACAGAAGGTGTTGCTGATTCCTTGGCCCATTTCTGTGATGGCTGAAGCAAAAAGCCCATTTTTAAAGGTTATTTTGGGAACTGTTCTCCTTCCCGTGTCTTGCACCCTGATCCCCGTTGTCATGGGTGTGTCAAAACCTGAGGACAGTTGGCAAGTGTGTGACGGGGTGGGAAGGCAGGACAGTGGCTACAGCAAAGTCTCTGACCTAAACATAAGGAAAGAAATGGAAAATCACCCCTGAGTTATTACTGAGAGCAGAATCACATGTAAATTTTACCTCAGCTAGCCTGTTCTGGGGAGCTTTCAGACATTTAATTGGTTAAAACAGATATATAGCAGTGTCACTATGTGCTAGGGACCCATACAAATTGTCGATGATGGTTTCTTTTGCCATTACATGTAGCCATGCCTGGTGGTTTGAGTGTTACAGAAAGGAAGCAAAATACGACTCATCCTGTCAAGAGCTGCTCTGTATTGTAATTGCAGTATCTGTAAGGAATGCCAGGGTTAGATTATTGGAGATGTCAGAAACAAAATGGGAGAGATTAAATGGCCACAAAGAGCTGCAAAATGAGGAGGTAATTGCACTTCAGGAGAGTGCAAAGATAACACAGGGAATGTAGAACTTGGCCAGCATTGTGTGGAGCTGAAAGCACACACTGTGTGTCCCCCAGTCTCCGAGTGCACTCCTGGGAGCACACAGAGATGCCCGTGAGGAGGAGCCGAGCACTCAGCCAGCACAGCCCAGCTGAACCTGCTGGGCAGACACTGATCCTCCTGCAAGAGATGGCACAGGAGAAAGGTGAACTCTGCTGCATCACTAATGCACTTGAGCAGAAGCCTTTTGAACAAATAAAATAGCTCCCTGCAGAATACAAAAGCAGGGAAGACACACAGAATCACATAATTACCAATCACAGAATCACACAATCAGTCGAGTTGGGAGGGACCCCCAAGGACCATCGAGTCCAACTCCTGGCCCTGCACAGGCCCAGCCCCAAGAGTCACCCCCTGTGCCCCAGAGGATCAGCCAAACCCTCCCTGAGCTCTGGCAGCCTTGGGGCTGTGCCCACTGCCCTGGGGAGCCTGGGCAGTGCCCAACCAGCCTCCTGGGGAAGAACCTTTGGCTGAGATCCAACCTGAGCCTGCCCTGACACAGCTCCAGGCCAACACGAGTGATTCCGCATGAAAGGTCTAAACAGGCAGAACATCTCCAAACTTGATGGCAAGTGTGCTGCCTGGGGTACCACCCCCACCCCTCACATGGGCCACCCCTGGGCCTATCCATCACCTTCATCAGCCTCTCAACTGCTGCCCCAGGTGAATCAGCCTGAGCTGACCTGGGGACAGTCGGAAGCCATGAGATCTTTGAGGAGAGAGGCCAAGCATGGGTTTTTTGCTTGGTTGCATGTTCCAGCTTCATCCTGAAGCAGCGCTCAGGCAGCAGGAGAGCTCTTCTGGCTGTCATTCATCTGTGGCTGCTTCTCATTCTTGAAAGCCTCTTTCTGCAGAAAGGCTGCTGCCAATACCAGGCAGTTGTATTTGTTTTTCTCTCAGCTCCTGTTTCCTCCACAAAGTGTCTGCGTGGCACTTTGTGGGGATCTCTAGTGTATGTCATGTATGGAGTTCTTGGGTGCACTTGGACTATCCCTGCATCAGCAAACCAGACAGTGAAGCTGCCCTCCCAAATCCTATGGGAATAATCTGCTAGCCCTTGAAGGAACGGCTCCCAGGTCCACTTTCTAAGAGTTATATAGACTTACTCTTCTCCCAATCTGAAATAAATCACTGTTTCTGTTTAGTGTTTGGTGCTGCTATTGTGATACTTGAGCTCTTGAACATTTTTCTCCAATGACACGCCTTGTGTGATGCTGCAGCAAGGCTGGGGGGGACATCATGTCAGTTGTGCAGGTGAGGAGGTGGGAGTAGCCTCCAGGTCAGGAGTAAAAGTGTGAACAAAGGAATTCAGGTGCTTGATAATCACTGAAATCAAATTTCCTGTACTAAATCAGGGACTATATGACATGGCAAAAGTCAGAGAATACAGAGCAAAGATAAGTTTTGGTCCTGCCTACAGAGAGTTAGCAGAAGTCACTTCTCATGGAGCACAGGTGGAAGAGTTGAAGAGGAGCAACTGGCTATTTCTAGCAGCCTCCATATTCCTTTTCTCTGAAAGTTTACAGGACATATTTTATTTCCCTGGAGCAAGGAGATCAGTGTGTCTTTTCCATATGCGGAGGAGGATGTGCACTGCCTTCATAAAATGTAGTCTGGGGGTTTTTTCCCCCAAGAAGTTTCATGTTTGATAGAGTAATAATGTGTTACATCGGGTGAGATTGTTTACTGGCAGTTAATTGAGATCTGTGTGGGCCCAATAACTAACTTTTTGTGGTACCTGAATTACTGTTAACCCAAATTCAGGATACCTCCCTTGACATGAGCAGAATGGGCTATTGGAGGATCTAGCCCAATTAGTCTAAGCAGCATGGGTTCTCCTTTGCATCACTATTCAAATCCTGTAGAGCTGAGCTGAGCTTTGCAGGAGAGAAGGAATTTGGCCACATGCCTTTCCTGTGGTGCCAATTTGGAGGAACTGATGTTTGATGTATGTAAGTAGCACTACCAAGTCAAATGAAGGGGACAAAGGTTAAGTGTGCACTGCAGGCAATTATCCATTAGTATAAAAGCTCCTTGGTATAATATTTATACATTCAAATGCCAAAAAAACTGGACATGATGATGGCTTTTGCAGCACTGTATAATTCATATGTTACAGCTCCACTTTTCACGTTTAGGATTTCAGAAATAATGGAACCCATTTTCATCAGGAAATGCAACATGTGAAATGCAGCAGATGTAACTGAAGCAGAGATCTTCAGTGCTTGCTGTGAATCTCTTCCTGACTTTATAAATGTCCTGGGATGTTTGGTGTAAGAAAGAATGGTAACCCTGTGATGTCCAGTTGGTAGAAATCTCTGTAGCTCACACAGTGGCGAAATCATGTCCCTGTGAGAGGCAGAGGGAGTTCCCCTGCACTGCCATGAGAACAGGGTTTCTTCTGCAGTCTCTAGGGTCAGGCTTCAGTGACTTCTCTGTCAGTGATGTCTATGGTATCTAAAAAATCCAATCTACAGCTGAAGGGATTAATAACTGGCTATTACCGTGCATTACCTGAGAAAACAAGTCTGTCTTGTGTGTATTAAACAAGTGGTTCCTTGGCATCAGTGGATGCTTGTGAAATTCTCCCTGAGGATTTCCTGGTGCTTGTGGTCAATATGTTTTTTTCCATCAGAGGCAGTCATTTGGGGCATACCCACCTACAAGACCATGTGCTCAGGTGTTCCACACCTTCAGAAACTTTGAGTCTTTGGGACTTCAAATTCCACCTCCAATTTCCTTGAAACCAGTTTTTTTACAATATCAGGATGATATTATATGTAAAAGTTCATCCTCATCCTATGCCTTGATCCATGGACACATTGGGGGGAATACAGTTTTTAAATGTACGCTCTCCCTGACCCACCCTAGATCTGTGGGCTGTGGCTGCCTGATTTATCTTCCTGTGATTGTGCCCCAGTTGCCTTAAGAACCACTGTTAAAGCACCTGAATAACTATAACAGTCCAGGAGCTCCAGCTTTGTGAATAAGGAAGCCAAGAAAGGCACTGGACCACCTGGGACCCCATGTGTGTATCCTCTCCCTCTACCATGGTGCAACTATACTGACTGTTGTCATCTCAGGTGGGATTCACCTCCTCTAACCTACAAGTCTGATACTAATATTTCTCACTAAAGCTCACTTCCTGAAGTTATCTGAGCACATAAGAATATCAGGTTTCACTTTTTCCTATGAAAGTAGTAATCTACATGAAAAAGTTGCAAGTAGTAAATCCTAAATGGTCAGGAAACACCGGGGACATGCAGTAGTTCTGGGAACGTGTTTTTAAATCGTGTCTGCTCTTCAAACCAGTTTCATGGTTGTTGGGGACTGTGGTGCTTGGTGATGCTGCAGTCAGAAATTTTGGATACTGAGATAAATTTTCACTGCTCTGGCAGTATAAAAAAATGATGTAGTGTGAGAATTGGCTTTTCCAGGCTCTAATAGCTGTCGGTGTGTTTACTGGTCAATCTACGATCCTTCCATCATCTTTGCAAAGTTAAGGACCTTGATAAAATATCCATTAAAATCTGAGTTGTTTTGTACACCTCCCCAGGCACTGGATGAGATCCAGCCTAAATACCCAATCTGCATTTTCATGAGTCACTGCAGGAGCAGGGAACACACCACGACAGGTATAATTGCCAGTTTCAGTGGGAATTTTGCTGCCTCCAGTTTGACTCCAGCCAGTCAATCTACATTTTCATTATAGACAAGGTTGATCCTATATTCCTATGGCACATTGCTCAAATCATGGGCACACACAGCAGTCATAAACCATTTTTCAATGACTCGGGCCTTGATATTAAGGCATGTAAGGTTTGTGCCTCTGCTCTATTGTAAATCTGCTGGTGCTTCCACACAGCCTGCTCAAGGAGCAGGAAAGACACAGAAACATCTGTTTAGAGTTTTAAGCAGCTTGTTAGATGAATTCAGCACCTGGGTTCCCCTCAGTGGAGCAGCCCTGCTCTCCTCAGTACGTACGAGAGATGAAGAAATACAGTACTGCTTGGGATCCATGTGCTCCCAAATCACGGTGCATTGCTCAAGCAATTCCCGTGGTGCCAGGGGGAACTGCCTGTGCAAAACCTCCAAAAGTACACATGGGAATAGCATTCTGAGTGGGGAGAGTTTACTCTGCTAAATCTGCTAAATCCTACAAGAAATCTGGAGAGGAACTGTTTACAAGGGCATGTAGTGACAGGACAAGGGGGAATGGTCTCAGACTGAAAGAGAGTACATTTAGATGATATATTAGGAAGAAATTTTTGACTGTGAGGGTTGCCCAGAGAAGCTGTGGCTGCCCCATCCCTGGAAGTGTTCAAGGCCAGGCTGGATGGGGCTCAGAGCAACCTGGGCTAGTGGAAGGTGTCCCTGCCCATGGAAGGAGGGTGGGAACTAGATGGTCTTTAAGGCACTTTCCAATCCAAACCATTCTGTGATTTCTGTGACTGTGGTACTGCTACACACAGGTTGTGGTGTTTCCATCTTACTGCCATCCTTCAGAGTACCCACTACTGTGCAGTAGTTCTGAAAAAATCACTCTGTCTGGTTAAAAAATCCCAGTCCTGAACCAGTTTGCTTCCCATGCCCTTTTCTCCCCTTCCCACAACTCGGAAGGATTTCTTTGTTTTTTGTGACCATTACACAACCAAATGAAATCTCCTTTTGGTGGGAGTTCCTGGCCAGGCTGTGAAAGTGGCACGAGGGACTCGGCTCTGGAAAGGAGGTACAGGGCAGCTGCATTGTGACAAGTTACTTCTGTTGGATAATCCTCTCTTTTCCTGCCTGTGTATAAGGTGTTAGACATGAGTTGATATCAAAGGCTAATTTGCCACAGCAAGGAGATTTTCCATTTAAGTACATTTATTTTTAGCCTTCTCAGGGAACCCAGGAGCACATCCCCTGTGCCTGCATGGGTTTGTGAAACAGAAGAAACGGGCTCATGAGACAAACTGGTTGCAATATTATGTTTTGTTCCTTGCTAACTCTAGGGTCAGACTGCCTTAATAATGTGCTGATGCACTTGTGTCATCACCACAGAAACAGAATAATTTTGGTTGTGCCCAAAGCACACTGTACCTCCCCTAAGCCCAGCGTACAGCAAACTGGCCCATGGCCCAGGGCAGAGCCTGTGGACTCCTCAGGAGCCCCCAGTTTTAGTTCTTTATGGCCTGAAGTACTTGTATCCCTTTGGGCTCATCCATTCCAAAATTCAGGGATGAAAAGGACTATGATTGTCTGTGGTAACCTGGACATAATGTGTTTTGTCCGATGTAGTTACAATGATCACTGAGCTATTTCTCTCTCTTTTCTGAGTGATTTTAATTATTATGTATAACAGCACATGGTCTCCAGGGGATAAAAGCCTCTAATTCTATTTTATTCAACTCCAAGAGCAATCTCAACAATGGGCTGTTGCCTGTATTATTCAGCAGCAGCTATGACATGTATTATTGCATATTATATGAAGGACTTTGTAATAAATATTTAGTGTTCCTTTAATCTGTCTGTTCTTATATCATGTTCTCCAGATAATCCCCTACTCCACCATGTACTATTTAATAGTTTTTCTTCTGCCAATCTGTTCTCCTCTCTCATCCAGGCACATGTGCCCGCCTGCCCCAGGACACGCTTTCCACCAATATCTCTTCTGAGCAGTCTTCAAATCTTAGGTTTCCATGACTGTGTCACTAAGAGGAAGAACAGTTGTTACTTGTGTAGATTTTTGAGTAACAGTAAATTGTCCTGTGTTTAGATCCCAGCCATTTGGCACACAATAATGATTTTTTTTCCTGAATGGAGGCCAAAGGCCTTCAGGAGAAAACAAGGTCTGGCACAGCAGGCAGTGGCATGGGCTTGGTGGTATTTCTGTTTGCTGCTGGTTGTTTTATCTGATCCCAGTCACTTTGTGCCTCTTCTTTCTTCTCAGCCGTTCCAAGGGTGGATTGGAGCCCTTCAGAGAAGGGGCTTTCCTTGGTGGGAACGTGAGCTTTGGGCATCAGGGATCTTTGGTGTGCAGGTACCACAGAGTTCAGCTCTCCCATGGGGCTGTCTTTGACATGACCACTTTGCACTGGCTGAGCAGAAATACGTAGAGCTGGGAGCTGGGGATTGTTTTGTGGCAGGGCCAAGGGGAGGGGGACCAAGGGCCCATGGACATCAACTGCTCTGAGTCTCCCCCACTGGTCTGGTGACCAGTGACAGAACCCAAGGGAACAACTGGAGCTGCGTCAGGGAGGTTTAGGCTGGGTATTAGGAAAAGATTCTTCCCCCGGAGGGTGGTTGGGCACTGAACAGGCTCTCCCAAGGCTGATAGAGCTCAAGAAGTGCTTGGACAATGTTCTCAGGTACATGGTGGGATTCTTGGGTCTGTCCAATGCAGGGCCAGGAGCTGGACTTTCATGATCCTTGTGGCTCCCTTCCAATCCCCTATATTCTATGATTCTATGAAGAGGTGTTTCCAGACCATCATGGTGAACAAGCAGCTACAAACACATCTGTTAACTGACCTTCTCCCTCTTTGAGCCCATTAGCTTTCCAATACTTGTGGCAAAGAGATCCAAGTTTAAAACAATCCAGGGCTTCTCACTTGAGTTTTCCTTGGAGCAAAGACCATGTGAAGAGACAGATGGTTGTATATCATGCATTTTTCTGGAGCACTCTTTCCCTAGCTAGGCCTGGCTTGCAAAGTCAGGCATACCCACTGCATGCTTTCTCTGCTGCCATACACTGGGGCTGTTAACCCCCAAGGAACAGAGCATCAGAGATGAGAATGGGATGTCATGATGAAAGGAACAGTGATGGAACACAAATTGACAAGTAGCATATCTGCAACGGTACCATGCTCCACTGCTTCGAAGTTAGTACTTACACTGGAAGTCATGATTTATTATAACTATTCTATAAACCCTACTAATGAAATCATGCCAGTATTTCTTAAAGCAGGCAACAATGCTGAACCAGAGAAGACATGAAAAGAGTTCTGACCATCTATTAATAGTGTTGCAGTCTTATTTTGAAAAGATCCCCGAATTCGTGTGTGGTGGCATTATACACTAACCTCTTTAAAGAACACTTAGTGCACCTTAGTAGTATCTATTATAGTATATGGGATTTTAATTGCTTTATTATAAAAGAAAGCAATATTCAACCTTTTATGAATTTTGATTTAATGACTTTAGTACATTCATTATTAGTTCATTATGGTTCTGTGGAATTGAGGCCTCCTGAGTTAAAAGGATGTCCCCACACTAAGCTGGCCTCAATTAAAATGTAATCATATTGTGGTTAATCTCAAGGACTTGTTCTATGAGTGCAGGGGTATGAGAGAGAGAGAGGCAGTGGGGGGCACGAGGAGGAAACAGGAATGCAAAGAAGCAGGATTTGTACCAGTGAACAGCTGTTTAAGTCCACTTCTGAAAAAATCCTGAGTTAAAATCTGAAATGGCTTCCTTAGCTTGACCCATAATATCACATACTTAAAGCCACTACTAGAACTTCTTGAACTAAATAAAACACTACTGGTCTTTAGCAACAGAGGAAAATCCTATTTATGGGAATTTGGCCAGTTGCTCATCAAGTCCTAGAGCCAGCCAAGATCCAGGAGAACAGGCCAGTTACAGCCTGACAGGTATCGGTGAGACTGGAGGGGACTGGAGGTAAATTCTTACACAAACTCACTGCTTGACTGGGGCCCTCACGTGTCTGCAAATGGGGAGAAGAGGGAAGCCCCTTGGTGAGGAAAATGCCGGTGTCCAAGATGCTGCAGGAGACAGGGATATGTGGATAGGACTGGAACAGCAGCACTGTGGGGAAGGACAGCTGCTTCATCAGCAGTTCTGCTTCTGCCCCTGTGTTGCCTCAGTTGGGTGCACAAGAGAGCCCTGTCCCGTTGAGCCATGTTTGGCCACATTGAGGAAACCAGAAACTTGTGATGATCTGGAAGGAGATGAGAAATTCAGTTCACAAGTAATTTGGTTGAAATAGTCCCTCTTTGATGTTTTACCATACTGAACAGTATAATAACTCTTCCAGAAGAACACTCCAAACAGAGCTATTTTGGGATTACATTTCTCCTTTAGCTTTCATCCTGTGGTTTTCCTGAATCTTCTTTTTATCTCCCACATTTCATTGAAAATGTCCCAAACTCTCACCAACTACTTCTGATGTTTTAAGATCCCTTCAAGCTTAGATCCTGGGCTCTCGTTAGCAAAGCTGGAGTGTTTTGCAGTTTGAAAGGCTTTACGTTATATTTTTTTACTCTGCAGTGCAGCCAAATCTGGAATCCACAAGGCCCAAAACTGAGGAGAATGGGGAAAGGCCAGATTTCTGTGTGTTGCAAAGCAAGCATTTGTAATGCTGGGGTCAGGGAAGCTTTCCACCATAAGTTCCCATTTAGAAAACCAGATCCTCAACAAGTATAAAATTGAGCATAGTCTTCAATTTCAGTTCAAAATTTGATGCAATTTGAGCTAAAAAAATAGTAAAAAGGAAAAAACCTAAGCCCCAGAGAAACTAGAATTCTGCTTTTGCATAATGTCCTTGTTAATATAAAGTCCAGTGAAAATTGTGAAGAACAGTGATTTTTAGGCTCTGAAAGATGTTTGTCTCTGTAAGAGTAGAAAGTAAATTAAATCCAAAAGATCAGTTATCAGGAACAAGCCTCACCAGATTTCATGCCATATTGTTTAATAATTAGGAAAGATAATTACTATGGGAATATATTAATATGGGAATAATGTCAATATTTCATAAAGTCTTTCTACATTCCAGGACTGCATTGGCAAGTGTTGTGTTTCATGAAGTAACAAAAATTGTTTGGGGATAACGATGTTTTTATGACAGTAACTTATGTGTGGAGTTTAACACCATCCTTTCAGTCTGTAGTTGTCTCTCTGTCAGTTTACAGCTGCAACGAGTCTTTTGTTTCCCAAATTTCTCAAGTCTGCTTAAATCTCTATTTTATGTTGCCGATGATCAAAAGCCAGGCCAGATCCTTTGGCTTTGCCAGAGGAAACTCCACTCTAAGCAACCCTGACTCTGTACTGAGAGAGATGTTCCCTAAATTGAGGCACATCTGTTTGCCATGAGAAGTTACCTTTTTTTTTAGTTTTCTCATGCCATTTAGGGCATTAACTCACAGACGATCAGTCACAAAAGACCCAGCCACTGAGCTCTTGCACAGAAAATATTCAGCACTGACAAGACAAGGTCCAGAAAGAAAACAGGAATTTCTTCATGACTCTGAAAATACGTCCATACTGATCAGAGGAGCTGGCTCTGGCACCTCTGCAGAGCTCCTGGAAGTGCAGACTGTAACCTTGGGAGAATTCAGAAGCCAGTCATGTTCAGCACAGGCACAAAAATGCCAGAAAACAAGAAAAACCCCAAGCAATGAATGAGAAGTGCTGTGTGATATAAAACACCTCAGAGAGCAAGAACACATAAGTTCCTTCCAAGTGCCCCACTATAGGGGGTCTTGGGGCAAGCTCAACCTGTGACATGTGAGACAATCTAAAGCAAATCTCTGCATGTAAATTCTGCTGCTGCTGTGTCAGTACAACAATGACTTATCAGTCACAGCAACACAACCTCGTGTCCATTGTTATGTTTGGTTTATGAACTCATGTAGAAAGAGATACACTTTAGAGTGTAAGTCTGTTGGAAGTGCCTGAATATTTCTCTCACTTGCCCAGCTTTTGCATGATGATAATGTTCCTCCATCTGGACATGGTGTTTTCCAGTCCTGTGGCTTCCAAGATACCTGTTCCAGACAGGGTGTTAAGGTGGATGTCTCTTCTTCCTGCTGAGGTCATGTATGACTCTTCCTTTTTCCTTTTTTTTTTTTTTCCCCTGAAAATACTCTTGTGGAACAAATTTGGGCTACATATATTCTGATGGAAAGACACGAAGTTTAACAAAAGCTGCTAATGAAGTTTCATAAATACTGAAAAAAAGAGATCCATTTGTTGTGTGCTGCGTGCCCTTCTCTTACAGATGGATACAGCTACTTCTAAGAACTGGATTCCCAAAATGGAGAAGGGAACAGAGCTGCCCAGCACCTGGGAATCAAAATGGAGATGCATTTGCAGAGAGTGGTTCCGCATGGCACACTTCATACCCGGAGAACAGCCAGAGAAGCATCCTTCCCCTCTGTCCTGCCATGCCCTCGGGCTGGGAGCTGCAGCAGGGGCAGGAGAGGCACCACGAGCCTGTGGCTGTTCTATGATTCTGTATATTCTGTGATTCTGTGTAGTGGGGTCCAGCACCTTCCATGTGCCACCACCAAGGGATCACTAAAGTCCTCCAAAGAGAAAGCAGACTCTCACACCGTGTGTGTGCGTGGTGGGTACAGAGTGAGCCTCCTGTGTGTGATGGGCTTAGAGGAGCAGGTGGAGTAGAAGGTGCTGATGAGAGATGAACACTGTCCAGCGCTATCTCTGTTTTTGATTAGTTTGCAAAGGCGAGTAATTGAATCCTAACAACCTTCCTTCAAGTGATCTTCATCTCCTGTCTTTCCCTGGCCTCCCTTCCCAAGTACACACAGACCTGTGCTTTGGTCAGGAGGGTACAGCCTGTAAAGTAATTTCTAGAGAGAGACTGTAGTGCCTTTTCCCTCTGTAAGTTTGAGAAAGGTAAAAATTATTGTATTATGGGTGCTTTGGGCATGAAGAGAAAATGATGCTAGATGTGAAGAGAAAGAAGTTCCTCTTATCCCTGGGAATTTTTAAGCATTAAGTTAATTCCTCTATCTCTTGGTGTGTTAATGGGAAGGCTTTCAGCTCTGTGTTAGGCAGAGGTCTACATTTGCATTTAGATGGAGCTATTTTAAGAATTGTAGTATATACATAGGGGCCTGTATCCCATTTACAATAGAATCTGTAAGATAAAATTAATATCTAGTAAGTGGTTGGTTTTCCAGTTTTGTTATAATCTGAACCAGTAACTGAAGTGCCATAATCTGACATAATAAATACCAGAGTCATTCACTTGAGAGAGATCTTATCCACCCACAAGGAGGAACACACTCCTTAACCAGTGAAGTGGGTTATATTTTTTGCCTTTCACAATATAGTCTTGCAGTACTTCATCCAGGGCTGTTCCTGACAGTGATATCCAGAAGACTTTCCCTTTTACTTCTGTAAAACAACGTTCTGCCTTGTGGGGAGAAACACTTTCCCTCCCCCACTCAGGGCAGTATGGCAGGGTGGTGGTGGCTGTTGGGGGGATGCAGTGCAGGGACCTCAAATCCTGCTATTTATCTTCATTTATCTCCGAGATGGGCTCTCGGACATTTCTCATCTCTGCAGTGGTCTGTGCTGGGCCACTGCTGATGGGTTTGCATCCTGCTTGTTTCCAGAAACACCCTGAAACTGTGGTTTTGGTAGAACTCTACTCTGCCCTCGTGAGATCCCACCTGGAGTACTGCATCCAGGTTAGGGGCCCTGAGCACAAGCAAGACAAAGACCTGTTGGAGAGGGTCCAGAGGAGACCATAAAGGTTCTCTGAGGTCTGGTGCCCCTTTGCTCTGAAGCCAGGCTGGGAGAGCTGGAGGTGTTCACATGGAGAAGAGAAGGCTCCAGGGAGACCTGAGAGCCCCTTCCAGGGCCTAAAGGGGCTCCAGGAGAGCTGGAGAGGGACTTGGGACAGGGGATGGAGTGACAGGACAAGGGGGAATGGCTTCCCACTGACAGAGGGCAGAGATGGGATACTGGGAAGGAATTTTTCCCTGTGAGGGTGGGGAGGCCCCGGCACAGGTTGCCCAGAGAAGCTGTGGCTGCCCCATCCCTGGAAGTGTCCAAGGCCAGGTTGGACACGACCTGGAGGAACCTGGTCTAGTGGAAGGTGTGGCAGGGAGGTTGGAACTGGATGAGCTTTGAGGTCCCTTCCAACCCAAACCATTTTGGGATTCTGGGATTCTATAACTTAGACAAAACCTTGGTGCTGCTCTGAGCTGCTGCCCAGTGCACTGCTGTCTGCACTGCCCTAAACCTGGTATTTTAGCTGCCAGCAGTGCTGCAGGAGAGCCCTGACATTCAGGTAATGATGGCTCCGCCTCGTTCCCCTGCTCAGAGAGGACCAAAGAGCCCTGGGTTCATTTGCTGTGCATTCATTCTGGTGGCAGGGCTACAGTGAAGTGGTGAAGGAAAATCAATGGGGTTTGTTTCAAATCCAATCTGCTTTCACTGACATAAACTGGTCATTGGTATAAAGCCTCTGCATCTAGTGACACAGGGTAGCCCCAAAATAATTCACTCCTGCAGCTGGAGCCATGCAAAACCACAGATTGTTTGATGGAAACAGCATCCCATGTGAAAAGAGCTGCTCAGGTGCTTCTGAAGGGGTCTTCAAGGGGGTGTTAAGGTGACTTTTCCTAAAATTGTCCTGTTGAGCTAAAAGGAAAATTTTGCTGATTGTGCTGCCTCTTTTTTAGGCAAAACTTAGACAGGATTTCACGCTAAATGTGCTGCACCTTGCAGCTCCTTGTCAAAGACAGAAATGGTGTTGGTCACTGAAGGTCACCTCCAAGGCTTACAGTAAATGGATTTTTTTACTTTGTAGGGAATTCTTAGAAACCCCTTTTATCCTCATGTAAAAAATTTTGAACAAAAATTTCCTGAAAAATTACAATTCCAACCCCTTTAAACTAAACCCTTGTATCAAGTGGATTGAAACTTTTTCTTTACAAAGTTGAAATATCTTATATTGGTGTGACTCTGTGTTTCTCTGGCTAAGTTGTATCTCATAAAGGCTGTGCAATGAGAATGTTTTTAAGGAAGTTACTCCAATATTACATGTTTCTATAATATTGAAAGCTCTTGACTGTTCTCTAAATATGAACTTCAGTTAAACTTACAAAATTGGTGCAAGAAATTCCCCATACATCAAGCAAGCATTGCCTCATGGAAAATTGTTGTGGGAAAGATTTGGCCCTGTGGTCTGTCTCACCAGAAATTACTCAGATGATGGGGAGAATTAAAAATTTATCTCCTGAGAACACATTATCAGTGTTCCCAGGAGCTGCACCTAACAGAGGCCTGTTTGCCAGCTCCTGTTGTTCCTTCTCATGCTGACAGCTGTGAGAGCACTTGTATTTCAGGGGGAGAGGAGGCTCCCCTGTTTCCCAGCCTTTCTGACCACCTCATTCCTGCTTGCTGCCTGCTCAGACCCTGGTGGAGTGTCTGCGGCCCCAGAGACCAGGTCTGAGATTGAAACTCAGATCAAAAGCCTATTTATTTTTTTTCAGGTGAACCCTGAAAAATGTATTAAGAATTGGACTAGTGAGAAGTAAGCTTCGAGTCTTACACGAAAGATCAAATAAATGGATGGGAAAAGAAAGATAACAGGGGAAAAGCTTGTTTTGGTCTAGTTTCCCTAACAAGAATGGAAGAATAGTGAGACATGTCAAATTGACTTTTACAGAGCAGGTTAACGCCAGATACTTGTTTATCCTTAGAGATCCCTCAAATCCAGCAGATTTCAGCACTGCCTAATGAAAGCTCAGGGAAGAGCAGGAAATGGAGCATGTACAGTTCAGAGGAGGGGAAGATGCAGATGAAAACAAACGCAAAGCCTCTCTCCTTCATGTTTCAAGTGCCAAATTATGCTTGACATTTCAATTTCCCCAAGGCGTGCTTCCGTAAAATCGTCTTGAACTCTCCTTGAAGTGTTAAAGCTTCCATCAGCTCCTCCCGTGGCATCAAACAGGTCCTGTTCAGCTCTGGCTGGGGTGTGAAATGCAATCATTGCTACAGCTCTGCACCACTGACACGTGGGAGAACCACCAAATGGCTCCAATATATTCATGGATGGGCTTCACAGTTAGCTTTGCAATAGGGCACGATGTCACCATCAGGTGGTGACAGGACCCAGTCACAGGAGGTGAATCGGTCTGGTGACTCGCATGTGGCTCATTTTGTAATGTTTCTGGGAATTTGGGATGTTTACCACTTGTGTGTGGGTTGTTTCACATGAGGATCTCTGTGTTATGTGTCTATAGCCAGAAGGTCTCAAGTCCTTTGGAGATCCATAGGAAAAATCTGAAACTACTAAAATTCTCTTCGGTTCTCAGTGTTCCAACATTTGTAGGAGGTTTGAAAGCCTGGATATTTGAAGTGTTTTGACCATGTCCCCAGTGAAAAATAGCAAGACTAGGGAAATGGCAGAAGTACTGTGTTTTTCCCAATCTGTTCTATTGATGTGTTTTGTTTTTCCTTATCTTGTTTTCTCCTAAAGGTCAGTGAAATTTTCAGTTGCATAAATTTTATTGACTTTACTCATTGCATTCAGGCTGGTAGGGAGACGCTGAGACTCCTCCATGCACTGTCAGTGCCAGAAAGTCAGAGGAAACCCTCCTCCCATGTGAGTAGGAATAATGGTGACCCAGCTTTTGAGAGACCTCACTGAACTGAATTCTTTGAAAAATATACCCTTGGGCTGTGGTTGCTGAGCACTTGAGAACAAGTATGATTGATGACATGGTCATTACGAACATGATTAAGAGCAGCCAGGATTTACATTTACCACCTTGGCCTTTTCCAGAGTCTGCTAAACCATGGTCTTGGGACCACCACTGATGTGCACAGTGTGGCTATGTGAGTGGAGGGGGGAGTGGGGGAGCTGTGATTAATTTGGCTGGCAACATGATGCTGGCTCTCTTCTTCGATTGCAGCTGATGAATAGTATTTTAAAAGCTAAGAATACATTAAGCACTTTGCTATAGCTCCTATACAGTCTGAGGGCCAGAACCACAGCTGTGCTCCGTTTACAATGGGTGCAGCTGAAGAAAGAGGAGGAAGGAAGAGAGACAGTTTTTAGCTTGACTTGAGCTATAGATTCTGCTTATCTTGGGAAGTGGCTGAGGGCACAGGCACCAGTCTCTCTGTGCTGGGAGTAGGGAGAGGGCTGCTGATGGGTTTTCTGGCAGGAGCAGGACTAGCATTCACCAGTTCTGGCTGCTTTGGCATTTAAAATAACAAGTTGTTGCATGAGCAGGGATTTGTGTTCCTTGCCCTCCCTCACACTTTGCAATTGCCCCTGTGCCTGGAAGGCCTTTTTCCTCCCTGCAAAGCTTGAAGCTCCTGTGCTGGTGAACATCCCACTCCCTCCCTGACAGCACATCCCTGCGGGTCTGTGGGAGGTGCAGCCCCCACAGGGGTGGGCAGGGTGGGTGTGCTCTGTGGCCCCATGCACAGCACCCACCCTCCGGGTTGATCCCTCTGTGGGGATCCTCTGGGGATGTCCCCATTACCATGATTCCCCCAAAACCTCTACAAGCTTCATATTTAACTCCCACCTCTGCCAAATTTGGTTGAGATTATCTGTCTGGCTGAAGCTGTTTGGGGGAAGAGGCAGTGAAAGAGGGCAAGGTGGAAAGCTCAGACACACGCCTCGTGTCCTTCAGGAACCAAAGTCGTGCTGGGATTGGGAAGCAGCATTTCCACAGGTACAGGGAACAGGGCAAGCTCCTTTGCTGCCTTTCATCTATCAAGCCACCTGGGCTGAGGAGTGAGCCAGGAGCATATCTCTTTTTGTATAACACAACAACTCTTCTCTAACATATGCTTTTCAATTCAGGGTGTTGGCTGTTAATAACAACTCAAACTTGCACCACAGGACCCCTGACTCCGTGGTCGTGCCAGGACAGTCATCGCAGTTGCCCCAGTATGATGGCGACTATTGAAGGAAAT
Source organism: Chiroxiphia lanceolata (assembly GCF_009829145.1). Taxonomy (NCBI): domain Eukaryota; kingdom Metazoa; phylum Chordata; class Aves; order Passeriformes; family Pipridae; genus Chiroxiphia; species Chiroxiphia lanceolata. Next base: position 1,115,987 of record NC_045656.1, read on the forward strand.
AAAAATGACAGCTTTGGAGCAGTCTTGCCATGCAGTGTGATCACTCTTGGCAGCAGGAGAACCATCTACCCTTCTGAAGACTGGCCAGACCCAGGGTCTCAACAGACAAGGTACCAAGTGTCTCTCTTTTTCCTCACAAGTGGGGTCAGTGGGGCTGCCAGGGCCTAGGGAAGGGTCACCACAGGGACAGGCTCCATCCTGTCAGCAGGAGCTCTTCACTGACATGATGCCAGCTGGTTGCCAGCTCAGTCCCAAGGTGTGCCCTGCTTGCTCACTTCCACCATAAAATCAAAGGAAGATTTGTGTGTTCTCCCCACAATGTGGGAGATGGGGAATTTGCCCTTGCAGGAAAGCACGGGATATTGCTTCCACTGCTTCCCGCCTATCCACACTCCATTACTTTTTGGCTGCAGCACCCTTTGCTCTCTCCAGCCATCCCCCCTGCTCCCCAAAGGCTTCTCTAGACAGGTTGGCTTGGCACAGGGCAGCACTGACAAACCTTTAAACTATAATGATAAATTATGCTCCATTGCCCAGTCCTTCTGGAAAGAGATTTTAATGGGGATTAAAATAAAAGAGGTTTGATAGATGCTGGAAATGTCTCCCTTTGGCTGTTAAGAAAAAAATCTGAATGCCTGTAATATTTCTGCCGAGAATTACAATAATTGGTATTTAAATAGTATTCTGAGCAGAGCTGCAATTGCCTAGGAAAGCCAACCCCAGGAGCAAGATCTGTTGTCTTTAAGAGCTCATCCAGGCTTGGTAACTTAAAAAGAAACTTGAATTATTGGGAATTTAAAAAATGCCCTTGCTTTGGCTTGAATGTAACATCAAAGTAGGAGCCTGTGTGTTCCTGAAAAAATGCTTCCCTCCCCTCCCAGCTGCTAAATGCTGTTTCTCTGCTGATTTTATTAGCACCACTATCCCAGCATTATCTTCATCCACAAATGCCTTTTTAATGTGCTCGCAGGAAGGAGTCAATTTTGCCCTCTCAGAGGAAGAATTACCCACAACCCAAAAAAGTAGTGCCAGAAGCTAAAGAAGGCTGGTGATCTTAGGGACAGCACTGACCTCTTTGGAAGCAGTAGAAACAGTGATGCTTTGTGTTGAGAAGGGCTCTGGCATCAAAGGATATGTTAAATCCATCCCATACCCCGTGGTCACCCTGGGTCCCATTGCCAGGGTGGTACTTGGATTCAGGAGCCACTGGCCAAATCTGTCACCCTTCCCCAGGATCCAGCAGTTCCAGATGGACCCTGTTTTCTCCTCTTCCTTCTGCTGTCACCTGATCTTCAATGCTTAAAAAACCACTGCACTTCTGGGATCTCCACCTGAGAAGGGTCAAATCACTGTTTCATAGTAAGTTGCACAAAATTAATTTTATAATGACAGGGTTGCTTTTGAGATGAGCCCCACTACCTTGTACATGTGAGATACTGCTGCTGTCCTTCCTGCTCCTTCCTAATCTCAACATCTTTCAGTTGTACACCACCCTACCGGTTTCCCACCGAGATCTAGTATTGGAGTCCTTGCAAATCCAGTTTCTTAGAATACTGCTTTTTCTATGTGGCCTTTTCTCTATAATCACTCAGCTCTCCTACCATGCATTTGTGACCTCACCAGATGACTCCACTTCTGCCAACACATCAGTGCGAAATGCCACCAGACAAGGTGGGAGCTGAGAGCAGGTTATTCATAAGTTTCAGATCAACACAGTTCACTGACACTGAATGTCTTATATCTTTTCCTACCAAAGCCTCCATTACCTGTACCAGATTTGAGATTTAATCTTGTATTAATATTTTAATAGTTTCATATATATATGTGTGTGTATATATATAATTATTTAATAAATTTTAAAAAACCTAGGTAGGTGTGTGAGGAGCACACAGCACATGACAGTGTGGACATCACCAAACTAATGTGGGATGAGCTGGTGCAGTCGCATCTGAGAGCTCTCACTGGCCTAGCACTGCTGTGGCACTTCTGGGCCTGCAGGCAGCACTGGGTGTGGTGTATGGACAGAGCTGATGTTTCTAACGTCAGCAATTACTACTGTGAAAAGTTTCCCTTTGCCCTGAAATCATTAAAGTTTTATGTGACAGCAGCACTGGTCCCCAGCTGAGATTAGAAGTCCATTAAGTGCTTGAACTGGTGTGGATGCAAAGCATGAGGATGTACACTCCTCCCCAGCTCCAGATGCTTATTGCCCAGCTAACCCTGTTAACTGTGTCCCACACAGGCATCCTGTCCACCTGCAGGGACCCACCTGCACAGATAGAGACCTCTCCAGAGGGGGATCTGCTTGGGGTAGTAGATACTTGGGCTACTCTGATTTTTGGTTTGTGTTTGTATCTAATTTAAAGAGCATCTAAAGTGAGGGGAGAAGTGCTTAACCTCATAGAAGATAATATATATCAAGGATAGAGGATAATATATATTGAATATATATTATATATTATTTATAGATTAAATCTAGTAATTACAAGGTAAATTTATTATTAGTTCTAATGGAAAATCATTTGACTGAAGACAGTGGAAATTATTAAGTCAGGGAAGCAGTTAGTTATCTAACATTTCCTCTCTAAGGAATAAAGAAACAAACCTGGTTTTTCCTTTGACATCCATTGCTTTTCCCCCAGTGTAATTCTAGTGATTTCTGCAGGGTTATTTCTGGAATTGAAACACTGGAAATGCACAAATGCTTCATTCACGGTGAAGTGGTTTGTATAAACTCAGACTAAAGTGAACACACAGAGGAGAAAAAAGATAAATAGTCCTGAAGAGGAAATGTCAGTGAAGAGGTTTATGAAAGCAGGAACACAAGACCTACCAACCCATTGAATTGTAGTTTCTGTGAGTGGTGAATCGAGCAGAGCCAGTGACTGCCTGGCTGGGGCAGTTACTGACTGCTTGATGAAGGTTAAACACCTTCAGGTGTTTGCTGGTCAAAGCAAGGGGAAAAAATCAAGAACGAGAACCTTTCCTGGAACTGTTCAACAGCTCAGGTGAAGGTGGGATTGTTGTTAGGGAATAGCAACCAGTCCATGCTAAAAAATATGAACAGATCTCTCTTCAAATCTTAAAGATTACTGCAGGTATTTCACCATGCCCAGTCAGGGGATTAATTGATCCAGACATGATTGAGATCCCTAACTCACATCTAGAAATAACATTAGCATGTCAATGAGAGTCCCAGTTCTGGTTCTTAATCACTAAAAATACCATATTTTAAAATTTTTGGTCCTCAGAGAGCTGCGTCTCTGTAGCTGCATTAGTAACTTGGGAATTTGACTCCTGGAGCCTCAGTGAAGATGTTTCAAGTTGTCTGGTTAGCCAGCCAGGGTGGGGCTGTAGACCCCATGCAGTCTGATCATCAGCCCCGTCTTCTGGCAGATCCCAGAAAATCTAATGACTTCAAGCTCCTGAATTGTTGACACGACCTTTCACATGGAGGGGACATCCATGCTCTGGTGACCGTGGGCTCTTACTAACTCAGGTCTCTCCCATCTTCAGTGTGGAGCATCCTTGTCACAGGACATCAAGTAAGAAAAGGCAGAAGCCCCTCTGCCACCAACCCCCTTCCCTTCCCTGAGTGCCTTGCCCTGCCCCAGAGCCAAAAGCCGTGACCATAAGAGGCTTCGGATGCTGATGGAGCAGCAGGGATCAGTACAACTGAATAGAGCCATACACAGAGGTGAAAAGATCCTCTTAGCACTCATTAATTGTAATTTTCAGGATTAATGCAAAAGATTTGGCAGCTTGACAGAAGAGTTTTAGCAGAGATAATTGGCTGTGGCTGCCTGGAGCCCAGGGAAGGGTCAGGGGCTGCCCCAGCCCCCGCCCCGGTAAACAGAGGGACAAAAGTAACCAGACAGGGAACAGGGACATGAAGCACCTGGTAGGCTACAAGATGTATTTTACAGAAGGCAGCGTAAATATTCATGTGATTTATGAGAGTAGGAGACTTTTCATTGATGACTATATTGAATGGAAGGCTATTTAGAAGCCAAGGGGATCAATACAGTGACTGGGAGCCAAAGCAAATGAAGGAGAAATGTATTTTGCAGTGCCTTGCTTCCGTGTGAAGTCCTTTCACTGCCCCTTAGGCCTTAGAGTGAGCTTCACCATATAGGCACATATATATGTATGTAGTGCTGGAGCAGGGGACATCCTTCCAGAGGCTCCAGCTCCCTCCAGGGCTGTGGAATGAGCCCGACTTCAGACAAGCTGTTGGGCAGTGGAATTTCCCTGGTGGAGGGGGAAGCCCAGCCCAGTGCAGAGTGCCAAACCAAGCCTAGTAGATGTCCTGTCAGAGATCCAGCCCTGTGCACCTTCACTCCCATCCTCAGCAGCCAGGTTTTGGTCAGGTAGGGAGCAGAGGGCAGCCTTTAGAGAGCAAGTCCGAGGTGTCCAGGTCTGCTAAACCCGGTTGGTGTCAGTAGGGACTGGTCTTGGTTTGTCTGGGATAGAAATCATTTTCCTTCTTGGTAGCTGGTGCAGTGCTGTATTTTGGGTTCAGTGTGAGAATAATACTGATTACACACTGATGTTTTGGTTGGTGCTGAGCAGTGCTTACCCTAAATCAAGGACTTTTCAGTGTGTTATGCTCCGCCAGTGAGAAGATGCACAAACAACCAGGAGGGAGCATGGCCAGGACAGGTGACCCAAACTGGCCAGAGGGATATTCCATACCATGGAACATCAGGCCCAATATAGAGACTGGGGGGAGTTGCTGGGAGACACTGATCACTGCTGGGGAATGGGCTGGGCACAGGGTGGAGGGTAGTGAGCAACTGTATTGAGCATCCCTTGTTTCCCTTGGGGTTTCTCTCTCTCTCTCTTTCTTTCCTTCTAATTACAATTATTATTATTATAATCATTAGTATTATTGCTACTATTTTATTTTTCTTTGTTTTAATTATTAAATTCTTATCTCAAACCACAAGTTTTCATTTTCCCTACTGATTCTCCTTCCCATCCCACTGAGGAAGCAGTGAGAGAGCTGCTGCAGAGTCCTTAGCTGCTGGCTGGGCTTAAACCATGTCAGGACCATATGTCTCTTCCCTGACCCAGCACATCCCTGCCTGCACCTTGGAGCCAGGTGAAGATCATGGAATCATAGAATGGTTTGCCAACAAGATCTGTGAAAAAGGCTTTATAAATGTGATGTCTTTGTGATGGGAGGCAGGAAAACACAAGGGAAATGATTCCTTGTATGAAGCCTGTTATTCTGAAGCTCATTAGAAAATTCTCACCACTGTCTAGCCCCTGACAATCTTGTGAGTGTTTCTAAGTATTGGGTTTTACTCCCTATCACATTTTATTACATTTATTCTTTCAGAAGAAAAATAACTCAAATATCCCTAATCTTTTTAGCATGGAATTTTAGATTTCAATGGGCTTCTTTTAATTTGCACATATTCTTGTAATAATGAAGTCTGTTTAACAGGAGTTAAACCAAAAAGCCTGTAATGGTAATTCAAAACATAAAACTCTAGTACATTTCTGTAAGAATTCCCAGTTAATATTCTTAAGGCTTTTTAATGGATATTTTAAGTAGGCATTGGTATTAGCAGAAACATCACACAAATTAAAATTAGGCCTTGGTGACTATTTTAAAATGAATATTCACAGACTCTTCAGTATGAAATTAAATCTAGTTATATTTGATACTGCTGGTATATTTTAAGGAAGTATACTTTACTGAAAAAAGATAGTGTTGTCTGTGAACTTATTACTGATAGTTCATTTAATTTATTACAGCCCGTTGAATGTAACAATCAAATTTTATATAGCACAGCCTTAGGAGCCAGTGTGAGGCTTTAAATCTGTGTAGATGGAACCTGAGCCAGTAGATAAATGATGGAATTAGGAACAGGGACTTCCAGCTCTGGCCAGGACTCTTGTTTCACTCGGGTGGGTTATAAACCTGCCATGCTTATTGTCCTGGGTGTGATGCTCTAAAATAGGAAATCTGACTTTGAGGATTTGGGACTGCCCCACAATTGGGTCCTCTAGGGAATCCTAGATTTTTTTCTCTCTTTTTCTCTTTCATTTTTTTCTAGTTTAAATTCATTTCACAATCACTTTTGTTTCACAATTACTTTTGCACCTTGCACAGGTATGTGAGTTTTTGCATTTCCCTCTTTTCACTTCGTCACCAGCTCTGCTTTCCCCTGCTGCTGAGGACTGGTGGAGCCCCTACAGCTTCATGATTCTTATTCAGCATCTGCTGGAATCAGTGCCTCTGATGCCAGGGGATATATAAAATATCAGTGAGTGAGCAACTGTGTCCTTTCATCACATACTTTTACTGCCCTTTGCTGAATTATTTCCATGTTCTTTTCTTCTTCTGACTTTACAGAACTAAGCTCAGCCTTATAAAACCCAGATTACTACCCCTAGGTAGCATGGCAGCAAAATACATGCTTAAAATTAAACATGTGCAAATCCACTGAAAGCCCAGTGGAGTGAAGAATATTGTAAAATTTAAGCAAAAGATAATTTCTGAAATAGAGCTTTAGGAACACACTTTTGGGCTGATCTGATAAAGTGATAAGGAAACATCCCAATCTGCCAGAAGAAAATGCCTCCATGACCCCCTGCCTGTTGCTATCATCGTGGGATAGTCAGATTCAAAATCTGCCCCAATTTTTCTCTTTTATTTTGACAATAACACCTTGTGCCTGCCTCCAGGTTCCAGGAATCAGACAGCACTTTCCATGATATATCTTGGAGTCCTTAAAACACAAAAGCAGAGTGTCATCTTCCTGCTGATGTACACCACAAGGGCCTGTCATTCCTCTGATATAGTACAGCGTGAGAATGGTCTCTCTTCAAAATACATCACTGGGGCAGTGGCGGTTTGAGTTATATGGTGCCAGGATGGCAAGTGTTTGAACCATTCAGAAATGTAGACAAGACAGGGTCAAAATATATCTTTAAGTTTTCATGTGGGCAGCTGGACTGTCTGAAGCGATAAAAATCATGTTAATGTCATTTGTCATTTGGTGGGCAGCAATGAAGTGATGTTGGATTAAAGCATGGTTTGGGGTCCTAATTCCCATTTGCAAAAGCCACCAGCAGATATAGAGTGGCTGAGGAGGGCACCAGCTCCTCTCCCCACCTGCAGAGGGAGAGTGGCCTGGGAGCTCCTGGCAGAGCAGGATGGGTCACACTCCCCGGATGTGCCAGAGGATCAAACCCACCAGGAAGGCAGTGGATCTCCATGTCAGTCCATTGCCTGTTTCTCTGCTGCTAAACTCAGGAGCCAGCTGCCTGTGATGCACATTCCCATATTATTAAAACCCAAATGGTGGATGTCTTTGCTCTGTGAGGTCTTAGCCGCAAAAACTCTGCGTCCCCTTGGCCCCACCACTGCTGTAAGAGGTCTTTTCGGTGCCAAGAACACCACCTGTAACAGCAACAGTACTCAGTGCTTAAGTATTTGCAGGATCACTGTCTGAGTTGGCATTCTTTGCCAAAAGTATCTGGGTTCCCTGAAGAACTCCTGGAATAAACATGTTAATGCAGGGCCGGCTCTTCAACCAGCACCAGTGAGTGGGATTCTCTGGAAGCTACACTGAGGATCTGCTCTTCCTTGGTGTCTGCATTGGCTCTGCAAGGAAAATGAACAATGCCAGCAACTGGACATACACTTCCATGATGAATTGGTGAATTTTTTTAATTTATTTTTTTGATGTTGCTCTTCTCTACTGCTGGGAAATCATGCAAATTCTTCTTGTACAGGAAAAGAATACTGATATTAAGAAATGTGCAGCTTGGATTTAAAATAATCTCATAAATCCACATTAGTGTTCTCACACAGCAGAACATTAATAGGTGTGGCAACTGCTATACACCCAGGACCAGTTCCTCACCCTCCAAAAGGTCACTTGGCACACTTTAGATGGGAATGTGCTACTTTCATGAGAAGAAAAAGCCAGTGGAAAAGAGAGCAGGGCTAAAAGGAAGAAGGACCTGGCCTCTTTTTAGGCCAAGCTCTGCAGGTGTACTCAAACAGCCTTGTCTGTTGGAGCTCGTACTCCTCTCAGGACCCAAACTGAAAGCCTCAGCATGTGGAGTGAACAAAGACAGGGCTCCTCAGCTGAAGTTCTTGCTGCAGTATCCCACATGAGTACAAATTCCCAGTTCCTCAGCCTTTCCCACACTGGGTATTATGGCAGGATGCCAGTTGAGCTTGTGGGTACTGTGTGTGGACCACAGTACAAACCTCAGCTTTAAAACTGGTTGAGTCTAGAAACAGCTGCTTTGATTTCCAGATAACTGCAATTTCTATCCAAGACAAAAAAAATAAAAATAAAAAGAAAAAGAAAAAGAAAAAAAGAAAAAAAATCCCAATTGCTTGTTATGTGGAATGAAAGAAAGGAGATTTACTGATTTGGGAATGGTGTTTTTGAGGGCTGATGTTGGGGTTGGGTGGTCAGTGAAATTCCTCCCGTGTGCACTGTGCTGCCCAAAGAGCCCAGCCTTGCTGGTCTGCAGGTCTTTTGAAAATCCAGCTGTCACTGACAGCTGAAAATCTAGGCCTAGTTATGGAAGTGGAGTAGGTCACACCTTAGCCCCAAATATAATTAGCACAAGGATAAGTTATTTTCAACTGCAGCAAACCAGCTTATTTGCATAATCTCCATACAATTTCTTGAAATCTGCGAGAATCTCAATCAGGGAGTCACATTAGCAGAAGGAATATTAACCTGGGAACCTCCACAAAAAACTTTACCATGACTTTCTGCTAATATATATATTTCACTCAATACAGTGCTGTCACTGGGCAATTTAATTCTCTTCTGGGTACAATTGTCAACCTGGTTTCCAGAAGGGACACATGCTGCAGGATTTATTTTATTCCATTTAAGTAACTATGACCAGTTGTCATAAATTGAGGAGTGGAAATTGCTGTTCCCTCAGGCTGTCTAACAAATGAGATCAGAAGTCCAATGAATACATCTTGCAAAGCTTTTCAGTTCAATTACATAGATCCATGTGCAAGTGGTAATGCCACAATCAGTTCAAATAGTATCATTGCAGGTGTGAAGGCCCACAAATTGAAGTCTGTTTCACATCAGTGTCCAACATGCGACTGGAAAGATTAAAGGAAAATTTTCAAGGGACAAAGGATTGAAAATTAATGAGCCCTGGAGTGACTCTGAAACAGGTAGCAAAGCAAAACAACTGTAAAAGTGCACAGCATCAGAAATGAGCAGTTTCGTGCCAAGTCTCCAGAAGACATTAGTGGAGAGTTTCACTGGATACATTAGTGTTTGTGAAGTACTTGTAGAGTGGATCAATGAGCATCACAGAAACTCCCAGGAGAAAGTGAATTAAAAGCTTTTTCTTTTTCTTTTTTTTATAGTGATAAGTAAATAAAGCAGAGCTCCCACACCAGCTGATGAGACTAAGACAAGGTATCTGGTCAAGTGAGTGCTTTCTATCCCCACCTGAGACAGGGTAAGGTCAGATGGAGAAGTATGTGGCTATGATAAAACTTTGTGACGATGGCCAGTAGAAGCCAGACCAGTGGCTTTTAAGTGATCTTAAGTCAATCTATTTTGAGCTTTGGGTTTTTGATCTTCGACTATGAGTATTTGGTGGGAGGTGGCCATTTTTAGGTGGGCAATAAACTCTGTGACTTGGTTTTAGTGGAAGCAATAAGAAGGCACTAAAATCCAGAGAGCCACCTTAAAAATGCAGCACCAGATCTTCACGTGGTTATGCCAGCACAGCACCACTAAAGCTTCCCGAGTGCTATTGATTTACACCAGTTGAACATCTGGCCCATATGCTTTGTATTATTAAATACTTCTGTGATTATTATGTGAACAATTGAGATTCATGGAAATGAAAAAGCAGGCTATGAATTGTGCCTTCACTGCAATTCAGGAGGAGGAATTGTTCAGGGAATGCTCTGCTCTGCCTTTTACTGTAGCTATGCTGTTTAGTTGTGGGTTTTCCTAGAAATCAAAAAGTGAACGGGACCTCAGGAGATTTTCCAGGTCACCTTCTCCTCCAGGAGCTGGCATCATAGAATCATAGAACCACAGCATGGTTTGGGTTGGAAAGGACCTTAAAGCTCATCTAGTCCACCCCCCTGCCATGGGCAGGAACAGCTTCCAGTAGACCAGGTTTGCTCCCAAGCCTCGTCCAACCTGGCCTTGGACACTTCTAGGGATGGATAAACTTTGGCCCTGTCTTATTTGCTCAAGATGTTCTTAAAACTGACCATTGAGACCCCACAGTGTATCCCAGTGCTCAGTACTGGTGCTGTAGTACTGCAAGAATCTTTTCCCCAGTCCAACCTACCTCTCTCCCTGTCTGTCCTTGAGCTCTTCAACTTCTTGTCCTGTCCAACACTGCCCTGGGGCAGAGCACAGTCTCTTCCCCTGCCTAGCAGTCCTTTGTACACGAAGCCTGTCATTTTGTTTGTCTCTTCTGTGTAATGTTCAGTCTGGTCAATCATGTTGGAATTCAAAGCTGAGGAAGTCCAGACAAGCCCAAGTAAATGTTAACACTGCAAATTCTTTGTTGGTTTTTTTCCATAAGCCTGATTCCCTTTCATGGTTTGCTGCTGAAGTGTAGAAGCACATACAGCCATAAGAGAAAAAGATCCATCTTTCAGCATCAGGAGATTAAAGGAATAGAGTGAGATAACGTTTTGCAAACCTGAAAGGATTTGAAAATCCCTCTCCTGCTATTCTGAAAAAAGTCAATTGCAGGGCAAGATTATCTTCATTAATAGTGTGAGAATGATTGTTGGCTGTAAGTTTTGTTTAACCTGAAAAGCAGCATTCAGCAGCTGGGTTTCCACATCTAAAATAATATCCGGAGAATCAAAAATTCTTTGCCACACATGAAATCATCCTTTGGTTGTGTAATGGAGCTCAGCAGTGTAATGTGCAGGAGAGCAGGATAACCTTTAACATCCCCACAATCCCTGGGACTGGCGTGTTGCTGATTAACAGATGCTTGGTGACTTGAAGTTCCCCAAGTTAAAGCTTTGCATGTATTGCACAAGTCACCGGTTTTATTGAGGGCTTGGGAGAGACATATTTTTTGGCTTTCATCCCACTTTTCAGACGTGACATGATATAAGTGACTGCTCTGAAGTGAAGCAACTGTTCTTCAGAGAAAGGGAGCTAAAGCAGTGCTGTGAGAACTGCTCTGCAGGGCCTGGCCCATGGCACCCTGCCTTTGACGGGGCCATGGGCACCTTCTACAGGAGGCATTTTGGCAGCACAAAGCAAAAGCAGATGTGCCCTTTCCAAAACACCTTGCTCTCCCTGGATATTCACTGAATCACAGAATGGGTACAGTTGGATGAGACCACTAGAGGTCACCTAGGCCACTGTCCCTGCAGGGGACCTCGGGCAGGTCCCTGTTTGGCGTGTCTGGAGTGGAGAGTCATCCCCTGGGGTTTGTTTTTACTGGTTCTATCTGGGCTTCGGGCCATGGATTTGATGTGTAAACCTCTGTTTCTCTGTCCTCATTGAGATTTCCAGTAGTATCGGCTCAAGGGAAATACCTTTTTCTGTGCTAAAGACAAGGCTGCAGGTAACTCAAGTAACCAAAGTAATGTGGTTCAGTGGCACAATTAGGAAAAGGACCCAGAAACTGCCAGAGACACCTCTCACAAAGATTGGGGGCTTCACTTGAGGCCATGCAAGGTTTTTTCCCCCTGACTCTTTTGCCTTTGGATTTGGTAGGTCTTTCTGGAGGACTTTCATTTATGTCTGGAATTCAAGCAGCTGTTATCTGTTCTCCTGAAAACATCCCACCCTTGGTCAGTCACTGCATCTCTGCCACAGGAGCTGCACGGAGAGCTGGAGCTGTGTGCAGGAAGAAGGTCTAATTAACAAAATCTTCACTCCAAGAATTTCTATTTTCAGGGCACTTCTCTACCTGCCAAGCTGTGCTGATGTTAGCAGTGCGTGGCAAGAGGAGTTTTAAAACCAGTGCTGGAAAAAACCCAAACCCTGCTGTCCCTGAACAAAACGCTGCCAGCTCCCGGAAGACTTGTATGACAGACAGAGAGCCCTGTGGCTGTCAGCCCTTCATGCCTTTGGGGGTCTTCTTATTATTTTTGAATACTTTACCTCCCTGGTGGTTCTTCTGGGAGTGTTGCCGGTACAAGCAAAAAACAATGGTCTTAGCACAACTCTCTATAATTCTTGATATAAATAGGATAACTCTAACATCTGCTGTTGTTCTAAAGATAATAATCTGCATTTCATTTACATTTTGTAGGAATGGAAGAGGTATGCCTGAGAAGGAAAGGTGTGTCATTGGTCTCAGCAAGGTGAGCAGATGCAGGTTGGTGCCTTTTCCAGAGCAACAGAGAGGTAGAAGTATTGAGAACTAAGCAGAGGCAGAACAAGAGTTGCAGCACAGCCCTTCCCTCCCAGTTTCGTCACTCACGCTCAATCAGCGACATTTCATGTGGCAAAGGGCAAATAAAACCAGGAAAACTATGTGGAGATGGAAGACCAGGGAGGTGTGGGAGGGAAGGATTGGGTGAGTGAAGGTTTTGTGAACAGAATCGGGGGCTGGGATTACTTGACAGAATTATAGTTCATTACTGATGCTTCACAGCCTTGATTTTCATATTATTTGTGCCTCTTCTTTTGTAAACCATGGGCTCTTTGACATGAGAGTCATGCTGTGTAAAGCGCTATTGATTAGAGTTTCTAATTTCATGCCATTACAGCATGACCATTGGGGAATGAAGTGTATTTTATTTTTTTCCACCACAGCTATGCCAGCAGTGTTGGGATGCAGCCATGGTGCAGGCTGTCAGCAGCAGGCATTTTCAGCTGAAGATCTTTGCTGTTTGAGCCAAAAGGCGAATTTGCCCAAGGTCTAAGCCTCAGCTCAGTGTGTTGTTCCTGGAATTAAAATAGATCAGTGGTAAAGTGTATTTGAGGCCAGAGGTTTCCAAAAGGATGGCTAACCTGGGAACTTTCCATTTTTTCAGTCAGGCCTACAAAAAGCCCTTTTCTCCCCCATTTTTTCCCCATTTCCAGTCATACCTTCTGTCCTTCCCCGATCTCTGGTTTGGTGCTCAAAAAAGTGAAGGGCATTGCTAAAGGCATAGGACCAGAGCATCTGGTGTGATCATGTAACCTACAAAACCCCATCAGGTACAAGTTGCAACAAAGAACTGAACCTAAGGATGACCTGGACCAGACTTATTAAAAATAGTTTTTTCCTTTCACATGTCAAATTTGGACCCTTCTGGAATTTCCTAAGGAAAGGGTTCATGGTCAGACAGGGGAGTTGGTGCATTAATAGCATCTCACCCTGTTGGTGCTGCCTGGGGACATCTTCCTCTTCCCTCTTGCTCCAGGTATCTATCTATGGTCTTTCCCAAAACAATCTGTAAGAGCAAAAAAAATCACCACTTTTTTTTCCCCCCCTGTGTAACAAAGGCTCGTGCTACTGTGAGGTAAAGACACCAGGAAGATAAAGTCAGTCTAAGTCTGCAGCTGAGCTTGGCTCTGATGAGTTTCCCTCACACTGTAACTAACGTGGCTTGTCTTCCACTCTGGTTTTCCCTCTGAACAGTAGATATGCACTCGCTGTCCTGAACTAATGAAGCTTTCCAGCAGTGCAGACAAGCTCTAGTGGAGCAGCTCTAGACATGTGAACCCCTCACAAATAGCCAGATGAGAGGAGAGTGAATGCTTGAAATCTGTCAAAGGGGAACCAGCCGAGAAAGTTCTCTGACTTCTGCTTTTTTCCAGGAGCTCCTGACACCCGCCGGCGGGTGACGAATTAGTGCAGTGCAGCTGGAGCTGCTCACGGGACAGGAATCCCAGAGCTGTTCCTACATGTGCTTGAGCACTGGAGGTCTGGTGGCCAGTTTGGGCTTCCCTTGCAAGAAGATGTCAATGTACTGGGATGAGACTGAGGAAAAACTGTAGTTTTGAGGGAAAAGGGGACATCTTATTGCTGTTGGTGACATTTAACAGAAGGGTGTGCAAAGGACACAAAAGACAGAGCCAGACTGTCCTCAGAGATGCACAGTGACAGGACAAGGGGCAACAGGCACAAATTGCAGCATGGGAAGTTCTGGTGAGATATGATGTCAAAAGTGCCCACCCTGAAGATGGTCAAATGTCAAATGAGGGACCCACAGAGGCTGTAGGATCTCCAGTCTTGTTACAAACTCAGCTGGACAAGGCAAGCAGGTTGGACAATCCAACCCTGATGGGTTTGGAGCCACCCTCTTCCCAACAGCAACAGGTTGGTGATGTCTCTTCCCCTGGGAACAGTTGGTGATGTTTCTTGGGATGTGAGATGTTCAGTCTTCCTCACCTGCATGTGGTGATTAGGCAGCACCCCTCAGGGCACGGGGCAGGGCAGCCCCTGGGAATGAGTGTCAGGCGGTCAGGCTGGATGGATAACTTTAGTGCCATGCTGGTCTTACCCTTTTGTATCTGGAAGGTGCCACAGCTGGCAGATGTATTCTAAAATTCAAGCCTTCATGCAGTGAGCAAAAGGCTTTTTGGCCTCAGCTGAGTACAGCCTGGTCTGTAACATCTCAGAGCCTCAACAGAGCCATTAGTTGTGGCTGCCTCACCCCTGGAAGTGTTCAAGGCCAGGTTGGATGGGGCACTGAGCAACCTGGTCTAGTGGAAGATGTCCCTGCCCATGGCAGGGAGTTGGAACTAGTTGATCTTTAAGGTCCCTTCGAACCCAAACCATTCTGTAATTCCATGATGATTCTATGATCCTTGTACTGTTCTCATCACTTCACATGTGTGGCCCTGCTCCAGTTTTCACTGCAACATAGAGGTTTCAAATGAGGGTCTGTCTCTCTCTCCTGCACAGCTTTGGCTTCAAGCACCACCTGCACACATCACATTGTCACTGCTGGAGATAATGTGAGAGATGCCATCGCTCACTGTCCACCTCCTGCCACTGGCTGGTGTCAGACATCCCTGCAGAGCAGCCAAGGAGCCCTGGGAGGGGAGTGCTTCACCCTTCCCCAGCACTCAGGGTTCAGCATAACACAATTCCAGCGAACTCCACACCTACCTGCTGCCTGCAGAGTCCTACAGGCTTCCACTGGCCTGCTGACATTTATATGCATTTCTAAATATCAGAGAAGTATTGCTGGGAGAAGGAACTATGGAATGAATGACACCGACTTGCAGGCAGCAAAGGAAAAAAGGTAGTTGAGAGTTAGATCGTAGTGACCATGGCAAGACCCCCTGAGGAATGAGGCCTCCTGCGGGAACGGTGCCTTTTCCGGGAGATGAAATGAACTTCTTCAGCTTTAGCCCTGAGTAAACACTAGTCCAGCTCATAAAACATCCTGGAGCGCAGAACTGTTTACAGACTTTATTTGTCTGGAGCCTTGTGCTTTGCAAGATCAGAGGCATTTTTATTGCCCAGCTTTGTGCAATGTCATTCCAGAAACAAATGCCATGTGGATGTTTACCATAATGAGGAAATACATTACAGCCAGAAAGGATGGCAGTGTCGAATAGAAATGTACTTCTGGAGAAGCTGAGGGCCAGTCCCAAGAATGGACTCTTCCTTGCTTCTTTTTACTCTTTTTACTCTGATATTTACCTTCCTCTTAGCTAGAGCTGATGAGAGGGCATATGCAGACCTTGGTGCTCCCTGACACTCTGACTCACTCTCCCTACAGCTGGATACTCCCCACAGCTGGGCACAGGGTAAAGCCAAAGAGGTGGGACTGAGCCTTCCCTCCCTAGTAACAGGCTTTGGTTTTAGGGAGAAGTTCCTGGTAAGGGACTTCAGTTTTGGAGAGCAGGTCCCCCATGGTGAGCCACGGCTGGAGGGGAAGCAGCAGTGGTGAGCACCCAACCAGCTTGGATTGTACATAAAAAGGAATTTGGTCAGCTTCCAGTCTTGTAATTTAGCCTTTTACTTTCCAAGGAAGATGCAAGGAGTTTATCTGTAGGATGCTATAAAGGCACTTTCAAGAGTATCATATAGTCCGCTAATGCTACAGAGAACCTCTTAAGAACTTAATTTGCCTGTGACACCAAATGAGAAGAGAGGAGTACCTTGAAAGATCCTGTGAGTAGAAACCACATAGTCAGTTCTAAATACTTTCAGATGGTACATGCCTCTTTCCTCCTGAGGACAAAAAGAGTAATTGCTGAGTGCAGGGAGACTGGCTGAAATATTTCAGCCCTGTTTTCTTGTTCCATGTTTTTTTTCACAATGCAGAAAGACAGTAGCATCCTTGTTTTGTGACCAAACAGAAGATGTGGAGACATAGAGCTCGCAATAACAAAGTGACTCTTTAAGTTTGGGAACATCTCTGCTCCCATACCCAATTTTCTTTGCCCCCCTTCCTTGACAGCTGATGTTTTAGGGAGAAAGGAGAAAAAAACATTCCAAAAACAAAGTCTGCTCCCCGTGCTTTGGAAGAAAATGGGCTTCATCAGGCACAGCTTCTATAGAAGAAGGATCCTGGAGCTGAGTTTTGACTGAGTGAAGCCTTCCAGTTTGGTGCCTGGCACATGCCACAGACCCAGCCTTGCTTCCTGCTACAACTCTGCTGCCCATGGGGGTGACAGAGGGGGACATTTCCTCACACTCATTGCACTGACTGCTCAACATCTCTGTTCATTCTGGGGAACAGCAAGAGCTCGAGTGTTTCAGTTTGGTCACTCACCCGTTGTTTTTATTTTGGCCAGAATATTTAGCACTCAGGATTCTCTCATCTCAGCCGGGCTGGGGCTAACACAGGTGTCTGCTCTCGTTGTGTTTGTCCATTAAGGAGCTGTTTCAATCTCTTCATTTCCCTGTGTGGCCCATGATGCACCATAGTATGTGGCACCAATATCCACTGTAACATGATGATCTGAAACCTCAAAGGAGACACAGGCTTATGCTGACTGTACTGTTGATATGCTTTCTTTGCACCTGCTCTGAAAGTAGGAAAGAAATGGGTGTGATCGATAGCTTTAGCAGTTTTTTTATATATATTGAAGCATTCTCAGGTTGGGTTTTTTTGTGGGCAAGCAGATCTGCAAAGCACAGCAGATGTCTCAGACTTCAGGAGACAAAGAACATTTCTCCTCAGTCCTCAGATGAAGTGGACTGGGCTTTGCTCCAGAAAAGAGAAACTATTAATCCATCACTGAGCATGAAGTTAAATGAGCTAATATTGGGTATTTTAGTTCTGATGTATGTGCTAAATGAAGTAATCATTCAGGGCATAAAAGTAATGGCTTTGGGAAAATGTTTTATAAACACAGTGGCTGAGGCACATGGGGCTGAAGTGGCACTGAGCTGGAGCAGGCACTGGCATGGCCATCCTAGTGGTGTTCCTCCTGGAGCAGCAGGAATCCTAGAATCCTGGAATGGTCTGGATTGAAAAGGAACTTAAAAACCATCTTGTTCCAAGCCCCTGCCATGGGCAGGGACATGTTCCACTATCCCAGGTTGCTCCAAGCCCATCCAACCTGGCCTTGAACAGTTCCAGGAATGGGGCAGCCACAGCTTCTCTGGGCAACCTGTGCCAGGGCCTCCCCACCCTCACAGTCACTGAAGATGAGTGCACTGGGACTGAGCCACATGAGGCTACACAAGTAGCCAAGACAGTTTCTAAAAGCAGTGCCAGTGTCTTGAGAGCTGCCTGCTCCAGGCCTGGCCTCTGCAGCCTTGTGCTCAAGATGCCTCTGCCTTGTGCTGTTATGTGCCAGGGGGAATCCTTCCTCCCATCCAGACTGGATGCTCAGCTCCACAAGTACCACTAGCCACAATTACATCCTTGAATGAGAGGCAGCAATTGATATTTTATCACTGGAATTTTTGCCGTGACTTTTGTACCCACCTGGAGTGAATAAACTATTACAAGTTTCATCCAATTACATTAAGTGCAGATGGACACAGGGTGCTGAGCACAGCCTCTGTTCAGTGGGAGCAAGGGGCAGGCCCTTATCAGCTCCAGGCACCATCATTCATTAAGACATCATTTGCCTCTCACCAGTAGAGCCAAAGCACAGATCTGTAGGATGTCATAATGAGGTGTGCTAATGAAAGATAGGCAGAGCAGGATTAACAAAAGGGTCCTCTCCACATTATACCTGCCTCTTACTGCTTTGCTCAGTCCCCACCTTTTATGATCTCCTGAGGGAACATTTCAAAGGGGTGCTAGAATTGAGGCCCACAGATCCAATTAATTGCTGATGTGGGTTGTGCCCAGAATCACCAGGCACTGCTTACAGAAATGCCTGAGTGCAGCAGAGTAGAAAAAGGAAAATATTGGGCATCCAGTGCTGTAATTAACCCTCCCATCCATCCCTGCTTGTTGTTCTTGCCCTGGGCTAGGAAAATCTTTGATAACTAGTTTAGCCCCTTTGCTCTCATGATCTGGTTTCACCACCTCTGCCCTTCCAAACAGACCAATTAGGATCTTTTTTTTTACTGGAATTACTTGGTCGATGTGCCAGAGGCTAAGTGGGAAAAAGAACCCACTTCCTTCCCACGGTCACAGGTCCTTGGGCTCAGGCATGTAGGACTCACTGGCTGCTTAAAGGGTCATCCTTCCTGCAACAAGTGCTGGAGAAGTGATGGCACATGCCCTCCATTCTCTCTTCCCCCTGCTCCAACCCCATGTTGGCCATCATGAGCATGTATGGGGAGGAAAGCCAGAGTTAAAGGTTGTCTTGACCTAATGGAGGTGTCACAGGGATTCAACAAATTGTCTTCATGACACAACGCTTCTTGGACTGGTTGTCTGAGGGCTGAACCTTACATTTTGCCCACCTACACAGCAGACCTTTCATGACCTTTGAAAGTGCCTGAGTATGAACAGCTCAAATATTTTCTAAGTAAAAAGAGAAACTGCTTCAGAGCTGATCAGTTTTGCAATGGGTATACAACTATAGATCTCTGCAGGGGAGGAGAGAAGGACACACTTTTACCAATAGAGTTCTAACGCGTGCACGTATCCCAGTATGGAACTCCAGCAAATAGACTATGGATATGACACAGACACAGTGAGACTGGCATGGAGATACTTCTGTCAGCTCACACTGTTCACACATGGGGGTAACCCTGAAACCCAGCGCACAGAACTGGGCGGGACTTGACAAGTGCCACCTATAAGGTCTCCCTGAAGCACCAGAGAAACCCAATGGTAGCAGTTTCTAGGACCAGGCTTCAGAAGTCCCATCACTCATATAGGAGCAGAGAGTTAGGGCACTAACACCGATTTTGTGTTTCTGCCAGCATAACATATAATTCTGTCTATAGTAAAGCTCTCATTTGCATAGAAATGTCATAAAAATTCACATCTTAAATCACTTTGCTGCGACCTGACCACAGTCTGTCCCATAAGTTACTTGTAGGAGATGATGGCCAAGGCCCATGGTCCTTATGGTGCATAGTACAAGGCTCTGGAGAAGAGCTGAGTGGTTGCCTCTTTGTGTTTTTAAATCCAGCTCCAAATCTCCTGTGGGAGGGAAAATCTCCATTGCTGTACTGCTGTCAGCATGGGCACACCTGGACCAGGTGTACACACGTGGCAGGTCCTGCTGGCTGTGCTCCTGCCCCGGCCCTGGCCAGCGTGGCAGCAGTGGGGAGATGTGAAGCACCCACCCCCTTTGCTAACAGGGAGCAGCCAGCATGGCCACGTGCTGGGATATGCACGCACCATAATAACATTAACTTATAACTTTTGCAAGTTATTGGTGATGCAGTTGTCTTCCCTGCCTTGTGTATGTATAGTACATAAATACAAACATTGTTTAACCTATTCCATGCAATATCTGCTTCCCAGAGAGCAGCCACTACCTCTGGCACTGGAGACCCCAAATGCAGCTGAGAATCAACTAGTCTAATAACTCATCTACACAATCCTACACAGTCCATCCCTGGAGAGAGTGAACCAGGCACCTGAATGCATGGGGGAATCTTACTTCTATCTATCTTCTGCTTTTATCCAATTGTCTGGCTTTTTACCACCTATAATGTATTTTTCTTCCCAGCACACCTAGAAGAAGCACTACACCCAATTGCCCAAAAGAGAATTGCTGTGGAGACAGATGAAGTGACATGACTAAGGTCACGCAAGGGCTGTGTTGGAGAAAGAGGCTGAGTCTGGGGTGCTCCCAGCAATGCCTGAGGACAGTGGAGGCTCTGGATATAACAGGCTGCAATTGAAGGAAAAGGATTTCACAGCTGAAAAGGGACCTGCTGTAAGTTCTGCCCTACCTCTAAAGCCAGTGAGACCAGCAGGTCAGCAGAAGATACATTCCAATGTTTTCCCTTCCCAGGGCATGTGCACTGCTTACTGGGAAAGGCCTGGCATGCTCACAGCTGAACCAGATGCGCAGCCTGTTCCTTCATTTGACTTTTTGGTTCCAACTCTCATCTTGATACATCAGTCCAGCCCTGCAAAATTGACTTTTCTTTTTATGACTCCCAGGAATAACATTTACCAGTGATTTTTCCATTTCTAGAGTGGGTGAGATTGTCCTGGTCAGTGTCTCTGTTGTGGTCTCTAAATGAATTAGGGAGGTGACATAGGAGTGCAGCACAGTGGCATGACCAGAGCACTGCCACCAGCACAGTGACAACCAGAAACTGTAAGAGTGCTCCCCAGAGGGCACCTCAGGGTCTGTGAACCAAGGCAGATGCTTAAGTATGTGTTCCCATAAGAAACTCTTCTAGAAAATCTGAAACTGAGCTTGAGCCAAAAGTTCAGGAGATGATCATAGAATCACAGGTTGATTTGGGCTCTAAAAGACTCTAAAGACCATCTAGTTTCACCCCTCCTGCCATGGGCAGAGACACCTGCCACTACACCAGGTTACTCAAACACTTGTTCTTGCTTCAAAGAACCTTGGAAGAAAGTCTCTTTGGCCAAAATCTGGCTGCACTCCAGTAAACCTGGCTGCTGTCTCCATCCTGGAGAGGACTTCATTCCATGAGATTTCTCAGTCCAGCCCCTCTGTGCCTCAGAAGCATTTGTTTGTGCTGGAGTTGGAAAATGTGTATCATTGTAGTTGTCTTTTTTTTTCCAGTGCAGAGTAATTAATCAATGCTTCTCGTGGAGGGCAGTCAATTCTCATTACATTGGGCTTTCACAAAGCTGGTTTGTTTGGGTTTTTCCACAGAAGTGGATCATCCAAGAGATACTTTGTGCTTAGGCTGAGGTCTCTGCTTCACACTCTGGGCTGTGAGAGTGCGAAGGCAGCACGGTAGGTTTCACATTGCAGGAGGCAGCCACAGTTTCAGAACTCTCTGCTGGTGTAAAATGAATGAAGGTTTTCCTGCAAATTTTTCCATGCAGCTCTGCGTCATCTGCTGTGAGCCCATGAGACAGTGCCAAGGGCTGAGGAAGGAGCACAGCAGAGTAGAGGTTGTAAGGCACCAGCCTTTTATTTATGCAAGATCACAGAATCCTAGACCGGTTTGGGTTGGAAGGGACCTTAAAGACCATTTAGTTCTACTCTCGTGCCATGAGCAGGGACACCAACACTAGACCAGGTTGCTCCAAGGCCTCAACACTTCCAGGGATGAGGCAGCCACAGCTTCTCTGGGCAGCCTCTGCCAGAGCCTAATGACACTCATCATAAAACACTTCCTCCTAATAGCTAATCTAAATCGATCCTCTGTTAGTCTTAAACCATTCCCCCTTGTCCTATCACAACAGGCACTGCTAAAATGTTTGTCCCCATCGTTCCCATAGACACCTTAAGTATTGAAAGCCACAATAAGGTTTCCCTGGAACCTTCTCTTCTCCAGTTTGAGCAATCCCAATTTCCATGACCAGCTGTGGAGTTAGGATGGCACCTGCATCCCAGCAGTGGGTTTCCAAGGACCAGCATCCTGGCAGCACTCCCTGCTCCAGTGCGCTGGCAGAGGTACAGTCTGCCCCTAGAAAAACACAACCAGTCTCTATCCAATGTGTGTGGGGAAGGGAGGTGCTGGTCCCTGCACAGGTGCAGCACATGGGAACCAAACACTGAGGAACACCAACAGAACTGTACTGGAGTCTTCCATCAGGCTCACGAGTTCCTTCCTGATCCCGTGTATTTTACTGTACAATACAGTACTGGAAGTCATTATTATTACAAAAAAACCACTAATTCAATAACACTGCTATCCTGCAGGAATAACACCCATACAATATTAATGCATTTCCCCCCTCGTATTCTTTGCAGAACACAAAAGCTGTTAACAGAATGCAAGAAGACTTAAAGCAAGGATGCTGTTAGTGCCATGGTCTCTGCTACCCCTGCATTGCTCACACCCAATCAAAGTCCCGGGAATTATGATAGCAAAGCAGATTTTTGGATGCCATTCACAAAAACAAACAAAAAAACATTGCTAAAAGTTAAAACTTCAAATAAAGGCTGCCTGGCATTGCACGATAACACAGCACTTCATTATTCCTCTTCGATTGTTTGACGTTTCTGCCTCTGTTTAGCAAGTCTGTTCATTATCGTTGTCCAATTAACAGAGACTTTTTTCAGATTATTTTTATGAAATTCTCATTTAATTAGCAATACAGCTGAGTCTCAAATGGCAGTTTTAAAAATATCCTTCTCCTGATCAAGCAGCCAAATGATCTTTCTGAGATATTTTTAGAATTGTAAACCTTCATTTGTCTGCTAATTATCCCCCCTCTTAGAGGATGGGAATGGGAACACCTGACAATCAGGGGTTATTCACCGGACACTTTGATTGAGCACCATGTGGAAAAAATGCAGATTTCACTTATTAAAACCTTCTCATGGGCTTTTTTTTTAAAGTAGAGAATGGGATTTATCAGACAATTTTCAGAACCTGCACAATAGATGGGGAATTAAAATAATGGAGAGCAAATAATAGAAAACAGGTGTGATGGGAGACATCAGGCATTCGACAAGCACAGAGCAAAATGAGAGGAAATATGTTTATAATACAATAAGGAAACAAAAAAAAATAAAAAATAAACTCAATTGTAAAACGTCAGTGAATGGGCCCTCCTGCTATACAGCTGGAGACCATTATGGTATTTAGCAACGAATACACAAATAAGCTTAAAATGCATATTTGCCATACATTGGTGAGTTTAGGGGAAAAAAAATCCCTTAATCTACCACTGAACCAATTCCACATTTGCAGGGGAATGTGGCAGCTTTCCAGGGCCCTGCTGTTCAGCTCTCCCTTTGCCCTGAGCTCTGCATGACGCTGCCCCTCTCCAGCTCTTGGGATGGGTGAGCACAGGGACTTATAGCAGTGAGTCTACTGGATGTGCCCAGCAGCAAAGGGGAAAATTCATGTTTTCATAGCACAGAGCTACAGGGCAAAATACTAAATTTGAGATGAAAGGAGATTGGTAGGGGCCTTAAAGATCTCCTACATCCAACTCTGTGCCATAGGCAGGGACAACATCATCTATTTCAGGTTTTAAGCCTAAGTCTGGCAGTACATAATACTTCTGTCCATGCCAGAGGTGAGTTTGGGATGCTGTTGGTGTTACACACATTCTGCCACTATGGTTTTGCAGTGCTCTGTGAAGCCCAGACAGGCAGGAAGGAGGCAAGTGAAATATCAATGTGGCCATTTCAGGGGCTGAAATGGGCTTAGGGTTTGCAAGGCCCCCCCAGCCATCCTCCCCAGCTGTTAACAAGATCCAAGAAGAGCTTCCAGTTCAGCATTTGGGGGACAGGAGGGAAGGCATGAACACCTCCATCCAGGGAGTAGTGGAATAGTCTGCTACTGCCAGAGGAGTGGAGAGGATTCCTCAGAGAGTCACTTTGGATCTCCAGCTGCAGTAATACATTGTTATGAATCTCTATCAGTGCACTTGTAGTGCAGCTGGAGAGTATGTCTGACATTGCCTCCAGTGACCTTTTCAATATAGTCCAAGTGCTGCAGAGCTGGTCTTTCAAGAGGAATTCAAATCGAATTTACTCAGGCAGAAAGGATTGGCCTGAGGACAGCCCTGCTACTCCCTTCGCATTTCTCCTTGTCATTCTCATGGAAATTGCAATTCTTTATGCATGGTGCTTCTTCCTGCTGCAAATGTCTCCTTTCAAACATCAGGGACAGCCACTGTGCTTCTAATGGAGGGTTTGGAGTGGCCCAGCAGTGACAGGCGGTGTCAGGCATTGCAAGGGGTGCTGGTGGCAGCACAAGTGAGAGGATGAAGGTGTGAACTTGAACACAACCTGTCGAAAGGTTGAGATGTGGCCACGTGCGCTGGCACCCCAAATTAGCTGCTCCATGTCAAGCACCCACCATCGTGTTAAAAGGTGCAGCTCGTTGCCAGGGGATGGAATAGCTGAGATTTGTATAAACTTCAGGTGCAGGGAGAGAAATTCATGGGAGAAAAATTCATTGAGGGCTCTGCAAAGCGAGAGAGCTGAGGAGCAACACTGGGTGTGTAACACTAATGGCCCTGGGGTGAGGTCTCTGCTCTTCTTGGGGCAAAGTGTTTGCATTTGGGAGGGGGAAATGTTGGTGTTTTCATGTGGTTTCCTGGCACAGTATGATTATTTCATACATGTTTGTAAGAGGTGCTTTAAAATGTAATTTCTTTGATTAATTTGGTGTCTGTATTTTCCCTGTTTTGTTCGCTCCAATTTATGACAGAATTGAACAAAGTGGGTAACAAAATATAGCCCTGTCAGGCTCCTGTCTTCACAGATATAAAGAAAAATGTGAAACTGTCAGGCACACAAATGTGCCAAACCCCAAGGAAAATTATTACATTTTGCTTGACATTTACTTTAATTTTACAAAATTCTGTAATACCATTATAAATAATAATAATAAAAAGCGGCATGGAAATATTGTTAAGTGTATTTATTTTCATTTGCTAGCTTGGTGATTTATGGGTTTGTTTTATTTTCTTTT
Source organism: Chiroxiphia lanceolata (assembly GCF_009829145.1). Lineage (NCBI taxonomy): Eukaryota > Metazoa > Chordata > Aves > Passeriformes > Pipridae > Chiroxiphia > Chiroxiphia lanceolata. Next base: position 1,140,851 of record NC_045656.1, read on the forward strand.
TTTTTTCCTCTCTCTGCATCAGAAGAGAGAGTGAGCACCTTGAGCTCAAGTGCTGCTGCCTGACCAGAGGGGTGGAGCGGGGGGAATTGGGGCATCCAAGGAAATGTACCTGCTCATAAGAACAGGGCAAAGTAACAGGGGATATCTCTTCTTCCTAAAGCTCTGCAAGTCCACTGTTTAGCCCCTGCAAAGGGCTCTCTAAGAGACACATAGCTGGGTCAGATCAGTAACCACTAATGCCAATCCAAGAAAGCTGGTTTGTACCAGCTGAGGGTCTAACTGGAGGTGATCCAGTGGTGCTGTGTGGGAATGGGAGACAGACACCCAAATTAGTGTGGGAAATTAGTAGTCTAATCCAAAGACGAGTAACAAAAGTAGAGAAAGAGTTGAGCCTGCATAAAAAAAGGCACAGGAGGGTGGGAGCCAGCAGCACTCAGCTTTCAAGAACGGGATGAGTAAAGGCTCTTTGAAAAACTCCACATTGGTGGTGCTGAGGACCTACTCCTGCCCACCCTGCTGGTGTGAGCATCACATTCTACCCTTCCCTTGAGACCAGGGCTGGCTCTTCAGGCCATCCCAGCCATGAAACTCCTATGAAGAAGCACATATGATAGGGACTGTAGCACAGTTTTTAATAGAGAGGCAGCTCTTCCATCTTACTCTTTGGTGGAGCTCCAAAGGCCATCAGGGCTTGTTCTCCCAACTCACTTTCTTCTGAAAATCCCATGTTGCCCTCCCTGCCAAGCCTTAGTGTAGAGTCACACACCAAAGGAAATAGGAGAAGAAAACCACTTCAAGGCCTCAGGGTGACTTTTTCTCTGACAGATGAAGGCAAAGAAAAGTGTATGAAAATAATTGATGGGATTTAGCAAACGGGGCTGGCATCATTTACATACTGAACTGACAGCGTGAGCCCTTTCCACTATAAATAATGCCATAGAGTGACACAAAAAAGCCCTATTTATCTCAGAAGTTAAAAAGGCACCATCTGAGTGGACAGCCAGCTTCTGGACTCCCCAGGAAAATGTTTATATAGGAGTCATTGCATTAGATAAAGATATATAACCTGGCTGTTACGGTCAAGGCTCTGTTAGTCAGTGAACTGCAGCACTCCAGGGATTCCCAGCCCATATTCGTGATCCCTGCGCTCACCCCAAGGGCTGATGCATAGCCTGGGACACAGCTCCAACCCACTGAAGTCTAAAAACCTCAGAGGGCTTTGCATGGTCAATATTTGCTACCTTTCCCCTTAGCACCCCCATAGTCTCTCATTTCCAAGGTGTTTGGGTTTCTTTAACAGCCTCCAGCTGTGCTGCATTTGGGGTTGAGCTGCTCCCCGTTGCCCTCCCTGCTGCTCCCAGAAAACCATCCTCACCTGTTTTGGTCAGAAGAAGCTCAGTGTAAGTAGCTGTACTTTAGTAAATCTGACTTGTTTAGGAAAGAGTGGGTTAGGGAGTGCTCTGTGTGTTGGGATATCCAGGGGTTGGTGTCCAAGAGCAACTAAGGCTGGTGACCTTTGCATCTGAGCAAGACCTTGTACAGCTCCCCCCCATCTGGTACCTGCTGGGGAGGTGCCTCGTGGCCATCGTATTGCAAGGGAGGTTGTCACAGCACTGGCCCTCTAAGTACCAGGTGGGTTGCATCCCCTGATGTCCTTGTATCGCTGAGCTGGTGGGAACAGGCTTTGCTGAGGGGTGGGATGCTTCTAGGGGGAAAGGCTTTCCTCTTCGGTTAGAGGTTTTGTTGAGCTTGACTCTTTCAGCTTGTAGAGTTTAATTTGTTTTCATCTGGGAGAGGTGGCTGCTGTTGGGAACTAAACCCTGGGGGAGCAGGGAGGCTCTAGTCACCCCAAACAAGGAAGAGAGCCCTTTCCTGGGGTTTCCAACAGCACACCTGTGCTGCCAAAGGCTATACTGGTCCAATGGCCAGCAAACCTGGACCCCTTAATGCATATACTCGAGTGAGTACTGCTACTCCTTCATGCAAACACCATCCATCTCCCCTCCCTCCATGGCCACCTCGGGGCTGTGCTCTGCCAGAGGGTTTCCGTTCAACCTTTCCTTTATAAAGCCCTTCTGGGAAGCAAAATGTGCTGCCTGCTCAGGAAGAGGCGTTATAATGGGCAGGTACCTATGGAGGAAGATGGATCACCGAGTCAGAAATCAATCGAGAGGTTGTGATGGCATCATAAATCAGGGGATGCTGAGTGTTAAAGAAACCCAGCACTTGATTTATAACTTGGCACAAGCCATTTGTCGCCAGCCAAGATTTTCAGAAAGAGAAACATTTTTGTAAGCTTAATTTAACATTTTTTTCCACTGTGCTGAGTGTTTCTGTAGGGTTTATCTTTTTTCCCCCCACAGATAAAACTCAATTTGCAGATAAAAGCAGTCAAACGACATACAAAGATTTTTGTTTCCCTTTGAAAGGCTTCATGGGTTTGAGCTCTCTTTTCCCTAATCCAGGGTCATTCTTCTCTCAGCCTAGACTCCTTCCTGATGCCTTTTAATATTGAGTCTCACTGGGAGTTGGAGGCTTCTGCTGGTAGATGGCTGGTGCAAATCCAGCTCACGCTGCTGAAGAGTATTATCAGTTAATCACCGCTCTGCTGCTGATGCGAAGCTCATTTTGGTATCAGCAGCAGGTAGGCAGCTGCCTCACCTAGACCTGCCTCTGCCCTCCCTGTTAGATGTGTGTCTGAGGCGGCTGCAGGAGAGGTCAAGCAATTAACTGCAGTAACAAGGGCAATGGGATTTACCTGGAGCTGCAGTGGCTCAGGCGAGAGGATGACTTTGTGCTGCTGAGACTGGGAACCTGCATCCCTAATGCATCAGACTGGCTTATCTGCTGCTGCACCTCAGCATCTCCATGAGGGCATCCCCTCTGTCATTCTGCCAGATGAAGTGCCATTAATATATTTTTCTTTTTTTTGTTGTTTTTTTTTTCTCTTTTAAATGAGGAATGAAAGTATTATTCTGGTATGAGGGTTTTTTTGAGAACTTAAAATTAAGCATCTGTTTAATTCTAAAGTGCTCTGAGCATCAGACTTGGTGGACAGTGCTGTTCCCAAAGTACTTACCTTTTTTTCTATTATTCTATAGTTTGTTGAATTTTGGACTTGATTTCTTTGGGTGCCTTAAACCAAGGTGGGAAAGCACAAGGGATGAGGGCTGCTCTGCAGTTTTCTGTTTGCACTGGTGACACTGTGTATATATATGTGGCTTATATGTTGGATGTGTGCTTATATATGGAGTACCCTGAGACTCTGTGTTCATGGCTGAGGGGACCAGACACAACTCCCCAGCTGCCTGTTGGTATTTCTGGGAAGGCTGAGGAGTTACCAGCTGGTCCCACGGCAAGGGGAGTGAAGAGAAGGCTGCTGCTTATGCCTGGTCATGGAGAGCTCCAAGGAGCTCCTCCAAACCACCTCTGCTGAGGTGCAGAGCAAGCCCAGGTGTTGGGCCTGGGCCTTCTCGTTGTAGGTTGTGTATCCACATTACTGCTATTGGTGGGTGTTTGCAGAAGCCCAGTTCTTGCCTGATGGAGAGAAAGGCACCATTTTCAGCTTCCCAGGGAAGAGCTGAGCTGAGGAGGCCATGGCAAGGGGGTTGGATTTAAAGACAGAGAAAGTTCTTTCTCTGAGTCCCTCTCTGAGACTGAGTGTTTTCCTGTCACTTTGACTTTCTCTAACTCGGTCCAGACTTGCTGAGCAACCTGCAAACCTCAGGGAAGCTCTTTGGCAAAGCCAATGTGCCTTTTCCCTGGTTTCAGATTTCATGTAAGAAAACATTCAGCCCCTTCATCTACATGGTTCTTGTTTCAGCTCAGTTAAAATAATGACCAATTTGTACAAGCCAGAACCACAGGATCACTCCAGCACTTTCATTAGCGCTATCTGTCCATCCCACAAACATGGATTTGACCACAGTATAAGGAAGATATGAAGCCATTAGAGAGTGTCCAAAGGAGGGCAACAAAGATGAGGAAGGGCCTTGATTTGAAGGTGTGTGAGGACACTGAGGGCACTTGGTGTGTTCAGCTGGAGAAGAGGAGACTGAGAGGAGACCTCAGTGCAGTTCCAACTGCCTGGGCAGGGGCAGAGGAGGGGCAGGGACTGAGCTCTGCTCTGGGGGAACCAGGGACAGCAGCCAGGGAATGGCTGGAGCTGTGTCAGGGCAGGCTCAGGTTGGATCTCAGCCAAAGGTTCTTCCCCCAGAGGCTGGTTGGGCACTGCCCAGGCTCCCCAGGGCAGTGGGCACAGCCCCAAGGCTGCCAGAGCTCAGGGAGGGTTTGGGCAGTGCTCTCAGGGACATGGTGCAACGTCTTGGAGATATCTTGGGGATGTGCAGAGCTAAGAGTTGGACTCAGTGATCCTTGTGGTCTCCTTCCAACTTGGAATATTCTGATTCCGTGATATTTGTGCTTCTCAATTGGAAATATTTGTCAGTGCAAAGCATCACACACGAGGACATGGTGGGAGCACACTCAGCTTGTGACTGGTCTCAGACCTGTGTGTGGTTCTGGCACATCCATTCTAAGCCACAGGAAGATAACAAGAAATAACTTTTTATTCACAGAACAATAAAAAGTGATACCTACATGGTTCCTTTTGCTCATGGGAGGGTCTGTTTTACGATAACAATAAAATATTTGTGGTGAAGCATGAGGCCAAAGATGTCTGCAGTGCACTCTGCAATTGCTGTCACCTTCTTGGTGAAGGTAGGTTTGGCAGAGGTCTGTGGTGACGTTCTGCTTCTCTGCAGCAGAAGCCAGGAGCAAGATCAGGACAAGCAGAGCATCCACATGGGTTTGCAAAGAGGTTCTGAGCAGGAGGCTCAGCAGTGCATCTCTTGCTACTCCACTGAGCCAGTCTATGATGTGCTCAGTGCCTGCTGGGTGTGTAGGGCAAGATGCTCCTGCTCCAGCAGCTGCGAGTTTCCCACTCCTGTGCAGGATGAGCAAGGCTGACCTGGAGTGGGTCCTGTGGGAGTCCCTGGGAGCTGGGGGGATCCTCAATCCCAACTCCCTGCACACATCTCCCATCTGTTCGTCCTTTCTGCCTGTGGGGATGCCCTTCCCCAGCCAACACAGGACTTTAATTTCTGCTGATACAGATAGAGGATCAAAGGGCTTCTGTGTCCCTCCCAGCTTAAGTCCTTCCCTCCTCCCTCCAGAAAAAGCCTTTTGAAGACAAAGGGGGTCTCTCTGTGCTGCAGAGCAGCCCTGGCTCTGGCAGTGGTGAGGGGAGCACTGTCCCAAGCCAGAGAATCCATTAATCTGCAAGGCCCTTTCTTCCTTCCCCTTTGTGGAATCATGGATTCTGCTGGCCCAGGTCAATGGCAGCCTGACTTCCTGCATTGGCACTTGGCAGTTTCAGGCTTGGTGGGCTCCAATTTAATTTTAAAGACCCCTTCTGCCTGCCCTTCAAATTGAAAGGCAGGCTTGTAGTGCAGTGAGGATCCTAAATGGGTCAGCCCAGCAGGAGGGCTCCAAAACCAAACATCGTTAGGGCCAAACCACTGAACCATATAGTGTGAGCTGACAGTGCCTCTGTGCCTGCTGACTCTGACCACACAGGCACAGGGTCTTAAAGGAACAGCTGGGGCTGCCCGTGCCAGGGCTGCCAGGAGGGATGGTGCAGTTGTCTCTGTCTGGGAGGAAGGCTGAGGGGTAGGGGGCTCACCTGAAGTGGTTCCATTTCAGTTGGGAAGCTCCAGCGAGCGTAGATCTGCTCTGGGAGGAAAGAGGCTAAGAGGCAACCTCCTTGCTCTCTGCATCTTCCCAAAAAGGGATGTGAAGAGGGAGAAGCTGAGCTCTTCTCCCTGATATCCAGGGATAGGAGGTGTGGGAATGGTTCAAAGCTGTCAGGAGAGGTTAAGACTGAATGTTGGGAAGCATTGCCTTGCCAAGAGGGTGGTCACACCCTGGAATAGGCTTCCACCACAGGTGGTGGATGTCCTGAGTCTTCCAGTGTTTGTGAGGCATTTGGACAATGCCCTTAACAACATGCTCCAACTTTTGGTCAGCCCTGAACTGGTCAGGCAGTTGTACTACATGGTCACTGTACATCCTTTCCAACTGAAAATTTCTGTTCTATTCTTTCTGCTTGCTAAGCTTTCCTCTGGGCCACTCTGAGTCCCACAAAAGGTGACCTTACTTTAGGGTTTGTTTTGGAGGGTTTTTGCTTTCACACAGGCCCAAAAGGAGGGCATGGCAGCACCACCACACTAGCTGCTTTTCTTCCCGTTTTTTTTGTGCATCTGTATGACTTTGGATTGAGTTGCCCTTGTTGGCATGTCCTGGAGGGATGTGCAGTGGGGTCCTGCCACTCCATAGCCTGGGCTGTGGGTACAGAGCTGTGCTAGAGAGTGTGTCCATCCCCCAGCAAGAAGAAATAAAAAAAATATGGAACTCAAATATCCTCCACTTACAAATGGTGCCTATGGTCCATTTAGTTTCATATACACAAAGTAATATTGTTCATAGGCAAAAATCCCGTGAGCCTTCTGGAATACAGAGAGGATTGGTGTTGCTTAGTTACCAGCAGTACGCTGACATGCTGAGATAAATCAATACAGCTCCAAATATTAAAGCTGTTAAAATAAAATCAAAGCTGTGTCCATAATCCCCAGTGCTTCCTCTTTACCTTGGAACACACATGGCATTGCACTGGAGGTGCACAGGAGGCAATGATGCACCCAGTTACTGCACAGGCTGCTGCTCCCTCTTTTCCTTCTTTCCCTTTCCATTCCTTGGCTTAAATGTGAGAGTAGGCTCCCAAAGGAGAGAGCAGGATGGAAGGAGTGGACAACAGAGCTTTGTAATGGATGTGGAGGTGAGAGTGAAGTGTAGCTGCTCCAAGCTGTGACACTGTTGTGAGGCCCTTTGAGTGCCCGTCCTTCCCGAAGGGTGTCCAGCCTCAGACATGTGGCAGCAGCAGCTCTTGTATTCTGGGGCCTCGTGAGGTTTGCCCTGGGCAAAGTGCTCTGGGCTAGACCTGAAAGGACCACAGAGCCCTGAGCAGAATCATGGAGGGTCCTGACAGTCAGATAGTCTCTGCTGAGAAATGGGGAGGGGGGAAATACCTGTAAAAATACCAGAACAGCCTGTTTACCCAGGGAAGTGGGTAAACAGCTGCCAAGACCCCAGGTCCTTCTTCACCCAAGGGGTGAACATGTGAGTGGGACAGTATCGACCTTGCAGAGGAGATAAACACCTTTAGTGTTTAAGTCCTGCTCTTAATTAAATAGGAAAGTGAGGAAATCATGTCCCAGAGACTGAAAAAGAACCAGGAGAGCCCAGGAAAGGAGTAACCCCTTTGGTTCATTTACTAGAGTGAATAAAATTGGTGGTGATTGACCTAACTTGTTTATATAAATTAATTTACTGAGGCTGACTTTTCTCACAGATCGGAACAGGAATGGTATGGGAGGGTCTTGCTCCAGAGTCAAATGCTGGCAATGTCCTGTGCCCAGAGGAGTGGGGTGGGCTGCCTGGATCAGGTCTCTGGGCTTCATATCCCAGAGAACTGGAGCTTGGGTTCTGAAATGCAGATTTAAAACAGTCAGAGACCTTGGTGTATGGGCACAGTGCTGAAATAAGTCACTTACTGGTGCCTGAGAGTGGGTTTAAGCTGTCTATATAGACACAGCCCTCAGAATTTGTGTGACAGTAATACCTAGAGAAATCTGCCAGGATTAGATCACTTAGATTTGGTAGATATGCATGTACAGCCTCCTCTCCCAAAAGATTGTAATGTAAGTAGACAAGTGAAATAGTGGTGAGAAAAAAGGCTGTAACCTCACTCCAGCTTGTAGAAGGCAAACGAGAGCACAGCATGGCTCAGTCACTTGCCCACAGGGACAAAAAAACCCAAATGTAGCTGAGCTGGGAATGGAACCCAGATTTTCTAAATTCCAGCCCCAGCAAGTGCTGGAAAAGCCAGGACAGTTGAAAATGCCGAGTTGATCCTTTGCTGGCACTGATCCTGCCGGTCCCTGCAGCTGCCAGGCTGGGACAGCTCGGGACGAAGGGCCAGCCCTGGCAGGGTGTCAGCACCTGCTCCCAGCAGCTCATGGGATGTGTCAGACCTGGTGCTGTTCTCTGGCAGCCTCACTGTGCCAGCAAGGAGGTGGCACCTCCATCCGTGCTTCTTGGCACGGAGGAGGAACTGCAAGTCCTGGCTCCTCCGTGGGTTCCCTGCCTGCAGCAGCTGGAAGAGGAGATATTTGTGAGGGCTAAGGGTAACTTGGGAGGGGCAACCATCTCTGACAGGGAGGTAGGCAAGGCTGGAGGATGGTTTGGAGGTATCTGCTATGGTTTGTGCACCAAGCTGCCCTTCATGGGAGCAATCTCACCACACTGCTGGAGTAGAGTAGGAGCTCCCTGTCATGGGTGCCCTTTGCAGCCCCTGTGCCTCAGTGGCCCACCCAGCCCTGATGGTGCTCTGGTGTGAGCAGTGCTCCTGAGGAGTTGCTGGAAACTGAGATCTGGGGGATTTCCAGGCTCGCAGGGAAAGCTCATGCTATCGTGATTCCTTTCCCCCTCCCAGGGACCTGGGAGATCACAGGCAATCAGGAGAGCTTTGGCAGGAAGGGAATAGCCATGAATGAGGTAGCAAACAGCCCAGCAGTACCTCCAGCCATAAGGTATCTCCATCAGTCTGAAAGGGACACTGAGACTTGTCTCAATGATCCTGGAGAATTTTTATTACAGGGCCGGTAAGAGGAGAGGGAGGGATGCAGCTCTGGGACCCTTGGTTCAGCAGGCTGTTCCCTGGCTCCTCAATATCCCTGCCCTTCATTTGTCTCCCCTCTGTGAAAAAGAATATTCAGAATTGCCAAATCCTTGAGGTTTTTACCAACTCCATGGCTGTTTGGAAAGCATGGATTTCTTGGTGGTTTTTTTTTAAGAGGTTCTGAAAAACAGTCTCCCCTTTGTTTTTCTTTCTACTAGAAAGTTGGAAAGTTAGCAGTCTCTCGCTATAATCTGCACCAGCTGACATTTTGTGGATAAATTTGGTCCTTGCACTTTTTCCCTGCACACACCTCTTGGAAGAAACCAGGTCATTATAATACAGTTTGTGTGGCACTGAAAAGAGAGGAGAAGTAATAAAATGTGCAGGTGAGCACAGCTGGGCAGACTGTGATCCTCATTCCAAGGAAGGAAGTGTCCAAGGCCAGGTTGGACAGGGCTTGGACAACATGGTCTAATGGAAGCTGATCCTGCCCACAGCAGGAGGTTGGAACAAGATTATCTTGAAAGTCCCTTCCAATCCAGATCTTTCTGTCATTCGTATGTATATTTTAAATTATTTTGTTGAGCTGTGGTTAAGTCTCCAGATACCTTTCGTTTTTCCTTTTCACCTCCTCTATGAGAAACCACTCTAGTGGAGGCCTCCTTGGAGAGAATTGCCAGGCAGAAGAATTCAGGTGATCCTTGTCCAAACTGAGGTGAGAAAATACATTTGCAGGGAGAGCAGCCAGCAAGGATTAGCAGGCAGTGGGGTGGAATGTGAGTGGAGAAATGATTACAGGTTGATAAAGACAGATGTAAGGCATAAACAGCTGAAATTTGACTTAAATATTTATAAGAACCCAGGGGTCTCTTACAAATGTTATGTTTGGGAAGGAGATAGAGTGATTTATAGCTGCTGTTAACGCTGCTCCCTCTGCTTTCATCACTCCATGCTCTGAGCTAACCTGGTTGTCCCACAGTCCAGGTATAACTTAAAAGTCGCACAAACACTGAACAGCACACAGTGTTGTCCTGGAGGGGACACTGTGTGAGCATCTCTGAGCCCCTCAGCTCCTCCAGCAGAAGATGCTCCAAGGACTGGAGCCCCTCTGCTCTGGAGCCAGGCTGGGAGAGCTGGGGGTGTTCACCTGGAGAAGAGAAGGCTCCAGGGAGACCTGAGATCCCCTTCCAGGGCCTAAAGAGGCTCCAGGAGAGCTGGAGAGGGACTTGGGACTAGGGATGGAGTGACAGGACAAGGGGGAATGGCTTCCCACTGACAGAGGGCAGGGCTGGATCGGATATCGGGAAGGAATTTTTCCCTATGAGGGTGGGGAGGCCCTGGCACAGGCTGCACAGAGAAGCTGTGACTGCCCCACCCCTGGAAGTGTCCAAGGCCAGGTTGGACAGGGCTTTGATGAGCTTTGAGGTCCCTTCCAACCCAAACCATTCTAGGATTGTGTGGTCCCTGTGCTGTGCATCCAGCACTGTGGGTCTGTGCCTGTGGGGGGCTGGGGAGGGGTTACACTATGTTTCACCAGGAGCCTTGGCTGTGTTTGCTGACAGCACTTCTAGTTTCATTCTGCTGTAACAGCAGGTTCTAGTGGAACACTCCTGGCTGGAGGTTGGAAAGAAGGTGCCTTCGTCCCACCCAAGCCACTCTCCCCTTGTGTGTCCTGCTAAAGCTTGGGGCAGCTGTGGTGTGGAGGAACTGTCCAGGGCTCCTTGCTTCCTGCCAGTACAGGGAGAGCCTTCATCCCAGTTCCTGTGAACAGGGCAGGACCCCAAGCAAGGTGTGGGGAGCAGAGGAGATGGCACCAGGAGTGGGCAACCCAGAGGGAACAGGCAGGTTCAGCAGAAAGGAGCAAAGGTGGTGCAGGGCTGGTGGGAGAGACTTGGGGGACAAAGAATGAAGGGGGGGGAAGACAGGACTGGGCTCCTCAAGCTGGTCATGAAGAGCAGAGGGACAAGCACCAGGCAGGGAGATGGGACTGGTGGGGAGGAGGATTGTTCCTTCTTGCAATCCAGTGTCTGTTCACCGCACCCAGCATTTGTAGTGGCAAACACCACCCCACTGGAGATGGAACCCCACTGACAGTAGCTCAGGGCACAGGTTTGTCCCCACACCTTCAGGCTGTGTCCCCACGTGCGTGTGGGGTGTGACCTCCAAAGACAAATGCTCCCACTTGCTAAACAGAGAAGAAAGAGCTTCTGCTATTAATTATTAATGAAATCTCACATACAGTATTAGAGACACAGGCAATCCTTTTTGGCAAGTGTAATGTAAAAATTAATTGAATAATCATTCCATGTAAATAGATTTAGATAAGCTTCTCTTCTCTTCCTTTTTTTTTTTTTCCCCCCTCTTTCCCTCCTTCTCCCTCCCCCCTCACACGTTTCACTTTTCAGTAGAGAAACACTGTGATATATTGCTTGGAATATTGTTGTAATTCAGAGCATCCTGTGGCAAGCAGTGGCTGTACTGGCTGGGGCCACCAAGTCCCTTGGGTCCAGACAGCCTTATTTAGGGGATGCAGAGTAGCATGAGGGAAAAAAAAGGCTGTTAGCATTTACTGTTATTAGGAACACTTCAAAAGAAACCAAAATGCTTGATTTATAGGGTGTTGTTTTGTTAACGGCTTAGGGGGCCTGATCCTGTTAATGTCTATGAGTAATTCCAGTTTTAAGGGGTTGTTGCCTGGTGGGTGTCCCTGGGAGCCCACGGGGACTCTGTCCAGGCCCCATCTGTGTTTGGGACCATGTGGCTGTGGAACAACCCCCTGCCCTGCTGCAGTGGCCTGGTGTTTGAGAGATGCTGCTCATGCCATCACTGTTCCGAGGTTGCTCAGGTGCCTGTCAACTTCATACCTTAAACATTTGTGTTGGAGTGGGAGAAAGCACGACAATCCTTCCAAATTTTCTTTTCTCTTTTCACTTTAGGGAGTTTTTAACATTTCCTGAGGAGTGAGCCTGTATGTGACCCTTGGGCAGGGTTGGACATCCCTGTAAGTTCCCTGGGGGTTGCACTGCCAAGAGCTGTGGGAGGGATGTGGAGCAGCCAGGCTCAGTGCAGCCCTTCCCAGCCACCCCAGAGGCAGGACCAAAGCACTGATTTCCTCCCAGATGCCAGAGCCTGGGGCTTTGCTGTCTCCTGTGAAACCAGTGAAGAAACCTCTTGTTGTGCTGTACTCTGGTTCCCACATCCCATTGGAAACAGTCTGGTTTTTTCTCCCTTCTGTATTTCAGTGAAAAATACTTTCCATTAAATTTTATCTTGGAGAATCTTCTTTGGGATTTCCAGCTCTTACTCCCTAACATGGAATATTTATAGACACCTTTTTTGGCTCTATCCATGAAACTTCTCAATTCTCATTACTCTGCAAACTGGCATAACTTTAAGGAACAACCAAGAAAGAATATCTTTTCATAGGAATTTCTTATGGCTTTTAAAATTAACAATAAAAAATACACACCAAAATAACCAATCCACCCAAAACACCTTTTTCCCCTCCTCTGTAGGGTCCTGAGTGCTCACAGATGCCCAGCAGCATCTCAGCAGGGCAACAGGGAAGGGATTCAGGACTAGATTGTGGTGAGCCTGTTCAACATCAGCATGGGTTCAGCAGGACACATCCACTTTCTGCATTTTGAAGCTTAAAATGGCCAAATTCCTCGAGTGATCTGCCCCATATTTAAGATGATATAGATAAATTTTAACTCTAACTCTGCTGACTTTCCAGGAGTCATAGTGTGATAGCATTCCCTGAATACATATTATAGTTTGACCGTGTGTCTTTTTCAGGTCCTCATCTCACCTGACAGTGAATTTTCATCTTTCTTGTTGTTCCCTGCAGTTACAATTATGTTCAAACAGTGTTTTATCATTAAATTGGCTTACACTGAACCAGGCAGTTGCCTGCTCTTACGCTTTTTTGCACTTAGCTGCTGCATCATTGTCTGCAAACCAAAGCAAAAAGAGGGAGAAATAGAAATTATCTGTTGAAATGGAGCAAGTGCCTTGCTGCTGCTTGCCATGCCAGCAGTTTCCATGAGTTTCCACACTTGAAGTTTCTGAGTTTCTGAGTTTCTTTTGCTTTAAATGACATCTGAGTGTGTAACTGCCCCCTAAAATGACATGAGCCCAACTTATTGCTACCCTGGGATCTAACCAAGCTGAATTTTGTGGGCCGTGGACCCGAGGCAGCTCAGTGGGGTGTCAGAGATGAGAAACAGGAGCTGGCTCTTTCTCAGTCTTGGTTTACAGGTCTGGCTAAATATCTGTAACTCTTCTCTGGGGTATCTACTTCAATTGCCAAACCAAAACAATTAAGGTTGTACCTAGTTTGTGGAACACACACATGCCCCTGTGCCCCTGCCTGTCTGCTGAGCTTTAAAGAAGTTGCTTTGAGAGTTAGAGCAGACCTGCCGCTCAGTGGGAGTTAGTGAGCAGTTGTCATTTCCCCAAAACTCCCCCTGCTCAGCAATTTTATAACCTGGGTCTTCTAGTTCACAGTGGCATGAAGCTCAGTGTGTAATTGTCTGGTGTGATTCAGTCTAAAATCAGCAAAACTTAAGTTTCTGTAGGGTTTTTTCCCCCACCTTCCAATATCCCTGGTGTTACTGAGGCCATCTCAGGCTCATTACCTGTGGGATTTGGCTCAAATGCCTGTGGAAGGGGGTAAAAGTCCTTGGCCCACAGCAAAACCACATTTTCTGCTGGGGCTGGTGCTCAGCAGCGTCCAAGCACGATCCTCTTCCCGCAGCAAAGTCTTGGGACTAATTTGTTCCAATTAAACCAGTAACTCCAGATGAAAACCAGAAGAAACACACCAGTATAAAACAGGGTCAAAGGTGAGATGACAGTCTGCTCCCACAGACACCGCTGTTCTTTTTCCACTGATGTTTTATTACCCTCTCGTATAAATCAGTTCTTTCATGGTTTTTAAGGTTTGGTTCCATGTGGCTACCCTCTGCTAAAGTGTCCATTATCAGGTTTCAGGGCTCTGTTTAAACCTTTAATTAAAATAGGAGTGAGTAATCCATTAACAATGTAACAGTGGTCTTTTTATTTTTTCTTTCTTTTTCTTTCTTTTTTTCCCCCCTTTCCCCTCCTCCCTGCAAAAGAACCAGCTGAGCCCAACTCCTATTCTTCTGTATGACCTGGCAGCCATGCAGGACTGCTCTTACTGGGTTTATAATTTGGTGACCTGTAGGTTCAGACAGCCCAGGTCTCCCAGGATGTGCAGCACAGACAAAGGAGGGCTGAGCTGGACACACCCACAGGAGATGGATGCCTTTGAGACTCGACTCTTGCATCTCCCCAGGAAAAGATTGTGGGAAAGGGGCATTCTGTGGGGAAAGGGAAAGCTTTAAGGGCTGTCTGCTGGGCAAAGCCTTTACCTCATGGTAGGGGTGACCCTCACCATGTTGGTGTTGTTCCTGCCTGCCTCATCTTTGTGAAAGATCCTCATGGACAATACCCCAAATCCAGGCAATCTTTCCAAGAGCATTCAGCTCGTGCCTGTGCTGCCAGAGAGCACTTTGGAAAGAGGTTATTGAGGCCATCATCACCTGGATGCCGCTGGGAGGGCTTGGGGGTTGTTCTAACATCCAGGTTTCATCCTGGCCCAGGTCAGGGTCCTGCAAAATAAGCTCAAAGTCTTGTTCACAAAAAACAGAGGGGAGATTATATCTACATCTTTTTAGGAATCTGGGCTAGGTGAATTTTGCTTTCTCCCAGAATTGCCAGTCCTCAAGCTGACCTGTAGCAAACATCATATCTCTAAGTACGTGTTGCTAAATAGTTTTCTTGAGTCTCTGTGTTACTATTATCTCTGTCATAAAGTAAGTGTATTAGCCCATCTCATGAGACTGCACTGTAGAAGATTGATTAAAATCTTCACATAAAAAGCACTAGACTTGCACAAAGTGTTTCTGTGAAGACAGTAAGAGCCAGGTCCTTACCTGACCAAAGCTCTTTTGCTTTGTTAGCCAGTGGATTTGTCACTCAAAAAACCCCAAAACCAAAAAAACCCTAAAAATATTGAGTCTCAGGTGAACACGAGAAGCTCCTTGGTGCAAGCGGGGGCTGCTCCCCTCCTTGGTCCTTCCCCATGCCCAAAGCCTCGTGCCCTGAGCCAAACACTTCCCCAGGAGCCCGCAAGGTGAGGCAGAGGACGCTGCAGCTAGATTGCCACATCATTTTTCCAAGGTTGTTTATTTATCAGACATCTGCCTCTGGCACAATTAGTGTCACCCTCTGCCTGTGCTCCTGCAGAGGAATGGGCTCAGTCACGTGCTGAGGAAGCTGTGAGTTGAAAGTCTCAGCACATGGGAGTGAATAATGAAACAAGTGGGTACCTCTTCCCCTCCATGGTGTGGTCTGTGGGGGTTGCTGAGTTCCATGGGCAGCTTTGTCCCCCAGACATGTTGCTGCTGTTGTCTTCTCATGGGAATCTCCCAAAGGCAATTGACAGTTCATGGTGGGAGATGAAGTGCAGATGCTGCTTCGAGGGAAATGCTGAAAAAGTCCATCTCAGTAAGGATGAGGAGGGCCTTGGATCATCTTGCATTGACTCTGCTGTAGCTCCTGTCATTTCCAGAGTCCCTCCAGCTCTGCAGCCCTCTGTGATTTTGTGTAAAAGAAACTAGGAAAGGCTCAGTACACAGATATGAAATGTTGGGACCAGAGATGTGGGAAACCTGAGCTGCTGCTGCTGTTGGCAACAGCCAAGTAATAGTGTTGTGGGTGCTGAGCTGCCAGTGGCAGGAGGTGCTGCAGAGCTCGTGACCCTACAGCCTGTTCCCAAGGAGGCTTACGAGATCTGGGGGTAACTACAGTGTGTTTAGGAGTGGAACATAAGAGACAGATGGCTGTGGTGGTGCTGGCGGTGGGCAAAGTTCAGATCACCTTTATGGACTGAGAGACAGGTGAGGGAGAAGTAAAAACACCAAAGCTGTGATTGCCTGGTGCATCCCTGTCTCCTCTCTGTGGTTTGGTTTGTAGTTTTTAGCAGCTCTATAATGAATTTGGCAGAACTTCCCACATCCACCTCTGCAGAGTCGGTTGTGCAGTTTGGCAACTCATTTTCTGTTTTCCTTTGGGAGTTTGCATTTTGTCTTAGGGCTCCCCAGGGTCTGTAATTCCTTGCAGGACAGTAGGGCAGTTGGTATCTTGCCAGCACAGCACACAGAACTCTCACAGGTGTCCCTGGGCAGAGCTGCCAGCACAGCAGGAGGGCGAGATGCAGGCGTGTGGCTCGGAGGTGTCTGCTGGGGGGAGGGAACACGATATTTCAACTCCATTGATTCCTGGAGGGCCATCTCCCTGACACTGATGGGAGAGGTTTAGCTTCAAATTAATCCAAGCTTCGGATCAATGGGGAAAGATCAATGAGTTCAGGATAAACCACCCTGTAACAGCTACAAGCTGGTTCACTGCATGACAAGATGAGCTTGCTTCAGCTGCTGGAGGCATGAAAGTATGTGAAGCTCTATGGATTTGGGGATGGACATGGTGGGACCCCATAAGTCTGGCATGGAGAGGCAGACCAGAGCTCTCACAGATGGGGCAGGCTGGTTTTCATAGTCATAGAACGATTTGGGTTGGAAGGGACCTTAAAGACCATCTAACTCTCCCCCCCCTCTGCCATGGGTGGGGACACCTCCCACTAGACCTGGTTGCTCCAACTCTCATCCAGTCTGGCCTTGAGCACTTCCAGGGATGTGTTCCTGTTTTGCATGGGTACTCATGCTGAGGCTTGGCAGTTTGGCATTGGGTGGCCAAGAGCAGATCTACAGCATGAATGTCCTTCCTAGAGGTATTTCTGTGGATGTGGGAGAAGGACCAACCCAGCTTATTATGGGGGATTAGAGCTATTAATGTAGGTTGCCATGGTAAGTAATTAAAATCTTCCCACACGTCCCACTCCTGCAGCTCAGCAGGTGCCCTGCACAGCAGATGTTGTGCACACCACATGCACAGGAGCAGCTTTTGTGCACAGGAGAAACCCACGACATGGTTTCACCTCTAGTTGTCTTGGTCAATGAAATGGTCCCTGACTTGATCTTAAATAATGCTTTTAATGCTGTTTTGCACAACACGGAGGAGCTGCAGGGTACAGACTGTAATCCATGGATGCTAACTGTCTTTGAGAATGTCTTGTATTCTTCATTACTGTTCTAAAATGCATCAGATAATTGCATTAAAGAAATAAAACCTCTGAGGATGGCTGTGTGCCTTGTCTGGTACCAAGCAGAGATTGGGAGCTGTCAGTTCTGCAGCGTAGCCTCAGTTATCTGAGTAGGTGTTTAACACAGCTCCCAAATCCTGCAGACTTTCAGCCTCAGTGCTGGGTCTCCCCTGTAACATTGGAGTATAAATTGTATTCAGATTTCCTTCCTTTGCTTTGGGATGTCTGTGGGAATCCCTGTGATGAGAGGCGTTGAGATCAGAGCTCTGTGTATCTGTTCTTGGGTCCATGGATATGGGGCATCCGGCCAACCCAGAGCTGAAAGATGATCAGTTCATCCCCAAATAGAAAACACAAGGTCTGTCATGTCCCAGTTCTGGCTTTACTGTGGCTTACCAAACTGCTTCTTGCTGGGATTCTCCATTTCAGCCCTGGAAAAAAACCCAAAACGAGCATCTGACTTTGCTTTTTTTCCTCCCTGGATTTCTTTGCAGTGCCTCTATCATAATTGTTTAGAGGAGTTAGGAAGAACCATGGACAATTGCTCCTGTGCTTCTCAAGGGAAATCTTTGTACTGAACTTTGTGCAACCTCTCCTCCTTCCTTGTTCCTCTCTGAAAAGCAGGTTGGGAGCCCAGCTTAGGTCAGAAAGCTGGAGATCCACATCCAGTGAGTTGGTCACTGGTGCAGCAGCTGGCAATCCCAAAATTTAGAGAGGAGGGAGCTGGTGGGACTAAGGGGAGAAAACCACTGTCCCATCACCCCAGTGCACCCCTCGTGCTGGGCTGTGGCTGGGGCGAGTCCTTCCAAGGGATCAATTCTCAACGGAACAAAAGCAAAGCAGGAGCAAAGTGCAATGGTCATGTGAGAGAAGAGGAACTTGAGAAGTACACCACAGGTTCACTTAACTCATGCTTGGTCGATAAGCTGCTTATTGAAAGGCATTATTCTTCTGTTCCTGATTCCCAGAAGTGCCTGAGCTGCCTGGAAGGCCATAACCAAACGGGCTGTGTCCTCAGCTGCCATTGATTTTAATGGAGGAAGACAGAGCCCTGTGTAATAAAGTGTAAATGATGATTCCCCCAAAATGAATAGCACAATGGTATGACAAAAGTGGTGATTATCATGGAGTTATTTTGGATTCTTGTCTTTGCACACTGAGTGTCTGGCTGGCTCCTTGACAGCCTTGTCCCTTTGCATGGCTGTGGTGCTAATTTAGGGCTATAACCAAAGCAACTGTGCTGGAAGGTGGGCTGATCCTCACCCAGAGGGAAAAAATAAATAATTGAATTTTTGTTTCATTACTCTAATATCCTACTACTTAGACTATCCACAGTTTAGGAGCAGGTATTTCCTTTTTCACTCAGTTATTTAAAACAAGAGCTCCTGTTAAGCAGTGTGAAATACAGATTTCTTTTGAATTTACTGGCTAAACAAAACATAATGCTTTGGATGAACATTTTTTTTCTCCCGAGTGAATGAAAAAAGTTAGTTACCAGAAATGGCTCATTCAACAACAAATTACGTGTTTTGGTTTGGGGAATGGAAGGGAACAGCAGTGAGAACATCTATGCTTTTAAGTTAAATTCAGGTAAATATAAAAGAAGAACAACTAAAAACATTGTGCCTAGAAAGTATTTGAACTGAGCAGTGGGTCTAAGGGTGATTTTCCTGTTGATGTTGGCATAAATTTTTAGATTTCAACATTACCAAACTTAATTTTTTTTTTTGCCAATAGGTCCTTTACCCAAGATAATTTGCATGGCCTTAGCCATAATATAGCAAATACTAAAAACTAATTTTAAAAACCAATGTCACTTTCCAAAAGTAAAATCTCAAGTATATATGGGTTATATATAAGACCAGATGAGTTCTGTTTTCAAGGATAGTTGGGGGGCTCTTTTATTTTGGCATGTTATTTCAAAATGAGCTTGAATAGAAAGAATAGAAAGATATATGCCTAATTCAGCCAAATGCAGCAGCAGGAAAAAAAAAGGTATTGTTCTAACTCGGTAGTTCCCATAGCCCAGCCTATGGCTGTTATTTGCCATAGAGCTGTAAAATGGGCTGTGAAGCAAGGAAAATGTGCCAAAGACACTGTGACGTGCAGGAGCCCTGCCCTGTGTGGGAATGGAGGTGGTGCCAAACCCCTTGTTGGTTGTGCTCTGCTGGTGCCTCAGAAATCCCCATTTCACAGCAGTGCACTTGCCATCAGAGCTGCATCTGCTGTTATGAAATCCAGGAGGATTTTATAACATCCCCTTGCAAGCCCACATTAGTATTTGCAATGGCCTAACCCTGAATGCAGCTGAGTTGAGGGAAGGGCTCCATCCTTGAGCAGGTGTGGGTGAATCCTTGTAACTGGAGAGCTGCATCCAGGCCTGGAGTCCTCAGCATGAGACATGGACCTGCTGGAATGGGTCCAGAGGAGGCCATGAAGCTGTTCCAAGGGCTGGAGCCCCTCTGCTGTGGAGATGGAATGGGAAAACTGGGGGTGTTCAGCCTGGAGAAGAGAAAGCTCCAGGGAGACCTCAATGTGTCCTTTCAGTACTTAAAGGTGACTCATAAAAAGACAGGGAGGGTGACTTCTTACAAGGGTAGATAGTGATAGGACAAGGGGGAAGGGTTTTAAACTAAAAGAGGAGAGATTTAGATTAGATATTAGAAAGAAATTGTTCCCTATGAGGGTGGTGAGGCCCTGGCACAGGCTGCCCAGAGAAGCTGTGGATGCCCCATCCCTGGGAGTGCCCAAAGCCAGGTTGGACAGGACTTGGAGCAACCTGGGCTAGTGGAAGGTGTCCCTGAACCTTCAAGGCGGAGGATGAGAACAAGATGATCTTTAAGATCCCTTCAAACCCAAACTATTCTATGATCCTGTGATACTGAATTTGGTGTTTGTCCCGCTCCAGCTCTGTCTGGGTACTGGGGACGGTGCTGCCTCCCCTGCCTGCAGCAGCTCCCTCATGGACAGCCACCCCCATCAATCTGCCCTGGCTTGTTAGCACACCATTGATCACAGCTTGAGGGCAGGACCTCCTGCCAAAGGGCAGCTCTGAGACCATCACAACAGCAGCTTTTATTTCCACATTACTGTGTTAAGGCAGAAGCTGATGCCGGTAACCCCTATCCTTACATCCTTCCTGGATGTTTGCTCAGCTTCTTGCTTCCCCAGCCATTTAACATCAGCTATGCCATGTCCACATGAGCTGGGACAGCTAGGACTTGACTCTCTTCCCAAAGATGCTTCTTAAAAACCATTGTACGATGCTGGTCCTTTGCCAGAGCTGATGGATGCAACATCCTGGTTTACTGGAAATTCAGTGAGACAGAGTGGACACCGCATGGAGAATGGCAGAGCAGGGACCTGAGTGCCTGTCACTGCCTGCAGCAGCACTGAGAGTGCCTCAAACCCCCCTCATCCACACCAGCCCCCACACTCCCGGCTGGCTTAAATGGGAAGACCAGTGCCAGGAGGTCTCAGCTTCTGGAGCTGCGCTATTTGGGTGGGTACCCCAAGGAAGGAGGGAAAGGTCACAGCTCTGTCCCCTCCTTCTGCCCACAGGTGTTTCCAAAAACAGTTGTATGACCTGAGATCTCAGTGGTGTTGGGGGCATTGAATGTGTTTTGATCTCTGGCTGCCAGAGATCTCTGGGCATGGGCATCTCTCAAAGAGCTTTGGACAGTCCACCCTGTGTTGTTTATAAACTGTTTAGGAGAGTTTAAACCCGTGTGAGGGTACAGGGCTAACCCAAAGTCCAGCCAAAGCTGGGAAGCACCATGAAAGGCTCTAGAGCCATGGCCCTCCCCCCTCATATTGCTTTGAGGTCATTTTCTTGTTGTTGTTTGTAGGTTTTCAGACCTGCTGTGGGGTCCATCACCCTGAGAAGCCCCAAGGCAGCAGAACACACATGCACCTTATTTTTCGCAAGATCTGGACATCCACAGTCCCTCCTCCTCCTCCCAACAGGGACTCTGAGTGCAGCTGATGATCGAACACCGTGCAACCTCTTAGTTCAACTGGGTTTCTAAATTCCTAAAAGCCCTTCAGGCTTTCCTCTTTTAGAAATGCCACCAATCAGGTGATATTTTGTCATCCTAAAACCTCACCCCATCACAGACAAGCTGGCATGAGCTGAGAACAAGGTGTCAGCTGAAAAAAGACAGGTGGGAGCGTGGGTAGGTAAAGAGGCTGAGCAAAATCGTGGTGAACTGAACTCTTTTTTTCCTCTCTGTTTCTCTCCAGGTTTGTGTCCCACCACCTCCACCTTCCTGGAGACTGGTGTCACCCACAATAGCTTAGTTTTGAAAAGAAGGTGGAGAGGTAAAGGAGAGAAGGTGTAATTATGGGTAGAATCTGGGAATTTTTTTTATCAGATTGTGACACTGTCAAATGCTTTCTGTGCAAAGTATACCGTCGAAAAGGCAGTGATTGTGCCTTTCCCACCACCATTATCAAAGCTCCAGTCAGTCAAATCCTCCCTGTTATTAAATGCTGCTCTGCAAGTCTGCATTGTGAAGCTGAAGGATATAATCACAGGTGCCAGACATGAGGAGAGAGCTGATCCAAAGGTGTGAAAAAAAGAAAACACAAAGATGAGCTGAATAAAAACACATAAATGAGGTGTAAAAAATCAGATTGCAGGGGGCAGAGAAGGCAGGAGTAAAATTAAGCAGAAAAATAGTCCATTACTTGGGCTTCTTCCCCCTCTTTTGTTAATACAAAAGGAACTGGACAAATGCAAGCCGGTGCCCTGGTGTATTTGTCTCTGATTGTCAGCCGTGCCTGGGACATGCAGAGCTTGAGGGGATTCAGGCTCTTCTTGGCTGCTGCTGTCTGTGTCACAGGGCCATTGGCACCAGCACAGGGATCTGTGGGTGGAGGGCAGAGCCCCTGCCAGCCCAGCACTCTGGTGTCCCGTGAGCGGCTGCATCCGCGGCGGCTCCGGCAAAGCCTGGCACCAGCAGCACCCACCTGGATGGCCAGTGTGGTGTCCATGGGATTGGGCTGACCACACACACCAAAGGAATTAGGAATTGCATCCAAGTGTTTGAAATTAAAAATATTAACACAGACTTAGGCTCTTGATAGAATATTTAAAATTTTTTCTGACAGTGCAAATGAAAAAGGGGATTAGGTCTATTAGAGCCTCTGTTTCGAGGGGAGGGGATGGCTACACGCTGCCTTTGATGATATAAAATCATATTGTGGTTGTGAAGCCAGAAAATCCTTTGGAAACTAACTTCAGCTGCTCTGGTCCAGGGGTGTCAAGCTGGAAGTGTTTGCCACCACCAGGCTTTATGTTTCAGGGTGTTTTCAGGCTCAACCCTTGTTGAAGTGGACACTTTCCTGCAGAAAATTTCGGTTTTGATGAACTTGCATTTTTAGAATACTTTCAAGCAGCATTAGCTCTGTCCTTTGAAGACAGCTTTGAGAAACCAAATCACCTCAATTTCCTTTAGATGTGGATATCTCCAGCTGATCACTCCCACGTCCCTCTGAGCTACCTTTGTTCATTTTACAAAAACCTCTGTCTTTTACCCAAGAGCTTGACCACAGCAAAACTGGAACCAGTGTCCCTGCACACATCCAGCCTTGTGTGGAGCCTCCCCCAGCATAAGAGTACTTAGTTTAGCTTAGGCTAAGCCTGTTTGTAGTCGATGTCAATTAGCACAAAACTGATAGAAGTGCATCACACAGCTGTTCTGCAATAGGTTTGCAAAATCCTTTGAAAAATGACACTCTGAGATCATCTGGTGTGACTCTGAACAGAGAAAGCTAGCTAACTTTTTATCTGGCTTATAGAAACATCTCCAGGTAGAAGATCTATTAACAGGCAAAGCAATAGATCATTTTTTTCTTGCATAAAATGCCAATAGCACATTAATGGAACTCACACAACCAACCAGCCCCTGTTTGCCAGGCAGGGACAAGGATGCAGTCATGCTTATAACATAGAAAAATGTAGATTTTTTTTTTTTTTTTTTTTTTGCTCTGTCCCAAGGCACCTTGAAAATTTGGCCCTTTTGAGGTCAATAAGTTTGGGGGGTTTTTCTGGATTTTATCCTGACTCTTCTCAGAGGTAAAGTGAGCTCAGAGAAGGATGTGTGGTCTTACCAGAGGAATTTCAGAGTAATGTTTGCTGGCCTGTTTTATGCATGAGGATAGGTGAAATAATCATACACCTTTCTTCCACCCTTCATAGCCACCAGTCCACCCTTTCTTGCAAACATTTTTATTTTTGTCACTCTGAATACCACGAGGTCAGAGAATTGCTTGTAAACTGAGCAGTACATGCATTGGGTGAGGCTAATTTTGAACACAGAAGGTCATCTCTCAAGCTAGCGTGACCTTGGTTCAAATTCCACTATATTTCAATTTTTATGGATTTTCAGTGCCTCTTTTCTGAATGGGAACCTCTGAAATGATATACTGTGAGGTGCTATAGATCTGTTTGCTAGCAAGGTTATCACAAAGGCAGGCAGGACCATTTGCCATTACAAAGCTTCCAAGGTCTGTGAAATACTGACACTCATCATTGGTGTTTAGGGTCAAGTTTTCAACCTGACCCTCAGACCAGTTGAAATATGCAACTTTATTATCTGGCTCTGTCGTTGAGGAGAGTGATGCATGAATGCCCACCAGCCCTTGCACAGAGAGTTGCCATGCAGGACAAGAAGCCCAAGACAGCATTTCAAGGACACACTACAGACTTACCTGTCCATGTACAATTGGCCACCAATTTTCTGCTCTCAGCTGCAGAGAGGCAACCATGGACTCAGTGCAGGAGAGGAAACCAGGTGCCAGAAACCAGGTGCCACCCTTGGGAGATGAGCAAGACAAAGGAGGTGACAGAGAGCGGCTCATGTTTTGAGCAGCACTGGAAATCAAGCACTGTGGAAAAGAGTGGAGAGCCTACGAACCTCCAGAGCCCAAGTCATGATAAAACAATATTCATAGCTGGGATGGTTTTGTGTTTTTCAAGTGTCAAATGGGATGATATCCAAGTTTGTAATGAAACTACATAAACCATATGCTCACTGCTGATGGAAGAAAATGATTGATTTTTTTTGTCCACTTCCAAAATATGTTGCTTTGGGGGCATTTTCTTGATGTTATTTGCAGACTCAGCAGGTTGGCTGATGAGGTGAGAATTGTCCAGCTAGTGCTGGCTTGGCAAGATTTACCTGACCTTCTGGGAGATAACAACCAGAAGAATCAGCAGTGTTGACATTTCTTGGTGGATGTCTCTGGCCACACGGTTAAAGCACCTGGTAGAGCTCTGGGTATAAACAGGGAGAAAAATAAGATAGAATTTTTGTTTTGGGTGCAGGCTTCTACTATTTAAAACTGAAATCTTACTACAAAATTGCTACAAGCAATATTGAATCCATTTCAGATCTTTCAGTCTGACCGTCTAGTGGAGAGCAGAAATTTTGTGCAAGGAACTTTTTTATCCCAGGTTGTTCATGCTCATATACAGACGACAGAAGCAAGCAAGACTTATACATTTCCTTTCAGGTGTTTACAGCTGCAGATTTCAATGAAAAAGCTCTTCACCAGTTGTAAAAAGAACAATCAATAGTGTAGCAAGGGCTGATTGCTGCTCCATGGGGAACTGCTGCCACCATTATAGATTATCTGCCTCACATGATAATGACAGACAACTAGATGACCTTCTCATGCTAATGATTTGGCTCCTCAATGAATTCATCCTATGTGATACAGGCAACTTGTCTTACTCAGTGATGGATCATGTCATGGGATCCCGAGCTTTCATGTGTTAGTAATGTTCTGTCAACACAAGCCCCTGAGAGATTGTCCCAAATGTCCTGGATGACAATTAAGCTCTCTTGAATAAAAGAGATGGTGCCTAGGTGAGTCTCCAGGAGCTGACGCACTTCCTGCAACAACCAGTCACACCCCAGTGGAAGTGTTTCCTCTGTCTGCTGCCGTACCTGCTGCTCAGAGCACGGAGCTCGAGTGCAATAGCAGGGTTAAAAATCTACAGTAAATGAACTGGAAAATATTGATTCCACATTTAAAGCCGCATTAAAAATGCCCAAATCGTTGCATCCTAGCATTAACTAATTTTTAAATATCTAATGGTTTTATCTGCTCTGCTGCCACCTCATAATGACAAGTAAATGTGTTAGTGCACATAGCTCCTCCATTGCAGATATTCTGATACAGACCCTGTAACTGCCCTGTCTCACCCATCACAGCTCTGCAATGAAGCTGCACTCTAAGAGAGAGTGGGAGTGGGGTGCACAGATTATTCCAACAGCATTTGGGTGCCCAGCATCGTACCTGTCCCTGCCCAAGGGCCACTGTACAGCCAGGGCAACACTCCACATCTCCCTAAGTAGAAGCCAATTTAAAGCAATTGAGCTTCAGCACAGATATTAGAGATTACACTGGTGTTTACATAGGAGTTGAAGATGAAAATCAGAACGAGGTGGTAGAAGACATGATAAGAAATGTTAGATGTGTTAAGACTTTCAACCTGGTATGTAACACTTATGCAAATGCTGCAGAGAAACCTTGTGTTTATCACCCACAGGGGAGGCTCCATCAGCACTACATTCATGGAAGAAAACTGGTGTCACCACTTTTCTCCCCACAGGCAGGACTTTTTATACACCTTGGACCTCTGAGCTAAATCAGCAGGCACATTGCCCCATTTTAAATCAATGCAGTCCTGCAAACTGCTTTCACTCAGCCAAGTTCTGCATTTTTTTAATACATCCTTCTAGGGTTTGTGGGTTTTTTTGAGGGCTCATTTGCTTTGGGAATGCTAAACCTTGCCTTGACTTCATAGAATCCCAGGTTGGAAGGGACCTCAGGGATCTTCTGGTCCAACCTTTCTTGGCAAAAGCACAGTCTAGATGAGATGGCCCAGCATCCTTCCAAATCTTAGAAGCATCCAACACTGCTTCCCTGGGGAGACGATTTCAGTGGCTGATTGTTCTCATTGTGAAAATCTTTCCTTATGTGTCCAACTGGAACTTCCCCAGGAGTATCTTGTACCCATTGCCCATTGTACCCTGATCTTTTCCATATGACTCCTTGTAAAAACAGAATCTTCATCTTCTTTGTAGCCACACTTTAAATACTGGGACATGGTGATAAGATCTCCCCTCACCCTCCATTTCTCAAGGCTGAACAACCCCAGCTCCTCCCTTTCCGTCATATGGCAGCTTTCTCTTCCTTGGATCATCTTTTGTGGCTTTTTTCTGAACCCTCTCCAGCCTGTCCACATCTTTTTTCCATAGGGGGACCAAAACTGAGCACAGTATTCAGGTGTGGCTTGGCAAACCCGGAGTGGAGGAGATAATGGCTTCTCTATCTTGATAGTGATGCCCTTTCTGATGCAGCCCAGCCTCCTGTTGACGTTTTTGTGGAGCTATTTTACCACAACCCTTTGAGTGCAGACTCGGTGATTGTGGAAAGTTGGTGTTGATCAAACCATGTCTCTGTTTCCCATAGCAAGAACCTGTAATGCTCCTGAGATCAACTAACAAACCAGATGCCAGAGGGGTGAGATCATTTATCATAATGCACCCTCCGACCGAATCATGAATTCTCAAGAAATCACAGGCACTTCAGCAGCAAAAAGCCTTAATTTGGTGGGCATCCACCAATCCTCGTTACGGTCTCAGGGGAGTTTTGGGGTTTGATCTCATGGAAAATAAAAACTTGCTTCTTACATCACGTCCTCTGCATGGACAGACCATGGAACCTGGGCTGGCTGGCTGATCTGGTGCCTGAGACACGTTGAGGGACCTCACTCTTGTGCTCCTTTACGCTCCTTGACTCACTTCTGCAGGCAAACAGCAGTCCTCAGGCTGCTCTTGAGCCATCCTTATAATCACATTCATAGTTTTTTCATCGAATCCTAGAGTCTCCCAATTTTCCATGATTCCCATATCTCTAGAGCAGAATCTTACAACCTGTCCCTGCCTCACTTAGTGGCTTCTCTAGTCTTTACCTCCCACACTGAATCCTGCTGGTTTACCTTGTTTCTGACTACCCAGGTTTCATTCCGGCTTTTCAAATTCCTGCCCATCTCCACCTTCCTGCCCCACAACAAATCCCATGGTGTCCTCCGGGGTTGGTGTCATGGGGAAAATACTCCTTTGCAGAGCCTGATAGGGAGAATAAGAGATTGGTTGGGCTGATGTCCTGCCTGTAATGTGCTGCCCTCACACTGCATTTTGAAGAGGTTGTAATGAGATCAGTCCCCCTCTTTGCTTTACAGTATATATTTTTATCTGAGTGAATATAGGGAACAGGCACTTTAACTGCATAAAAGTGTCACAGTGAGGTTCAGGCCCTGATGTAAGACATGATCTCCTCTGATGACTGCAGGCAGTACCAGGCTGTGCACAGAAAAGGCTGTTAACTGGTGAGGGGCAGGGGCTTGCCAAAATGAGATGCACTCACCTGATGCAGGCTGGAAACCTGGCCCAGGATGGACTGAGGGGATGCTGAGTGATGGGATTCCTCCTGCAGCCAAACTGCAAAACCCGATGACTGAGTTTTCCCTCCATTTAGCAGATTTAAACAAGGCACTAGGAAAAGTTTCTTACAATGGGTGTGGTGAGGCATAGCTTGCCCAGAGAGGTGGTGGATGTCCCATCTCTGGAGACATTCAAGGTCAGGCTGGATGGGGCTCTGAGTTTACTGCTTCAGGTTTTGTTTAGAGCTCATCCAAACTGTGGTGGGAAGGGTGGGTAAATGCTCCTCAAGGTTCAGTGTCCTCAGCTCAAAGCTGAAAGTCTTTGTTGTTAAAAATTATTGTCATTAAAACAGGAAAATATAGTCATTGGGTTTTCTGAATAACAGATTCATCTAGTCTGTAAGAACCAAAATTACTAAAAATGCCAGGAAAGTTTTCTAGGCTTTTTCTCCATAAATTAGTGGAGAATATTTTAAAAATCAAGGAAGTCATGTATTATGTTGATAATTTCATTTGTTTAAAAAATCATTTCAGTCCACACAAAACCCTACCCACTTTGTAGAGGGATGTGACATGCAAAATATTTATCACCCTCCATAATTTTTGTGCAGCCCTTGTGGTGTTGTCAATGTGGGTCCAGGAGTGAAGAATATCAAGAGTGCTTCCATTTCAGATTTGGGACACAACAGAAGAGCTTTTGTCCCCAAAAGTTTGTCTACTCCCTCCAGGTCTAGTAAGAGGTCTTTAAAAACAGAGCTTCCCTTTCTGGACATTGTGGCATTTTCTAAATGATGCTGCAACTGTTTAACTGAGGGTGTGATGTTTTAAACCAATTAGTTCAACTTGCAGAGGAAACCATGCCCTTATTCCTCTTTAAAATTGCTTGTTTTGATTAAATTAAGACTAAATCCCTATTAATACATTTATTAAAGGTCCTGACTGCCTGTATAACCTAAGCCAAGTCCCTTCAGCCAGCTTCCCCATGAAGCCTAGTGAGAACAGCTGCTGGGCTGGGCAGGGGTTAATCCACCTCATCCCTAAACTTGTCTGAAACTTGTTTGACCTGGTGTCATTTCCAGTCTCTCATTCCCCGTTTTTGCTCTCTCTGGTTATCTTCTGGGTGTCAGGGTGAAAGTTCCCATTGAGCAGCACCAGCAGTGCCTGGAGCCAGCTGTGTTGTCATCACACCCTCGTACAGCACAGCTGGATGTGGGGCAGAGCCCTTCAGCGGGAGCTCAGAGCTACTGGGGGTGGGAGCAGGGGCACAGCAACTTCTGAATCTGCCAAGAGAGGACCCTACAGAAGGTGTAATCTCTCTTACAGTAGCAGAAATAAGCTAAGGTGATGCCTGGGGCAGGTTTCTCTTTTGGGAGGCTCCCCAAAACTTGCTTCTTGCTGCTGCAGCACATCTAGGGAAGATAGAATTCCCCTCATTTTGTATTTCTACTATTTTATAAAGGGTTTCAAATGGTTATCTCCCTCAGAAGAGGGGAAGATCTGTTCACTCTCCAAGATGTGTCATGCCCTTGCAGGGGAGCAGTGCCCTGCTCAGGCTGTGAGGAGTTTCCAGGAGCCCGTGTTTGGATATCAAATACTGACTTGTTTCCCTGGAGAATAAATTGGATTTGATGGCTGTGGTCCGGGTGTAATGGGTGAAAAACCACTCCAGGCAAAGTAATTATTGCAAATATTTCTTGCTTGTGTTACAGCACAGCTATTGTGTTTCACAGCCAGGTGTCAGAGAGGGTGAGCTTTACAGGAATAACCGGACGTTGGTCTCCAGGTTTGTTATTAATTAACCATCCCTTATAATGCCTCTTGGAGCTCAGTAAGTGCTTTCAGGAATGAGGGAGCTGCAGGAATAATATTCACGTGTCTTCTAAGGGTTGTTTTCAAAAGCTGGAGCATACTCCAGGCCTCATAGCCGTGAGTGCTGGAGCATGGTTGAGGTGGTGTGGCAACCTCCTCCTCAGAGAGAACAATACAAACCTATAATCCCTGTTACGGGGTCATCGAAAGGACCAGTCACACCGAATATGATCAAAAATTAGATTTCTCTGGTGGAAAAAATTTGACCTGGCATTTTTCACAGTCTTGGTGTCTTTCCTTTGAAAGACTCCTTTGTTCTGGAGGTCTCAGGGTGAAATTTAATCACGGCTCATGTAAATACTGATTTTTTTGACTGGCTGGGAGCCAATCTTAGATCATGTAGATACTTATGCCTGCATATACACACCATGTTAAGATTATTCCTGCCCTCCAAAGTGAGGAAGACCAGGGGCATTTGCTACTTCTCTGAAAACCTTGTGAGAGAAATGGGGAGGTGAAGGGCATCCTTTTGGCTCTGGCATGGAATGACACTGAGCTTTATAGCTAGGGCAGCAGCTTGAGGACTTCAGGGGTTGGGTACTGCTGGTGGAGTGAGCTCATGTGCAGTTTATCTCTCAGTGAATTGCTCAGGAGCCTTTTCTGACTCAGGATTTTTAGCTGTAATTATTCTTCAGGCACTTTGACTGGTATCAGTGGGCAGTTTGAGATGTGTCTGCTGAAAGTGCTCGGTGTTTGCAATTCAGTTTTACATGGTCTGTGGCTGGTCACTGAAGTCTTACAGCATCACTTGTATTTCCACAGTGTATTAAATTAGGGAGTAATGAGTAACAAACTATGAAATTTGGGATGAACGCTAATTTTTGCTGACTTGCATGAAGGTGTTGTGAATTGCAGACGTTTCCCTAATGCCCTGTGGTTTTTCAAGTGCTTGTGAGTCACAGCCAACCACTTTCATTCACAAAAATATTTACAAGATTGAATTTTTAACTATTTAATCAGTTCTGTGAGGACTGGAATGTTCTTTTCTGACCGAAGTTGCTGGAAATATTCACACACATTTCACGGGATGTGGATCTGGTCTAAATTACTCTAACAGCATGTAATTATATACAAATACAAAAAAAATGCAAAGTGCATTAACTCAGACCCTTCCAAGATTAAAAGCAAATGCTCAATTAAGATGAAAAAAGATGTGGCCTGAAAATTGCCTGTGAGACCCTCAAGCCAATGTAGTCTTGGCTATGGTTGTATCTTTTCTTGAGACAGAGGAACATTTTATATTAGTTCTTTTCCCCTCATCTCCAACAGGAGCTGCTGGAAATTGTTCAGAGAATTTGGATTTGTGAATACCTCTCGAGGGAGATGGATTAGCAGGCAGGGGGTTGGTGAGAAGGTCAAAAAGACAACGTATTGCATTGCTTTATGCCCACTGTGCTCCCAGCTGTGCATCTGCACATATACATCTATTATATAGCAGGGTATTACATATATATGCATTTCAGCTTTAGGGAAGATCCCCTTGTGCATTTATACTCACAGAATCATAGAACGGTTGGCTTGGAAGCGCACCTTTAAGATTATTTAGTTCCAACCCCCCTGCCATGGGCAGGGACACCTTCCAGTAGCCCAGGTTGCTCCAAGCCCCGTCCAACCTGGCCTTGGGCACTTCCAGGGATGGGGCAGCCACAGCTTCTTTGGGCAACCTGTGCCACCCTCACAATAAAGAATTTCTTCCTAACATCTAATCTAATCCTCAGCTCTGATCAATCTCTATGAACAGCTATAGTTACAGGTAATCAGTAAGACTGACTGATAATGATTATTTGGAGTTGTTTTTCCAGAGGCAGCATACTCAAAACTTGAGTAGTCAGGCCTGGATGCTGCTGGTGAGGCAGATGCAGACAGAGGAGGGGTAACTCTTGTTGCCCACCTTGTGCCAGCCCAGCTCAGGTGAGCAGTGGTACTGGCAGCTCCTCTGTGCCAGTGCCACGTGCCAGGCTTGGGCACAGGAGTGACTGGGCTGCCTGCCCACAGGAGGGGATAGAGATGGCTTTGGTGCCTTAAATTCCCCGGAGTAATCAAGCCTGACACACACTGCAGAGAGCTTAGGAATCCTTGTCACTCCAGGCAGCTGCTGTGCCTGCCAGGCTGTGCAGGGACTGCTCCCCTCCCGCTCAGCCTCACCTGGAGCTCACAGCATTTATCCCGCTGGGGCAAACAGCAAACTCACGAGCTTCTCTTTATTGAAACCATCAGGCTTGGCTAAAATCTCTGGTCTCAGAGCAAAGCCAATGACTTCATCCTTGGAGCTGCCTCCACGTAACCTTTGCTTTCACGGAATCTATTAGGAAGCTCCCCGGGAGGGAAAGCCCAGCTGCCAATAAATCACACATTCCCGCAGAGAGGTGTGAGATGCTCAACAAGGAACCCAAGCTGCCTGGAAAGGGGAGAGACGGGGGATTCTGCAGAGATGTTTTGCAAGCTTGTCCAGGCAATGGCTGGGCCAGATCCTCTGCCAGGAGCCCATCGATGTAAATGCACCAGGTGCAGTGGAGTTCTGTTGCTTTATTCCCACTGAGGGTTTGGCCAGAGCCTGCCTGTGGGCAGAAAGGAGGGATATTATAGTCAGCTGTGGGACTTTTTACTTTTCTTTTTAATTAAAAACAGACATACTTTTTTTTAAAACACTTGCAGTGAGAAACTATAATTTAGTTTTAGAATTTCCCATTTAATACTCCCCTAATGCCTGTGAAAAGGTTTCAGTTGCAGGTCACAATTTGAATCTTTTAGACAATTAGCTGGTGAAGGACCTGGAGAAACACAAGGTACAGATTTGCAGGGCTCGGGGTAGGATGATGCAGGGAAGAGAAAACCTATAGACTGAGAAGCTTTGCTATAAAACAGGGTGGATAACGCCTCCATTGTTCCATTTCTTTAAAGATAGATGCTTGAGCATCAATGCTGCATGATCCAGGGCTCATGTCAGCAACTCATAATTCAGTCTTGGTTGGACCAGAAGCCTGATTTCCACGTGTGTATTTCCTTGTGTCTTCTGCACTGCATCTGCTGGATCTGAGAGAGCTGATACCAAAAAAAGGGACCTGGGCACGCAAACCTCCCCTCCAAGCCCTGTCGTTGTGGTCCAGCTTCAGCAAAGGCAGAACAGCTGTGAGGGTGATACCATCTTCCAGAGGGTGCAGTGCCAAATCTCCTTCCAGGAGACAGAGTGGGGGTTAAGTCCCTGTTGCTGTGCCTCCAAAAGAGCAAGGGCTTGGCTGGAATTACAGGGGTTGGTTTACATCTGTCTCCTCCTGAGAGGAGACTGGGGGAAGAAAAATGAGATGTGAAACTTGTCTTTTTGTGCATCGTTTAAGACTTATTTCAGAGAGTATGGACAGTGGGATGAGACTTTCAGCCTTGGGGCCTCTATTTAAACTAGACCAGGTTTCTTTGCATAAAAAACATAGATGTTGCTGGATCAGGTTTCTACTCCAGGTTTTTCTCTTGAAGACTCGCAATCCCCAGCTACTTCAGAAGAAGACACAAAAATGGAATAATCTGATACCATGAATTACTGGGTTTTATATTCCTCACCTCAGCTCCAGTGAAAACTTCATTGCTTTTGTATCAGAAATGAGAAAAACTTCTGGTTTCCATAATTTTCGTTTGCTCAGATTCTTCATCACTGTCAGTCCTGAAAGATTTCCCAACATTTGGGCCTTCTCCACGCCTGGTTTTGCTCACTTTTTTGTGAGCCCCTTCTGCTGCCACAACAGAATATGAATTGGGGCTTGTGTTTAATACTTCAAGGGGAGGTTTTTCAGTCTACCTAGATGTGATCCAAAAGTACCTATTTGCAGTCTTTGGACACTAAGAGAGGTGAACAAGAGGAAAGAAATATGTATGTTGTTGACCATAAGTAAGTCTGGCAGGTAGTTGGACAGGTCAACATAATGTTTGCCTTGGCACTGGAGAATTGATGCTGAACATGAGCCAGTGTGCCCAGGTGGCCAAGAAGGCCAATGGATCCCGGCCTGGCTCAGGAACAGTGTGGCCAACAGGTCCAAGGAAGTGATTCTGCCCCTGGACTCAGCACTGGTGAGGCCACCCCTGGAGTGCTGTGTCCAGTTCTGGGCCCTCAGTTCAGGAAGGACATGGAGGGGCTGGAGCAGGTCCAGAGAAGAGCAACAAGGCTGGGGAAGGGACTGGAGCACAAGTGCTGTGAGGAGAGGCTGAGGGAGCTGGGGGGGCTCAGCCTGGAGAAGAGGAGGCTCAGGGGAGACCTCATCACTCTCTACAACTCCCTGACAGGAGGGTGTTGGTCTCTTCTCCCAAGCAACTATCACCAAGACAAGAGGGTTCGGTTCTTAAGCTGTGCCAGGGGAGGTTTAGGTTGGATATTAGGAAGAAATTCTTTCCAGAGAGGGTAATCAGCCATTGGAATGGGCTGCCCAGGGAAGTGGTGGATTCTCCATCCCTGGAGGTTTTTCAGATGAGACTGGATGTGGCATCAGTGCTATGGTCTGGGAACCACGGTGGTAGTGGATCAAGGGTTGGACTTGATGATCTCAGAGGTCCCTTCCAACCCAGCTGATTCTGTGATTCTATGCTGAAGATACAACCACCTCCAAGGACTTTGTGTGCAACCCATGGAAGGTGGGCCGCCCCCCAGCACTGCAGCAGATGCTGATTAACAGCACCCAGGTGAAATCAAGGCTACCTAAGATGTTCTTCATCAGCCTGCAGCTGTTCTGCCATGACTGTCTCACAGCAACAGCAGGAGCACCATGGACACATCCTCACAGGTGAAATGGTGGCTTCTCCCGCTGTTTGTAGCTCTTCCTTTCCAGTCTGCTGTACAAAGCTCCCTATTTATGTGCTGCAGCCATGCTGTCAAAGTATAAGTAATCACTTTCATACTTACTGAGCTGCATGGTCACCAAGTGTAATATCTGATGGGCAACAGATGTCTGCTTTCTTCCAGAGTTTACAGCCTTGTATTATTGCTGTTATTTGCTCTGGCTCCATGCTGCTGGGAGGAAAGGAGGAGCAAGTACTGATGCCTGTCTGCTGAATGAATGGCACCTACAGTCTTCCTTTTGCTTTGGGGGTGTCTATTTTAAGTGCTTGAATAACATCCAGTGCTTGCAGATCCAGCGTATCTCCTCAGAAATGAAATTGTGTCTCCTGAAGTGGAAATTCCTGGTTTATTCAGATAGCCTTTATTCAAACACAGCTGTGTTCAGCTGAGGGAGACTTGTTGCATTTCTCAAATGTCCCTGTGCCTGCACAATATTACAGAAGATAAAACAACCTGGGAATAAGAAGAGGACTGTGTCTCCTGAGGAAGCCTCTCATGAATATGACACACTTTACCTTTGCATGAGCTATCTGTGCTCAGGGACCAAGCAGTGAGGCTGTGTCAGCAGCAGTTCAGGCACAGTGTGCTGCTTCAGTTGCTTGATAGAGAGAGTGAGATGGTGCCTCTGACTCTGCACCAGTTCTGCTGCATCCTTTTTGCTTTTGAAAAAGTTTTGTGCAGCCTTAAACTACCACTTCGATACCCTCCAGGGAGCCTGGTTTAACGCCTCATCTGAAGGACATGATATGAGTCATTAAAAACATTTTTTAGAAGTCTGGAGGTGACCTACAGGGCTCCAGGTGACTGGAGCAGCAAGCAGCCACTTTGT
This sequence comes from Chiroxiphia lanceolata, assembly GCF_009829145.1. NCBI lineage: Eukaryota > Metazoa > Chordata > Aves > Passeriformes > Pipridae > Chiroxiphia > Chiroxiphia lanceolata. The sequence goes on from NC_045656.1 coordinate 1,175,755, forward strand.
GCCTTCCATCCCTGAGCAAGTTTGTACCTTCCACCTTGTCATGCTGTTGGCACAGCAGTCCTGCCCTCTGCAGAGAGGACTGGGCTAATCCTGAGCTGTTCCCGGAGCTCCCACGGGAGCTGCTGGCAGTGAGCTACGGGCACAGCCGTGGCTCAGACAGACTAAATTCAACCCAGGCCCTGAGCCAAATGCTTCCTGCTGACTGCTCTTAAGCAGCCCCTGGTCAGTACTTTAAGCTCTTTGTCCCATGTTTCAGGAGTACTGAACTCTCTACTCTGATATCCTCTGTGCAGACAAAATATTCGAGCTGCCTGCAGCAGGACCCATGATCCACAGGCAGGATAGCTGGGGAAAGACTGGAGACGTGTGGCCCATCCTCCCTCACCACATCTGGCTGTCTGAATGGACTGGTGTGACAAAGGCACATCCAAGAGTACCCAGCAGAGCCACTGTGGAGGTGGCTTGGTCCCTTTACACATAGTTACTGCTGGAATTAAAATTATTAGACAGGCTTTAAATCTCCTCTGCCCTATCCTGTGGGGGCTGTGACACTGGGAGCTGGATACCCACCAGTGGCTCAGCTGGGGGCTCCCCTATCTCCCTGTTGAACTGCTCAGACTCACACCTGGAAGGCTCTGTCCCTTCCCAGCCCTACCACCCACAGTGTTATCAGCATGGCCCTGGTGCAAGGGATGAGTCAACATTTCCTGACACTTGGCTGCAGGGCAGCCACAGACAGTTTACTTTGGCAGGCACTGGGGCTTTAAAACCCTCAGGAGGCTGGGACGATGGAAAAGGATGTATTCCCCTCAATGAGTGCATGATTCAGGCATTACAGCTGGAGGATGGAAAAAGAAATGCCAGCTCAGGGATGTAATTTGGCTCCATGGAGATACCTAAGCCTTGTCTGTGCTAATACTTCTAGTAATAGGTATTAAATTGGCTCATGTAGACATGGCCCTGAAGGGCAAGAAAACAACTTCACGTCTCCTTTGTAACCTCTCTCTCTCTTTCCAACTCAACCTTTTTCCATACTCCAGCACAGTGTCTTTCTTGCTGTCTGTGTTATGCTGTAGCCTGGAGGTCCTCGAATGCAGCTTGCAGTGACAGGAGCCGTGTGCATGTTTAGGAGGGAGACCCACAGGGAAAGGTTTAAAATCTCTGTAAACACAACAGGAAAAGGAAGCATTCCCTCGTTTTACAAATTAAGAGGTTGCAGGGGGGTTAAATTCTGATGGGACATGGCTGGTGGTCCCTGGTGCTCCTCTCTGTGGAGCTCTGTTTGGTGGCATGACTTGCTGCATGAGAAGTGGCTTCCAAATCACTCAGTAGTATGTGACCAGTGCATGCATCTACCTCCCTGCCAGCACTGGGTTACTGCAACATACCTGGCTGTAAAATGCCTGGCTTAATCCTCCTATGTTTCTGGAATAGCATCCCAGGGCAGAAAGGAGAGGCTTCTCTGTGCTACTGGTGGCCAGACACAGAACATCAACCTGCCTCTCCTCAAGCAAGTCTGGTGTTTGGCCACAAAAATCTCAGGAAACAGCTTTTCCAGTCCAGTGTGTTCATCTTTGTTGCAATCTGTTCAGGGAGAGCCATCCATAGGCACTTCCTGGCCAGGGGTCTCATTCTGCTGCAGAGCAGCAGTACTCTTCATTTTTTCAAGATGAAAAGGCTTTTATGCAGTCTTCTGAATACAAGTTCCCATGTCACAGACTGTTGTCATCATCCAGGTTAGCCTTTGAAAAGCCAAACACTTTGCCCATTGTTTTTGTAGGTAAAACAAAAGGAAGTGACATCTTCCTACAACCTCTGGAAAAAAAAGCCTGTGAGTTGCTGAGGTGCTGCTCAAGTGGCATCTCAGATCACAGCTTTCTTGCAAGCCTGGCTCCTGGGGTTCAGGAGCTGTGCATCTGATCAAGGTCTCTGCAGCCTCAGATTAATACTGTCAAACATAATGATGGAGGTTTTGACCTGCATCAAGCTGAGTCCAATTCAGGAGATGAGTGTGCTGTCTCACAGCGGTCTTTTTGCAGTTTATGTGTCATTTAAAAATGCACTATTCAAATCCTGTTTCTTCCACAGTCCTCTCTTAGCAGGAAAAATGGGCCCTGGCTCCTTTGGTCACATCCAGGGCTGACTGTGCATCCATGTTACAAAGGCATTTGCATCTGGAGTCCTGTCATGACCAGATTAGAAGGTCTCCCAGGCACCCAGCACAGCTCTTAGGCTGGGTCTATTTCCAAGGTAATTGCAAGTATTTGCAGACAAGCTGTGGAAAAAAATGCCTTGCCCACTCTGGGGAAGAGAAGAGAGGTCTGGAGAAACATTCCAAATTCCTGGCTTGAATGGCTATTCTTGTCTTTTCTAGGGGCTGTACCCCAGCAGCACTGAGTGATTTCAGTGGTGTGTTAACAGCCAGACCAGTAAGCCAGCTATTCTCCCCAGCAGGACTTTATTCTTTTCTTTCAAGTGCTGCCTTTCCATTTCTAGTGACATCTTCCTGAGTGAAAAATGGATGGAGGGAAACCTTGGGCCATTCTGCCTCCACTGGTGTGTGTTGACTGAAAAGAAAATCTGCACACCTGACCTGACCCTGCTTAACAGTGGGGAAAAGCAGTTTGCTCCTCCTTAGGAGAGCAGAGCTCTCCTTATGACTCAGAGCAAGGATGAGGAATCCCAGAAAAGGTCCAATCATAATCTGTGCTCCATTAGCACAACTACCAACATACCCCTTTTATCACCTATATCACGGCTACTGGTCATCACCCTCAATAAAGGAGAGGACAAGTCCCACAAGCTTTCCCAAAATGTCATAGTATCATACAATCACAGAATGGTTTGGGACCTTAAGCCCATCTTGTTCCAGCCCCCTGCCATGGGCAGGGACACCTTCCACTAGCCCACGTTGCTCCAACCTGGGCTTGGACACTTCCAGGGATCCAGGGGCAGCCACAGCTTCTCTGGGCAACCTGTGCCAGGGCCTCCCTACCCTCACAGGGAAGGATTTGTTCCCAATATCTAATCAAACCCTGCCCTCTGTCAGTTTAAAACCATTAGCTGTGTTCTATCTCTGTCTGTCCATGTAGTCCCCAGAAGTCCCTCTCCCTCCTTTTTATGAGCCCCATTAAGGTACCGGGAGGCCACAATGAGGAACCTGAAGCAATGTTTATATGGTTTTTCTCCAAAGAGTTTAGGAGTGTAGAATGTCATTTAGCAATATCATGGGGAAGGGGGGAGAGAGAAAGAAAGCACTGTTCAATATCATGGAATAGCATGAATTGGAAAGGGACCCACAAGGACCATCGAGTCTGGCTTCCTGTTGGTTTGGTATGTCATGCCTTGGTCAGATCAATGTGTGTCCTCTGAGCTTGGGGATTAAAAAAAACAATAATCTCTAAATCCTTTAGTTCAGTTTCTAAGTTCCACCCCCCCTTCAGCCCACCTGTGGAACCAGCTCACAGAGAGACGTGGCCAAGCAGATTCCTTGCTCCCTAAAGCTGCAAGACAAATCTTTAGGAGCAATAACTGGGCCATATGTATTTCCTTCCTTATCTTTTATCCCTGTGACTTGGAGTTCACTATGTAATGGTGGAGGAGCCTTTGTTTGAAAGGTTTTCTCACACTTTGACCCTCAAAAAAAGGTTTTTTTCACTTGGAGTTTTTGGCAACTCTGTTAAATATTTTTAGATTACCCTGAGATCCTGGAAGTCCCTCCAACAGCAACAGGTTTGATCTCTTCTCCTGTAATACAGTCTGAACAAATAATCTCTGATCTTAGTGCATATGGCATATCAAAGTGATTTGGCCTGGTCTGTGAAATATATTCCCTATTAATCTCCTCCTTACCTGTAAACTAGATGAAAAAGCATACACAACACCCCAACTGTTTGATGTTTTTCCTCTGAATCAAAAGACCTGTCTCCATGGTCCTATTATCTCCTCTTATTAAGTGATGTTTTCATGCTGTGGCTTTTTTTTTTTTGTGGCCCACAGTCAATAACAATTTAAATGATACTCTTGATGACCTTTGTTCACATCATTTATTTCTATCTCCTTATCTGATTTTGCCAACAGGACCTAATTTGAAAGAGGCTGCAGTTCAGCAGCAGGAGGGATTTAAACACTGTTAAGACTGACATTTTCCCTCATCTCACATCCCGTGGGGTACCTGATTGCAAATTTATAATACACCAGAGGTCTTGCCATCAGAAGATACAGACTTACAGTAAACAGCAACTAATTTGAAAAAGATCTCCTGCGCATCAGTGTATGGGGCTGGTTTACACAGACTAATTCAATCCTTATTTGACCTGAATTAACTCTTAATCTGTGTGAAATGAGAGAGCTTTACTGGGATACAGAAAATTTTAAAAGATGGAAAATCCTTCAGAACAGAAGGTTTCTGCAGCTGAGTGACTTGTAGATTAAAATTCTTGCTGGCTGCTGCTGTGGAAAATTAGTCACTTCATTCTTTTTCTCTTCCCACCCCCCTGTTACTAATCAGAAAGGAGAGGGGCAGATTTTTTGCCACCAGCAGTTACTGTCCCTTGGTAAGCAGAGCAGAACAGTCATCCCTGCTGTTTCCCGCTTATATCTTGGGTTTATCAAAGAAATCAGAAAGATGGCATGAGGGAAAAAGCTCATTTTGATCAGCTCTTCCTCTTGACGCCCCCAGGATGCACAGTCTGCAGGTGGATGTGGCCTCTCTGCTCCTTGGGAGCTCCTTGGCAAGGGCTGCAGACATGAGCACTGGGGGAATACAGAGGAGCCACAGTGGATTCTTCCCAGGAGCCACTCAAAGGTGGGGAGGTGTCCCCACCCATATCCCTGGACTGGTGAACCTGCCCTCCGGGACAGGAGACTTGTACAGTTGGAAAAAAAAAAGAGCTCAAAGGGTCTCACTCGAAGTTCTCTGTCGGGTTTGATAAAGGACAAGCCTGAACTGGTGTCCTCTCATGCCTGAGGACTCTGCCAGAGCACAAGGGGAGCAAATGGATCATCCAAGAACATGAAGGGATCGACACATCCCGGCCACAGCACACCCTGGTGCAGGCATCTCTGGGTTGGAGACCTGAGCTGGAGACAGGAAACGTGAGTGAACTTTCACTGCTGAGCCCTGGGGCATCCTCATCAATGTTCATGGCATGTTAAGGGCTAGCCAGCACTTCAGGAAGCTATGGAAACACATGAATGACTGGACAAGGTTGGACCTGTACATGTAACTTGGTGTTCTGCTTAGATTTTTTGGCACGTTGTGCCAAATGCTCCAGCTCGTAGAGATGGAGACTCTCTCAGAGCTCATCCCTGCTTTGCACTTGTCTGTATTTCACTGTGCAAAGACAGTCAAGAGATGCTTGAGGGAGGTCAGCAGACTGTCTGTAACATGTAATGAGCCCAGGTGGGATATCTCTGCCAGTACCAGGAAGGCAGTAATTTACCCTTCTCCTTTGTTCTTGGCACTTTTTTTTTCCTCCCAACCCAGCTTAACTATTACTCTATTTGAAACTCTAATAGAGGACCACCACACCGTATCTAAGTAACTAAACAAAGGGCAGATCCTCATCTCTAGTTCCTGAAGTATCCAAAGTCACTCAAGATACTTGAGGAGGAAGAAATGAGTGTTTAAGTTCATTTAAAGAATCACTGGCGACAGTGTCAACGAAAGCAGATTTAATATAAAAATGAAAGCACAACAAAGTTCATTGGCAGGTTCACTCTACTACTTACTAGATGGTTAAAGCATGGAGGAAAAGCAAACTAAAATCTAAAATTAATCAATATAAAACAGAATCTGCCCGAAAATTATCTACATGGAGCCTGGGGGATGCGGATGGGGGGTGGAGTGAAGGGTAAGGATAGTTAGGGTCAGAGAAAAAAGGGAAAAGGGAGACCCTCCCATTGAGGCACAATATTCAGTTTAGGCCCTAAAGCTTTAACAGCACTTAAATTTAAAATCACTTAATCGATACCTTAAGTTAAACAACTTAACAAGGACTCATACAGATTTACTGCAGCACAACAGTAACTCACAGGGCTGACTTACTTGCAAATCTAAACTACTTAAGAATCCAGGAGAGCAATATTCATGTCCATTTGCTATGCCATATTCACACTTGCACACGCACAGACCTAAAGAGTCTGTACAGGGTACCTGTGAAAATGCCCCTGGAGTTCAGTGAAGGACTCACGTCGGGGCCTTTGCACCTTCTCAGCGGGTGAAGGGTTTGAGGAGTGGGGGGATCAGCCCAGGCTCCGTCGTCGTCGCTCAGCAGGATCCTCCAAATAGAGCAAACCTGAGATTTCATGAGCTCTGAGAGGCCCCACTCGAAGGTCACTGTCACAGCTGCTGCGGCCCAGGGGAGCTCAAAGGGTCTCACTCAGCACCACTGTTTATAGTGTTGCAAGAGAGTGGGCTTTAGTCATGGGAATTTTCCATCCTGACCACAATTTGGGTTGGTAACTTTCTCTGAAAGCTCAATAACAAAAATGTTTCTTCCCTTGAGTTGTTATTCAGGCAAGAAAATTAAGTTTCCAAGGCTGTTTATTAAAAATCAGGAGCTCTTTAGACAGCACCAGTTCCTGAGAGCAGCCAGTGTTTCTGATTAGCTCAGGAGGAGCTCAGTCGAGGTGCTGTTTGTCAAGGCCAAGGCCTAATGAGCATTTCTGAGATCATACTGTGGGCTGAGGGGTTGGGGGGGAAGGATGCACCCCCACAGAGCCCGAGCCCCCTGTACAGTAGGACCTTCCTGCCATTCCTGTAAATGCCATTATTATTGCATTCTGTCCCCTGCCCCAGCCACAGGGAAAGGCTCAAAAGATGCTACCACATCATGCAGCATAAATGTCATCCTCTCCAATCAGTGAGCTGCTGAAGGCTTGAGGTAACCATTTAAAGGTTATCCAGTGCTGCTGGTATCTCTATTTTCAATTGCCCCCAACTTGTTGGCTTGGAAGTCTTTAGTATGGAAAATAAATCATAGCTCAATGTGCTGCTGCATCCTTCAGTAATCCCTGATGTGACAGTCTCAGAACATCACACGATTATAGGGATAAGGGTGTAGTTATAAAATGTTTACCATTTCCCAGGTCGGATCTTTGACCTCAGACTACATTAATGTTGTGCCATCTTTAGGTCCAATGTCACTCTCTGTCTTGCAACATATCATCATTTTAATGCCTGATTTACACTCTGAATTATGGTAATTTATTGTAATAGTGTGATTTGACCTTTCCAGTATTTCCTATTTTTATTGGCTAGATTGCATCCTTTCCCCAGAGGTTAGGGGGACTTTGGGGGTACAGGAGGAGGTGAACGAGCCCATCAAGCACACGGTGCTGAAAAGGGCAAAACACGAGACATCTGGCTAATTCAGGGGCTGGGGAATGCATGGAAATTTAAAATGTGATATTTGTGACAAACCCCATGCCCAGAACAGAACTGACATGGTGTCAGCCCCACAGATGAAAGGGCATCTTCAGAAATGGCTGGACTGATGTCCATGAACCTCCACATGCAGAGCAGGTCCTCTGGAAAGGCTGGTTGTGCTGCACAGTGCCAACCCACCTCGCACCAGCACAGAGGCTGCAGGCACAGCTGGAAGCTGGTATTTATGGGACCAGCACAGTGCAATGCCCTTGACAGTGGATGAGCCTGTTTTTAGAAGAAATGAGCTTTAGGAATTAAGTGTGCCCTGATGGAGGGAGCAGAAATGTAAAAGGCCAAGATGGAAAGTGCAAATATAATCCTCATTGTTTCTCTCTCTTGTGCCCTCTGCCCAGGAACACTGCTTCTCTAAGGTAGGATTTGCAGGCATGAGAAAAGAAAGTGATGGCTTGCTAGTGGGAAAAAAAAAAAAAAAGAGAGAAAGAAACCCCAGAAACACTAAAATAATCCCCTACAACAAAAAGCTTTGATAAAAGCAAAGCTGAGCCTGAGGGTGATGCTACTTTTTCACCCTGTTCTCCAGTACTGAGTTTGTTCCAGAGGACCTGGCCTTTCAGGTTTGGAGTGGGTTGTTTATTTTCTTAAGGGACTGCCCTTCGGCATTCCTTTTGAAATAAGTATTCCTGCCTGCTCTGGAAGCAACAGCAAAAGCATGCAGCCAGCTCTTCTAATGGCCCTGCTGCCTGCAAGGGAGCAGCATCTTCAGGGTTTGCTCTCAAGCAGTGGGAAGGCACTGCTGAGCTGGGCTGGGGCTCCAGCCCTCCAAGAGGCATTTTGAAACTTGTTAATAAGGGCTCAGACAAATATGCATCTAATCCTACCCCAGAGGGGTGGTGGCTGCTGGTACAAAGCTTTGATGGGAAACACATATAGAAAAATACTATGTATATAATATATACATATTATATATATATATATATATATGCAAACTATAAATACTTATCTACATAGAAAAAATATATATATAAAAGTTATATCTATGGAAAAATATATAGAAAAATTACATATGTATGTGTGTGTGTGTGTGTGTGTGTATACAAGTATAGAAAAGTATAGAAAATACTTCTTTCCTGTAAAGATGGGCTAACAGAGCTGGGATTGTCTGCTGGGAGAAGAGGCTTCAGGGAGACTCTAGAGTCCCTTTCAGTGCCTAAAGGGGCTCCAAGAGAGCTGGAGAGACTTGGGATAAGGGCCTGGTGTGACAGGACAAGGGGGAATGGCTTCAAACTGGCAGAGGATGGGTTTAGATTGGATATTGGGAAGGAATTCTTCCCTGTGAGGGTGGGGAGGCCCTGGCACAGGTTGCCCAGAGAAGCTGTGGCTGCTCCATCCCTGGAAGTGTCCAAGGCCAGGTTGGAGCAACGTGGGCTAGTGGAAGGTGTCCCTGCCCATGGCAGGGGTGTTTGAACTGGATGAGCCTTAAGGTCCCTGTGAACCCAAACCATTCTATTATTCTATTAAAAATAAAGAAGCAAAGCAAGTGCTGAGAATCTCTGGCCTTGAAAGTGAGGGAAAGGTTTAGAATAGGGTGTAACACAATGGGACTGGACTCTTCCATCACCTCCCTTGGACACTTTTGTCACTCTAATCATGAATTACAGGAGCATGATTTTGTCCAAAACTAATAAATGTGCCTGGAGAAGTCCTGATGCCAGCTTGGCCCTGCTGGAACAAGCAGGCTGAGGGAGGGAGGGCCTCAGCCAGGCCAGCAGCCGGAGCACGGGGCTGGTGCAGCACTGCTGACCCCGAGGCAGCAGATGTAGGCCAGTGTGATGGATTAACAGTGACACTAAGGGAGACCATAACATGTACACTGTGCATCCATGAAATTGTGTTTTCAGGTGATTTGTTTTGTCTTGAGCCATCCAACTCATCTCCTCCGAAGAGTTAATTTATGGTGTTTACCCAAAGTGATGGGTCCAGGGCAGGAGATGGGGTGGAGTTTCCTGGTAAAAGGTCTCCCTTCAGCTTTAGGTGGTGGACACACAGTTCCTCTTGCTCTGTGTCTGCACCAGGTGTTTTATAACAGGCAAACATCCATCATTTCCAATTAATCCCAAAGGCCATTTCCATTACCCTTTGCTTCAGTCGACTAGAAATAACAAAGCTTCCCAGTGCTGAGCTTCAGTAAAATACTCTGAGTATTTCCTATGAGATGACTTACTCCTAGTACCAATGAGCACTTTGTACCTCACAGACAATGTTTTATTTCATTGTCTCTAATGGGATTGTACTCCCAGAGGCTGAGTTTGTCCCCTGGCTTTTCCCAGCAAGCTTGCACTCAACAGTTACACAGGATCTGGGCTTTAGCTAACACCAGTCTACAAGTCATGCCCCAAGTTACAACATTGGTAAGAGTTAAGTGCCTCTGAGACTTCTGACCCTATGTCAAATCTGGTTAAAACTGCCCACAGCTCATCTGTTCTAAGGACCACTGGCACCTATGGGCAGTTCCCTTTCGCACATCTGGATGCCTTTGTCTTTTAACATGTGAAGCAACATTTTAAAAATGGTCTTAATTGTGACACTGAAGCCCTTGAAGAGGTTTGTCCTCACAGAGAAAGGCTTTTTCTGCCCTATAGAGCATGTTTGGGGAATTACACTGCATAACAGCCTATCCTAGGAAGGAAAGGCAGCTGAGTGGGGCTCGTGGAACTCAGGGTCTGAGTTTTTCACTGATTCCTTGATGACTTGAGACAAGTTTCCTTCATTTTGATGTTCATTCACCTTAGCTGCTGCCAGGTCAACAACAGCGGGCTGGGATTTGATAAGGTCACTCATGTTTGCACAGGTCCCATGGGGCCCTGATCTGGGACTTTATGTGCATTTGCTGGTTTAAAAAAAAGGCAACTGGGAATTTTGATACAGACTGGTGCTAATCACTGCCCTCAAAGCTGGCCAGTCCATATCTAAGGGGTGACTAGTTAAAATACAGTAGATGCTTACTGTAATTTTGAGCTGCCTGTTGGAAGGGAAGCTAAACCAGAGGTAGGTATTCCCAAGTTTTCAGCTTTCCAACCTACATGTAGTGTGGTTTTATTGTACATTTTCAATCCATTCAGCCAGTTCTACAGAGATATAGCCAGAAGTGCACATGCTTTGTACACACAATCACCTTCATTAGTTTGATATGCAAATGGTTACTTGGAAATACCAATATCTGCAGTGAGTGGTTTCAAACAACTCCACACAGAGGCATCAAGCTCTAAGAACACACTGTGTACACTTGGACCTTTGAAAACAGCTCCTTTTAAGTTGCCACTCACATTCTGTTTCTGAACTGGGATTTTGCACAAATATTTTTAAATCATTGTTTTAACATTTTCACGCTTGCCTTTCAAGTAGATCATCCTCTGTGATCACAGACAATGGGAACAATTGTTCAGTGGTCTCTTACCCTAATCGAGTCAATTTGCTTTGCTGGGATTTCCCTCTCCCCTGTATTCAGTGTTCAGGACCAAACAGAGTGAAGCGGATCTAATTAACTTCTCTCGAGGGTATTGACTATCTGCAAAGGAAGAGGAAAGCAATGAGGAATACATTAGGAGAGACTATTCGTTGCCAACTCACACACAGGAGTACATCTTCCTCTTGCAAAACCAAGGTTTACATAAATTTCCTTATTTGATTGTATTTCCTGTTGCACAGAGGTACCAGGGGCTATGTGAATTCCTACAGGTTCTGGAGACAGAGAGTTAAAGGAAATAAGCAAAAGTACATCGTATAAACAGTGGAAATTAGAAATTCCTAATTAGCCTTCATTCATTAGGAGGATGAAAAGTGAAATGTACTGTAGGTCAGTATCTTCTCTCCTTTAAGGTGTACCCACAGACAGATACAGAAGCTGAGCCTGACTGAAGACCAGATGCTGCCTTAACTCTCTTGAACACTAGGGGAACAGTGAGGACTTCACATTCGTGCAAGGTAAGTCCAAAGTTTGGAAAATCACGTGAACACAAGAAGCTGGTGCAATGCTGGTCTGGCAGGGACCTGCTGCAGCGATGGCAGTGGGTGCAAGGAGCTGGGCTGGCTGGGTGGGCTGCCATCCCCACCAGTGCATGTGGAGAGGGTGACATGGATTTCCATCTGCTTGCTTTGAGTGTGGCTAAAGACCAGAAGTTCATATTGGCATAATTTAAAGGATAACACACAAACTCAGTGCCTCAGTTTCCCCAATGGAAACCGTAGAGTGAGTAATGACACGTGGATGCTCAAGGGTTTAACTCATGGGTGTTGACCTACAGTACCTCAGGAGGAGTTGCTCTCCAGAAACTGATATCAGTAGGATAGACAGTAGTGCCCATCCACGTGATAAAAACATCTCTGGACAGATGGATCGTCCCCATGTGACAGCACCCCTGTGAGCTGGCAGCAGCCTTCATCTCTGAGAGAGGGTTTGCCAGAGAATTTCTTGTGAAAATGCCCATGAAGGTGCCACAGGCACCTTGGGCTAATAGGAATCCATGTTTGTAACTGAAAGTCACTGTCAGCCACTGACACAGATTCAAAAGGACTTTCCTGGCATCCTTGAAATTCTGTTGGGAATATTTTCTTGCAGGATGTGCAGGTTCTTCCAGCTGTAGCATTGTCAGAGGGTCACCTCTGCTTTGAAGACCTGGTCCTCTTGAGGCAGGGAGGAGCAGAAGGAAGCTGAAGTAGGGTTACTGTGAACCTTTACATCTCTCTAACATCTCTTTCCTCCAAATCATTAAACAGGTAGTTGTGACCATTTTACCAAGATGACATAAATGAACGTGGTGTGTCAGGCTGGCCAAGGCAACCTGAGAGAACCTGGGAACTGTTTTCAGATGTCAGAAGTTAACAAGGCACCGGCTCTTCTGCTAAATTGGAATCCTTTCTGAACATCCCCACTTCTGACACAATCTGTTGATTGTCATCTTTATTATACCCTGTGCAAATAAATACATAATAGCATCTTGTCAAAATGTATTGCCATTCAAATTGTACCCATAATCTGGATGTCTAACACAATCTCACTGCTTCCTAACAAATACATTTCCCTACCAATTTCTGCAGGGACAAGAACCCTGGTCTTGCAATTATTCAGCAGTAGGGCTGAGGGGGGGAAAGGATCAGGGCTGGGGAAGGAAGAGGGAAGAGACACTGTCAGCACCTGCATCAGCACAACATCAATGCAAATTACAAGAGACATTAAAGAGCAGAATAACCCTCTTCCAGACACAGCTGCGAGCAGCATCAACACTCTCAAAATATTTTGCTGGTGTGGCATCACCTGTTTAACAACAGGATGTTCTACAAGCCTCTAAACTCCCTTGTGTCTTAACACCTTCTCTTAAGAAGGCCAGGCTGGGTACTAGGGAGCTTCAGCAGTTGCATTGCTATATGCATTACACCAGGCTTGTGAGGGCTTTCAGTGCCTCCAGCCCCCTCTGCTCTGCTGGGTGCTGTCCTGCTCTGCAGCCCCGTTGGGATGTTCCAAAAATAAACACAGGCTGTTTGCTCAGACAGTGGGAAAGTAAGAATCACTCCCACTGGGATATAGGGAGCAGTGATGAACTGAGTGTTTCAGTGAGATGCCCCAAGGCAGACCCTGCCCTGGCCAGCTTTGCTCACTGACTGAGATGGTACCACACCGAGCTGTCAGCACTGCACCACCAAAACCAGTGCAGGGGAAAACACACAGAACAAGGGTTTCCTCAAAGGACAAAGACAAATGGTAACAAATCACCCCCACTACCTTTCCTAAACAAATATAAAACGTATTTACTGTCAGTGAAGTGCTTTATGGTTCCCTCCTCATTCCTGCTGGTTTGACATTCTGTGATTCTGTGATAGATTTGCAGCTCAACCTGACGAGCTGGGACAGCCCTGGGAGTGAGTGAGCAGAAAGCCTGAGTTGTGACCCTGGGATGGTTTAGCAACCATCTAATGGTGACTGGGGCTGGGGTGGAGCACTGAGAAAGGTGAATATAATGATGAGGAAACATGAAGCAGCTGCTGTGGTCCCTTCCTCTCTGCTGGGGTGAAGGGATTCATGTGTGTTAATGGGAGCAGCTGCTCACACCGGCACGTGTCACACCCTGTTTTGCCTCTGTTCATGTGAGTGATGCTAAATTAAGATACCTATACCAGTAATAGTTATTAAATGCAATAGTTACCTGTATGCTAAAGTATGCCCTATTTACATTTCAGTATATTCAGTTCAATATGTTGTGTCACTGTACTTAATAAATAGAGGAAAAGGTGGTTTATAGGCCAGGGCTGTGCTTTTATCAGCTTTCTGCTGCAGTTATCAATGAAATCACTAAATAATGAATGGATTGGGTCAGCTCTATTAAATGACAATTTCCAGTCCCATTTGTTCTGTATTCCTACCATGGTGCTGCGATGCTGCATGTTCTCCTCTCTCTACATGCACCAGTGCTGGAGGAGGGGCTGAGTGAAGCTGGAGTCTACTCCATGGCAGAGCAAGGGCTTGGGATTTTCCATCAATGACCTTCTCCATGCCTGGGTAGCAAGAAGAGCTGTAGCTCCACTCCATTTTAATAAGAGTTTTGTCCCCAGCAACTCTTTGGATGCCTTTTTTCCCTATAGGAACCTCAATTCTAACTCCAGAAAAAGCATCCTGGAGAATTGTATTTCACAGAATCCTAGAATGGTTTGGTTTGGAATGGGCCTTAATGATCATTTTGTTCCAACTCTCTGCCATGGGCAGGAACACCTTCCACTAGCCCAGGTTGCTCCAAGCCCCGTCCAACCTGGCCTTCCAGGGATGGAGCAGCCACAGCTTCTCTGGGCAACCTGTGCCAGGGCCTCCCCACCCTCCCAGGGAACAATTTCTTCCCAAAATCCAATCCAAACCTATTCTTCTTCCTTTATTGCCACTAAATGCAGTGAGGTTTGGGGAGAGCAGCTCAATGTGGGGATTTGTTGTGGTGTTTGGCCTTTCCTTGCCTCATGCACCATTTTGGGTGAAACAAGATGAGTAGGACTCACAGAAGGGATATAAGGAGAAATCAGTGTTTCCATGACATTACTGTAGGGTACCACTGCACATGGCTGGAGGGAGGTATATTGCACCAAGATTAACAAATTAAATGTGACCCAGGCTGCTCCAAGGCACAAAAGCTGACGTGCAAGGGCCCAAGTGTGTGTCTGCAGCCTGTGAAAAAGGGTGGTGGGTGCAGCATGTCTGGTGGGAAAAAGCCCTGTGACATGCCAGCTCCAGGTGTGCCAAGGTTCTGGGAGCACACTGGGCAGTGCAGCTGCACCAGGTACAGCGTGAGCAGCTTCACCAGAGACGCAGCTGAACCCTCCTGAGTGCTCAGTGACATTCCCATCCCCACTCACCTACTGCTGTGAAAGGGCCTTGAGGGCACAAAGTGATGGAAATTTGGGTACCGAACTCCTCTGGCCCTTTAAGCTCACCCAGCTTCACAGCCACCATCAGACAAGCTTCCTTGTGGCTTAGTCCATGATCAGTACACATCTGATGCAGCAAAACCTGTCTGGCAGGAGACTAGTGCACCAAAGGTACATTTTAAAGTGCAAAACATTAATGTTTAGGACAATCTTACTCCTCAGGAATCCCATCATCTCCTGCTGAGTGAGTGAGAGCAATACCTGGCACTTGCTGGGCTGGCTTTGCCTGGACATGGTGCTGCTGTTACCACCCCTCAGTGCTACGGGCATGACTGGGCAGGGCAAAGGTGCTTCTTAAAAAGCAAGTCTTCCAATCCCATGCCCAGGAAAAACTTCACTAATTAAACTGTAGTTGCCTACAGAGAGGATATTTTTCCTGGCAATTAGATGACTGAGGGCCAAAGGCAAAGCTGAAGGTATTTGATCCAGCAAGATGCTAACTGCCAGGAAATATCCCAACAAGACAGTGTTATGGCTGTAATATGCTTAAGAAAACATTCCTCAGGCACTGGAAAGGCATGGAGACAACATACAACTGTTTCTATGCCTAATACAGCTGGGTGGGCAAAGAGAGCAGGAGGTGCAGGGCACGGCACCCCTCAGTCCATCAGGTTGGACACGCTGCATAAACCAGTGCCTTTCCATTCGGAGCAGCAGGGAGGTAGGCCAAAGGAAATCAGTGTTTACTCAGCCTCTTAACACCTGGAAGTCCATGAAAGTGTTGTTTCTGATGCCAAAACCAGGGTGTACTTGAGCAGAAAAGGGTCTGCTCTTGCAACTGGTGCTATTTGCTGCACTTTGCTATCTACACTCTGTCCCTACTGTGATAGCAACAGAGTGTTTTGTCGTTGCTAATTTTAGACAGCAAACAAAAAAGTGCTTTGCAATCTACTGTGGATTAATGCTGAGTTAGACTAGGACTATAATCTCTAATGGGGACACTAAGCCAGGATTTAAGGAACTAAACTACGACCACAGTGCAATTCAGTAGGAAAACTCCTGAATTAGCTCAGGCTTGCAAAGCAACTCTCTGCCCTTTTGTGGGGAAAAAGGACTGGATTCAAGCTTTTCCCAAATACCTTCTTTAACCTTGAGATCTCCCCTTCCCTTCCTGTAAAATAAGATTAAACCCCCACTTTATACCTCCAAGCTTTGCTCCCTTCCTCTCTTCAGGGTGCAGACCCCATGAGAGGAGGAGTCTGGGTCTGAGTGCTGAGGAGCCCTGATCTCCCCCTGGATGCTGCACCATCCAGGCTGGAGCCAAACCAGCAATTCCCTATGGCTGCTGCAGACAATAGCAGTGCTCGTGTGAAAGTAGGCTTTATCAACCCACATCATGCCAGAATTAATGGCTCTCTTAATAAAAGCAAGTGAGATCATCACTCTTGGCTTAATTTTTCCTTTTTATTGCCTTTTACATGTAGAAGTAATGATCAGCTACTTAAATATCTCTAAGGCCAACATTTAAGGACATGTTCAAATCTCTCACTCTCTAATGAATGACAGTGTCATTTCAGAGGGAGCTTTAGCACATGCCTGGACCGAAAGGAGAGGTTCCTTGTTGGACTGGTACCTCCATCCTTCAAGACTCCTGAAATGGGTCAAGTCCCATTAAAACAGGGAGATGCACCAGTCCTGTGGCTGGGTGCTCAGGGCAGGCTCAGGTCAGAGCACACATGCAGGGTTGAAGTGAAGGTCTCTGTGCCTGTCTATGCAGCCCATGTTAAAATAGGACCTTCACAAAGTCCCAGGCACAGCTTAAGAGGTCCCTTGGACTTTCTAATAATCTTTCAAGAGAAGTCACGAGATGAGGGACCGAAGGCTTTGTTTCCTCTTGTTCCCCAGAAGGATTCCTAGACATTGTAGAGTCTCCACTGACCCACTCCACCCCATAATGGACATCAGAATCAGTCTCAAATGTTATTGAAATATCACTTACATATACAAGAACCTAAATATAAACAAGGTTCAGTGTGTTTCTAATTCCTAAAGACCTGTATCACTTAAAATAATAATTTTTAGGCTCTAAATCACTTCTCAAATCCATCTCACTCCCTCAGGTATCACTCATGAGCAGAAAAAATAGACTTCCCAATGCCCGACTGTATTTGTACTGGACTCAGCAGCAAAATTATGGTTTAAGGGGATAGATAAGATTTAGCTCCTCACTTGACCCCTCTATTTTTCATAAAGTATATGCCAAGCACAGGATATGCTGACCCTGAACCTGCTGCCCTGAGGGGGCTCCTGCTCATGGCTCCATCCCAACACCCACAGAAGGAGAATAACAGAATCATAGAATATCTTGAGTTGGAAGGGACTCATAAGGATCATCTGGCCCTGCACAAGCCAACCCCAAAAATCATACCATGTGCCTGAGAGCATTGTCCAAGCACTTCTTGAGCTCCAGCAGGCCTGGTGTGGGAAACCCCAGAGTGAGAGCTGCGCTGAGAGGCGCTGAAAGCTTTGAAGCATTATTGCCAGTGCATTGAGTTCTTCCTCCTACTGTATGAAAAATTGATTTACTGGAGCTGTAAAGAATTTGTAATGTACTCACATACGTGTAATTGGTTAGAGTACTTGCTGAGAGACACAGCAGCCTGTCTGGCAGTGCCCTGCCACGTGCCTGTGCTCTCAGGAGCGGGTGCAGGGGAGGAGATTGCTCTGTTAGGGCTGAAGTGGAAGAGTCTTAGAATCACAGAATGGTTTGGGTTGGAAGGGACCTCAAAAATCATCTCATTCCAACCACTCTGCCATGGGCGGGGGAGACCTTCCACTACACCAGGTTGCTCCAAGCCCCATCCAGCCTGCTCAGTCTGGCCATTGCTCTGCAGCAGCACAGATACAGACATTAATTATTTTCCTTTCTCCACTTACCATTAATCTGCAATGTGCACGAATTGTAATTAAGCTCATTTAGAGCAGGGCACGGTATCCAAAACACTAATATCAGCAATAGAGTCACCCAGATTAGCTCCACTTGTCAAAAAGATGTTATGGGTGGACAGCGTGTTTCACATCGCTCAAATCAGGAGTGAGCAGTGCAGAGTTCAGATGCTCCTGTGATGTGACAGCCCAGGACATAGCTCTTCTCCAGAGCTCTGGAGAAGGTCTGGAAACCTTGTAGTGGCTTCAATGAAGCTATGTGTTATGTTAAACCATCTAGCAGAGCTTTTCTGCTGGAGAGGAACTGTTTGACTCTAGCTCCACTGTGGCAGCTCATGTGAACCTCCTGTGCTCAGGTGATGGGGCCTTGAACAGAAACCAAGGAAAGACTTAAAACCAGGAGGAACTAATTAATTCCTGATGTCTGGGCTCTGCAGGCAGGGATGGAGGAAAAGGCTGAGATCAGACACCTTGAGTTCACCATGTTGGTAGGAATAGCTGGGAAGGGGATGGCTTTCAGTGAACATCTACCAGGAGGCTACTGGCAACAGTGAGTAGTTTTTTGGTTATTTTTTAGGGAACAGGTTACTCAGAGAGGTGATGGATGCCCCATCCCTGGACACATTCAAGGTCAGGCTGGATGGGTCTCTGAACAACAATTTGGTCTAGTTGAGGACGTCCCTGCTCACTGCAGAGGAGTTGGACTGGATGAACTTTAAAGGTCTCTTCCAACCCAAACCTTTCTATGATTTTTTGGGAGGGTAAAGGAGTGGCTGAAACTCTCCCCTCCTTCCCTCCTTCTGCAGTGAGGGCTGCCTGCATTCACACTGCAAGGCTGATGTATCCCAGCTGGGTCCCTGCTCCATGCCAAGTCACCCTGTGCATGCAGGGTCTGTGGGTTGGGATTTTTGGACATCTGGCAGCCCATGCTGTGCAACATCTGGAAAACCAAGGATTTGCCACCCGAAGTGGGACTCGGCAGGTCTGGGATTTGACTTCTTCTCTGAGACATTTCAGGACGAGGTCTGGGCAGGGGGGGGTGGGGGTGGTAATCCTTCCCCCTCTGCTTTTGTAATTGTGTTGGTGTGTTTGCTGGGGCTGTGCTGGCTGAAGTGCTGACAATTTGGGAAGGCTACATTCTTCTAGGAGGAAAAACTGGGAAAGTAGTTACATCTGTGAAGCCTCCAGCCTATCTTACTGCCAAAAGTGTAAAGTAACAAAACTGAGATACACTCTGGTTTCAGATGCTCTGGCCTTCACTGTCATGGCAAGGGGCCTCCAAGCACTGTGGCTTGTGTGACAACCCCTGTGCAAGCAAGACAAGCTAAGGTGTGAGACTGGCCCTTGCCTGCACCTGTGTTTATTTTGGTGTAATACCACGTACAGTGTGGCTGAGAGAGAGGAACAGGGTGACCAGGAGTTTTTGCAGCTGTGGAGATGCTCTGCTCCTCAGCAGCTCCCAGAGCAGCCCTGCCCGTGCCCGGCAGTCAGGGGGGTGTGAACTCTGG
Source organism: Chiroxiphia lanceolata (assembly GCF_009829145.1). NCBI lineage: Eukaryota > Metazoa > Chordata > Aves > Passeriformes > Pipridae > Chiroxiphia > Chiroxiphia lanceolata. The sequence continues at coordinate 1,195,003 of NC_045656.1, forward strand.
CTGCCAGCACTGGGGTGGATATTGCACATATTTAGCCTGTGACCCATGGAGGTTCCTCTTGCGCTGCCTCACCCCCTGCCCCTTCCTTCCTCTGGATCCAGAGCTGGGCCCTGATCCTTTTCTGCCAGTGGGAGACCTCGAGGGCTGTCTGTTATTCAATGCTGCACTTCTTGGTTTCCTTTTTTCTGTTTATCTCCCTGCCATTTAATGCCCCACGTTGAAGGGAACCTTGATGTGTTGTCAAACCCCTCCATGAGATATTTGATTGAAATGTGTCTTGCCTGTCTGAGTAAACCTGGCTGACTGGGAAAGGCTTTTTTGCTCTGCAAAGAAGTGCAACAGCTGTCTTCTTCCACCCTCTGCCTTTCCAACAGAACACAAATGAATTGCTTAATTTCAAGCAAATTTGATAATAAGGTTGAGGTGTCAAAAGTGATTACATTCCAGAGCATTATGGCAATTTATTTAAATAGAGAGATCATGTTTGGGTTTTTAACTTTTTTTTTTTTCCCCTCCCAATTTCCACAAAAGGACAAAAGTATTTGCTCCTTCCTGGCTGCCAGGAATGGCTGGGACAAGGCTGCAGTTCATCTCCTGCTTTTGGACCTTCACAGATCTGAGCCCTCTACCCTGACAAGGTAGGACCAGCATCAGTAGGTCCAGAACTTGGAGAAACACCTACAAAAAGCACTTCCTGGGCCCTATTTTATTTTTCTGAGCATCAGCACTAAAGTGCTATTCTGCAAATGACCTTTGCAACCCACCCCTATGCCTTTAAGTTGCTATAATCAGTGTGAAGCAGTGGTATTAATAATAATACTATTCACACCAGAGTCTCCTGGGCAGCTGAATGACAGGATGAACGTGGATTAATATTCCTTAGCCACAAGGGACTAGGAAGGAGCTAGTGGAAGCATAGCTTGTGAAATTAATAATCACCACCCACTTGGAGGAAAAGGAATTGGATTATAGGGACTCCAAAATTAATAGTATCCTGAGCAAGCAGAGCCTATTGAAATATTCATGGGGTTCAGCTAACCCAAGACAGCAGAAGCAGGAGAGGTGTGATGCATTATGTAGCCACAGGCTATGCTGAGCTGGCTCTGTGGCCGTGGGGGCTGGTGTTCCTTCCCCACTCTGGTGGTGTGGCACTAATTGGGCAGAGGCACAAGGTTACTGGGGGAAACTGTCCACCCACTGATGAGTGCTGCCAGCTATGTTTATGCCCAGAATAAATAAAGCAGCAAGGGATGCTTTTGAGCATTCCTGTACCACTGTGTGAGGCTCTGGATACTGTGGGGTATTGCTGCTGCAGACAGGGCAGGAGCTTGGGTGTGTGGACAGGCTCCTCTGCTCCCAAAAGCCACATCCTACCAATGCCAGTGGGAGAAAATAACTGACCTCACTCCCAGGCACATGAAATTGGTAAGAAAAACAGTAAACCTCATGTTGTTTCCCAGAGGGTGTCCCCAAAAGTGGTTGTGGCCTCCCAAGACCCTGATAAATCCTGCAGCACTGGAGAAGTGGGGGAGGGCAACTTCCAAAAAGCCATTTGTGGGGGTATAGTGCCTGCTGCTGACTGGGAGGGAGCTGGATTTAGTTTAACTGGATAAATGGCCTCCAAAAAACTCCTTCCAGGAGCTCTGCTGGCAGCCAGACCCTGCACATGCCTCCTAAACCCACTGGCATCAGACACCTGTGTCACTGGTGTGTGCTGTGAGTGGAGGCAGGGGCAGCATGTGCCCCACATGAGACCCTGGGCACAAGTACATAAATGCAACCCTTACCAATCAAGCTTGGTATCACCATCATTCATGGTCTGGAAAAACTGCTTTCACCAGTAAAGAGGAATCATGGTCCTTCATGGCCCTTCAGCCCTGCTAATGCCTCTGCAGGAAGGCTTGGGGTGGGCAGGGAAAGCTCAGTGCTGTGTGTCCCTGCCCTCTGCCTCCCAGGGGCTTTGGGGATGCTGTAGGCCAGGGACCAAAGTACAGCACCCTTTTTCATTCCCTTTAACCCTCTTGCCCCTGTGACTGGTGTGCAGCAAGTGAGGACAAGAGAGGTGGCAGAGCTGCCCCACAAAGCAAACCCAGGGCGTCGGGTCCATGTGGAGTCTCCTTTGCCTCCAGGCAATGCTGCCTCTCTCACCAATGAAAATGCCTTCTCCCAGTAGAACCAGGGCTGGAGAGTGTTTCCATTTAAACAAATGCTCCCCTTTCTTGCCTCCCAAATCCTTATTTCTGGACCGTTTTCACCAATGTGTGGTGAGCGAGCTCCAGGAAGAGGGACCTCAGTTCCCTTTAAAAATCTGACCTTTTGCAAACCTGTACCTGACATGAAGATACCACTCTTAGCTCTGAAGAGGCTCACAAGTTGTGTGCATTTGGGAGGCATGTGCACATGAAGGTGAGGGGCTGCCTGTGGGGTCCAGGGTGAACTCCATCCATCCCCCCTCCCTCCATTCCCCCCATCCCTCCCTTCCAACACTTGGACAAGGCTGATAGCAGCTCCCACAGACTCTGCTGCCAGGAAAATGAGGTATATCTCTGCTCCAGAGGCTGATGGGACCCCCTGAGAGGTGGTGTGCTTGAAAAAGGGAATGGTATATGGGACAGCAAAGCCAACATTAAATTAAATTGGTTGTGCTATTGAAGAGGGAGGCATTGCCTCTGTGAGAGTATGTCAAAATCCTGCATGCTCATGTGAGATGTGCAGTAAGCCTGTTGTGCTGCCAGTGTGCTGAATTACTCCTTGAGTGGGTATTTGAAAGGGTAAATCGCTGCAGGGGATCATTATTTAGTCAGTTTGACTTAAAGATTCCCCAGAAATACAACACTGTGCATTTAAAAAAAAATATCCTGACTGTGTGTTTCCCACAGCTCTGCTTTGCTTCAAGGAAACCAGTTGGGTTTGATTTAATTCTGCCTCAAGGTAAGCAAAGCATCTCAGTTAAAAACCTGACCCCATGATGTCCAGCCCACCCTCCTTTCCCAGGGGAAGGAGCTTCTGGTGGCACATCAGGAGTGGTGGCCATCGCATCGCATGTGTAAGGGCTGATCTAAACTTGAGCAGTTTTGCAAAATACAGCTCCTGTTTGTCCACCCAGGCTGCCCAAACTGGAGTTACACCCAGAGGAGTTTGCCAGGTTAGAGCTCTCCGTGGCTGAAGAATGAGTTTGGTTTGTTGTGTTTATAGCGGGGAAGGAAACTCTGGACAAAACCCAGTGCATGTTTAAAATTGGCAGGAGCCTTTCCAGTGAAGCCAGGTGTGTATGTTGGTCCTGCTGTCGATATCTCGGGAGGCATCATGAAATATCCCAGTGGGAAGTGTCCAAGAAGCTCCTGCTGAGAGCTTTGGTGAGAAGAGCCCTAAGGGACCTGGAGTGATGTCCAGTGGGTGCCTGTTCCTGGTTTTTTGCACAGACAGTTTAGGAAAGGCATCCCAATGAGATTTATGAGGCTGGTTTAAAACAGAGAAGTTGCCTTGCCAACAAGACACATGTCTGCTACATAAAAAATATGATGATGAAGGGATAAGATGACAGCTTTGTATCTATAACACTTTCATCCCAAGGTGCCTTTATGCAACTGCTAAATATTTAATTTCTTTTAACTTCTAGCCTTGGATATTTTTAGCAGGTGAAGATGCAGAAAGCCTTCTGCTCCATAGGTGGGGTGGAACACGTTGGCCAGGGGCAGAAACAAACCCCAGCTGGCTGTTCCCCAGCTTCTCTAACACTTTCCACTCTCACGATGCTGTCCAGCTGAACAGTGTTCTGTGGGTTTAAGGTCTGGTTTAAATTCAGGGTTTACCTTTGTAGCTGTCTTTGATTAGAAGTTGAAATTGATCTGGAGAAAATATTTCGAGGCTCCTTTTAACCAGCAGAGCTGTGATTTCCTCGGGGTAGGGTTTGGGCTTTTTTCCAGACTGGTGTGATTGAAGCAGTGCAGGTCCCAAGCATGGGGAGAGCATCAGTGCCAGAGCAGAGACACAGCCTGCCCCATGTCCTCTCCTGAATGGGTGGATGGCCAAACCAGGGGCACTGGGGGACTTGCCCCATTTTCTGCTCTGTAAGCCCTGTCCCTGAGAGCACATACATTACTTGACCTACATACAGCTGGTGGGAAAGGCAAGGATCCTCCACTTGAATTTTGCTGGAAGCTGGGAAGGAGAGCATTTCTTTTCCTCTGCCTTCTTTCAAGCTTTTGGGGAAAAAAAAAAGAAAAAAAAAAAAGAGTCGAAATGTCAAACTGGAAAAATTCTATTGTTGTGGCAAGTACATTTTCTTCTTTAAAATGGAAATCCTCCTCAAATTTCTTCAGTTTGAATACTACAAGTAATAATATTTTGCTTTTCTTATGCTGGTGGACCAAAGGCTGGGGCTAAGGCTGACAGAGACCCTGTGGAGTGGGATCCTCTGCCAGGGCTGTCCTGCAGCCTCAGTAGTGTTGGGCAGAAACAGGCAATGTGGGAAGTGTGTCCTCTTGTCCAGCATCACATGTCCACATTATGTGAGGGGGATCATATCCCAGGAACACCCACACTCCCTCAGGTACTTATGGCCTGATCAGTGATGAACTTTGGTAGAACTAAATATGTTATGGACACTCCAAGTGAAATAAATCTCACTGCTGCAGTGATGTGAATGTCTTTGATCTCCCTGAAGGAACACCAACATCCCCTTCCCTCCTTGAATGCACCACCAAGATATCAAGGTCAAAGGTGCCTTCAGCTGCACACCCAGAAACCACAAAGCCCTGAACTAAAGCACTTAAATACCTCTGGTCCTTGAGGTTTAATTGCAATCCTAGACAGACAAATTATTCCCAGCTGCCCGTTGTGCCTGAGGGTGCCCTGCCCTGAGTGTCAATCCACAGCAGCTTGAGGCTGTCACCTCCTGCACAGGTTTCCTGCACTGGGGCTGTTCAGCACCAGACCACAGTGATGAATGTCCAGCCCACACGGTTTGGGGCTGGGTGTGCAGAGGGTCCCCAAAACACACATACACGGTGTCCTAAACACAGCCAGAGTACTGCATTCAGCAAGGAATGGGGATACTTGAGAGATAGAAAGGTTTCTGCTCTCTGAGACCTTGTGCTTTTTCGGAGCCATCCTGAACAGAAATGGGAATGGGAATGGAGTAGAAGTGGGTATTATAGTTTATGAAGCTTTAAGTGAAGGTAGAAGCATGGGCTTTCACACCCATTCTCTGCCGCTGCAGAACGGAGATGTGAAGGCAAGGTGGTGAATTTTTCTTTCTGAAGGCACAAATATACAAAGCAATAGAAAAAACTCACAGTCTCCAGAAAATCCCAAACCATATGTGACCCAGAGAAGCCGGCTGCACTTCCCCACAGCACAGCTGTGGAGGTCAGTGCTTAAGCCAGCCTGAAGTCAGATCTCACAGAGAAATGATCTCTCATTCTGCTCTCTTTCTTCCCTGTCCCACTCCAGCCCCCCCAAAATCCCTCTGATTTTTAAAAGTTACAGGACTTATTAACAATAAATACTCGTTAGTCCAGGAACAGTCTGGGTTAAGGGCTTGTCTCCACTGTCCAGGCTGAGGTTTTGCTGTGCACTGCAGTGACAGTGGAAGAGCAGGACTTGGTTTGTTTTCCAGTTACACTTTAGAAAGCAGATTTGGGACCAAAATGTCCCAGTAGATCAAGAGTAATGACTATGGGGTGCTTCGAAAATGTACAGTAGGGGCACATTACCAGCCAAGGAAGAAGAATTCATAGGGTCATCACAGACTGTTTTGGGTTGGAAGTGGCCTTAAAACTCATCTCCTTCTACCCCCTGCAGTGGGGCAGACACCTTCCTCTATCCCAGGTTGCTTCAAGCCCCATCCAACCCGGCCTTGGACACTTTCAGGGATGGGGCAGCCACAGCTTCTCTGGGCAACCTGTGCCAGGGCCTCACCACCCTCCCAGGGAAGGGTTCCTCCCCAATATCCCATGTAGCCCTGCACTCTGCCAGCTGGAAGCCATTCCCCTGTTGCTCCAGGCCCTTGTCCAAAGTCCCTCCCCAATTCCCTTGGAGCTGCTTTAGGCACTGAAAGGTGCCATAGGGTCTCCCCAAAGCCTTCACTTCTCCAGGCTGAACAACTCCCACTCTCTCAGCCTGTCACTTGATGGGTCCTAGGGCTTGGATGGGAGCTGTGGGTGCCATTGGTGTGATCCCAGGGCTTCAACTCAGCCTTGCTTTTGGCTGTGTCAGTGTCACCCTGCCTCTTTTCTGTAATCCTTTTTTCAGTTTCTTTCTGCTACATTTTGCACAGCTGCTCCCTGTGCCTCTGGTGCAAACCTGTGCTGAGCCTGTGGGCAAGGACCAGCTCCTGCCTCCAGTGCATGTCCTGGGGCTGCCTCGCTGGCTTTGATGTCCCCCCTTGAGCTGACCACCTGAGGACCAGCCCTTCATCCTCAGGGGCTCTCCCAGTGAGAATGTGAATGGTTAAACAGCTCAAACTGCCTGCTCAGGAAAGCACTTTGTTTGCCCTGAAGGGGGGTGAGAAAAAAATCTGGAAAAAAGGACCTCTGGGAAACCTTGGAAGATTAAGCCAACATACCAAGCTGCTGAACAATGGTTGACATAGCAGGGCTGCACTCCTGTCCCTCCCCCGGCTCCTACAGATCACAAACATATGCTCCGTGCACGCCGGCTCCCAGTCTTTTATTTCACTATGTTTCAGTTCCCGTCTATCGTCTCTTTTTATTCCACATGTGACACAGAAGTTAATTTGAGAAAAAGGATAAAGTGTCACATTCTCTTGAGAAATGAACATGTAAATGGCCTGGAAGCAACATCATTTTTCTCTCTCTTTTTCTTCTTTTTTTTTTTTTTTTTTTAATTTTTTTTCCCTTTCCTCCCACGGAAGCAGCATTAAATCTGCTCTCCTGATCTGCTGTTTCAACAACTGCTTCCCTGGCATCAGGGAGGATGGATGGGACAGTGGTGGAGCAATGGAGGGTCAGAGGGTTTGGAGTTGTCCTGCCCCATCCTAAAACACTTCCACAGCAGGGTGGGAGCTCTGGGTTGGGGACACCATGCCCAGAATGGCTGGTGCCTGGTCTAGCACAGCCCTGCTGTGCCAGCGCCGAGGCCTGGGGAGGACCTGGCTGGTGGAAGCTCCCACTGCTGGTCCACCTGGGATGGACAGTGGGAGCACATCCATGCCCATCCTGGCACAGTTGATGTGCCAGTGGATGTGGATGCAGGATGTGGCTCTGGCTTCAGCAGCCCTTTGGAGTCACTGAGGACGTAGCACATGACAGTGCTCATACCACAAAGGCTTGAACCCAGGTGTCCTTTGCACGTGCCTCCAGCAGCAAGAATAACAGGGAAGACAAAAGGGAAGGATTGTTATTGATTTCTGTAGAAGGAAGGTTGCTGGTGCACAGTGACTTTTGGAGTGCAGAGTACAGGCACAGATCAGAGACTCCCATTATGCAGAGAAAAATACACAGCTCTAAAAAATAACCCTCCCTTAGAAAGGCTTCAGCACTGTAACAAAATATCAATGTTTAAAGATATTCCTTCTTAATATTTCAGGAAGCAATTGGAAGTCCCACCGTATAGTTCATTCTACTTTTTAAATGGAAATATTTAACTTGGAGCAAGAGAGCTCACATTGGCTCCAAGATAAACTTTCCTTGGCAGTTGCAGCTCGTGTATAATGCTAAAAGCAGCTCCATCTTTGGGGTGGCATTTTTTTTAGCTCATCTTGGAGAGCCAAGCTCTGAATTAAATGGAAGGCTTGAGCAGCTGCTATTTTGCCCATGAGTCCAGAAGCTTGTCTGAGGCTGGGGAGCAGGGAAGAAGGACTGTCTGTAGGGGGAGGAAGGATCCATACAGAAGGTTGGACTAATTAAATCTGGAGAATCTCGCCAGAGAGCCCCATGTTTCTGCATGTAATATCTTCAAAGCTTTCCCTTGTGTGGGGCATGATAAGGAGAGGATCATCTTGACACTTTCATCTTCTCCTCAAAGGGTGAGCATTCAGCTAAATAAAGAAATAAATACATGTTGATTACACAGGGAGGGAGGGACAGGAATATCTGCTTGTTCAAACAGCTAATGTGTCTCCCAGGGCTCCATGTGCTCCTTCTGCTCATTAATAATGGTTATTATTATTATTATTATTATTTAATCTGCCATTTGAGTGCTGTATTGCATGAACTCCTGTTTTCACACACACCCTCTGACACCAGCCAGCCTTTGTCAGCACTTGCACATCTCCCCACCTTCTGCAGAAGCATGAAAGTGGAAGAGCAGAGGTGTGCAGGGTGCGTGTCTGGTCGTGTTTTCAAGGATTGATGAAGGAAGAGCTGGGCCAGGTTTTCCCAGTGCACAAGTGCCTCTGTTTCAGTGTCACAGCTTGTGTGTCTCCCTTCTGCCCCTGGAAATGCTCAGGTCCAGCAAGTTCCTTCAACTAGGAGCACTGAGCATGTCTAAAAAGTCAAACTTGCAAGCGCAAACTATAGATTTGGAAACTGATAGGAGAAAACCCTCCTGCCAGGGGTCCTTCAGTGCTGTGTCCGTGTGAGAGACGTGGTGCAGCCCCCCAGCAGCCTCCCTGCGCTGTGGGAGCACGAGGCTGGTGGCATCCCTAAAACTCCAGAAAACTAGGTGGGAGTTTCCAGTGGTGGTTCTTTGTTTAACAGATTGTCCAGTAAGTTGGTTTTTTTCTGAGAGTTGCAGTAGGCAATGGAGATTTTGAAATGGACCCTAAGGTTGAAGGCTTGTCTTTGGACAGGGTGTCCCAGTGTGGTGGGTAGGGCAGGGGCTGGGGAAAAGCAAAGCAGCAATCCCAGAGGGGTTGATTTTGCACTTAAATACATGGGAATTAACCCCCTCTGAATCCTATAAATTAGTGTTCACTCTTTGGTGGCCTGAGGAACAAAGCTGAGTTGCTCCTGTAAAAGAAAAAAGACACAGTGGTCTGTAGACTAAAACATGTCATAAAAGTTTGCTGGACCCCAAATCTTCTCAAAGGATGAGTTTGACTTTTTTAGGATTAATACAGCATATGAGCCTTCAGCCTCAGGGAATTAGACCAAGTGGTTACTTCTCCAGGCTTCACGATAAGTCCCAGCAAAGCAGAAAGGGATTTCTCCAGCTCCTCCTCTGCCTCCTGGATGGAGACACAGACCTATGGACCAGGGCTAAGCTTCTCACAGGCTGCCAGGCAGCTGGAAGTCCCAGCAAAATTCCTGGGTTTTGGCTCAGACATATAAACTCGGAAGTGGAAAATGAGGATATGTCTGGGGAAGGCCAGACATGCCAAAGCCATGGCCGGCTCTGTGCTGCTCCAGCTGGGAATGGTGGCAGCAGCTGTGGCTTTGCCGGCGCCCCTGGCACGTGGCAGTGACTCAGGGGGCAGCATGGCAGCATCACCACAGGCCTGCCCATTCCTTAGACTTGTCCCAGGGCACCTGGCACTGCCCACTGCAGGATGTGATACCAGGCTAGATGATAATTATAGAGTGAAATGTCAGCTCATTCACAAGAGCATCATTACCCATTAGCTAATTAGGCATTAGCCATTCCAGCACTGCCTTAGCTGCTTTTTAAAAAGCCACTGGATATTAGCAGAGAGGAATACTTTGAAATTGCATTTATGATATTTGGTTTGAAAGAGCAGCATGTTGGAAAGCACAAATACCTTTTTTCCCAACTCAGAGGTGAGGAAAAGAGGAAATACTGCCCATATCTGAATGTGTCCTATAGAAAAGGATATGATTTCATCTGGGCAGGGATGTGAACTCACAGTGACTCGGGTCCCACTCAGTAACAGTAACAGGACCAGTGAGAAGTTTGGCAGGGACACTGTGCTTGACCGAGATCCACATTTGAGCTTCAGTTTATGTCTTTCACTGTGGGAAAGTCTGGTTTCTGCTGATAACTGAGTTTTAACTAAAAAACCTGAACCTGTGAAGACTGAAATGGCTTTTGGTTGTTGCTCTAAACCTTCTCCCAGTACTCTCGGGATCATGGTTCAGCCTTTCCTGGTGGAGAAGTCCAGGGCTGATCTCACCTATATCGTAGCTCAGCAGGACCCTTGTCCTGGCAGGGGCATTTTGCTTTTGGTAATTCCACAGTAAAACTCTGCTTCCTCTTCACTCTGAGTGGCCTGAACATGACAGTTCACAGGAGACTTTGTGGTTTCCTGCCTGTCTTGCACTGCACGGAAACTTCTGTGGATTTGCTCTGTAACTCCCTGAAAGCCAGCAAAGATGGATGGGAGTGGAGAGAACTTGGGAGGGATGTTTTGGCTGGGTTTCAGCCCTGGGCTGCAGACTAACTAACCTATTCCCATCAACACTAGATGCCTCTGAGCAAGAGCTACCTGTGACCACTCTCACTGCTTTTTTGCTTCAAACATCAGCTACCAAAGCTCATATCTGCCAAGGGATGTTGCCATATCTTCTTTCTCTCCTTTCACAGAAAGATGACGGCAGGAGGAAGACCCTCCTTCCAGTACATAGAGCAGAGAATAGATGTGGTGGAAGATAGCTCTTCTCACAGCAGAATGGGATAAGGAGCAGATCCATATTTATATAGACCTATCATCTATATGTAAACCTGGGGAATAAAGAGCAATTTTATGTACATTCTGTAAGGGAGCCATGTTCTCCTTTTAAATGAAGCAAAGATTAAATTGGTCCCAATAGGATGGCTCTTAATTCCTTCCATTTATACATCCTTGTTTTATTATGCTTATGTGATAGCAGCACTTGTAAGGGAGACTGAACAGATAATGTAATCAAAGAAGGTCCAGAGGAGTGATTTGCCTGAGTTATCAATATTTCAAATGCTCCTTCCTGGGTTATTTTCCTTATATTTTTCCATCACTTGGCATTTCAGCTCAGTGTTTAACAAGAGTCAGGGAGAAGCCTCTGCTCTTCTACCTGCCACCCACCAGTGAACGAGTCCTCTCCTCGCTGCCTCCTGACAACCCCACTCACTCCAGTCACAGCACATTACAATTCCAGGCTGTGGACCTTTGTGCCTCTCAGCCTGCAGTTAAGAGGGAAATATGTCCCAGGCACCCCTCTCACCTTACAGGAGGGACAAAACTTACCAGTGATGCAAGTACAGTACAACCAGGTTTACCTGTGATACTGAGCACTAATGAACCCCATGAGCTGCTCTGAGCTCACTGATGTTCAAAATCCAGAATGTCCCACACCATCTGCTGCTGATGGTCCTGGCCCTGAGGCCCTGGCAAGCTCCAGCTGCCTGTGGGCCACAGTTCAGTAGATATTTGTGCACATGGGGGGCAGAAGAGAGTTAAAAATGGAAAGCCAAGGGCATTTTTTGTCATGAGGGTGGTGAAACACTGGCACAGGTTGCCCCATCCCTGGCCACATTCAAGGTCAGTCTGGATGGAGCTCTGAGCAAACTGGTCTAGATGATGTCCCTGCTCACTGCAGAGGGTTGGACTAGATGGCATTTAAAGGTCCCTTTCCACACAAACCATTCTGTGATTCTTTGAAAAGTGCCCAGCTGGAATCAAGTTTCAAGTCTGGAAACTGAGGAAGATGCTGTGTGAGAGGGATATGTGCTGGCCTGGTGGTCTCACGAGGCTTTTCCAGCTCCTTCAGCATGCAACAGCCAAGAAACTAAGGATGTGAGTCCTTATTCCCAGCTTGTTGGCTGTGATACCTTTGCTTTGAAAATGGTGTTTTTAAAGCTGGAAGGTATCTGGAAAAACTGTTGAGAATGAATTCACAGTAATTTAGGCAGGTAAATGGTCTGTGGCAGGTATTGCAGGAGTGTTGCATGGAGGTACAGTGTGACAGTGCTGCAGAGTAAGCCCAAAGAAGGGGCAGGAGGTAGAACTGGCTGTAAACAGGAGTATTGGTGTGGCTGTACCTCCCTGGGAGGGCAGGGAGGGGAGGTGAGGTGAATCTCGTGCCTTGGTGAGCAGTGAGTTGGTGCCTCATGAATTCCCAGGACAGAGATGCACTGAGCAAAAACACGTCCTTGGACCAGGGTTTGTTTCCAGCACAGGGAGAGGTGAGCTCGGAAGGGAGAGGTGAGTGCAGAAGGGAGAGGTGAGTGCAGAAGGGAGAGGTGAAGCAGTGGTGTGTCACTCCAGACACGGACAGCCCCACAGCAGTGGTGGCTGCATGGCCACAGTCGGACCCCGAGCCCCTGTATGAGCCAGAGTGAAGACTGAACTACAGAGGGGCCGTGTCCCTGTCCACGCCATGGGCCATGCACTGCACCCAAGGGGTGTCAGGCTGTCCTGCACCAGATTTCTGTACCTGGGCACAACCTACAAAACTCCAGCTTTTGGAGCAAAAGCCAAACTGAGCGGCTGCCAGGTTTGGGGTTGAAGCACGAGCTTCTTCCTTTGCTACTGAAGCCCAGGACACTATTTTTGGTGGGTGAAAATCTCTGTGATTTCTCCCCAAACGGGCTTTCCTGAACTAGATATGGCTTAGAAGAGGGAAGAAACCTCTGTTCCCTGTGGATTTGTCCCAGAGTGCTGCAGATGGGTGAAGCCTGTGGGCAGTGCTGATGCAGGCACCAGCAGTAGGTTTAAGCATCAGGTGAGGGCAGCTCTGTCCCAGCCTGGTACCACAGATTCCAGGCACAAAATACAGAGCCAGAAAAATTCTCTCTTCTCTGAAGGAAATGCAGAATAAAATACAAGGGGATTTTTTTTTTTTGCCTGTTTTAGCTCCAGCAGCATTCCTGATGCTGTGCTAGGAGGGGTCTTTGATCCCAAGTGATCCACAGCTAATCAAGGTGGGTTGTCCATACAGGGGCACTTAGCCTGGCTGTGCAGCACTGAATTTTACTGAGAGAGTGTGTGCCACTGTATGTGTGTGTTAAATACTTTCCTCAACAAATGTGTGCGTGGCTGTGTATATGTTCACTTTAACAGTTATCACTCTATACTTAATAGGATTACAGAGATCTGCAGACAAATGAACATATCCCTCTATAGCCTTATCATTGCCTGATAAGTAAAAGCCTAAAGATTGTTGAGACAATTATGTTTCGATATTCATCTTAATACTTGTTCAGGAGACAAAATGAATAAATTGCTTTTTGGCACCGCAGGCAAGAGCCCTCGATGCCTGCGGCTCAGATCCAGCCCTTGTCTGGCTGCTGTTGGATACAGCATCCTGGCCTGTACTGCAGGGTCAGGAGGGAGCTCTGCTCCTCTCCCCAGTCTCTGCAAGGTGGACACACCGAGTGCCTCGCCACAGCAGCTCTCAGGGTCTTCCCAAATCTGCTCCTGTCATCCTGGTTTCCACAAGGGAACTGAGGCACAGCACAGGATTGCAGCTTGCTGGGCCCTGACCAGCCCATGGAAAAGTGGAGCCAAAACCTGTATCTCTCTGGTTTCAGGTTCATAGCTCCATGGCTTGACACAGCTGGCTCCTGTGATGCTCCCTTGCTCCATCCTGCCCCAAGGCTGAGCTCAGGCTCACTTCAGGACACAAAGGCAGCAAATCTCACCTTCCCTTCCCTGGATCAGGTTCGTTTCCTCCTGGATCCCAGGGCAGGAGCAGCACCACAGACCCAACCTGGCACTGGCTCCCCACACATCTTCTGCAGAGGCTGAAGGGAACAACCAGTTCAATGCTGGTAATCAGCCTGCACCAGTGCTCCCCCGTGGCCTCACTGCTGGCTATGGCAACACAAAAAGAGGGATTTTTGTAGCTCCTCGGCCAGTATGGAGGAGGGGGGTGGGGAATTGGAGCAGACAGAAGAGCCTTGGTGGAAGGGAATATTCCCAGCCTCTGGTGTCCTGTGCTTTTTGGCCATATCCTTGTGCTAATCTGGAAGAGTCTTCTGGAGATATTGAAAACAGCTGCTCCTATAATTAGAGTTGGGAATGTTTGCATTACCGAGAGTGTTAAATTGCTTCATTACAACAAAAACAGGAGACACTTTGATCCAGAAAATTGGATGACTTCAACTTCGTATGAAGTTGGAGCTCTCCTCAGTATTTGAGAAACAAAGCAGAGGAAAATGGAGCAGGAGAGGCTCTCAGCTGTGGGTGTGGGCACTCAGGAGTGAGCTGTGCAGCGCGAGTCAGCGTGGTGCTGCACACTGTGAGCGGAGGTCAATGCCAAGCAATCTGGTTAAAGTGGAAAATTTAGACCTGAATAAATTTTAAAACAATAGTGTGCATTGGAAACAACATCAGCATTTTTCAAAAATAATTGATTTTTTCATAAGTCCTTTTTTATATAGGTGAAATGCCATTGAAAGCTCTCCGGCTTTCTTTGAGTAATTTCAGTTGAATCCAAACCCATGTTTTTCTAGTGGGAACCATTCCAGAAAGGACTGTGTGATGGTTTGCAGAGGCTTCCCTGGAGGGCAGCCTGCAGCCCAAACCGTGCCTGGCTGGGGTGGACCTGTCTCTACAAGGAGCAGAAACAGCTCACCTCATGTTGTTATGGAGCTCAGGCCAGGATTTGCAGCTATGGCTCAGTCCAGGGGCTGCACGGAGCCTTCCTCTTAGAGGGAACATCCTCCAGAGCCAGGAGGTGCAGCCACAGCTGGTCTAGGGGCAGAAGGGCTGCCCCCAGGAGCAGAGCTGGGCTCAGCTGCACTGCTCCCTATGTCAGCAAGGCTACCTTGAGCCTGAATCTCTAATCTCTTCTTATCTCTACATCCTTATTCCAGACAGGCTTTTCCTCCTAACAGGGTGTAAAGAAAGCAGGGGGATCTACTTGCCATTACCTGCACTGAAATAACACTGGAGGGTTGTCATCTTTAAATCTCACCAGGCAGATGCTTTTGTAACATCTTAAACCTAACCAATGAACCCAGAATCAACCTCCCAAATAGAAAAAGGAGATAAAAGATTCATCCTTCCACATACTTTAACAGTAGGAGAGCAGTGATATTTCAAAGGCAAGACAGACATCCTGGAGGTGAAGGCAAAGGGCACATGGGAAGCACAGAAAGGATGCAGACTTTAAAGGTGAAGAGGAGGGCATCTGTGCTCAGCACTGTGAATGCTTCGATCACAAGATGAGACCTCTTGATTCCACACTGAAGTGGAATTGCACATTTCTGGCTCTTATTTACTCTGCAAACAGAAAGCAAAAACTCCAGCCCCATTCTCTTTCCAGGGAGAGCAGCTGCTACTGCCAGGATGTGCTGCAGCAGAGAGGGGCTTTGAATGTCCTGGCAGGTTGGCCAGCACACACCCAGCTCTTACCCACCTTTAGAAGACAGTTTCAGGTGAGGTGAACAGCTCTGTGTTTGCAAATGTGTTCATAAAACAAGCAGTCACTGATTTACCAGGAGCTGAGATGGTTTTAGCCTCCAACAGCTCCCAGTGCAGCTGCAGCTGTACAGCCTGGCACAGCATGGGTTGGGGCTGCCAGGTAAAAAAACTCCATCCTTTAAACAGAGCTCCCGTGTCCAGAAGGTTAGGAAATATTGTGTAAATATAGGAAATGTGGCACCTTCCATCCCAAGAACCCACCTCCCCCTGTGATGTCTGTGTGTACCCGTGTTTGTATGGCAATGACATGTAAATCGGCAAAACCACCAAGAAGCAGGTAGAGTGGTTGTGAAAAGTATTGGTTTTCTCTTATTAAATTTGCTTGGATTTCCTCTCTTTTTTTTTTTTGGTTCCCATCCACTCATAAGGTGTGTTAGCCAGCTCTGCCAGGGGCTTTCCAGAGAAGCTGCTCCACGTACTGCCTCTGGCTTCAGTGGAAACAGGGGTGACTCTAAATTCCCTCTAAGCCAAAAAAAACAACATAAAGAGGACATTAAATTGCTTATCTATAAGGAACTAGATAAGGTATATACCAGGTGAAGAAGGCTTTTTTTCATTTGCATGTTATTTTAATTAGAATGGGGGTAAGGAAGAGCAGGCAGCGAGCACGGAGCCTGAGTCTGGCAAGGGCAGGCAGTAGATGCTACATGGAAAAGGGTCAAGGTGTGTCCTTGGGACGTGGGTTCATGTTGTAACATCAATCCCTGAGAGCTGTATTATTTAAAAGAAATTATCTTTAATATGTTGCATAGGTTGCATGTGTCCCTCTCCTCAGTCTTTTCCATGGACATGGAGCCACCAACCAAGGCAGGGCCAAAGTCCCACTGAAGAAGATATTGCTTCTTCTTGGGTGTTGCTGAGCTGAAAGTGCTGTCACACAACATCTTAGGCACAAAATATTGACACAACTTTATCCAATTACACTTTGAACCTGTGGGACAAAAATCTGTCGACAGCTGTTAGATGTGATGGCATTACCTGTGTCTCCAGAGGCAGGAAGGGGTGGATCACCCCATGTGGAAACACTATGCAGGGAATCTGTCCACATGGGCTTGCCCTGGATTCATAGTCTCTTTTAGATGCTTGCTCTCAGTCACAGTGCAAAATTGGATATTATACAGACTTCTGGTCCTTCCCATCATGCTGAAGGCAGGAGGGAATGGAATGGCCACCTCCTCATGCCCTTAGCAAAGCAGCCTGGGTGTGATGCAGCAAAAATAACCCAGATCAGAGCAAGGCAGTAGTGTGGTGAGGTCCTGGCACAGGTTGCCCAGAGAAGCTGTGGCTGCCCCATCCCTGGAAATGTCCAAGGCTGGGTTGGAGGGGACTTGGAGCAACCTGGGATAGTGGAAGGTGTCCCTGCACATGGCAGGGGGTGGAACTGGTTGGGCTTTAAGGTCACTTCCAACACAAACCACTCTGTGATTCTGTGAAGAGCATTTCCACTTGAGCCCAGCACAGGGGGCTGGTGGGTCCAGGGCAGTCCAGCCACTGTTGATCTCACCTGGGTGAAGTGCACTTGAGATGAGCCTTCATCTCACCTGGTGTAGCAGAGCTGTAGATTTCCATGAGCACAGATTCTCAGGGGGATACATATGTTATTAAGGGAACAAACTGATGTGCAAGTAGGCTGTTTTTCTTTTTTTTCTCTTTTTTTTTTTTTAGCTCTATATGAGAGGCAGTTTAGAAAAAACAGCTATTGAAGGTTTTTAATTCAAGTATGAATGTGTCTTCAGCTGGGGCAACTGATTGCCTCTTCCCTAAGGGAATAAGCTGCCTTATAAAGCACCATTCACTGCTGTAATGGCCTGTTCCCTTTGGGGCAAAACACTGCATTTTAACTAAAAGGGGTTTGTATACAAACAAGACTTAATGCATCCCAACCAAAAGTTCCCCTTCTCCCTGCTCCATCAGCACGTGCTTCCAGGACCCCGATCCCCAGCCAGTGGTGAATAACAGAGGGTCCCCAGGTCTGTACAGGTTCGAAACTGGGATGTGGTGATGAGGAGCCAGGCCTGGGCGTGCTCTGAGCCACACAAAGGCAGGGAAATATCAACACCAGCATGTTCAGCCAAATTAAAACGGGGGTGACTGAAAGGCAGTGGAATTGCATCCCCTCCCTCCCTCCCGGCAGGGGGCCAGGGCTGCTACCTCTGCACAAAAAGGCAGCGTAACAGACAATTAATTAGCAGCAGGACTGGTTGCATGGCAAAGACACACCATGCACCGTATTTGCATGCAAATATTCCGTGGGTAGGGAGGATTGGAGGGGGCTGGCAGGAAATGATGGCTGGGAGGGTTTAACCTTGAATATTGCAAAAGGCATTGCTGCCGCTTATTTTGACACATGTGTGGGTCAGCCAGACCATGGAGGAGAATAATTAGGGAGGGAAAGGAATGCAAACTCTTATTATTGAAGATACCTAGGGGCTAACGGCGTGAATACATTTGTTATAATTGACCCATGGCCCGATGATGATAATTCCTCTGTAGAGATGGCCACTTAATCTATTCCGTGTGCCAACATGGATGTGTGAAATAATTGCAGCCTTGGCTCCATCTCGTTTCCACTCTTCTGGAGAATAGCTAATTTATGACAGAAAATAGTGACTAATGTTAGAATAAACAATATTATGACTCAAGTGACTTATGAGTGCTGCCGATATGATGCACATTTAATAGGACATGACTTATCCAGACATGTAATTCTTTTTCTGAGGAGACTAAAGTAAGTGTGGCAGAAATGCCAGAAACAGCTTTGCAATTGGAATATGCAATTTAAAATAAGTAAAGATTACTCCCAGGTAGTTTATTGCTTTAACTACATCAAGGCAGGTCCCTGTAGCAGACTGCATAATGACTCTCATTTCATTTTTGGTTTGTGTCAAATATCTTCAGTTAGTTTTGCTTTATTGGCTTCATGCAATTTATTGCAGCACTAGAATGTGATTGTAATGCAACTAGTATTTTAGTTTTATCTTCCACTGGTAATTTTTCTTCTTTATGAGGCCTATACTGTCTGTATTAATAAAAGCCATAGAAATTATACAGCGTGGAACCATGTTTTAGTAAGTGCCAGTTTGCTATAGAAAAGCTGAACTAGCATCACCATTTTCAGCCCAAAGGAAGACAGACCAGCACGGGCTGGCATGGGGTGCCACGATGCTGAGCGGCACCTCCTGCATTTGCTACTGGTTTGAAAGATGACTCAAGCACTCCTGTTTGTCAGAAGGGAGCATGGAGTGAATTCATCTCACTAAACAGCAGCTGCTTCTCCAGCATGTCAATGATTCAAAGGCTCAAAACCATCAGAGTGAGTCCAGTCTTGAGGAGTTTTGTACAGTCAGCTGGGGCCCCCGTGTCTGAGCAGACTCTTCTGCAAGAGACCCTGAGCCCAGAACAAGTGCTCTGGTTTCCTTGCTTAACCTTAGTGGGCCTAGTGACACCTCTGCTGAAAAACTCACAGGACCTTAGGAAATTGGGGGGTGTTGAGTAATTCATCCAAGCAGCTTGATGGTACAGTTTTGGCTATGTGAGTTTAAGCAAATGTTTATAGTGCACAATTTCTGTTCCTCTCACATAGGACCAGACATCTCCCATCCACTACTTCCCCAAGTAATCAAACACCTTCCATTGACATGCAGGGGGCCCTTGCTCCTCACAGCAGTGCTTTCCTTCCTGGTTTTGGTTTGCTTTGGCCACAGGGCAAAGATGCTCTGGGGAGTTCGGGCTGTCGCAGCATTCACACAGCACTAGCTGGGATCCCAGCTCACCCCTCCACTAGTAAAACATGTCAAAAAAGGCCACCAAATATGAGGAAAAAGGTTTTATGTGTATCTCAGGGAGCCCACCTGTGCAAAAGCCCAAGCTGACTCCTTGAGAGGTTGGCCTGGGACACAGCCCCAGGGACAGGGCTCACAGAGCTGCTGGTAACACCCAGTGACTGAGGGTTATAGAGGCATTCCTAGGAAACAAACATCCAACTCCCACAGGCTCTGAATGGGAGCTGGGTACCTCATTCCCTTAGGCTTTCTTAAATTTGCAGGCAAAAAATATCCAGTGTATACAGGGGGTGGAGTTCTGAAAGACTGATTGTGCTTGCCATGAAATGAATTTCCTTTAAAGCTGCATTTATTGCACTCCCTGGCCCCCATTAATCAGAAAGTTATATCTGGCCTTCACATTATGGTGAGAGAAGAATGTGAAATATTCCTAAGCTGCAAAATTACTCAGGACTGGGTTTTTTCCCCCCGCTTTGTATTCGATTTCAGTGTGGAAAATAAGTCACTTTTTGTTAATGCCTGTCTGAAGCCCAGTTGTGAACTTGGTTTTGTGTAAGGAGCAGCCCCACTCCTGTCTAGTCCAGCACAGCCTTGGGCAGCCTTGTCCTGCCATGGAGTGATCATTCCTGGTACCTTTCTGAGGGGAGTGGGTGAGGAGGGGCTGATGGAGAAGTGTGGGAGGGCTACTCAAGGTGGGGTTATTCCCAAAGAAGGCTGACTCTACCTCCTTCAGTTGTCCCAGAAGCTCTTTTGTAGGAAATGGGGGTGTGGTTTGTCTCTAAAACTCTTGGCTATAATGCAGCCTCAAAGCTTAAAAAAATTAAAATCTTCAAGAAGGCTGAAAAAAACCCATCTATTTTCTCACTTGGTTGGATTCAATGTAATAATTTTTATAAGACCAAGGGATTAATCTGACAAAAAAAAAAAAAAAGGAGAAGGGACTTTCTTTTTACATGAACCAGCAACCTACACGTTTTTGGAGCAGGAAATGCTTTCCATGAGGACATATCTGTTTGAGGTGCTCAATGAAGGTTTGTGGGGCCAGAGTTATTTCTTCAGTGAATATATGTGTTCACAGAGAGGTCTGATCCCAGCAGGGCCTGCAATGGTAACTGCCATGGACACTATAAATAACACATCCTTCTAAAAGCATGTGACTGTTCTGTGCTATCCCCAAAGCCTCCCACAGGGTGGTCATGGCTGGCCAGTGTATCTTAGAGTTGTTAAGTCCTGTATACACAAACATTTATTACCCACTGTTTCATGGCAAGGGCAAAAAAATCTGTTGGAACACTCCATTGGCTGCAGGCCACTTCCCTGCAACAAGACAGTTCATGTGAGGGCTCTATAAACCCAAAGCCAGGGGGCAGATAATGCAGATAATGCAGCCCCTGCAAAACATGCTCCATCACCAACTGCAGCTCAGCTCCACCTCGGTGCTCTGGCCTGGGCAAAGGCACTTTTCAAGGCCTCCTGCTCCCACAGACACTTGAAGGCAGAAGTAGCATCGTTTCCCACTCCCTCAAATACTTTATTGTGCAAAATTGATTTCTCTCTATGCAATATCTCAGCTCCCAAAATCTTTACACAATCAGTTGATGTTATTTTACTATATTACTAACTGTAAGTTAGTAATAATAATGTACTGTATTACTGCCTTTAAGCAGAAATAGCTAATTATTGATCTGTTTTTTAAATGACAATGTAAGTATTGTGTGCTGACAGCAAGAACAAAGCAAGGGTCAGTCCATGGACCCAAGAGCAGTGGTTCTTCCTCCTCTGCACTGGGAGCATCTTTCTCATGGCTGGTCCCCAGCTGCGAAGTCACCGGGGGGATCCTCTCTGAGCTGGCTCAGACCACCAGCAGCCTGGCTGGCAGCCTTGCAGGGCTGGAGCAGTGTCTGGATGTCCATGAACATCTGCTCCAGCTTTCACCAGTGCACTGATACTCCTGGGTTGGAGTTTTAGTGAGTCCAGAGGCGTCCTGTGATGGGGGAGCCAGTGCTTCCTGCTCATCCTTGTCCTGTCTGCCACAAGCCCTAGTGCTACGTGATGAAGCAGCAGATAATAAGTTCTTGTTTCAGAAAATTGGCTGTTGTAGGGCTATTCCTAAGGCCTTTATTGAGGTGTATATATTCAACTCTACAGAGCTCATAGCCCTAGAGAGTTGACTACAAAGAGCTGACCCTACATTCAGTGAAAGTCTCTTGTAACTACATGCAAAATAAAAGAATATATAAAGAATAGAGAGATGTGTGGTGTGACTGTCCTGCTTGAAGCCTGACATTTGCTTGGGGCCAAGTGGAGGCAGTGGGTGCTGGTGGGGAGCTGACCCCACTCCTGCTCTGCTGCAGGAGGACCTTTACTGAGCTGTGGGCACCGAGCCCCTACCTGAAATCTTTTCTTCACCCTGGGATAATCAAGCGGACCCTGCTGCTGACCACTCTTCCTTTTCCTCTCTTTATGCTCTTCTTCATCCTTGCTCTGGGTGATAGCTGCCCTTTTCTCTCCCCAGGCCTTTCCATTCATTTTTTAGGCTGCTAATGGTGCCTGACTTCATCTCCACGTGCTGCTGCTGCTGCTCTCTCCCCGCTCCCCATGGCCCACATCCCAGTGACATTTGCTTCCTCAGTTACTTACTTCTAGGTTAGTAAGTACCATGAAAGCACCATCCAACCTACCCAGCCCTTTGAGCAGCCAAAGGAATGAGCTGTCACTAATAAAATTTCATATCAAATGAGATTACCCTTCTTCCCCATTAGGCACACTTCTGGTCTAGGGACAGCAGCAGTGCAGGAATACAGCAATTCCTTCAACCAAAGCCAGCGTTAGCAACTGTCTTTTAAGGATGGCAGTTAGTTCCAGGCTGTAGCTGACACTTGTGCTTTGCATTCGAGGTACTGAACAGCATGACTTGGCTGCGGGTTGGGCTGGATTGATGGCACCTGTCTGCCTGTTTCACATGCAATTGCCTACAAACAGCTACACCTCCGGCTGTCACAGGTGGCTGTTATTTATGAGTGCCATCCCTGGCAGGTGTGACAGCCCCTCGCTGTCCCAGTGACCTCTGAGGAATCGTGAGGGACAGATCTGGGTGGGTCTGTGCTGCTGAGTATTTCTGTGCCCTTGTTTGCTCATCAGTGTAGGTCCCCTGGATCATCTGCACGTTAGTTCCCATGTGTCAGCTCTCCTCTGAAGGCATGAGCCCTTCTGCTGAGACAAACCTGTGTGCAATTCAGAAGATCATTTGCTGAGGGAGCAGCTCTGGGAAGCAGCACAGGCAGGGCTATACCAGGACAGGTTTTTCCACACCAGTGAGTCCTCCTGCATGAGGCCAGTAGGCAACAAATGCATCCAATGTCATGACAGATACTGTAACACTAACCTCCCCTTATCTCAGGAAGTGAAAACTATGCAGGAAAAATTGTTTTAAGGCCACAAAGACACTCCATAGGGCTGAGGGATGCACGTGCTATGTGGCATGGCTTGATGACTCCCAGGATGACTAGTTTTGCACAGAGCTGCCATGAGCCATTTGCACCTTTTGACTAGAGAGACAGGGACTGCTCCTTGGGGTAGATGGAGGCTGGTTTGCTGGCAAAAGGCTTCGAGGATCTAATTTCAAGTGCTTTCAGCTCCTGCCAGACTTCACTGCTGAAAACACAAGGAGGGTTTTTTCACACTTGCATTGTTAAGCTGTGATGCTCTCAGGATGTTACAAAGGATTTCACAGACAGGTCAGATCCATTTGCTGATCCATCAGCTGCTGCAGAAGATGTGCAGTGACTGACCAAGAAAGGGTAATGCCTGGGGCTATCAGGAAAAGGGCTCATGCTGCACCTTCCCCTTGCTGCTCCTGCTTCTGCCCTGCTGGCAGCATCTCCCACTTGACAGCTCTGGGGCAGGATCCCAAGTAGGGTGATTAGCAGCTGCCATGGGGCAGTCATTGCTCTGACCTGTTCCTTTGGATTGCACAGCGGTGGATTTAGAGTTCAAACATTTGTATGTTTTGTGAATGATCCAGACTAGAATTGCCAACAGCATTCAGTGTGTCCATGGTTGGAGCTGTCAGAAGAAATTGCTTATCTGCCTGTGCTTTCTCTTTGGACAGGGCATACATCTGGTTCTCCTTCTTCAACTCATGGGTAAAAATCTGAATTTTCATTATCTGTGAACTGTAAGAGGAAAATACACAAAATGATCCTGGCCCAAAGCCATGTCCCTCTAGACTGCAGCCTCAGCCACTTCCATCAGCCACACTGAGCTGTTACTCCCTTGGCCCTCCTTGGTTGACTGACCTCCAGCTACAAGCCTGGTGCCCACGAGGAGCTGTTCAAGACATGGCAGCTTTCCCTCCAAACAGTTCTTTTTGGTTGGCCATTGTTTTCATGCTGTGCTGGAGGGTCACTCTGCATTAGGGGTCCTTGGATGATCCCACCTGAGTCTTGATGCTCTCCTTAACTGCAGGGTGTGCCTCATGCCCTGATTTGTCAGCCTTGTGGCCGAGTACTTTATCCTGCTTACCTTGAAACAGGAAAATAATCCCAAGGATTTGCTCTTGTCTTCCTGGTGATTGCTTGGCATTAGGCTGTGGGGTGGCTAAAAGGTTTCTGTTGTGTTTGGAGTTAAGGTGATGTTTTAGTGCCAGGCTGACAGTTCCTGCCTCCTGAAGCAAGCTGACCCATGAAAGGTGCTGCCGTAGCATCTCTCATGGCCTTTGCTGTGGGTCAGCTTTACTGCTATGGGTGGGTTTTACTCACAAAATCAGAACTTTGTTCCTCAAACATTCCCTTGCAGTCTCAAGGGAGGCCCACAGGTCTCTGTCCTCAGAGCCATGCTGGTGGAAAGCAAGGAGGGGATATTGCATCTTAATCACCACGAGACATTCGTTGCATGAGCTCCTTGCTGCAGTGGGAAAGAAGGGTTAAAAATGTGGGAGCAGGGGAAAGGTCAAATATGTAAAGCCACTTTCATGTACTTAGTAGTAACAGGAGAGCTGTTAAAAATTTTTATAGCTGGCACCAAACAACACTGGTGTTAAAAATCATGGAACTGTTTAATAGCAAGTGGAGGTGTACATTAGTTAATTAGAGGCATGCTAACAGCAAAGCCAACTGAGAGATATTATTTTAGTATTTTTTCCAGAGGGCATATCAAGTCTACTCACGAATTAATAAACAGATTGTAAAGTCTAAGCAAGCATATTAGGGAAGTGTGTGTGTATGTACTGGGTCTACAGACTGGGACTATGCACACTTGTTTATTTGTTGCCATTGCATTTGAAATATGTTCTTTGTTTTCCATGTAGACCTTGGTGGAAGAATTACAGCATATTGGGTTTTTCCAAAGACTCTAATTAAGATCTCCAGAGTTGATGTTGTTTACTGAAAAAATACAGCATAAATGAGACCTAAAACACCAGCATCCAAGTTAACCCATGAGTGCCAAGGCAGCCACGGTGGAATGGCTGTCTCCTCAGAGCCTGCCTTTGGTGCACGTTAAGAGAAAGGAAATCACAGGATTCACTCAATTCACTTGACCCTCTGACTTTCTACTCTCATCTAAAAGGCATTTTAAGAACTATTAAAAGCTGTCTACAGCCAAGTACATACCTCTGGCCTCTCTGACCACCTGCTCAGTGGTAGGACAGACCATGGCCTTTAGGCAAGGAGGGACCATCCTGTCTGTAAAGTGAAGTTTCCTCTTAACTGGAGCTGGTGGATTTGCTCTGACAGCACGAGGACAGCACTAAGCAGTAGCCTTTTAAGCCTGAGTAAGGCTACACTCCATTAGGCGTTTTCCTAACCCAATTTTTTTTGCCCCTAACACTGGTTTGATTCCTTTTTTTAAATCCACTCGTGCACCTTCTTTAATACACAGTTGCCACTTTGCTTTCTGTGGGAAGACAAGCTGTCCAACTTAATCCATTACTGAGCCCTGCATTACAAAAACCACATGGTGTTTCATGCCTCATTAGCAGGCAGGGAGCTTCCAGGCTGGAGTCGCTGCATGTCTCCAGCTCTCCTGACTTCCTTCCTCCACTCTGCTTTCCTATTTTACATTTTAATAAGAACAGCAGTGACAAATTATGGCAAAAAGTCTGCCCTTAGTGGGTACCTCAGTGCACTTGGCTCCCCCCAGCAAGTGCAGGTTTGCAGCCCTGCCCAGCACTCCCATGTCTGCCAGAGCACTCCTCCATCCCAGAGAGCTCATTCCAGCACAAACCCATCCCCTCCTCACACACTGTCCCGCTCAGGCTGGAGGGAAAGACCAATGCATTGCACCTCGGAGCAGAGACAGGGTGGATGGCAGACCTTGTCTCTTTTACTTGGCTGGGGGCAGCCCCAGAAGCAAAGCAAGAAATGAAGATGATAAATGAAGGATGCAGAACTGAAAATACTCTTCCTGTGTGTCTATTGATCTTCCAGCAAAGGCCTCATTCCTGACATTTAAAATAGATAGTTTTAATGCAGTGGCCCTCCCCGGGCTCCAGTTAAGCAATTTAGCTCACAGGGATTCACAAAAACGCTGTCTGCATCCTCAGCCCAAACAGCTCCAATACCAAACACCTGCTTGGCAAATGCTCTTGGAGAAAGGCTGCTGGAAGCCAGCAGGAGCCATGGGCACTTGACACCCCATGAGGAGAGCAGTGCTGAGCTGATGCCAGGAGGGAATTCTCCATGTGCAACTGGAAGATGACCCAGAGGGGAAGGAGATCATTGCCCCATTTGGATCTTCCCAAAACTTCCTGCCCAGGGAGACACGGACAACATCACTAACCCCACACCCCAGCAGACCTTTACTCCACAATCACAGCCTTTCAGAAGAGCTTCAAAGAGTCAAACTCCCAAAACCTTGCTTTGGTGGGGGATAAGGTGGGCTGAGCTCAGCCTGGTGCCATCCCTGGCGAAGCATGGACAGATGCAGCTTCTGGCCTTTGTGAGTGAGACAGAGAAACCCAGGATTTGGTTACAACATGTTGGGATTACTTTAAAAACTGCCGTTTTTCTTTTAGAAGAGAAGTAATTTTATTACTTTCAACCTGGAACCTGGAACTAATTGTACATGTGTGGTTCCAATTAACCATTAATTTACCCCATTAACTGCTGATGCTCATGGGTTTATTTTGTATCACCTACACGTTTGTTTCCCCATAATCTGAGCCTAAGAAGCTTGTGAAGAAACTATGAATTAAAGCAATATAAAGATGTTGACAGTTACCTATCTTAGCAACAGCCTCAGGAAGATCTGGAAAAGAATGCATCACAAAAATTATTTTTTTTCTGCACAGTAACTGTACTCTTTTTTTTTTTTAATAATAAAATCTCCAATTAGTTCAAGAAGCTCTGATCTTCCCACCACTTCCTACTGGAGGACTGATCAGGGTAAAACCCCATTTAATTTTCAAAGGCAGCAGGACCAATGTCTGGGAGGTTTGGGAGAACCCACTCTTGGAACATTTCTTCACCCCACAGGTTTCCAGTCTGTATGCATATGCACGCCACCATTGCCTTAAGGCCATTTTTCCTGAAGCTCTGCAGGGAATAATACCTTCTCCATCCCATGCCCAATCTGATTATGCCTCGGTCTTGGCACACCAAGCGAGCAGGTCAGCCCAGGCTGTCCCGGGACAGGACTCTGACTCCAGGGTCCCCCCTGCCTTGTGCCAGTTCAGCCCGAGGGACAACAGGAGGAAGGCTCGTAGCTGACAATGGAGAAGTGCCTCAATTCCTCCCTCTGCAAACAGAGACAGCACTTCTCTGCTTTGGGGGAGGATCCCAGTGTTCCTGTGTAAACTTTGCTTTACAAAGGCAGCCTCTCCCCAGCTGGGTGTGCTCGGGTGCCCTGACCCACCTCTGCAGCAGAGTCTCACCCTGCACCTCATGTTTCTCTGAACGTGGCACCTGGGGACGTGGTTTAGTGGTGGATGTGGCAGAGTTTGATTTACTGTTGGACTTGGTGATCTTAAAGGTATTTTCCAACCTAAATGATTCTCTATGCAGGGTCAGTGCTAGAAAAACATCTGTAATGATGCTTCTGGACAAGAAAAGGTTATTTTGTCATTACAGTGAAGGAATGACACAGACTTGCTGGAGTGAGTCCAGAGGAGGCCATGAAGATGCTTAGAGGGTTGGAGCACCTCTGCTATGAGTAAAGGCTGAGAGAATTGGGGTTGTTCAGCCTGGAGAATAGAAGGCTTCAGGGAGACTTTAGAACACCTTCCAGTACTTAAGGGGGACCTATAAGTAAGATGGGAACAAACTTTTTAGCAGGGCCTGTGTTATAGGACAAGGGGGAATGGTTTTCAACTGAAAGATGATCAAATTAGATTAGATATTAGGAAGAACTTCTTGGATGTGAGGGTGGGGAGGCCCTGGCACAGGTTGCCCAGAGAAGCTGCGGCTGCCCCAGTCCTGGAAGGGTCCAAGGCCAGGTTGGATGGGGCTTGGAGCAACCTGGGCTAGTGGAAGGTGTCCCTGCCCATGGCAGAGGTGGGACTGGAGGATCTTGAAAGTTCCTTCCAACACAAACCATTCTGGGATTCTGTGATTCTATGCTGAAAGATTTAACCACAAAAGAAAGCAATGCTATAACATGTACAGACAGGAATAAAAATGAGAACAGAAGGGTAAAACACTGTGTGAAATTCTGTGATTCCTGCTCTGTTGAGGGTCAAGTGAGGTTATCACAATGTTCCTTGCCAGCCAGAAATCAGGTGAAGTACAACCTGCTCCACAAACCTGTGCCTTAAAATACCTACACCTCAGTTATTTACAGGTCTGCCTACAAGTTTTGCCTGACAGCTCATTTAGCAACATATGGTGTAATATTAAAATGTGCTCCTTCATTTGAACACACCTTTGGGTAACTCTCAGTGTCACTTGGTTGCTTACTGATGTTGCTATAGCATGCAGAGGAGTATGTGGAAGAGATAAACTGGCTCTGGATGTTGCTGTGACTCTGTATTGGCTGTCACTGGTCCTCGCTGCCATACCAGTTCCATGCTGGTGCAGCTTAGCTAAATTAAACTGATTTGCTCCACTGGATTTTCATTGACTTAAGTCAATCATACCAGCATGGAGGAGGTATAAAGGAGTGAAAATCAAGTCCACTTAAAGAAAAAGCAAAGTAGATATTTCTTTAGGACATGAACTGTTCATAATCTGATGGATATCTTTTATCTTGTGTATTGATCTTTTTCTTGTGAGAACTAACTTGAGTTAATTTCTGAACTGCCCAACCTCAAGCAGTTAAGTTACTGAAATCTAAAAAGTCACAGTTCAATTAATAAACCAATAGTGGTCAAAATGTTGGATCAATATATTATTACACTTCCTTTACATGAATCTGAATGCAGGAAGCACCCAGTATGAAGGGACAGGGAGGAGCAGGATGCATTGTCCTTGTGGGGTAGCAGAGCACATCTCTTCTGGGGCTGTACTGAGGGAGTAGACCAGAGGTGTGATTATCCTGTTTTTTTGAGAACAAAGGAAGGGGAAGAAAGGGGCTCTGAGTGACAGCACCAAGTCCCTGCCTGGCAGGAACTGAGAGGTTGTCAGGAAATCATAGAACCATAGATTTGGATCAGAAGGGACTTAAAGCTCATCTAGTTCCAACCCCCCTTCCTTGGGCAGGGACACCTTCCACTATCCCAAGTTGCTCCAAGCTCCATCCAGCCTGGCCTTGGACACTTCCAGGGATGGGACAACAGTGGAAGCCAACAGTGATGAAGAACCTGGAGGATGGAGATGAAATACATGCAAGGAGCAAAGACTTTGAGGAGCCCCTGTCCTGTGATTTCTGACAGAACACCATCCCACTGTACCAAAGTTACAAACAGCACTGTGAAAAATCAGACATCTCATGAGCCACCTCCATCCTGTAATGAGTTTCCAAACCAGCACAATTTCACCAGGAATTTTGGGCAAAGATGTTGGCCAACCTCAAGAAAAAAAAAAATCACTAAAGATGAGGGTTGTTTCCCAGAAATTTAAAGAGAGGAGCTTCACTCTTTTACCAGCTGTCAGAGCTGATATTATTGCATGTAGGAGCAGCTTGTATGCAGCATCTCTTTACAAGGGTAGCAGGGAAGCTGGAATGTTGTTATATCAGACTATCAAGTTGTTATGTTGGATTACATATAATGCTATCACAAATGACAGAATGCTTGCCTCCCATCAAAAATTTAAAGAGCAATAGACCTCTCTTCAGCTGTCATTGCTGATAACATTTTATGCACAAGTTTATTCAAGCTCAAATACAGATGCAGGCTGTCAATAAAGAATCCCTGGCAGATTAGGCATCGAGTATATTAAAGCTAACAGGACTAATGTGACTGTGCAGTCTAATGTGACATTTTAAAACTGTGACAAAATGAACCCTTGAAGTTCTCACCGATCGTGTCCACACGGAACGTTCGCTGCGGGGCTGTATGGAGTGGAAACCAGAGTACAAGAAATGAGACAGGCTGAAAACTGCAGAAAGGTCGGCACAGCCCTGCTTCCCAGGAAACAGAGAGGATGCCTCCCCTTCCTCTCCTCTGCTCCTCGCTTCCAGAAAAAGGGGAGGGCAACAAATAATGGCCCTAAATTGAGGCAGAGGTGACACAGATTACACATTAGAAAAAGCACTCGAGGGCAGGAAGGGTTCAGCACTGAGGAGATTGCTGGAGAGAGTGTCACACCTCCATCATTCCAGAGCTTTAAGAAGGGGTTAGGGAAACATCTGCCAGGAACGAGGAGGGGGGGCTGATTTTGCTTTGGAGACCCAACACTGTTTTCTGCCATTCGCTTTCTCATTCTCAGTAACAGTCATGGCTTTCTACTGCCAGCAGAAAGGGTGTGTGAGTGCTTGTGTGCTGGGAAACTGTTTGGGCCAAAAATAGTCTATTGAAATCAATAATGAGTTGTGGTTTTACAACAGATGGCCTGGTTATGCTCCCCTATCCCCCTTCCTATTCTCATAAGAGGTCTCAGCAGCTGTTGCTGATCTTCTGGGGGACACAAAATCAGGAGAAAGGCTTTCCCAGGTCTGGGAAAGTGGAGCATCCAGAAAGTTGGATCTGTCCTTTGAAGCTGGCAAATACTCACATGGACAACCTGATCTTCAAGACAGTCAGTCTGTTCCTGGCAATCTGTACATTGCAACTGCGGTGTCTTTGTGCTGCTCTTGGTGATAAGACACAAGCCTCCACAGTTTGATAGTTCTAGCTAAGTCTATATGCAATGCCTTCCTTCCTGGGGAGGGAAGGGGAAGATGAAGGGCTGCTGAGAGGCTGGACATGGGCATGTGAGGGTGGATGGGTTCACCACTGCAGTGAAAGGAGCCACGTAGCTTTGTGAGCAGAGGGCAGGGTGACGGCCTCACAGCCAACACCGGGTCTCCATCTCTTGCAGAGGAGAGCTACTAAGAGTAGTGATGGAAAGGAAGGTCACAGAGGTACCAACAGCTGTAACCAGGGCTCCCCCAAACAGCACTTGGGGCTCCCCAAACAACACTGTTCCTTTAGTCACAGCAGAGACACACAGCAAGACATGAGCTTGCTCACTTGCACAGAAACAGAAGGTAGGTTACTTCCGAGCTGATCCCTGATCGCTGGAAGTGTTCAAGGCCAGGTTAGACAGGGCTTGGAGCAACCTGGTCTTGTGGAAGGTGTCCCTGACCATGGCAGAGGAGTAGGACAAGATGAATTTTAAGGTGCTTTCCAAACCATTCCATGATTCTGTGACATTCACAAATGAATGTTGCTGTGGTGGGATATGTGTAGCATCCTCAAAAGCACAGGACTTTTGAAGCAAACACTTCATCCAGATAAGTGAAGGATCACCACAAGCAGGGATTCCTGAAGCCACACCTCCCTGCTCCAGAGGGAAAAAAAATGCTTGACAATATTAATATAATCCTTACAAAGATTAAAGGCAGCTCAGTGACAGTAATTGAAAGAGAAAAAAATGCATCACCTGGCTATGTTTTGCTTGAGCCAGAAATAAGAACAAAAGAAGGGCTAAACCCTTTCTTGAAGGATACCTAGGAGAGTTAAGCATGTGGAATCTTTATCTTTAAAAATAAGCAAAAACCTTTGCCATATAGCTGCTTCCCATCTAACACATGGAAACCTGGAAGCATGTGAAGAGCCATATATCCAGTACCTGTTGCTGTGGCTCGTGTTGCCTCTAGACAAAGCTTTCCTGTCTCTCTGGCACCTTTGAAGCTTGGGGATTACAAGTGTGAAGAATAAGTCCTCAACTTATTTACACTTTAAAAATCTTTGTGTTTTTAATAATAACTATCAGTGTGGTGAAATGAGGTGTTTGGTTTCTGAAATGACTCTCTGTGTGTTTCTTTGGTTATTCACTGTCTGTATTCTTGAGAAAAAATACTTTGAAAAATAATGACAATGTCTCTCAGAAAATAATAAGTTCCTTCCAGTTAGCTGTTGAATTGTTTACTGCCATAGCTGAATAATAACAGCACATCAAAGACAACTGCTGTAATTAAAAGATTTGTGAACATAGGTTAACAAATTAGTGCATCATAATGTGCAATTGTCTAAGTAGGACAAAAATGCTAGTTCCACGTAAAAGATCAATAAGAAGAAATTACAAGGGAGAAAATAAGAAAGACAACAGCATTGATACTGCAGAACATTGTCAAAGATGTAATCTGTAACTTTTTCGTGATATTAGTAAGTGCCCAAAGGTATCAGCATTTTTGTGGATTAAGTTACAGACAAACTCTATTTGCCATATGAATCCCACAAGCTGATTGAGGACTTCTATGAAAAGATTCTAAATTTGTAATAAATGTTTTAAAGCCTTTTTCATTCTTTTAGCACACAGGAGACCTGCAGGCAGGGGTGCTGTGGCTGCACACACCCATGAGAGCTCAGAACGCAGGTGTGACAGAAGGAGATGTAGGACATTCGCAATGTCACTCACTGGTGGGCATTGAGGCAGAGTGGGAGAGATCCTAAAAAGGTCAAAGCTAAAGGCAAAAGTCCTCTTGAGTTTAGTGGATTGAGAACTTCATTTGGAGAGATAAAGGCCAGTGTGTCCCTACACTGAGGGACAGATGGCAGAATGAGTTTGGCTTTGATTCAAGCACCAGGAGGAACTCCCGTGGTTTCAGGAGAGTTCAGTGCATGGATGCTGAGCTCTCCAGACAACTCTGCCCTCCCATCGACACGGATATCACGGAGTGCTGAGCCTCCTAAGGATCTGCCTTAACATGAGCTGAACCTTTGGGAACCAGCTCTCTGTGCAGGGGCTGGGCTCAAAACCAAACCCTTCATCACTTCGCTGTTGGTCCATTAGGGAATGTGTGGCAGGGCACAGAGTAAGAGTGAGATGCTGAGCTCCTGTTCGGTGCTTTCCCCTAAACCAGACAGAGCTCCTGCACAGTCCCTGAGGCGCAGTTAAGGGCTCTACAGCCTGGTGTATACACAGGGGAGGATAAAACAGGTCCAGGCAGAGGGTTACACACCTCCACAAGGCTCCTCACCCCAATCAGGGATGTGCAGAATTGCAAATCACTGAGCATGGAAAGAAACGTGTGCTCTCATCCGAGAGCAAATGCTTTCAAGTGGCTTGAAAAAAAGCATGAGGACAAAAATCCTGGAGTGGTAGCTGCCCCAAGTGGAACTCAGGAGCAACTTGAGTCACACTGGAGGGAAATGATGCACATGGTTAGAAAAGTAGCTGTCATTTATCATCTTTATTCCCAGTAATGATGCTGCAAGCCTCCACTCTGTCTTCAGGAAGAGCACACAGCCAACTTTTTCATGAGTTAATAGCAGGGCTTGAACACGCAATCTCCTGCATTACACCTCCTCTAATGTACCAGATGAGCTTCATTAGCTGGTGGCTGCAGCCGCTTCCTCCCTGCACTCTGACAGCTGCTGGAGGGAGAAACATGACAAACACTCGGGCAGTGACCGACCTTGACTGCGTGAGCAGAACGCTTCACCTCCTTGGGGTTCAGCTGTCTGGGCAACTCAGAAATCAGAGCACAGCTCAAACCCCCGTGAAACTGCTTCAAACACGGCTATTTCTGTTTTCCTCTCCCTGCTCCAGGCTCTTTAAAGGGGTCAGGGTCCCTGTCACCCTCCTGCAGGACGGGGTTGAACAGCCTCACCTGTGAGCACGAGCCAGCCCAGCACCGGGGTCTCTGCAGAGGCCCTGCAGCTGCTCTGAGCATCTGTCAGAGCAGCAAAGATCCTTCAAGGGTGTTTTCAGGGTAAGTTGGTCTTGAAGCCAGTAATGTTAGCAAACAAACACACACATTGATAATCAAGGATTCTATAAGTGATTTGTTTATGTCTCTTTGTATTTTTATGTACGTATGTATGAGCTGTAGTACATTTTGTTATGCTTTGAGAAACAAGAGGATTTCTGTGAGTTTCTTCTTCCTACCAGTAACACCCGAAAGGGACAAGGACTGGAGAACGTGTAAATTTGTCAGAAGGCATTCAGCTTTGTGTTGGCTCAGTAGGGCTTTTTTGTTTCCTCTTGATTTGGGAAGTAGTTAATCGCTGCCTAATTTTAATTTTAAATAGGCCATATTGGTAGGACTCGATTCCATAAGAAAGAAAAACATAGCAATTGAACTTTGTGCAACAGTTTTGGGCAACAATTGAAACCACAGCAATACAAACAAATGCATGAGTGTTTTCACAATCAGAGCATTTAAAAAACAAATGAGCAATAAGCAAATCAGATCTCTAACTACCTGACTAAACTGGGATCTGGTGGAGGAAAAAGCCCAATGGTTCATGAGATTTTTCTGCTGGTCAGCTTTGAACATGGAGCCTGGTGTCTTCTGTAATAAAGGTTCTCTGGTGCTGTAATTAATCACTGCTGGTTTTGCTGCTCCTCTGAACCCAGCACCCTTCTGCTGCAGCCTCTGCCTGCAGAGAGCACAGGTAGGTGCTGGGGTCACAGATATTGCATCTACCGAGCAAAACATTCAGTGTTGTTTACAGATATCTCTGTCTTAATCCAGTGGAATAAGGTTTGTTTATGTCCTATCTGAGATGAAGAGTTACATCCTTTGTGAATTGATTCTGGTTTGTGAGTAAACAAGGAAATTTGTAAAGTAAGGCAAAAAATCCTCAATGTTGTGACTAACTGGTTTTTGTTTGGGTATTTTTTGGCCACATATTAAAGGTGATTTATCCTTTTTTTCCCCGCCTCAGCTTTTAGAATGTTTAGGTATATTTCTCAGTAAATCAAATTGGAGAATATAGTACATATTTTAGCACAAATAAGCTTCCTGTAGGTTGAGAGACTGCCCAAACAACAAAAAGACTGACAGAACAAGATTCAAACAGTCCCTGTAAGCACACGTGTTTGGAAAGGGTCCTACTTTGTAAAAATCCTGTAATAAATTAGAGAAGCTGCAGACACATAAACAACACAAAGCCCTGTAGTTTGTGTTACTATATGGTTTATATAACCTTTACTATAAGTGACAGGATCCCCAAATCCTTGAGCAGACTTCCAAATAAGCAAGTAGATGTCTGAAAACATGGGCTAACTCTAAGCACCCTTGATGAAGACACTAAAGTTATGCAAGTTCTATGAAAATTACAGGAGTATAAAGGAGACAGACCCTATTATAAGTCACTTCTTATGGATATTGGGGAATCCAGGTGGAAAAGAACTGTTGGAAATCATATTTCATTAGTTTTACTGCTCAGGCTTCTTGGTTTTCTATATAGGTCAAAGCTTTTCATGGTCGAGAAGCTGAGCCTTAACTGTTTATTTAGGCTGGATCTGAAAAGAGGTGGCGATGGGGTTGCTCTCAGACCAAGACCCTTCTCAGTTCAGGGGCAACTCAGCACAGAAGTCTCTGCCTCAAAGTGTGACCTGATTTCCAGAGGGTTTGTGAGCCCATATGTTTTGATGGGTGCTCGGTACTTCTGGTGCCTTTCAATTTCTAAATACGGACTTGGGAAGCCTAATTTTAACCATGCACTTTTGGAAAGTGTTGGCAATAGTTTAAAGAGACTGTGCAGCCCAGCACGCTGTGCTGCAGCAGATTGCTCCGAGTGATTTATATATTCCTGGTGCTCACTGTCTCTGATGCCTTTTCAGAGCCTTACAGCTGTTGCATTTATGCAGCACTCTTTATCTTGACCTTAGCCCTCGGATTTCTCAGCTATTCTACTCTCTTAACATCTGGGCCTGAAAGGTCACTAATTTACCTTGTGTTTCCCCGCTGTGGGTACCATTGGGTTGAGTGGGTACATTTTGAAAAATAACACTCTGTTGGTGGGCTGCCTTTGCAAAGGACTTTCTCCCCTCGGCATCCTTGTGTTACCTTCTCCCACTGCAGCAGCTCTAAGTCATCAAACATCTGCCCTCGAGAGCATTGGAGTGTACTTCTTGGATCCTTATGTGTTCAAGCAGCACACCAGGTATCCAGTGTGCTGATACTAAATCGCTTTTGCAGCTTGCCTGGAGATTAAGGAAGGGAGCTTTATTTGTACTAACACCCTTTTAATGCATCTCAAAAGACCATAATAAACATCTCCCGGACTGTAAAGGGAAAATATATATCTAGAGGTTGCGGTAAATTATGAAATGCTGGCATACCTAATAAAAATTCTATCTCAATAGGTTAACATTTAGTGAAATGTTAGATTATGTGAAACCAGACCTGGCTTTGCTTCAAGCCCAGGTCACTAATGTCACTTGGGGAAATTATGAGAACTTCCATTAACTTTGTACTGGCAGACCTCCCAATCTATTTCATATCTATATGTTTTTAGCACCCCTTGAGCAATACAAAGTGTCATTTCTCACATCCCAAGCCAGGCGATACTGCAGAGCCTCTCTGCATACAGGAGGCTACTTCAGAAATTAATAGGTCAGATCTCTCATTGATTTTAATAAAGGGCTGTTTGTGGCAAATTTCTTGCTTATAGGAACTGATGACTGCTTTGGGCTTCCTGTCAAAGCCAGCACAGCAGGACAGAGGTTTAAAACACAGGAAGAAAGTGCAGGAATGTTAAATCAAACAGATTTTCAACATCTAGGGCCAAATTCAGACTGAGTTTTGAAGTCACTAAGACTGGTTCACCACGCAACCCCTGCACCGGGAGCCTCAGAGAGAACAAAGTTAGTAACAATGCTTTGGGAGGGGGACACTCACAGAACTTTTCAATTATTATCTCAGAAGCACTCTTTTCCCTATTTTCCCCATAAAGCCCCTTTTTCCTCCTGCCCATTTCCCTTTACAAACTTGCCGACAGACGACTTGTTTTGGAACTCGAACCAGTTGGTCTGGAAAGGACTTTCCATTAAAGCCTAAGAATTGGAGCAGACTTAAAAGAGGCTGGTAGTATTTTCAGAAAAGAGGTATTTGGCAAGTCTTTAATGTCATGCTTGCCTGGAACTGCTCTCCTCTTTAATTAACTCAGTAAAAATCCTCTGGTTATTCCATTTTATTTGCTTAAACCACTACAGAAAAATAAATGCATACAAACCTGATTAATAAATCCATAGAAATGTGCTGCTGTTTACTGCGATGCAGTGGAGCACCAAGTTCCCTGTACATAATTCAAGCCCCTGGCAACAAAGGCATTTGTGAAAGTCCCCTGTTTTGACACAAACGTAAAGGTGGAGTATCCTTGGAGTGAAGCACAGACTGTGGTTTTCAGCCCGTCTTCTCGAGGAAGCCTGGAGGTGGGTATTAATAATTGAAGTTCAAAGCAGTGTCCAGGATTTTTCAGGCTCTCCGCACTCACAGCCTCCTGGGACGTGTGTACTACAGAGCCTGACCCGTGACTGCTGCGCTGGGAATACAAGTCCCAACAGCCCGAGGTGGGAAGCTGCAGCTGAGCTTTTAACTGTGAAGGCCCCAGCGCTTCAGACAAAAATGGTTACAGCCAAACAAAAGGCAACGACGGAGACCGCGACAGTGAATCATTACAGGCAGGTTTTCACCCCTAAGTCTCAATAAGCAAGTGATCCACGACAGCATCAATCGTGTTCAAATGTGGCTCGCTGGTCGTGCTGAGTGATGCCAAAGGATTGTTCGGACAAACCCTCCCTGTCGTGGCCGGGGAGCAAAGCGGGGGCCACGGCGGCACCCCCGGCCCTCCCACGCCGTTCTGGGGTCCCAGAGTGTGGAAAGAGAGAAATATTTCTTTAGCTCGCCAAATTGATGTTCTGACATTTAGCTTTAAGTATCTACCATTTCCCTCAGTATCTGACCTTTCCCTTTCTCGTACGGCTATTGCTCCACTCTGCAAGCGAAAAAAGCAACACGCGGCCATTATCAGGCTCATCTCGGCAGTCCCGGCCATTAGCGTTAATCATCTCCCCCTGCAGCCCCCCTGCTCTCTGTCCGGCTCCCCTGCATCCCCTCTGTGCGCGGAGCACACGGCGGGAGCCAACCCGGGCACACGGGCGACGATGCGGCAACGCCGTGACAAAGGGCTGCTCGTTTCCAGCTGCCAGTGCGAGTGTCCTTCTCTCCAGCAGGAGCAAAGCAAGCCAGGATTAAAACAGGAGACCGAGCGCCGTAGATCATCTCGCTGAAATTTCCCCCAGGACTGATGTGACGACTGCGACGAGATGCACTAGTGGTGGCACATTAGCACTGCCACGGGCTTCCATCTGCCAGAACAT
This sequence comes from Chiroxiphia lanceolata, assembly GCF_009829145.1. Lineage (NCBI taxonomy): Eukaryota > Metazoa > Chordata > Aves > Passeriformes > Pipridae > Chiroxiphia > Chiroxiphia lanceolata. The sequence goes on from NC_045656.1 coordinate 1,232,685, forward strand.
GCCTAATGCTTGGCCATTTATCCAGCAGGCCATGCAGGGGATGCACAGCTCTGCTCCAGCAGCCTGGGCAGGCGTGCGAGCCATGCGGGGCTCCGGGCTGGGAACGACGGCACTGCCACGTTGGAGGGGGTTTAGTGGTGCGTGGAGAGCTCACTTAAAAATGGACAGAAAAAGGAGAGGGGGAGGAAAAAGCAGAGATAAAAATGCTAAGCTGAAGGTAGCAGATAAGAGGGGTGATAAGACGGGGAAGGAAGTTGAATCTAAGTAGAGAAAAGCATGCACCAGGAATGAAAATGAGGGGCTGGACTGGGTAGAAAACCAACGGGGCTTTATCTGGAGATTGATAAAAGAGAGATTAAAACAAAAGTTCAAAGGTAAATGTGTGTTGTAGAAAAATTGGGAGCTGTAGGGAGAGAAGACAGTGCTCTGACGTACTGACTTTGCCCTCAGCAGTGTGAGCTTTCCATGTTGTCTTGGCCAAGAGAAGGAGAGGTGCAAAGCTGGGGGGTTGTAACAGGGCTGGAAATGACCAAAAAGAATGGGTGTGAGAGCAGGGATGGAAACCAGGCAAGGACACCACTGCTGGAAAGCAAAGGCAATTTTGTCTTGTAACCGTGCACTCACTCAAGCGACAGAGAAAGAAGAGAAAGATACATTCCTGCTATAAAAATTCACATGTAAGTAAATCACACAGCAAACCCCATGATGCGGTTCGGGGTGCTCAGGCTCAGCTCCCAGCTTTCCTGAGGGCTCCTTGCTGAGCTTGGGCTGATTGTTTCTGCCCCTCTGCAAACAGTGGGTGAGGCACTCCCAGCCTTTGCCTCTCTGGCCTTTGGTGCCGCTCATCTCCTGGGGCTGTGCTGCTGCACCTGTAGGTAATAGTCCCTCTCTACTGGCAGTGTTCTGAAGATGGTTAACACTGGAGATGCCACTGGTGCTTTGTGTAAGTCTGGCCCCGGTCCAGTGAAGATAAGGTGGCTTTTGCACTTTTAAATATAATTTTGCCACTGTGTAACATGTCACAAGCGTGAAGCTTTCGTGGGGGATGAGGTAATGAACTAATGTGGGAACTAATGAAGATCATCTTGAGAGAGCAGTAAGAATAATGCCTGCTGCTGGGAGACTTCTCACCGGGAGCCCTCAGACTTCAGCACTTTCCAGTCTAAATAAGATGTATACTTCCCTGACCTTGTCTTCTCCAATGTAAACCCAGAGCAGGATGTACTTAGAATAAAGATAAATAAGGCCTTACCCAAATAAAACACTAGTCTGCAGAAACAAATCTCCTCCAAGGAAGAGTGGGAATGGAAGCAGAAACTGATGCTACTCTACTGGAAAACCCTTATATGCTGTAGAGATGAGGGAATATAACATCTGCTGCAGAGTGCAGTAGTAACAAATGCAACTTAAGGCTGAAGGTGCTGTTGCAAAATCTTGTGAGTTTTACTAATTAATTTATGGAAGAAATAGCATTTAATTTCTCTACCTGAATTTTGTTTTTAAAGATACTGTGGGTTCAACAAAGTGAAGTGTGACCTGGGTCACAGCAATCCCAGACACACCGACAGGTTGGGCAGAGAGGTGATGGTGACCAGCCCTGTGGGTGATGGGGGATGAAAAAGTCACCATGAGCCAGCAGTGAGCGCTCACAGCCCAGAAACCAACAGAGTCCTGGGCCAAAGGACTGGGGCCAGCAGGTCGAGGGAGGGGATTCTGCCCCTCTGCTCTGCTCCTGTGAGGCCCCACCTGGAGCACTGGGTACAGTTCTGGTGCTTCCAACGTAAGAAGGACATGGAACTGTTGGAGCAAGTCCAGAGGGGGCCACAAAGTTGATAAAGGGACTGGAGCACATCCCCTGTGGAGACAGGCTGAGAAAGTTGGGGCTCTTGAGCCTGGAGAAGGTTGTGTGGAGACCTCACAGGAACCTTCCAATATCTGAAGGGACCTACGGGGAAGCCAGAGAGGGACCCTTCATCAGGAACTGCAGTGACAGGACAAGGAGTAATGGGTTCAAACTGAAAGAGGGGAAATTTAGGTTAGATATTAGGGAGAAAATTTTCCCTGTGAGGGTGGCGAGACACTGGCCCAGGTTGCCCAGGGAGGTTGTGGATGCCCCAACCCTGGCAGTGCTCAAATCCATGTTGGATAAGGCCTTGAGCAACCTGGGCTAGTGGAAGGTGTCCCTGCCCGTGGCAGGGGGTGGAACGAGATATCTTTAAGGTCCTTTCCAATCCAAACCATTCTGTGATTCTATGATTCTCCTCAGCACAACAGAAGGAGGTCAGTGAGCTCCTCTGAGCTGTCCTGTGCAGCACAGCTCTGGCTTAGGGCACAGGGCTGGAGGAAGGATCACCTCTGAGCCCCACGTTTGCAACACGACATCCTGGTGAGGAAGCTGAGAGGCAGCCGGGAACTGGAGGAAGTGGGGGAATGATTTGTATTACAAATAACAACGTGAAAAGGGGTGGAGGAGCCCTGTCAAAATGTAAATGTGCAATTTGCATAATTGGGCAGACAGGATTAAATGAAGCACAGAGAAGGATAAGGATTACGTGGAGGGATAGAGAAGGGCAATGAGAGCAGCACAGAGAGAAAACTGCAGATAGACAGAAGATCTCAGATAAGCAAGAGCAAAGGGAGAAGTTGGAATACTCAAAGGCGGTGAAAGGAAAGGGAGCTGAGAGGAGCAATGGTGTATGTTACTAATCCAGCCTGTATCCCAGCTAGCTAGAAAGTGTGCAAATTAATTTTAAAAGGAGCTTGAAATCAAAGGGGAGTGTCAGCTGGGCATTAAACATCCCCTTTAGTGGTGACCTTGAGAGCCTGGACCACCAGTACCTAACAACCAAACACAGCACTCCTGAACACTTCCTTCAAATCTCATCCATAATTAATTTTGCCTTTGATGAATGGGTCATTCTGCACCAGGATATTTGTCAGCTGTCAAAATCACCCAAGTGGTGGTCTCTGACAGCCTTCTTGCTGTCTCTTGCCCTGGGGCAAGCATGGCAGTGGTAGTTGATGACTGTCTCTGCTCAGCTTTTCACAGGAGCTGTGCTTGATGTGCCTGTTTGGACCTGGCAAGGTCTCAGGTGCTTACACTGCTCAGCAGTGACCAACATTCCAAGCACCCAATCATCCAATCTCCCCTTGCTGCCAAAATTCCTCTACAAGTCATGCCAGGTTAAGAAGCCTTCCAGCACCCTGGGCAACCAGCCTGCAGCCCTTCTCCTTACCCACACCTGAAGCTCCCACGGACTCGCTTCCCTCTGGCTTATTTGTACAGAGAAGATGGTTGTGGCCAAGCCAAGTCAGAGCCACACTCTACACAAAGCCATATGTAGAGGCAAAAATGTAATACTCCTTTTAAGACTTGTTTTGTGTGAATGCCTAAGGGCAGGAATTGCATTGTACTTGCTACTGTGCACATGTAAAACATAAAGAGTGTTTGCTGCCCTGGAAAGCTTGTGTCTGATGAGAAAGGAAGTGAGGGAGTGAATGCAGGCAGGGGAGCGTGAGGAACGAGCCAGGATGGGGCTGTGATATGGCTCCTCTCTCCCTGCAAGGGGAGTCTCTGTTAGATTCTGGCCTCTGGAATGGAGAGAGCCACATGGTGCTTTATTAACACATCATGGAATATGAATATTGTTTTATTGTCTTTATTGCCAGAACATAATTTGCTTAGGTGACACTCAGCTCAGAGAGATGTGGGAACAAGGAAAGATCTCTCTCAGAGAGAGATTGGTTTGCTTGTGCATCATGCCAAAAATGCAGTGTCTCTCTTAAATATGTCCCTGGTTGGTCTGTTTGTTAACACTCTAAACTTGGATTAGGCAAAAATAAAACCTGCCGCGTGACAGCTCTTATAGGGTGATGGGAGGAGAAGATGGGTGAGGGAACCTCTTTTTAAAAAGGTACAGATCAGTTCTGTTTTTATGAGAAGAGTTATGGCATCCTCGCTGAGAGCTGAGAGTAAACTCATGAGTGAAACCTTCCAGGTGGGATGTGGGGACAATTTGTCCTTACTTTCTGTTGCCCTGACTTGCTGTTGTCTCTGCAGTTACTTTTCAGCAGATCAGAGTCCCGTCACTGGGGTTTCTGTCCCCAGACTTTTCCCCCTGGGCCCTAGGAATCAGCCAGACCACTCACATGTTAATTCTTCAACCAGGTCTCTCAAGAAATGTTCTTTTTCAGCTCTCCCAGTGTATCAGAAGGGAGAAGCTTGGTGAAGTTTAATACAGGCAAATGTGAGTCCAGCCACAGAAGTGAAATTAAATGTTAACAAAAAACACCACAAAGCTTTACACACCCAGATTGTAAATCTCTTCCTGTCACAGTCACTCAGGTCTCTTATTTTATGTAGTGTCACATTTGACTTATTCTCCAGCTATCACAGAATGTTTCGGACACAGGAGGGACTGAACTCCTAATAAAACAGTAACAATAAAAAAACCCACAGGCCTTCATCAACCCCTAGCATGAAGCAGAACTTGAGGGGAAGGAAAGGGAGATTAGAGTAGAGAAAGGGGAGAAGAGGAGAAAACACAACCTTTTCCACGTGGCTATCCTTTATGGATCACTTGCTTTTTGCCTTATTCTTTCTCTGTTTTTTCCTACAGACAGGCTGTATGACCAGTTAAGTAAAGCAAGTAGAGAGCCTGACATTGCAGATCTGTAAATCTGAAAGAGCTGGTATCCCTGAATTTTATGTTATTTTATTACTCAAGATTCTTCAAAGAATATCATCTCACTCAAATTTGAAAATACTGTCTTCTATCACAAAGTAATTAATCTTGTACTCCCAGGTCTGTAACTTTGATTGTCTAAAATGTACAATTCTGTGCTTGTAAATTATTTTGGCAGTTATTATTTTGCCACTGTCTCTTGATTTTTACATTGTCAGTGCTTATGACACAAATAAAACTCCAATCTTGGCTTGATCATTTTCCCTGCAGTGTCGTTCATTTATCTCTGTTGTAATAGACCTCCTAAGCTCTGGAAAGATCAGCTGCTTCCTCAGGAGAGAGGCAATGACAGCCATCCCAGTGTCTCCCACACACTGATAAAAAGGAGTGTTCTACTAGATTCTTTCTAATGAGGTTTCCTGGTTTTAATTCAAGTTAAAATTGGGCAGAATAATCTTTTCTACTCTGGGGAAAAATGCTAAATCAGTCAATAAATCCTCTTGTCACAACTCTGTTACTGTACAACCTTAGTCTGTCTAAGCTACGAAAACTGGAGCTGCGTTTACACCTCACTGATGGAGAATCACTCCTAGAGAACAATAGCTCCTTCCATGGAAAGCAGTGTCTGAAGTGTTTCTGAAAGAGCTTCCTGGAAAGATGCAACTTCTGGCACTGCCTATGAGGGTTTGAATAATGAAAATGAAAAGAACCACCCATAATAATTCATGTTGTTTGACTCAAACCTCTTAATCTTTGTAATACAGGTTTTCAGCATCTTTTGCAGCTCCACACTGTAGCCTGGGATGCACACAGTGCTCACAGCAGCTATTAACTCTCATTTGTATGGTGAGCACAGCAAATCCTCCCCAAACTTTCAGCTTACTCTGTGAACAAAGAATTAACTTTCTGAGACTCAACCTAGGTAAATTAATTTCATATCCATTTAAAAAACCAGTCTTTAAAAAAATCCCTATTTTCAGTAATTACACAGAGAGATTTCATACTCTCAAAACTATAAAGTCCAAATTTTCTAAAATCAAGGCAACAGCCAGCAAAATTACAGGGCTGATTTCTGAAAACTCTATTGAACATATCATTGTGGAAGAATGCGATTCGTATACTACAGACTATAGACTTGGAAAATTATTTTTCAAAATGCTGAAGGCTAATGCCTTTTTTCTATTATCATTTAAAAGCTGAGATTACTGAACTTGTCTTCAGCTGCTGTCACTCTAGAAAGACTAGAGCTGGACAACAAAGATTTGAGGTATGACCTGATTGTATGCTACTCTAAAAGCCAATTGAAACTGGGTGTTTTCTTTTTCAGTTGAAATTACCAGAATTACTAAATTAAAAAATGACTGAAAACAGAGTGGATAAGAACTCACGCTCCTCCTGAAGTCATGGTAATATAAGAAATACATTGGGCAGTCACAGTCTTTTGTCCTGAGCAAAGGTGTGGCAGAGATCCCTGCAGTAAGGGGATTCCTAGAATCACAGAATCATTGAGGGTTGGAAAAGACCTCCAAGACCATTTAGCCCAACCTTTCACCAATCTCCACAGTCAACTATACCAGAGCCCTGACTGCCACATCCAGTTGTCTTGAACACCTCCAGTACAAATCAGCCTGAACTGTAATGTCCTGGTCCTGTCCACACCTATTCATACACTGGAAATTTTGCTTCTGATTAATCCCATAGATTCAAATATTGAAATCCCTGGAAGTGTTCAAGGCCAGGTTGGATGGGGCTTGGAGCAACCTGTTCTAGTGGAAGGTGTTGGAATGAGATGGTCTGTAAGGTCCCTCCCCAGCCCAGCCCAGTCTGTGACTCAATGAGATGGGGCTTCTCATGGCAGTAAAGTTAAACAGATGTAGAATTGCTTTTACCATGAGGTAGTTTGTAAATGCTTGGTTCTACATACCATGCAGCTTCTTAAAGGCCACACTGGGTGGAGAGGGAGGTACCTTTTTCCCCTCCAGCTACAGTTCTGTGTACAAGTTGTACTGGAGGAGAACCACAAACACCATTTAGCCCCTTGGGAGGCACTGTGCAGAGGAACCCTGATGCCTTCCCTTCTGGGCTGCAATTTATGCCCGTGGCTGAGTGCAAGACAGTGCACAGAAGTGTGGGCAGAACCCCCCAGGCACAGAGATGCTGTGCCTGAAGCTGATGTTGCTGGCAAAGCATCTGCAGAGCAGCTTGTGGCCCATTGCACGGGAAGGCCTGTGCAAGCCCAGCTGCTCTGGGATAAACCCCAGGCCTGGAGACAGCTGCACCCTCTCTTTTCTGAGCTGTACACATGAATATTGCATCCATTTGTAATACTGAGTCCAGTAATAATCATATTTCACACTCCTGCATTTGTACTTCCCTTTATGTTAATATGTTGATAATAAATAAAGGAATAAGACTTTCTGCTTAAAATCCTAACATTTCTTCAGCAATGATTACAGGCTATAATCTCTGAGCCTATGAACTTGCTTAAAGACCAGAGGAGCTATCAAAATACTCTACTTCTCTGTTTGATTAATTTAGTTGAAAAGAGGTCCCAACATTTAGCTGCCAGAACACTATTAGTGTGACCCAAGCAAAAACAAAAGAAGAAAAGTTTTGGTGGGAGTTCTGTGAAGCTGTTAAGATATTGAGACTCCATATGTTTGAGCATGAAGACAAATGCATGTATTAAATACCAATGCAAGAAGAAAAGAAGCCAAATCACTGAAATCTGTGTGTGAAATGTGAAAAGCAGAAAGGAGAATTGCAAAATCAATACAAAGGGAAACAAAAAGAGAATTAAGATAAAGCAAAAGCAGATAGAAAACAAGAAGAAAAACACCCTCCAACAATCCACAAACTGGGACCTTGACAAAATAACATTGTCAGGCTAGTGAGTTGTGTTCTGATTTTGCAGTTGACTGACATAATAAAGTCCTATTAATTTAGGATGTTCAGAAAAGGTATTTCCTACCTATCATTTCCAGACTCTGGTTTGCTGTGGCATTCCCAGAGAAACCAGTGCATGTGTACCAGCCACTGGATTATGGTGGGGCCCTGGCACAGGCTGCCCAGAGAAGCTGTGGCTGCCCCATCCCTGGAAGTGTCCAAGGCCAGGTTGGACAGGGCTTGGAGCAGCCTGGGATAGTGGAAGGTGTCCCTGCCCAAACTATTCTATGATTTCAAGAGTGTATAATGGCTGGACTCAATGATCACAAAGGTCACCAACCCACGTGGTTCTCTGATTCTGTGGTGCCACAGGGCTGGGACACAGCTTTTTAGCAGCTTTGTGAAAGGGACCTTCAAAGGCTGGTCCTTGATTGACCTGCTATTGTAAGTTTCTAAGTGTGCTGTAAAAGTCTATATACCATTTTTACACTATGTGATGGTCCATATTTTTTTATTATGAAGATATTGCTGCTATTATTTGGTTTGGGACAGACTACAGAAGTAATGGCCCCATGCAAGAACCACTGTTTGCACAGTGCCCAGCAGTGAGAACACAAGGATTACACCAACCTCAAGGGGTTCATGATCCTATCTGTCTGGTGTTAGAGAGATCTGACCAAACTTTACAGCTGGAACTTGCTGTTTTCCTTTATTACCTCAACCGTGCCCTTACAAGCAATAATCCTCCCTTATCCAATTTTCTTCCCTTTCCCCCTTCAATTATCCATGGCAGTTGTTTTTTAACTAGATTTTTTTTTCTGAGAAATTACAAATAAATTTCAGTCTGGGAAAAAAATAAGCTGCATTGGAAAGTGGAAGAGTAATTATAGCAAGTGGCATGGAGGACAGGGGAAAATGTCAAATCAAGGGATTAAATTTTAAATGGCAAGAACACTCTGACAGGAAAAGGAGAAGATGAAATTAAGGTGCAGCAGATCAGTAAAATCATAAAATAGCTTCTGCCCAACCAAACTCTGCCCTCAATGGACCTCCATGCTGCTTGTTTACTTAATTATTTGGTGTTTTGCCTCATTTGACAGTATGTTACATTCCTAGAAGTTTTATGGCTTGAGGGTCTCTGTCCAAAAAGAGGCAGGAACAATGCAAAGAGAGAGTGGTGAACTACATACACAGGAGAGAACGACTGGGGCAGAAAGCTGGAGTGATTACGGCTGGCGATGCTCAAAGATTATATTTTTAACTTGCCTTGGTGATGTGGATGCCTATTGAAATTCCCAGGCTGACTTTGGCACCCTCCATCCCCCGTAGCCCTGGGGCCCGGGGCAGCGCGTCCTCAGCCCAGCGCAGCCCTGGCTCACGGCCGCTGTTGGGAGCGGTGTGGAGGCACTTTGCAAACAGGGAAATTAATTCCATCCCTGTTTCCATGGGCCGTCTGAGGCAAAAACGAGTGACCGGAGTAATTTGCACACCGCTATTCACGGTGTGTGTCAGAACCAGAGCCACAAAACGGATCACAAAGCTCCTGGTGTCGGTCTTCATCAGATCCTACAGCCCTGCTACAAATTTAAAGCAAAGAGAATCTTGCAACTGAATTCAGGAGGAGCACACCCAGGATTTTCATAAGGATTCAGGGAAAGAAGGGAGAGGTTATTCCCTGGAAAGCACTGAATGCTGTCAGCATGAGGTTCCAGCACTGTGCATTGCTCCATCCTAGAATTAGGAAGAGGGTGATCAGTACTGGATTTAAAGTCTATTAAAACAGCAGGAATTTATTCTTCAACTTCCCTGAGTTGGTCTTCAGTGCAGTAAAAGAATTGCTACATAAACAAAATGTGTATGGAGACTGTGGAAATGATGAACAAGAGACAGGATATTATAGTCCAGCTTTTCTACCGAAACCCAGTGTCTGAACTCAGCCTTTCTTCATGAATGAATAATGAAGTGGCCATGTTTTATTAGCTTTACTTAAAATTGTCTACTAGTTGAAAACCCTTTTACATCTTTTAACACTTCTACAATTTGCTGCAGCAACAATTTCTTTTCTTTTTTGTTCTTTTCAGGATACAGGAGCTAAGCTGATCTTGGTGTTTCAGTAGTTATCTCTCAATGTGTATGAGGTATAATTCCATCTGTGAAATGAATACTAGGTGAATATTTAATTCATACAAGTCTTGTTACATGAAGTTATGGAATAGGCACATGCATTAGCTGCTAAGCTGTTGATTTAATAAGTAATGTATTTTTTTTCCCCTTAGCTTTGTTTTCCCTTTGTTTACCCATTTCTGTGGTCGGGTCTGACAGCAGAGAACGTCAGAGTCGGGAGGAGCTCATCAGATCACAAAGGGGATTCGTGCATATGGCAAGTCTTGTGCTGGTAAACCAGTGTTGGACTGGCAGCTTAACCAAAAGATACATCGTTCTGTCACCACCCCAGCTTTGTGTGAGCCCAACAGCTTCTTCTGCTCAAAAGAGCAGCAATTCACTAATGATACTGCGATGTGTTCTGTTTACTCTGCGGGGGCTTTAGCCAAGCAACCCAGTGCCTCACTGGGATCTTTCCCTGCAGTACAACCACAACACCCATTGCAGCCAGAAATGATTTCTGAGATAAATGATGTGTTTAGTAAAACTCTTAAGTTGACCAATGCTGACACACATCACTTACCTGCAGTGGCATTTGTCCTGGCACTGTCGCAACCTTGACTCTTTGGGGCAGAGCAGAATTTACAACAACCTGCAAAAACTGGTTAGAATTGTTATTTAAAACCAAGAAGTGTTACAGTTTTATTGTTAATATCAGGGGGAGTGCTACTTGCAAGGCTGTGCTTTGATTTTTCTTCTGTCTCCTGATGCAACATGCTCACAGAAGAATTCACAACCCCCTCAGATTACTTATTACAACAATGACTTATTTCACAATCCATTTTGAACATAGCTGAAAAGTGTATTTAATATTGCTGCTGTAGTTTCTATCTTTTTCCATATAAAGTTAGGGCTTGATTTTATGTGTCACCCTCAGTGAGTATATATTTGCATAGCTCTGTTGACATCAATAGTGCTATATTGATTTATACTACTTCTGTCTGCCTCATTATTATTTTTATTTTTTGTTCAAGGAGCTTGGTGTATTTTCAAATTCGTGGAAGATAAAAAGGGATTGCCTTCTCATAGCAGAATATAGAGTGTCTGCTGATGGGATATTTTAGATTGGGGCAGGTAAACAGTGAGACATTATCAGTGAAGTTCTGTAAATATTGGGGCTGCTTGAATACCATGTGCAGAATATATCAGATCTGTATGTTGGGAACAGGCTGCCCAGAGAAGCTGTGGCTGCCCCATCCCTGGAAATGTTCTAGACCAGGTTGGATGGGACTCAAAGTAACCTGGTGAAAGGTGTCCCTGCCCATGGCAAGGGATGGAACAAGATGAGCTTTAAGTTCCCTTCCAAACCAAACCACTCTGTGACTTTTAAAGGTGCCTTAGATTTCCAGGTATCACTAGTATTTACAAGGATTTGGTGTCCCATGACACAAGGCTGCCAGTCATGATTTATTGTTTACAAACAAACAAACTTGCTTTTCCAGAGATGACTGAGATATCCATTTTTCCAGACTGAAGTGTAAAGTTCAGACGTCAGGAACAAGATGCAAGAGGGAACAGGTTGGAGGGGGGAAAGATCGATCAAAATAAGATAAACACCCAAGAGATGAGTGGCCAGGAAAATATGTCCATCCCTCTCTGGAGGGAGATGCTGCATCACTGTATGAGCAGCAGCTGTACCACATCTTGCAGGACTGTGAGAAAATGCCTCCGCACCTTATCTCACTCACTGCTTATGAACAGGTCCTTGGGTCTGAGTGCAGGAAGAGGTGAAAAATGGCTGGAAATACACAATATAAATCACAGAGGAAAGGATTTTACTACCCTTTGCGACTACAGAATATGCCAAACTGCTGAGGGTGATCAAAATCTTTTGCCTGAATCTCAGGGCACTTCTGTAAAGAGAGGCTCTTCCAAGGAACTTTCACAGATCTATGATCATGTATTCAGTTACAGAGATTATACCAGGAACAAGATAACCCCACCTTATCTACTATCACCTTTCAGATGAAATCCCTGTGTGTCAGTACCCACCCAGGCTGGACAGGACAATCCTCCTCCCAGATCTCAGCACAGGTCACAGTGGGCATGGGACTTCCTCAGTCCCCAAGTTCAGCACATAAAGTGTTAAAGCAAGAGAAACTGCAGATTTCTTCTCCCTCTGCTTTCAGGGATTTTCCATCTAATTTCCTTCTCCCTTTTTCTTTTCTCTGCACTGCACTTCAGATGGAAGCATCTGGATCGAAGAGAATTACTCTTAACAACAACTTGAGTTGTAGTACATTTTCAAAGACTCAGGTTTTATTAGTCACGGAAGACCTTGTAAAAGTTTGCTTGGGATCATTTTTAACAGCAACCAATAATCCTTCTCCCATCAGCCAATGAAAAACAACCCAAGCCTCCCCCCCAGCTCCTGCACAGATGTGTCTTACAGAAATACAACAATTTTAGAGAAGCAAAAGTGACATTTTTGCCAAGCTGGAGGTTTTATCCACAGTAGCTTACACTAATATAGACCTAATTTCCTTCTGGATGCCACCTGAGCACTAAGAACACTTGATGCTCAGTTGGCACAACGTTGTTTGGAGTGGTCAATAATTGCATCTGACTTTGCATTGTACCTTTCTGTCCTCAGATTACTTAATGCCAGAGGAGACCAGGTCATGCTGTAAGACTGGACTCTGCTCCTGCACGTTCCCACGTCGGATGACTGTTTTCATCAAAGCACATTAATACAGCATGTTAAATAGCAAGCCCAGAAAATTCTCTCACCCTTTCTATCTGCAGCAGTTGAAAAAACAGGTGGATTAAAAAGCAGCATTCCCTGCAGTGTTGACTGGTTTAGCATCCAGTGTCATGTTCAGTCTGCTAACCCAAAAGTTACCTTCAGCAGTTTGTTAGTAATAAGGAAAGATAATATATAGGGAAAAAGAGGCAGAGGATGACAGATTGATTCCAGGGATGTGGTGTCCCATAATTCTCATAAAACCAGAATGAGCTGAGCACATTCAACAGCTTTAAAAATCAAGACACTCTTGTAAATGCCTAAGTGCAGGGGAGGGACTTCAAGTACTCAGGTGTGCAGATTTGGACCAGTTAACCTGACTCTGCTCTCTGCACATGAACTTCAATAGAGAACTTAATTGTTTTCATCAGTAGAATCACACTGATAAATGTGAGTAAACTATAGGATATTTCCTAATCTATTTCTGACAAATAAAGATATTGTAGCTGCCCTACTCTACTGCCAACAAAAATATAGTGAAAAGGTATGAACGTCAGAAATGTAAACTTGAGCTGTCATTAAAAATCAATTTTCATGATAAATTTAATTCACATTTCATAGAGAGTTGTGTAATATCAATAAAAATGCTTTAATAATTGCTGTGCTGGCACACAGTACAGTGTACGACATAAAGAGATATAAATTTTTTGTAATTTAGATGTGGAACTAAACACTGCTTTTCAAAAGAAACCATTTCTCAAGGAGAAAAATGAATGTTGGAGGAGGATGTAATTAATTAGCAATTCCACTCCACCCCTTTTTACAAAGACTGTTCTGAAATTAAAACTTTGAGAGATCAGCTTTCTAATTTATTCGTAGACTTAAAAGGCCAGGAAAGACCAGGATCAGGTAGTCTGACCTTCTGGATAACCCAGGCTATTAAATTTCATGCAGTTCTCCCTATATCATAACCTGTGTTGGGCTAAAACATAGTTTCTCTTAACCATTGATTGAAAATGCTGGAAAACCCCATTCTTGTGTTTCTCTCACATGCTTTTTGGTGAGGGTGGGAGAGAAGAAAAAATGTAAACTGATTGTTTGCTGTGACATACCAGCAGAACTGGTATAGCACGTGATAGTGCAGTCTGAACTGGGCATCAATGAAATATAAACAGTATTTTCAGGTAAAAAAAGGTGACCAATTTCCAGGGCAGAGATAAATGCTACCTACTTAGCAATATGCTTTGGTGAACAGTTTTTGAAGGGACAAAAGGGCAGGTGTATGCTCCTAAATCTCGTAGTCACATTTTAAAAAATCCCATTTTCAAACTGAAAAAACAGCTGAATTTCCTGAGGAAAATAATAGTTTTCTCATTTACATGTAATTGAGGTCAGAATTTCACCCTAGAAGACCAGTTCACTTTTTAGGATGCAAACTGAAGAACTATAATTTGCAGTTTGTGCTTTGCTTCCACAGTGAATATGATTAATTACCTCGGACTCCTCTCTTTCTCAGAAATAATTTCTCCATGGAAAGGGTGGTCAGGCATTAATGGGAAGGGGCTGCCCAGGGAGGTGGTGGAGTCCCCATCCCTGGAGGTGTCCAAGGAAGGCCTGGCCATGGCACTCAGTGCTCTGGGGGACAAGGTGAGGATTGGGCACAGGGTGGACTCCATGGCCTGGGAGGGTTTTTCCAACATTAATGATTCTGTGATTCTATTCTATGATTTTTTTTTTAATTTTGTGCTTTGTGTCTCCTATATTTGTTCTTCCTCTACGAACATGAATATTTGTGGTTCTTCTAAATCTAATGTGGTCTCCAAATTTCATTAATGTACAATTTATTTGATATTTCGGATATTAGATATTCAGGACTGCAGCATCAAAAAAAACCCTTCCAGGATCCTCCATCCACAATGACACAAACTCTGACCTTGCCATCCTTTACAGTTTCACAACCAATACAGTATCTTTTTTTCCTCATGATTTGGAATCATGTTTTCAAATTAAGCTTCCTGAAACCCAGTGACACCTGCTTTACTCTGTATTTGTGAGCACTGCCATTCACCAACATTCATGCTGTGGGATAAGGCATCTCAGGCAATTAGAAGCACAAGTTTAGTCAGCTTCCACTAGGGTGTTTATTAAAAAATCCCAAGAAACTAGCAGGATCCAAAAATTCTTGAGTTTGTCTGGCCATACATGATAAACATACTCAGCTTTATTGCTTGTGACTGTCCTGCTCTCCAGGGACCAAGATTTCACCTGCTGTAAATTACCATAGATCCACACAAGTCAATAGATCGAGACTGAAGTTCTTTTCTCCTTCTTGGTCTGATTTTTCATTTTATTTTTTTTTTCTGATAAAATGACTCATATTTTTACTTCATAATCGTATTATAATGAATTAGAAAAACAAGAAAGGCAGATAAATTAGTTTTTCATCTTTTCTGGGAAAACTTGTACTTCTGCTCATGCCATCCAGCTTTTTTTTTTTTCTTTTTTCTTTTCACTTCCCAGATTTCCTGAACTCCATGCTATTTTTTAAGAAATATCTACCAGTTACACAAGGATTACCACCAGCTACAAAAATCCAAACTTCAGCTTTTCAGGACCAGCTAATTTACCAAGACTCTCATGTCCCCCCTGATCTCCTGGTACTGGGGAGGATGGTTCTAGCATTGTTCTTGCACACAAGAGATAAAACAGCGGAGACTTGAAGAGCGGTTCAGGTGTGTGCCTGCCATGGCCATTAATGTCAGGAGGATGCAGGTGCCGGCAGATTGGATCAGGCTGCTGGTCCATCTAGTTCAGTCTCCTGCTTTGTTTTAGAAACTGGTTTAAGTTGTGAGGAATTAAAATGTACATGCCCTCCAGACACTTAGTAATCAATATTCTGGTTATTCTGAAAGTTCCGACTACTCTGGACCTCTGAGCTGTCGCGGGGCAGTGAGTTCCACTGGTTGGGTGAGTTCCTTCCTTTGTGAAAGGAACTATTGTCTCTTCTCTGTATATTTTCTCCTGATATTGTTCTGAAAACCTGCCTTCCCCTGGCTTTCAACTAATTCCTTTTGGTACTGCCTTTATCATTATTCTTGAACTATTTGGTTTTTTAAAGGTCATTGCTTTCTAGTCTTCCTGTTGGTTAACTTTGGATGCTCCTTCTTCCGTAACTGTTTCTGTTTCAAACCACCTTGTCGGAAAACACCTTTTAAAACAACCGGTGCAGCCTCAGCTACGAAGCCAGACAATCCTCTCTGATAAGCAATACAATTCGGATAAGCAATTCAATTTGGAGAAAATTGGTTTAGTTTTGTGGAACTGTTTTACATTCCTCTGCCATCCACACAACCGCCCTGCCTTTTATTTTGCATTAGAATTTTGGTTGCCATTATTTGCTATTCTTACACATGCATTGTATGAGCAGGGTGGAAATAATAACAAAAAGGCTCTTTTCCCCATTTTCTCTTGGGGTTTTTTTGCATTCCCAGATAGAACTCCTTCTAAAATTAAAAAAAAAAAAAAGTCTGAAAGACAGACATACATTCTGCTATTTTAAGCTACCCATCTCCTAAAAGGATGTTAACCCTAGAAGGGTACATTTGCCTCTGCTGAGATTCTTATGTGGACTGAACTCCACAAAAATTCCATCTTTGGAGCTTAATGCCAAAGCACAGTGCAAGTTACTCTTGCTAGAAGCAAAGTTCTTGCCATTTCCTCAAGCAATGAATTACCTCATGATATTCAAGTTATTTCAAAATATCCTTTTCAGTTAGGTATGCCAGGGGATAGTCCTAAGAAAACCCCTTTTAGTGTTTTTACAGTTGCAATTTTTTTTTTGCTCCAATGCTTAATGGTGATATGCAAATTGCAATTCTTGCTTTCGGTCTGTGTTAACCTTTCCCTCTTCATTATTTAGAAACAGAAAGCTTTTGGTATCTGCCTCAAATCAGAAGATTATAGGTCTGTTAGTATATGTTCGAGAAGTACCCTTTCCGTGGGTGTTAATTACTGAGTATCCAGTTGAGTACACTAGTCATTAACCTCAAAAACAGTGACTCAGCAAGGTACCACAGCAGACTGGTGCTACAAGAAAAAAAAAAAAAGGAAAAAAAATGTGCTATTTTCTCACACCAGATGCCAGGCAAGATGTATTTCTAGAGGAAAAGCTAACAAGCAGCCTAAGAACAAATGTGCATGGAGGTCTGTGTTATCCTTTCTGATAAGATCACTTGAAATGTTCAGCTGGAGGCAAAAGCCCATTGGAGAGGGAACTTCTGGAATATCTGTATGATACTCCCAAATCAATTAAGGTTGGTGGAAATGCTCCTGCTGGATCAGACCCAGAAAAGGGATAATTCACCTATATTGTACCCAAAAAGGTGACCTGTGAATTTTAATGCTTGAGATAAATATTGTGCAGAACAAAAATGTTTTTCAATAGAGGATGAGCTAGATGGATGGGTTTTAATCTTATTTTTTTCCATAGACATTCAAGTCTAGTGATTTGTTTCTACAAAGAATGCAAAATAAATCACGTATCGTTTCTGTTTTCCACATATGTGCATTCCAGAAGAAAACAGACTGAGCAGACTTTCAGCCATGCAATGAATGTCTGCAGAAATGTATCCGACTACAGGTCTCTTCAGTCACTTTAATGGTGATGGATATGCAGGAAACTATAACCAATTACATTGCCCTGAAAATTACACAGTTATTTTCCAAAAACCCCAACAGGTAACAGTTGTTTGACACAGCATAGCTTAATATTTCTCAGAAGACAGAGACCTTGTAATATTTGAGCTTGCTATACACACAAATTGTATCACTTCAGCAATACTGGTGTAGCTTCTGCATAGTCAGATTATATAGATCTGGCAGGCAGCTATGAGACAGAAGAACCCAAAGTAAAACAGAGAAATGCATTTGTTAAACAGAAAACAAAATCTGAACAGGGAGATCTAAGGTCAGATCTAGGAGGTGATGTTCTCTAGCTCGATATTTGAGAATGTTTAAAAACTAGCCATGTGTCTGTGCAACAAGCAGTGTGGCCTTCTGTAAGGTACACGCTCTCACACTATCAGGTTACCGACAGCTTTGTGCTTCCTCCTCTTCTGCTTCACACCAGCTTAAAAGTCACTGCATGCCATCCAGGAGATGTGGTGTGGAGAGAGAGGTGGCAAAGGTGTCACTTGCCTTCCAGAAAGAGAGGTGTATCTGATTCCCAGTATTTCTCATAATCACTTACTACTCATAGAAAATATATTAAAAATACTACTTGATTGGTGGCCTAAGTTAAGTTACAGAATAAACAACATATTACACAGTCAAGCAGAGCCTCATCTCCTAAGAGTCAGAGTAGCCCAGAGGGAGACTATTGGAAAAATACACTCAGCCTGTGTGTGTTCCCCTTGCTGCAGCCCTTCTGGGTATCTCAAAGGAGGAATGATTAGCAGCTACAGGAGCCAGATTTAGTTCTTGTAGAGATGGAGTATTAAATTATTTCACTTTCTCTTCCTGCTCTTCCAACCTCTCCCAATATATTTCAAACTACACAATAGCCTGATCATCTGCTACGTGGAGGAAAACCAATGCTGTGCTTCCAGAGCCCCTCTTCCCTCTTCTGAGCACTGAGACTCCACAGGTTTGGCTTTTCCCCCATCTTGTTCCTTGCTCCTCCTCTATCCTTCTCCTTTCTGAGCAAATCTCCTGATTCTCCCGGGTCTCTGCTCCTAATGCTTTCTCCCCATAGCCGGACTGAACAGCTTCGCGCTCCGGCTGGGCAGGGGCAGGTGCAGCAGCTGCCGTGAGGGACCCGGGCTGTGGGGGAAGGAGACAGGGCAGGAGGCGAAGGGCTGGACGCAGAGTCATGGAATCACAGAGTGGTCAGGGGTTGGAAGGGACCTCTGGAGATCCTCCAGTCCGACACCCGTGCCAAGGCAGGGTCTCCCAGAGGAGGTGACATGGGGACACGTCCTGGTGGGTTTGGACTCCACAACCACCCTGGGCAGCCTGTTCCACTGGGGGCATCCCAGGGCAGCCCGTTCCACTGGGGACATCCCTGCCCGACAGGCGGGGCCCGGCGCGGTGCCGGGGCACTCGGGGCACTCGGGGTCCGGGCCCCCCGCGGGCGGGGCCGGCGGGTGCGGGGCGTCCGTGAGGGGGGAGGGGGGGGTCAGCGCGTGCCGCCGCCCGCACGGCGCAGGCCCCCCGCGCATGCCCGCGACTTATTTCGCGCGGCGGGAGCGGAGCGGGCGGGGCGGCGGTGTCGGTCACGTGACCCGCGCGGGGGCGCGCGCGCGCGGCCGCTGGGGGCGACACCGCGACCGCCCCGCGCGGGGCTCGGCGGGACCCCCGGACCGGCACCGCCGACACCGACCCCGGCACCGGCACCGGCACCGGCACCGGCACCGGCACCGCCCGGCCCCGAGCCGCCGCACGGCTCAGCCACAGCGCTTGGTGTTGTTGCCGCCGCCGCTTTTGGGGAGGGGGCCGCCGCCTCCTCCCCGCTCGGATCTATTGTCGCCACCACCAGCACACCCCCACAAGCCCCCCGCTCCTTCCTCGCCACAATTAATCCGATGAATTTGCCATGATTGATCCGTATTAATAGCTGGGGTGGGTGGGCGTGTTTTGGGGCTCTTTTTTTTCTCCCCTTTTTCCTCTTTTTTTTTTCTTTTTTTTTTCCTTCTTTTTATTGTTTGGTTTTGTTTTTGGAGGGGCCAGGCTGGGATCCGATCTCCACTCCCGAGACCATCCTTGGTCGGTGCCTGAGAAAATTGCATCTGGATGCATCGTTATTATTATTATTGTGTTTGATCCAGGGAGATAAAGGAGGAGGGGGAGAGGAGTGCGTGTTGGTGGGGAGGGGAAGGCTGCACCCTTCCCTGCACACACACACACACACACACACGCAGACAGAAGGAGTTCCGTACATCTACATATATATTTCCCCCCCCCATGGAACTTCTTTTAGTTGGGGAGGAAAGGAAGAAAGAAAATAAATTTTGTGCAAGGAAATACTCTCAGCTCCCTCCTTCCAGCGGGGCTCCTTTCTTTATTTTTCCCCCCTTCTTTTCTGCCTTTTTTCCTCTCTTTCGAAGATCCTCGCCCTCCCAGCCCCTTGATCAAAGCATTCCGCTATTCTGATTTATTGCCTGCTTGGTGAGGCTTTTTTTTTTCCTTTCTCTCCTTTTTTTTTTTTTTTTTTTTTTTTTTTTTTTTTTTTTTTACAAAGGCGACCTGAGATCAGCCATTACTTTCCTTGGCTCGCTTATAGGAATCTCTTACATTTGGTGCTTGCTGCTGGTGGTGGTGGAACCGCACTCGGATTCTTTCATCCCCCCCCCCCACCCCCTTGCTGTCCTCTCCTCCCCTCCCTTTTCTCCTTCCCTCTCTCCCCTCCCTCCCTCCCCCGTTATTCCGCCGGGGGAGCCGGATTTGTGGCTGCGGTGGGGCGGGGGGGGAACGAGAGCGAGAGGGAGAGCCGGCGAGAGACATGGATGGCCCGGCGCGATGCAACGGGCTTCGGAAGAAGCGGCGATCGCGGTCCCAGCGCGACCGGGAGCGGCGAGCCCAGGGCGGGCGGCGCGGCGGGGCCGCCGGCGGGGCCCCCGGGGCCGCCGCGCTCTCCTCCTCGGGCTCCGAGAAGGAAGACAATGGGCCCCCGCCGCCGTCCCGGCCGCGGCCCCCCCGGAGGAAGCGGCGGGAGTCCTCCTCGGCCGAAGAGGACATTATCGACGGTTTCGCGATGTCCAGCTTCGTCACTTTCGAGGCGCTGGAGGTAAGGGAGCGGCGGCTCTGCTTTGTGTGTGCGCCTCATTGTGTGTGCGGGGGGCAGCGCCGGGGGAGCCCCCGCGGCGCCCACCCGGGCACCCCCCGATCCCGCCGCGCCGCCGGGGGTGCCCGCGGGGGCGGTCCCGCCGCCCCCTCCCCGTGCCCCGGGGGTGCCCCGCTCCCCTCCCGCTCCCCTCCCGCCGCCGACACCTGCAGCCCGGCGCGCCGCTCCCGGCG
This sequence comes from Chiroxiphia lanceolata, assembly GCF_009829145.1. Lineage (NCBI taxonomy): Eukaryota > Metazoa > Chordata > Aves > Passeriformes > Pipridae > Chiroxiphia > Chiroxiphia lanceolata. Next base: position 1,253,115 of record NC_045656.1, read on the forward strand.
GGCGGCGGCGGGACCGGGGCCGTGCCCCCCGCCCCGGCCCCGCATCCCCCCGCGCCGGGAGAGGGGACTTTGTGCGCGGGTTCCCCGGCGGCGCTTCCCTTCCCTCCCCTCCCACGGATCAAACTTTTCTCGCGCCGCCGTGGCCCGGCGGGGCCGCCCACTCGTGTCCGCGGGGCGGCGGGGGGGTCGGGCTGTGTGTGTGTGCGTGTGTGTGTATGTGTATGTGCGTGTGCGTGTGTGTGCGTGTGTGTGTATGTGTGTGTGTGTGTGTGTGTGTGTGTGTGCGTGTGCGCGTTTCCTCTCTCGCTCGTGGTGCGGAGTCGGGGGCGCCCGTCCTGTCGCGCTCCCTGCTGGCATGTCACGAGTGGGCCCCGCGGTGGGCGGCTCGAGTCACCCCCCCAGATGGTGGGGGAGCCCAGGCCGGGCCGGGCCGAGGGAAGCGTCGCCCGTGGGGCTTCTCCTCCCCCCGCCCGGGCCGGGCCCGACTCGCCGTGTCCCCTCCGCCCACCCACTCGCGACCGTGGGACCGCTGTCAGCCCGGCCGGGGCCGTGCTGGTGATGCTGCCGTGCGAGGGGAACCTCCACCCCGTGTGTTGGAAGGGCTTTGTTGTTTAGAACTTCTGATCCGGAGAAGTTTGCTGTGGCGAAAAGCGGATTTATTTGGGTTTATGTTGCACTGGAATCACAACTGGAACGATGGTGAACTGTCAAAACAAATGTGGAGGTGAAGCTGATTGTTTAACAAAAAAAAAAAAAAAATCTGTGTAGCTCTTAGGCTGTTTAAATATTTAGCCAGGAGTACTTAGTGGCATTTTCAGGTTAGTATTTTTTTCTTTTTTTTTCTTTTTTTTATTTTTGGTGGTTGTTTTTGGTTTGTTGGTTTTTTGGGGGTTTTTTTTGTAGCCTGATTTTGTCTTTGGTTACACCTGTGTCCATCCAGACTACAGCTTCTGACAGAGGCTGTGGTGTAATTGAAGGGAGGATTTGTTCACTCCAACAAACCTCCACATGGTTGGTGTTAGACTGGTGTATGCAATAACGAGCAAATGCTGAGATAATGTCCAGACTCAATTTATCCATCATTTCTCACCTGGTGAGCCCATCCACAAGTGTCCTGCTCAAACTAGACAGATGAAAAGTGTGAATACATATTTGTTGGCAAGAGTGCGTTTTGTATGCTTCTGTTTCGGACAAAATTCCGTTCTTCCTCAAACAAAGCCCCGGTTCATGTCATTAAGGGTTTTATGGAAATATGGACTCGAGATTTTGGCTGTAGTCCTTTTTGGAGGGGAAATGAAGAGCGAGTTTTATGGTCAGAACTTGGTAGGGTATTTTAGAGAATGTCTTTATTCTGTTTCACTTCTTATTTATTTTCCACTTGAAAATAATTGCTGCACTCTCCTCTCTTTGCTAAGCCAAGAATGGCTACTACTTGCATCCTCTCGTAATCCTATATCACTTAGAAGGAGTGCAGAAACATTACCCAGTTCTGTCAGCTAATATCACATTCAGATAAAACAATAGCTTGCACACTGAGACTTGACATACTTTTAATGTTCATGTGATAGGTGGCACATTTTGGCCTAACGATTTCATGCTGCGTTGAGAAATAATGTCACAAAATTGTTGTTAGGTGCTTTTTCCTGCAGCTCCATATGTATGTTGAGAAATTTGTTTCTGAGGATCAGAGGGAGATGAAGGTATCTAAGGCACAAGCCCAGTGTGGCAGGAATTACTGTGTGCATTGCGTGTAGCAGCCTCAAGTTTTTATTGTGATTGTTGTGTTGGTGAAGAGTTTGTGAGTGGCTGGTGGAGTGAGATATCTCAGCCTTGGTGAGATGTTTAGGTGTTAATGTGCTTGAGTTGAGACAAGAAGCCTTGGATGCTGTGAAGAGTTGTCCTGATACTTGCTCTGGGTCTACCCCCAGCTCGTGTGAGTATGTGGAGACTTTCCTCAGGTTCCAGAAGACACTTGCACCCAAGTTGTTGTGCATGTTAACAAGACTGTCCCAGCCCAGGCTTTGTGCCTGAGCTTCAGCCTTTTCTTAGGCTTAGCACAGCTGAAAGTGTGCAGAGACAGTGTTTTGTCTGCTTGATGTGAAAAACTGTGAAAAGGAAAGTGCAGAACACCTTCACCACTGAAATATCTAAACCCATGGCTCGGAAGAGGGGACAGAGGTAGGTGGTGGCTCGTGGAGGAGGGAACAGCCACTGTAGAGGGACAGGGCTGAGCTTTCTGCTTCTGAGGGCGCTTGTAGGGGTGTGAGTTGGCTGAGTGTGAGGTGTCACTCCAGGATCTTTTTATGCATGCTGTATCAAGTTGCAAACAGGAGCAAGAACTACAGCTTCACCTGTCCTCTACGAAATGCTTTTTGTTGGGGTGACTGAAAAAAAACAGCCTGTGTAAAATATGAGGTTGTGTGAAGCTCAAAGATGGCAAGGGGACGTGGGTGCTGCACAAGAACACACATCCCATGGCTGCTGTAGCCTCAGAAGGAGTCATTCAGTTTGTTATGGTTGTGTTGATAAAAGTTCCCATCCCTTGAAGCAAAACTTTAACCAGCTCCCACTCTGGGAACTGCTTTTATGTCCAGGTGTCAGTAGCCTTCTCATGCTTCTCAAGTGTAAAGTGGTGTGGAAACAGAGGCCATTGCTTATAGTCATCTGTCTCTGTGTTTATGGTACCCCATACCTTGATGTCTCTAATGTTTGTGTGGGGAATGCAGGGGAAGAGGGAGTTAAATGAAGACAGTGGTGTCTCGTGGATTTTTTTTTTCTTGAAGTGACAGTTGAGCCATTCCAGTGTCCTTGCAGACAGAGTGATCCTTACCTGGCCTTGAAAGACTTCTGTGTAGCTGTGTGCAATGTGGGCCTGGCCCCTACACTGGGGAGCATTTTGAAGCCTTGACCTTCAGAAAGCAGCCCTAAATCTGTAGGTAAGCAGCTGAGATGTGGTCCTGCAATTTGATCTGATTCACCAGATTCTCCCATGAGTGGCCTTGCTGGGACTAACAGCAGCAAGCTCTGTGGTTTACTCCAGAGCAGTTACTGACCTCCCCAGATCTCCCAGGCTGTGAAGGGAGGAAGGCACAGATGCTCTGTCCCCGTGTTAGTGTGACTGGTGGCTTGTCAAGCTGACTGCTTTGCCAGGCTTGGGGTAGCCTGTGCTGCACTGCTGGTGTGTTTGTTACCAACAATAATAGCGTGAGGTTCTCCAAACCCAGGTGGGCATTTTAGACACTAGTTTGACAGGGAAAGGTCATTTCTCAGAATGTGATAAAATCAGTCCCTTGGAGTGACTTTCTCTGTGATGTGCTCTGGCAGTGCTGGCAAGGAGGTTTCTGCAGAGCTCTGTGGTGAGGTGAGATTTCTCTGAGATGTTTGTCTCCCTCCTACCCCCTGGTGCGTAGGACTCCGGGCAGGAGGCTGACGTGACATGGCTGTTGACGTGCCATGGTGAAGATGGTTTACTGTGATGAGAAAGGAAATCTGACCTGAATGTTAAGATAGCTTAAAGCCTGGGAAGTACTTTGTGTTTCCTGAGTCAGCTCTGACCATCCCTATGGAGTAAGCAGTTGGTTTCAGGTTTTCTGAACACTGAGTAAGGTAATGAGTTTTTTTCTGCGGATGTTTGTTTAGCTTCAAATCAGGCAGTTCATCTGACAAGCCTGAAATGGGACACAGATATTTATAAAGCACAGATAGAAGTGGGGTAGGAAGCAGGGGGACTTGCATTTAAATGGGAATTCTTGTTTCATAAAACTGTCACAATTTCTCACTGTGCATTTGCTGAGCTAATTTCTGTTCAGCACACAGGCATTTGTCTGTTTTGAGACCATGCTGAATTATTGTCAGGTAAAGCCCAATATAATTAATTACAAATGAGAAATGCTGACAAATATTTGTCAAGGAGCTGTTTAATGAGCTTTAAATTCTGTTTCAGATGATTCCATCCACCTAGTGTAAATAATTTTTAAGCAATTGTTCCACTGCGTTTGTGTGATTTAGGCAGATGTTAGCTACGGCAGTTTTACACGTTGGACAGATAGGATGAGACTAGATGGAGTAAAGCTTAACAGCTGATCTGGTCTTTAAAATAGAGACACTACTGCTACACAAACAAAATGTGGAAGTAGCAGGCAGGTTAGAAGGTCTGTGGTGTCAATTGTGTGTCTGTGTGCACTGACAGCGTGGCTCAGAGAGCGCATCTGAATGCAGGAATTTGCTTTAATAACTGTGTGTGATACTCATCTCTAGGCACGGCCCACCGAAAATAGAAATAGCTTGGCTTAGTGACAGCAGAGGCTTTGAGCTGGACACCAGAATGGCTGTCTTGCTGTGTGTTTTTCCTCTCTAAATCATTCTCTTCTCACCAGTCGTCTTGCTGGCCTGATTAGCCTGTTTACTTAAATTCTTTGAAATTTCAAGCAAGTTTATTCTACCTTGTCTCTATCCCTTCATATTTCAAAAGGAATTTGATCTTCAAGACTTACCACAGCAGCATCATAACATGAGGTGTTTGTTTAGTGCTGTCAGCAAATCTTGGTGGCCCTTCTTGTGTTTATTAACTGCTTAGGTGCTTAGGTGTTTGTCCCAGTCTCTGTTTGCCCATGCAAGTCCGTAGATTTAGACCAGCAGAGAAAAGAAGGGAGTAACTAAATGAAGATATCTGGGGATGGGGAGAGGCATTAGGCTTTGTGTGACCCTGGAATATCATATGAAGTGGTGCATTTATTATTTCCACTGTGTATTTTAAGGAAACAGTGAATTGACCTGAGATCAAATTTTGAGATAACCTTGACAGAGCAACTGAATCTCTTGATGAAAACCCTCGGTGACCAGACCTGAAAAATAGCAACTCAAACTAAAAGTGGGACTGAAAACAGCAGGATGCATGTTCCACAAAGGGAACCTCTCTGGTGATGTTTGAAACCTATGTTGCTATCATTTGGGCATCTGAATACTTCAAAAATACTTTAAAATTACTTTTAAAAGCCTGGTACCTTTCTGGGAGGCAAAGCACACCTAACTCCCGTTGACTTCAGTAGCTGTTGGAGAGCTGCAGTTGTCTCTTTGTGCAGATAATGACCAAGGGCTGTGATTGTTGCATAAATATTCTTTTAAGCTCCTGAAGGTAACCATGTAGTGAAGGTGAGGATTTTTGCCATTCCCATAGGGGGTAGTAGGAGGCTCAATGGCCTTGAGTTGGAGAAGGAAGAGTTTAAACTATAAGGCCAAGATAAATGTGATTCTATTAGTCTCTACTGGCCCTGCTCTTTAAGATTAACATTAATGAGAAATACGCTGCATATCAACAGGACAGAATACACTCTTATCCATCATCCCCCTTGGCATCTCTTTTTCCTCCTATTTGGGGGAGCAAGTAAGCCCTTTCTCATTAAATATCTGGGGCCTCTGCTGGGATGAGGGAGTGTGAAGTCCAGGGCAGTGGTGGAGTCCCCATCCCTGGAGGGATTGAAAAGATGTGGCACTTGGGGACACAGCTAATGGTGGCCTTGGCAGTGCTGAGTTAACAGTTGGACTCCCTGATCTTAGAGGTCTTTTCCAACCTAAACAATTATATGACTCTATGATTTATAAAATAAGGGTAAAGGATCAGGAACTTGGAAGGAAAATGATCATTAGGGAAAGGCAAAAAAAAAAGGTCGTCAGACATCAAGAGTCTGAGTAATTGAAAGATCGAGTTACAACACTGAGATCAATAGAGAAATAGCAGGGACTGGATGGGAACACTGAGAACTAGAGGGGAATGTTGTTACCAAAGGTGGAAGTTTGAGGAGAGATCCATTGCTGTGATCCATGCTCCCTGGTGAGAACCCCGCTGTCAGTACCGAGGGGGAACACTCAACCAAATCTGTCCCTGCTTAAGAAGTCATTAATCCTGGTAACTTCAGGTGGGAGGAAGCAGAAAGATTCTTCACTCAGTGAGGATGATCCCCTCTTTCCTCTGTCCCTGCTACTATTTTTTTCATTTTTGTTTTTGAAGACTGTTTCTGTCATCTTGACTGGAAGACCCTACCCCGTTAAACCAGGGGTCTGCCCTGCAGCCTTGTAATTATCTGCAGCTAAATTAGAAGTTTAATCTTTGTTCTGAGCAACAATAAGTTGAGTCAGATAGGTTTTAAAAATAGCCCAAGCTCAAGTTTAGTGAAGTCTCAAATGCAATTAATAAGAAGGTAATGGAGTTAGGAAGTTGCAGGCTGAAATGTGGAAATGTTTAACTCTCAGTTTTCCTTCACTTGAACTGCAGTGTTGCCTTGGTTCAGTGAGGGAAAATTGCTTCCAAGTTTTTCTGTGTTCTTGTACATCATCCTTATGATTTGGTGTTCTCATTGGGGTTTGTCTCAGTACGTGCCACAAATTACAAGCTGTGCGCGTTTTTTTGTGTAGTCAGTTGTCATTTTGACTCAATGCCAAGCCATGGTGAAGACCACTTCAGAACATCCTAGTCCTCTAAACTCCTTTGTTATAAAATGGATATGAAAATCCACTTTGTAAGTAATGAGAAATGCCTAATGCAGGTAGGGATTTGTTTTGCTGCAACAGCAGAATAGGCAGTGGTGATTTGTCAGATCCTCAGCTCAGCTCTGCTGTGCTATTTGGCTTTAAATAGTGTGTTACCTTAATGTCTTGAGATTTTTCTCCTTGTGTCTTGGCAACACTGCTGCTGAAGTTCACACGCTCGTGTGGTGGAGAGAGAAGGTTTTAACCAAAAGGGTAAACCTTTAGTCTGGTAAATACTATAGGAAGGAGTTTTGGTTCTGTCATCCTCTGTGTAGGAATGGTAGAAAAAATCAGCAAAAGAAGCAGGTTGTCCCTTGGCCCTGCACATCCTTTTCTGCTTGTGAGGTTTTGCCTCGAGGTTTAATTTGATGGTGTTGCGTGACATGTGCTCCATGTGGGTTTATTAGGTGTGCATCTTGGTCCTGCTGATTTTAAAATCTCCTGACACAAAGACATGGGAGGTATGCAGACTGTGCTGATATCTGGTGTCCCCGAGTTCCTGGCTGTCTGAACTTTCAATTGTGTTATGCTGGCTGATGCACAGACCACTGATATGATTAATATCCCAGCACCAGATAGGAATAGTTATTCCACAGCCACGCAGGACTTCAGTTCTTTTCTCTCCAGAAATGGTCACCCTTTCATCTGTCTCACATGTGTTTGCCAGCTTCCTAAAGTGGAAGTTGCTTCTCCTCTAGAATCAGTGCTCTTATAAATTGTCTCTTTTTGTACTTTTATTTGGTAGCAAATGAGACTTAATGGTTTGGGAATAAAACCACCGTCAACCCATCCTCCCCATACACACGCAAACCTAGGCTTGTCCTTTGTTGGATGAGCTCATGAAAAGAAGCAAACATCTTCAGCCTTTGAGACAAGCCCTCTGTTGAGCATCATTTGAGTGAAACCATCTGAAGAGGTACTCGTGTGTTGTGGAGTAGTTCTAACAGTTGTATCAGACTTTAAAATATATTTTATTCTCCTGTGAAATAAATAGCAGTCAGATCCAGACCAAATTCATGAAAGTTTGTGAGAAGCCTTTCTCTGTCATAGGCTGACTGTGAGAGGAACACTGTTTTAGAGGGGAGTGTGTGACAGTGACAGTGCCTGGTGCAGATACCCCCTTACCTGTCGGTGAAATCCAGAGCCACTATCACCTTTTTCCCTACATGCAGGTAGGGGTTACTGTGTCCCTGGTGACCTATCCTTGGGGACCCTCCTGCAGGTTGCTCTGGATTATCCTACATCTGCTCCTAACTCACCCTCCTGGTGTAGTAAAGGCATTTTAATCTCTTTGCCTGTGAAGTGGAACCAATAAGACAGAAATTCTTGCCACCAGATTCTCCTGGACCACACCTGGGTGGCTCTTGGGTGTGGGAGAGGGGTGGCCCTGGGTATCAAACACATGTGGTGTAACTTCTCCCTCTTGGCAAGTTTTGACAGCCCATGTTTTGTTGTTTGCATACCACCTCCTACTGCTGAGACTTAGATGAGCTACAAACATGGTGATGATTGCTCAAAGCATTGATTTTTATTTATTTTCACTCTGGAAGTCCTAAGTGGCCTGAGACCTTTCACTCAGAGGATCTGCCTAATTTTTTTTTTGGTTGAGACATCTGCTTACGTGAGTGGTGGGAATGGAGGAGAGGTGGCCAAAGGACCTGACTTGTTGCCCTAAATGGGGTTGTCCAACTGAGGGGGTGCAGGCTCTGTTCTTCACCTGGCTCCTGACAACTTCTGTCACCTTCATCTTGGCCTCTGCAAGTCCAGGTGCTTAGAGCTGTATGTCTTCAGAGGGTACCATGGATGTCTTTCAAGGGTACTTCAGAAACTGGCAGCTGGTGCCCAGCTTCCAGAATGCCCAGGGCAAGGAGCTGGGAGCTGCTGCTGTTGCAAGAGCTGCTCTGCAGATTGCTCCAGAGCTGGCCAGATGTGTCCAGTGGCTGGGCATGGTGTGACACCCATCAGAGCGGGCACTGATGGAGGGCTGAGGCATTGAAAGTGGTTTTGATCTCCAAGAAGAAGGCAAGTGAAGAAGTGCTGCTGTTGGGGACGATTTATGTTGTAACTCTGTTAGTATTGTGGGTTTTAATGCATGTCAAGGGCACTTTGACCTTTGAGTGGAATCTCTTGGTGTGAATTTGTGTCTTTTCTCCTCTCTCTTCCTCCTTTAAAGAAAATTCAAAATAAATATTGAAAATCAAAATCGTCTGTTTTGAGGGGACCAAAATGCCTCTCTTTATTTTATGGGATTTGGATATTACTGAATGACTAAAACTTCTAGTAATTTTTACTGTCTATCTATTGTGCTTGTAGGCAGTGACTCTACGGAAAAAATAATAAAAATGCAATTGATGTGGCTCAACAGCTGAGTCTGCTGGACTTTAAGAAAAAAAAAGGGAAAAAAAGTAATTTTTAATGAGTTCTAGGATCAGAAAGATACATCTGGTGGATGGATTTGCCAAGTTTTCAACCTCAGAATGTGTATTGAAAAACTCAGTGAATTATGTAGCTACAAAAGTGGATCTTTGCATGTTTATAAGACCTCAGTGCAATCTTCTTATATTTGCCTAATGACAAACAGACATTCTTACAGAGGCACAGGCCAGAAGGACACATGGGCTGAAATGTCTCTGTAAGCTGATAGTATTTGTATTGGGGTGCTGCTACTAGTGAAGGAATTTTAGAGGATTCGTTAAGTATAGGGGGAAAAGTATTTTGGTATTGGATGAAAGAGAAGAGGAGGAAGGGGAATGGGAGTGGGTAGAGAGGAGAGGGAGCACTGCAATTTTAAATGTACATGATGTGTGGGCTATTGTGCCTCCACTGCTGAACCAGAAAATTTATAACAACTGTTTGTCATGTGTGTGTATTTATAGCCATTCACATAATGAAGAAGTTTCATGAGGTTGTAATAACATATCAAGATGGATGTAATTAAAACAGAAGCAAATTGACACCTCTAGATTAAAGGCAAACTCTAAACTAATACACCTGTATGCTGTCACTTATGTATTAGTTGTCTGGGGCAGTCTGCCAGATATGCAAATAAAAGGACATTGGCAAATTTCCTTGGATATGTGGTTATGAAACATCCAACTTTTTAATCGTTTACTTAGCCCTGCTCAGGTTTGGAACAAGGGTAGGATTTAATGGTTTGGTATCACCTCTGCTTTGTGATGGGAAAGGGAGCTAAAGGATACGGGGTGAGGGGGAAGGAGAAGGGGAAATCCAGAGCAGGGGCTGCTGTTGTTTACAGTGGGACCCTTCCCTTGGGAAAGGGGTGTCAGCTGCACCATTTCAGATCTGCCTCAACTCTTGAAAATCCAGAGGACTAAAGAGTCCTTGACATTGGTCTCTGTAGCATTGGAGTGCAGTTATAAATGCTTTTGAAAACTGCCCTATAACACTTGGGTTTGGTTTTGTGGTGCTGCAGGTGACTGGGGTGGCCACTAAGGAAACTTCTGAAATTTATAGTTGCACCAATTTGGTGTAAATTGTTACTAGGTCTGTTAAATGGCTATAACGTATCTTAGCAGTTTTCTGTAACAGTATTTTTCAACTTATTTGAATTTGCAGAAGCCTAAAATGTTTCCAGTGCAGTTGTGGACATCCACTTCAGCCTGGGGTCAGTAGATTTGCTCTCGAAATTAATGCTCAGTCTGCAAAGTGCTGATGTAAAATAGACTGGTGGTATGGAGTAGGAAGGCAATTATTTGCCTTGTTATTTCCAGGGCTGTGAATCAAAGTATCAGCCTTGGTTTTGGGTAACTTGCACCCCAGATAACCTGCATTCCCTTAAATGCCCTGGGGATGGAAACAGGTGTTAATGTGGCTTGTGAATAACCCCATGGCAGGTGATGGGGGTTTTCTGGTAAAACCCTGAAGTTGGTACCTCCAGCTCCTCCCCCCTGAGTGTGAAAAGTCCCACCTTTTGTGGATTTGGTGGCATTTCCTCAGATGGTTGCTCGGGTTAGTAAAACTAGTTATAAGCACGTTGATGCTGCAGCAGGTCTGGAGAGCTCAGTGAAGCCCAAAATTCTTGAACTCAGTTTTCAATTCAGGCTTGAAGTTCTTTGCCCCAGTTGGGGATGAACCAGAAGAAAATCCAGCTGTGAGCTGGAGTTCTGCAGAGCGGGGGCTGCTCAACACACCGATTTCCAGAGAGCTGACTGCATAAAAGCTCCAACAGGCATGTTGTGTTAGACTTTTTCTAAATTAAAGAGACTCCTTTTTTAGTACATCTGGACATTAAGGATCAATCATTGAGGTACGTGGCTTCAAAGTGATTTCAAATGGTAGGATTTTTGTCTTCAATATTTCAACAACTTTTCTTCCACCTTTAATCTTTCATGAGCGGAAGCTTCAAAAGATAATTAGTAAAACATGCTTTTATCTGCATTTATCTCAAAACATGATTAATTTTTTAACTGCAATTACAGCAATCATTTCAAGTTTACTCTATATTAATGAGTAAAGGATTTTTTTTTGAGAGAACATGAGCCTAAATATGGCTATAGTGGCCGAGTTGAAAGGTGCATTTATGAGTGTGCTTTTGTTTTCATTGCTGGGGATTGAATTTCCGGGTCCAGGAAGTAATATTTCACATGGATTAAAGTTTTTGAAATGCTTTTGCCCAGCTTCACAGGATCATTTTGAGGAGCTGACAATGATAAGAACTGGATCATGCTACTGAATACCCAGTTCCAGGTTTCCCTGTTGCTGATGTTTTTTGCTCTGTGCTGTGCATGTGTGACTGGCAGGATATCCTCTGCTTGCTGCCCTTGGCACTGAAATGTAAGATATACGATGCAGCTGGTTTATTGTTAATGAATTGGCAATGAACTTGTAAATTTTCACCTTTACCGTTTCTCTCTTTGTTACAGGCAGCTTAAGGCATTTTTTATTACTATGTCACTTCTGGGAGAAAGATGTTCATGTCTGTTGCTGTCTTTATTTCTGGTACTAATGTGTGTAGGTCTGTCCAACAGCTGTCCTGCAGCCTGGATCCCACCTGTAGGTCCAGGGTGCAGCCCTTCAGGGTTCTGAGCACCTCCTGTCTGTCTGGTTGTTTTTCCTCTCTGGCTTACCCCAGAGCCCCTAGAAAACTGTGCCACTGGCACAGAGATATCACAGAACAGGGATCCATCCCAGAGCCCCCAAAAGCAATGGACCACTGCAGGGGATTACTGAAAAGCAGCACAAGTAAACCTACTTTTTGCTAGAGTACAGCTTTTGCATAATTTTGCCGCGTGAAGGGTGTTCCGCAGCCCTGGCTCCTTTTTCTCCCTCAACAGGAGGGAAAGATTTTGGGCTGGAGCTGCAGTTTCACTGCTCTGTGCCTCCCAAGGGACTGGGCTGCTGGGTGTGGCATGGCCCCAGCTACCACAGCGAGGTAAACAGAGCAGGCATCTGAAAAACTGCAGCTCTCAGAAGTGTAAGGACGTGAGTTTTTGGTTTTGTTTTTCTGGTTTAGGTGGTTTTTTTTAGTTTCCTTCATTTAGGCCCTGGTCTTGGATGTCAGAGAGGATTTGGAGTAAGCCTGCACAGCCTTGGTTCATATCTGATTTTAACTGCAATCCCTTCTAAATTAGGATTGCAGTTCCCCTGCCCTGTGGTCCCCGGGGAGGTGGATGGGCCGGCAACTGCAGCAGTGAATTGGGCAGCTGCATAGGAGAGCACGCGAGTGTATAATCAGATTTCTGATAAACCCAGGTCTCTAAGTCCCTTGAATGGGCAGCTTTGCTGTGAATGGCCTCGTGAGGTCTGCTGTGGCTGCTCTCTTTGTTTGGTACTCTGACAAAAAAATTGCTCTGGTATCCTTGTTGGCATATTTTTACATCTGTTATCCATATTTTGGATTTGTTCTGGCTGCAGTCTTATTTTGTTTTGCAAAATCTACCTGGGATTGGGATGGAGATATATGTTTGCTAAGGCAGATTTGGAAATTGCGTTGTTGAAATACAGCCCATATGGGCCATTGTAAAATGGTTACTGCAGCATATAATTGCCTTCACAATGATGTGCTTTGTCATTTTCCTTCCATCTTCAAAGAGGCACTCCTGTAGTCTGCTGACAGCAATGGTGGTATTAGAAAACATATGGATTTGTAAAGGCATTAAACTGTCTTTAGTTCAAGGATTAGATTACAGTGTTAGAGTGTGGGTCACCACATTTTCGTGTGGGTAGGCTGCACTTGACTGTGTCGGTTTATGTTATAGGTTAGGGAAGAGTTTGTTTGTTTATTGAAGGTATCTAACATAATATCCCTTCCAATACACGGGGAAGGAGGTATCTCTTGTGCTGCCGTACATGGTAAGAAGCTGCACCTCAGTCCCAGGGCCGTGGCCCCACCTCACCCTGCATGGGCTGCAGGGCTTGGTCAGGGCTCACCATCCACACTGACAAGACTTCTAAGACATCTCAGTGGGAAGTGCCAGTTACAACATGGAAAAATTTGCAGAATGTAAACTCCACAAAATTGGCTTTGAATCTTTAAGGGTGTTTTTTAAGTCCTCCATGCTGGGCTCTACTCTGAACATTTTGGGTACTTGTTTTGTGTTCACATACAAAGGAGCTGCCCAGCTCCACACATTTCAGTGTATAGGGCAATCTGTTCAGCTTTTACCTTTTTTTCTGCCCTCACAGTTTCAGGTGTGGATTTTCTAGGGTGGATTGGGAGTCTGCAGTTATCACAGTGAGATGCACATGGCATAGATGTGGCACACAGCCTCTCTCCAGCCTGGAGTGATGCTCATGTTCTTTACACCATTCAAAGGGTAAAACTAGAGAGTGGGAGGGATAATACACATTAAGATCCTTCTTCTGTAGTTTTGTTATTGTTTTTGTCTTATTTTTTCTGCTCTGCCCAGCTGGGACATTGAGGCAGATTGGGGCTTGGCCCATGGCCACCTTCACCCTCATCACGTGCACTTGCCATTGTGTTTGGGTTTGCTCAGGTCCCTTCCAAAACAACTCCTGATATCTCTTGACCTTCAAACACACTCTTTTAATTAAGATGCCGAGCTGGTCCTTGGGAGACATGGGCTGGTTTCTGTGTAAGCACAGTCATCTTCCATAACCTTGAAGCAGTCACTCCCTTCCCAGTTCAGCACGGCCGTGTGAACACCTGCTTTGGGACTGTGCTGAGTAGGGATGGATTGGGAGTTGGATTCATGTGTGTGCTCAGGGGAGGTGCTGCATCCAGGCATGTAGGTTTGGGTCTCTTGACTGAGAAGAGCATGTGTATGGGGACAGTGGTGATGTGTGAGGTAGTATTTAGTGTGAAGCCAAAATATGTGCTTAAGGATCACCTTGAGCTGGAGCGTTAGTTTTGCTGTAGCTGAGTTTTTCTGTCCACAAAATGGGTTTATTAATACTGTCCCTCTTCAGAGACTGCCTGGCTACTTAATTAGCATCTGCAGGATGCTCAAATAGTAAGTGGTTAACATAAAATATCGACATAATTTTCCTGTAGGACTGCAAAGGACCAATGCCTGTACGTGTGTAGCAGGGACCTGGCTAGAACACCTATTTAAATAACTGAAAGCACTTTTGTTATTTTCAACCACTTTTTAAAACAAAGCTATAATTTTATTTATATTTTATATAAAGCCTTAAAATTGTTGGCAACAGTCAATTTTGTTAAGGAAATCTGATGTGAAGGGTAGCACAGTGAAATTCTGATAAATGCTTTATCTTTCTTTATTCTGTTAGGATTTTTAAGTGTGTAAAAATTGGTGTTGCTTAGTTATGGCTTGCTTCAGTTTCAAGTCACTTGCAACATTATCTGTCCCAGCTGTGGTGGTTGTCAAGGCTATTTATGGTAATATCTTTCCTTAAATCCATTGCAGAAAAGGGAAGAAACTCTCATTCTGCCTACAAGAAATGTTAAAGGATGTATTACTAACTCTGGCAGCTGTGACTGTGATAAACAAATTAGGTCTGTCATTAATGCCAGGGTCTGCAGGTGTAATATGTCATAAAACTGGTATATCTCTGGTGCTAGCTGGCCTATAAAAATAAATAAATACTGGGGATTTTTAATCCTCATTTAACAAATTTAAGAGCAAAGCTGCTTTATGATAAGGTTTGTGTAAGGTGAACACCAAATTCATGTATATGGTGTGTGTTTGCAGCAGACAGTGCAGAAATGAGAAATAAACGAAGTCCAGTGAGAAGCTCCCACTGATATTCCCAGATTTTTCAGTGGGCCCTTGTCAGGCCTTTATTTGAGGATTCATTTATGCAGATGTTTAAATCAGTCCCTCTTAAAGAAAGTGCTTGACTATGTTGTTAAAAGCCATAGCACAGGGCGCTTAAAATCTGCTGAAGTGCAGGCAGGGGTGGGATGTTATAAGGTATATACAGAAAATATCTTTAATGTGAAGCTTCCTAACAGTGACTTGTTTTTAAACAATAGTTTATTTTGAGGGGAAGCTCGGGAGAGTGGCTTGGGGTTGGTTTGGGGCCTTCAGGAGGTCAAGCCTGGTGGTAAGACAGCTCCTGGAGCTGCAGGGCCAAGGAGCCTTCCAAACTCTGCCTCCTGGTTCAGCTCAGCGTCATCCCGTGGGATGCAGGACATGGCCATGTGCTGGAGCATCCCTGGCCATGCTGGAAAAGCCCCAGCAGGCAGCTTGGCTGGGGGACCACCAGTAACAGTGGGACTGAAATAACTAACTGGCAGGAGCCTGAGTTTGTTGAAAGCTTTCATGTTTGATGTTTGCTGTGCCCTACCTGGTCTGTGTCTGCAGGGAGGATGTTGCGTGAGTTTGGATTCGAGCACAGGTCCCGGTCTGGGTGTAACACAGTGTCAGTGGAAATCCTGACAAGCTGAAGTCTCTGCTGAATGGGACTGGATTTTACCTCTGCCTAAGAGAAATGGTGAGCTTTGCAGCTCTGCTTGCAGGAAGTCCTGGTAATGACAAGTCATCAAGATTTCCCTGGCAAGTGGCATTACTTTGGGTAATTACTTTGGGAAGCTTCTGAGAGGGAGCTTCCTCCTCTCCCTGGGGCACACACCTTCCCATCCAGCTACATATTGTTGCTTTCTCCAGTACCAGCTAAACAGGTGGCAGGATTCAAATCACCACTCCCTGAATGGAGTTTGCTCTCCACAATAGCTCACCAGAGGCCTGTTTTGTTACAGAACATTGATTAAATAAATATTCCTATGCATACAAAAGAGGAGGAATCTGTTACAACACTCTGCAGTTATTTTTCCATTAATGGCAAGGAGCTCTCTCTAATTTTCCTGCTCCTTTCAATCTGTTTCCCTGTCACCCTCCCTTCCTATCACTAGTAATGCCTTCAAGTACATGAGTAACATACAAACAGCTCACATTCCCTCCAGTTCAGCTCTGGGAACACCTTAGCTCCAGCTCCCTGTGCTTTAGGAAATCCCCCTGGCCCATGCAGGGCAGAATTGACTGCTCCATGTGTGTGTTTTTGTTTAACTTGGTGTTTCATGTTCCATATCAGTATTCCTTGTACTAACTGACTTCCATTAACTTACATAGCAGCAGTTAAAAATACAATTTTGCAATACCAGCATCTTGCATAATATTCACAATTGGGGCAGAATATTTGACTTCTGAAGATCATCTTTTTTCTTCCATGTTCCTCTGTGACCCTGGTTTTTAAAATCTTTGAGGCAGACATTACTGCTCCGTGGTCTGTGCTGATGGAGGTGTGTGTATGTTCTGGAAGAACAGCACCTCATACTCAGATCGTGGCAGCCAAAGGCAGCTCCACTGCAAGCAGCAGATCTGATTTGGTATAAGATGGTGCCATCTGAAAATAAATATAGGGTAAAGGATTGACACAGGAGGAAAAAAAACCTCAGCAGATATTTGTCTTGAGAAAGAACTTTTGATTGAACAAATGTCTGGCACAATAAATGTGGAGTATAAGGAAATGCCAGGGCTTTACTTTGGCTCTGCACTGATGTGATAGAGATAAAAATCCACCCCAAAGAGAGTAACTGAAATTTAGCTTTTTTGGGGGGGGGAGGGGTTTCCCAGGCAAGGATATCTGTTACTTGGGAAAACACAGGAGTCAGCATTTCTATACCATCATTTTTCTTATACATATTTAGAGCTGTTAAATCACAGAGCTGTTTCTCTAGAGAAGTAAATTGTGCAATGTATTTTTTAATGTTAAAGACCATAAATGAAGCCTCCTTTCATTATGTTTGTATTAAAATACTTACCGGAGTTGGCTAGATTTAGGATCAGGGTTGGAGAAATACCTGTTTGGATAAAGCTGATCATCTGGGCTCTCTCTGAGGGAGAGCCCTCACCCTCTTTCCTAAGCTGGGGTGGGATTGCCATGGTTGAAATGAAGCTGTGCCATCACTCTCTGCTCTCCCACTGCTTTGTGTGGCTGTTGGTAAGAAAGGACTGGCTGTGGAAAGCTGTGGCAGAAGCCCAGTGTCTCTGCTCTTGCTTACCATGGGCAGTTAGTTGGAAGTGACACCAACCTGAGTTTAATTCTAGTTTTACATTGCAACAACATGCCAGCTGTTCCCTGTATTCTTCCATGACACTGCAATGTAATTATTTTTTTGTTATCTTTCAAGATGTAATTTTATGTTGGTGTGCTTCCCCACTAACCCTTTGGCACAGAAAATGTGTAGCTAATTCATTTTTCCAGGAACATGAAGAAGCAAGGGAGAAAAAATCTCAAATCCTAGGGCCAAGTGGCCGTGCTAAAGGCGGCTGAGGAGGGATGTTCAGGGTGGAAAGGCCTCGTCTCAGACAGTCTGAAAGCCACTGGGACATGTGCAGTGATTAATGGTGTCATTGCTTTCAAGCTTCATCAAAAGGTTTCAGTGTAAGAGTTTCTAAGGAATGCTGATAGTCACAGGAACCTATCAAAGGGTACAGAAAATATCAAATGAGCAAGCAGGAATAGGAGTTAATTACTGAACAGTGATTACTCCGATATAACCAATTATTGGATCATTAAATGTTTATTACCTTTTTTATGCCCCTTTCCCTCATAAGTGCAGTTTTTTCCTGATAGTATTAGAAAAAGGGTGGATCTAATGCATGAAAAGCCTTTTCAAAACCTAGGAGTTATTAAAGACCACCTCACCTCACCACCTGACACACTGTCCTGCTCGCCCTGCCCTCCCTTGCTCTGCGGGTTTGGGGTCAGGTGCTGTGAACCCTATTTAAAGGCCAGATTATCTCAGTTCTGGAGGGCAGTGCAGCAGCAGGAACAGGGCAGAGGCTCCATGGGATGTGGCCAGCAGGTTCACTGCTCTTCAACATGGGGCTGGGTTCCTGCCTTCTGCTCCCACTGTAAGTGGTTGGTGGCTTTTGTGTCCGTCCGTCACCCGGAGGCTCTTTCTGGGGCTCCCCAGTTCCTAAGGATGGAGGGGAATAGTTTTTAGTTCCCATGGGCTCATAGTATCTGTTCCTCTCCAGTCACTGAACCTTTCTGAAGAAAGAAGAGTTTCCATTGCAAGGTTGAAATAATGCCATTTGAAAGCAAGACATAAACCCTGCGCAGGTCTTCCACTGGACATCTGCGAAGTGAAAAATACCATCTTTTCAAGCTGAATGCAGTTATTTTGGATGACATTTGAGGGTTTAAAATGTTAAAGCAATTTTTTAAAATACAGCTATTTGTGACTTTTGTTGATGATCCTTAAATGTTGAGTTGTTTAAGCTCTGTATCTTGGGAGAAGTAAGGGTCGGGGGGGGGAGGGGAAGAGAAAAAATTCTCTTTCTCTGTCAGTAGTGGGTTTTGTGTCTCTGATGTGGGCAGAGTGAAACCAGGGAAGCAGCCTGGGGTATGTCTGTGACCATCACCAGATCTGCTCAATAACAAATTCATCTCTTTCTGAAGCATTTGGTGTGTCTCACCCTCACCTGTCACCATTGCCACTTCTCAGCAGCCACGTCGGTTTTATCTCGTGTACACTGTGCTTGTACAATGGGGAAAGTTCTCATGAGGCAAATTTTTCTGTGCCTTTTATTTGTGAGTTATTTAATCGGTTTTATGAACTTTCTTAGGGAATTATTGTTTTTTTACTTAATACCTCCCTTTGCCAATTTGGAAGCTTCAGCCATTTTTGAGCTAAACTTTTAGTCAATCTTTTTTTTTTATTCATCATTTTTTCCCCTTCTTTTCTTTTCCCCCCCCTTAACATAATCCTACCTGGACCTTCCCTCGCAAATGTGGTTTTCAGTTATCATCTCTGACATCTAAGCCCCAATGGAAGTTGATGGGGAAGGTCATAGGGAATGTACAGCAAAGACTGGAACCAGGAGGCTGTTTGCAGCTTTGTGTTATTCCTGTAGGGGAAGAGGAGGAAACTCTGTTAAACCACACTCTCCGTGCTCCTGGGCGTCTAAATTACTGTGTTCACTGCACTGCTGTGTCCAGTCAGTTATGTGGCAGTTGGGATTTTGCCCTTTTTGGAAGGACTCTTCCTCCTCCTGACAGGTTTTTCTGTAACCCTTCAAAGGAGAACTTTATTCTGGGTTTGTTTGTCTACTTTTCTTTAAAAATAAATAAAAATAGAGAAGGTTTACTTCGCAGAGCAAATATTATGCAGGTCACAGCTTCCTCCTGTGCATGAAGATGATTTTGTCTCTGCAGTGCAAGTCTGTGGAGTCAGGACTTGTCAGAGATGCTTAAGGATGTGTCGCTTGTGGGAACCGACAGCCCCACACAGGCACCTATGTTAAACACCATCACTCTGAAAATCCAGCAGGAAACTGCTTCCTCCAGCAGTGAATCACAGCGGTGAATGGTCCCTTTAATCTGCTGCAGTCACAGTTTGGGGTTCCAGGCTGGTCTGGGGGGCTCGGTGCCCTGGTTTGGGGCTGCTGCAGCTGCGAGAGGCACAGCCAGGGCACTCGAAGCTCTGCTCGCAGGCACATCTGTGATTATCCCTTTTTGACAGCCTCTGTGCAAAACAGTAATAATAATGAGACGTCCCTCAGGATTTCCTTTTAATAACTGAACATACAGCAGCAGTTGTAAACTGTCTTGGTAATGTCACAGCCCCTCTGAGAAAGGTGAAGGGCAGAGGACCTCCAATGGCAGGCAAGGATCTGGGAACATGGCAAAAAACAAGGTGTCCTGTGTTTTAGATCCTGTACAAAAATGTATCGTGGTTGCAAGGCCGTGGGGGATGAGTCAGTCTCCAGGACTGCTACAAATGTTAGATTTCAGAGAAAGGTCAGCCAGGAACAAGGTCAGAACAAGCCCGATGCTGGGAGCGCACGGCGGGGCTGCGAGGCGCAGATAAAGGTTAATGCTGGCAGGAGTGCAGCCTGTGGTCAGCTGGCTGTGGAGCAGGGGCTGGGCCAGCACATAATGAGGAGGGTTTACTCTAATTCTATTATAATGTATAATTAACTAGCATAATTGATAGCAGTTTTCCCTGTGTGTCTATGGGTGTGTGTACATGCACATACAGTCTCGTTTTTGGCTGTTGTGGGATTGCACCGTGTGCCCTGAGCCGATGGAAACTGGCCAGGGGCTCCCCAGGGCTCAGGCTCAGCCTGTGGATGTGGAGGGGGAACATTGTTTTCAAGAGCCTGTATTTTCTCTGCTTCTGGAATTAGACATAATATCTAGGTGGTGCCCTGGATAAGGCAGATTTCCTTCTGATAGAGCTCTGTGGTGCTGAGAGCTGTGAATGAAGCTTGTGTTTGAAGGAAGAGCGAGGGACAGGTCTTTCTGGGTTGTTTGCACCTTTTATTCTCAGTATCCCTGTGAAAATAAAGAGCTTGAACTGAATTTTGCCTTTGTGATCATCTTTTGTACAGGATAAGATTCACACTTTGTTATTATGCAGAGACATAAGCAAATTCTTGTTTCAGATGCACTGGGGATTTTAATTTTCATAGGGCACTAAGATGACAGACCATTGTGGTTTCCTCTGCTCTTCCTTTGCAGGGCAAGGAGCGAATAAGCAAAATCTTCCACTGCCCCAAATCAACCCCAAACCAGGCTGCAGTGCTCGCCTGACCTGGTGATGTTTTGGGTTTTGTTGGGTTTTGGACAGGTGGGGAAACCTTTGCTGTGCCATTGATGGTGGATGCCATGAACTAACCTGGCCCATCTGATGTAAAGTTAGGCTTTACCTCCATGGCTGATGTTGCTGGATTGCTGGAAGCCTTGTTGTAGCTACTGTTACATCCTTGATGCAGTGTGAAAACATCAAGGAAGAAAACTTAGGGTTTTTTTCTTGAAAGTGTTGTGTGATTTATCTTGATGTCTGTTTTGCTTGTCCACTCTCTGGATGTTGCAGAGTACAGTTGTGGTAGGACATTGCTATTTATTTATTTTTTTTCTTTCAGTATCTGGCAATACACATTTTTCAATGTTAATGCAAATAACCCACTTCTCCATTCTTAATCCCTTGGGATGGGAAACCTAAAGGCCATATTCTTCTTTGAGAGGGGGATTTACCCTTCCAGCTACATTAAATGTTAGCTAGAAACATGTGGCTAAAGGCTTCTGAATACTGAGCTGAGACTCTTCTCTTGAGGTTCTGGTTTATTTGGAAATTTAATTTGTAATTTTTTTTTTCCTATCAAAGGTTATGCAACACTTTAAGCCTCAGATTTTAGGTCACTCTGCCTTTTAAAGCCAGATCCACCTCATCAGTGAGAAGGCTCCCTGAGGACTGCAAAAGGCTCAGGCTTAGTGTTATCCAGGAAAAATGTGTATAATAGGTGTATTATAAAGTGGTAGGTAATGTAACCCCCGTCTGCTCTCCTGACGAGTGCAATGGGAACCGTGTTGCCGTACGGTTGCACGCACTTAAAGTCCTTTTTGACAAAATAATGCTAATTGCCCTGGGCTGAACGATGCCAGGGGCTTAGAAATACCTGCCAGTACTCATAGAGGGAGCCAAGAAAAGTCAGGTGGAGAAATCAGGGAGATTGGCTCTCATGCAGAGTTTGTTTCTGAGGCACTGCTAAATCTAGTGAAGGATTAATACCAAAATAATCCTGCTTGTCCAGGAAACTCATGACAACATGAAGGTTTGAGATCAGTGTGATATGCTTTAGAAGGAGTGTTGTAATAAATTCGCCACTCAGCAGAGATAGAAACCAATTGCAATTCATCCTACATCACATCTGAGCTTTCCTACAGTTTGTTTCCTGTTCCAGTGATATGAAAGATCCCATTCCACTTCAAGTCTAGCATCATTTCGGTGCCAACTTCCACCAGAATCCGTAAAAATGCTCCAAATCCAGCAAAAATCCCCCTATTGCTGAAAATCAATTCCTCTAACCATTTGAAGAGTCTCATCCTGGATCTAGGTGGTCTGTGCCGTTCTCTGGTGCCGTTAGGATTCTGGTTGCAGAAGTTACATGGAAATGGGAATGGGAGTAAGGTGGCACTTGGGAGGCTAGAGGTGTTGTGGGTTGTTGTTTTTAAAAAAGGCTGGTGACTAGTCACTGGTGAATGGTGACTGCCTAATCTTTTGCCAGTACATGTGCGTGCTGGAAAATCTCAGCTGCATTTTTGGTGCTTGTTTTCCTGTTTGTAATCAGCTGTGTTGAGATGCTGTGGTGTTTTGCACTGTGTTGCACCCAAGCCATGTAAATGGGTGTGGGGCTGCCACAACTTCTCACCTTGTGTTCAGGGGTGCTGAGGCTGATCCTGTCACCCACCCCCAGCCTGTCCTCTCTCTCCAGCCTCACTGCTGACCTGAGTGGGGCTGGAGTTTTCCAAGCATTTTGCAAGATGCTGAGCAGTTGGAGAATGCATAATACATGGGAACAGGACTTCTTTCTTTGGAACCTGTTTCCCTTATTTGTCCTCGAGTGCTCTGAGTGGGAGTTGGTCCATGTCTCCTGTAGGACTGTACCCATGAGTCAGGACTGTTTGGATTTTGGGTGAGCCTGTGGCTTCAGTGGTGCTGCTTTTACCATGCTGAGAGTGACCATGGGCATGGTATGTCCTGCTCACCATCCCTGCGTCCACTTGTCTCCAGCTGCCTGCACCCCGTGCATCTGCAAAAATAACCCAGAGCAGGGTCCCTTGTGCCCCTCTGGCTCAAAAGAGGACCCCAGCAGGTGCCTGGGGAGTGGACTGGGATCTCAAACACTGGGTCATACCTCCAGGGCTCCGTGGTAGAGGTGCTGGATGTGTGGTGGTGAGGGCACCTGCAGTGGTTAAGGATCCAGTCAGCTTCACTCCTCTCCAGCAGTGGAAAGCTTGCTTTCCCGAAAAGCACTTATGTTTTTAAGCCATTTATTTTCTGTGGCACTGAGTCATTAAACATTCCTGCTTGTGTTCTGTTGTTTTTACCCTCTGTAGAAGAGGAGGGAATTTATTCAATGTCTCAGTCCAGTAATGGAGGGGCTGAGGAGGTGCTTGACTGCCTGACTCGCAGGCAGAGGCACAGATGTTGCTGCCTGTGACATCTCTGTGGTGAAGTGGGATGTCAAGATCTGAGATCCTCTTCCACTTAGTGTACAAGAGCACTAGAACAATAGGAAACAGAAAGCAGCCCTGCACCACAAAAGAAACCAAACCAAAACTCCTCTGGCTAAAGGTATATTTTTAATGTTATGATTAATTTCAGACAGAAATTGGATGACACACTTTATCTGATTGTTGATGGATCTGTTGGGGTCAGAGGAGTTATGCTGGTTTACACCAGCCTTGTATGTGATCTTCCTTTTTTTTGTGTATGTGTGTGTTTTTTGTTGTTTTTTGTTGTTTTTTATTTCATTCCAACTGTGTTCACAACAGATGGTGATTATTATGTTTGTTCAGATCAGTGAATATTAAGAAACAAAAAAAAGAGAGCCAAGACAAAAAATTACAAAAAATGCCCTTCTACTCAATAGAGTCACCCAAGGTTCAGCTGTAGCCCCTGGGTTTTCATTTGGACAATGTTAAATTATAGTAACTTAAATGGAATTTTTATGAGCAATTGTTTTGCCATGAAACAAGATCTCCCATGGCATTGACCCAGGCAGATATGTGCCCTCTGGACATGCCAGCCAGCTCTATGGGCTGTCCCTGCTCTGGTGGGACACACTGCTGAGGGGGGAGATGTTGCCTGACTGGCAGGTGCCCTCAGGAGCGTCTGGAGCTGCTCCTCACCTTGCCCTCCTGGAAAAGACACTTGTTTATGAAGCAAATATTTTAGTAGCATGAGAGATTTAAAAGCACATGAAAATAAATTGAGACAGAATCCAAAATAATCTGTTGGTGTAAATGGGAATATCAGAAATGAGCGATTTGGGGGTTGAGAGTGAGAGTGGAGGAGATGGATACGGGTGGCAGTGGGAATAGGAGAGCTCCATTTCCCCCTACACACAGGTGTAAATGCCATTCTCCAGCATTTCCTCCTGAAATGTTCACTCTTGGTCTTTACTGTGTTTTCTTTACTTTCTGGTTTTCCCTCAGCAAAGTCTCCTGTGCCAGGATCTGCCCCTGGGGCGTGAGGATACACAGATAATCACTGCTGACATCTCTCCAGAGCTGCCCTCGGTGTTTTTTCCAATGGTGCAGAGCACTGCCAGTCTCAGGGAGTGAGGCTTCCTTTTGGAGCAAGTGTTCCCTTTGGAGTGAGGGTTTCCTTCGGTGCAGTAGCTTTGTTGCTCTTGTAAAGGCTAAAGCATAGTCCTTTGTGATATTGGAGAGATGAATGAGCCATTTGTGGCCAGCCTGTATTCACAGACAGGATTTGTGCTTCCTTCACCACTGTGTGATCACATCCCTTCATCCTTTTTCTCCACATTCCCCCAAGACAAGCTGATGGCTGAGTGGGATGTGGAGCTGCTCTGCATCACCTGAGAGCACTGCTGAGTGCTCAGCCTGTGTGCTGGGTGCTTGACAAAGGCTCCCAGTAGGAAGGAAGGAGAGGCTGTAGGAGTGCTTAAAATTGAAGGGATTTAAGGAATAATAATAATAAACGTAACGAATCACTTTTATATGGGCTGGAGGAAAACACAAATTACTGTCTGGGCTCTTCCCTGCTGCGATTTTGCAGGGATTCCCCCAGCTCAAAATAGTGAGTCCCTGAATGAAGAGAAGCAGAGGGAGGGAATGGTGCTTTTGGCCTGAGGAGGTGCTTTGAGAGGGGCAAGGAGAGATGCTGCAAACACTGGGGTGAGTCAGGTTGGGCACAGGGCAGGCAGAGGCTGTGGGGCTTTATGAGAGGGCACAAAGCCAGAGGCTGGTTGGGCACTGCCCAGGCTCCCCAGGGCAGTGGGCACAGCCCCAAGGCTGCCAGAGCTCAGGGAGGGTTTGGCTGATCCTCTGGGGCACAGGGGGTGACTCTTAGGGCTGGGCCTGTGCAGGGATGGGGGTTGGACTCCGTGATCTTTGTGGGTCCCTTCCAGCTCGGCTCATTCTGTGATTCTGTGACTCTGGGCTGGGAGTTTCCCTGGAGTGGGGTCTCGATGCTCAGTTCCCAGTGGGTGCCTTCGGTCCAGCCCCAGCAAACTGCAGGTACTGGTGTTCTCAGCACCCAAATCCACCCACACTGAGTCAGGCACATCCCAGGCACACAGCAGTGAGTTTGTGGATGGATGCAGTCCCTGCACTAATTTTCACACACTGGTGGGATGGTCCTTGCCTCGATTAGCTAAACCTCTGCCTTGGCTTTAGAGGCATTTTCAGAACATAAATCTCAGAGCTGTGGGAATCCCCTGGCTTTGAGAGGGGTGGAGGAGGGAAACAGAAACAGCTGTCTGTTTACCAACCCTTGCCTTTTTTTTTTTTGGAGATTCAAGTTCGGGTACCATGGCAGGACTATAGTTAGTTCCCTGCATTCCCACTGAGCATTGAATTTGTTCAATACTCACAATAGCACATTTTTTTATGAGGACTAGCTTTTATCTTTGCATATATGGAAATTACTGGAGCTGAGGCTAAAACAGTCTGTTCTCCTGTGGAAGCTCTATGTTGTATTAAAATAAAATATCTCACCTCCAGGGGTGTGGTATTTCACAATACATGCTCCCATTGTGTGTTAAATGATAAGGCACTGTAATAAAGTATGTCCAGATTGTTCTTGTTATTTTATGCCCTGTAACATTTTTTCTATTTGCATCTACTATTAAGGTCTACTAAAAAAAACAAATGTGAATGGGGCAAGTGAGTGTGTGAGAGAGGATGGGATTGTGTGGACAGGATTTTCTACTGGAAAGAGCACAGCTGAGAAGGGTGGTTTTGAAAGATAAACTTCATACAAGAAGAGCCATTATGTCAGAAACCTTCCTTTGGCTTTCCAGGGAGAATAGTTACAAGAGCTCTGCATGGGCTGGAGCATTCATGGGTGAAGATCTGTAAGACTTGTGCTTCTAGAGACCTAAATTCAGATACAGCCATTTCACGAGTGAAAACCGGTCAGTGCTGTGGACTGGGTCACCAGTGAGTGTCTGTGTCACGACAGGATCGTGCTGTTCCCTTTAATTGGTGACCTTTATTCAGAGGGGCCCAGGACACGTTTGAGAGCAGGAGCAGATTTTGCCAGGTGAAGATGTGGAGCTAAGGAGAGCTTATTTGAGAAGCAGCTCTGTTGTCTGTGACTCGAGAAGTTGCTCCTTGTCATGACTGATTTGCCTGAAAGCTGAAGTGTATTTGGCAGTTAAAGTGACATTATTTCAGGTCTTTGGCATTTGTAAAAGATGCTATTGCTTCTCTCCTCTCCTTTTCTCCCATGCTTCCCCCCCTTCTCTAACCTGCATAACTGTCATAAATTGCCTACAATGGGCTTTTCTTTAAAGATAAACTTGTTATTCTCCAAGATAAACTCGTTCACATAGTCTGCTCATCAATTTGTAGCCTCCTCTTGAGAGTATCAAATACTGAATCTTATTCTGACACTTTAGCTGCATATTAATAGTATTATAATGAGTGTTATAGTTCTGGGGTTTGCAGCCTGAACCAGATATTCTGCCAGTGCCTACAGGCACTGAGTTTTTGGATGTCCCTTGAACGTGTTCATTGCAGAGCTGGAGTGACAAATCACTGTGATGTATCCGTGGTGCCTCAGTGTGTTTCAACTCCAATGTCTTAACCCAGGTTGGTCAAGGCTCAAAGAGCAGTGTGTGATGAGTCCCAGTCCTCTTGGGATCCTGCTCTGTCCCTGGACATTGGGCCATGGTCTGTGCACTCCTGGACTGTGGATGGGCAGAGGAGTTGGTTGATATACAACCTCCACACAGCTCTTCCTCTGCTCTCTGAGGACAATCCTAAGGAAACACTCAAGAGCATTCACAGAACAAATGGAGTATCAGGACTTGTTGAGCAGAAATACAGGAGAAGAAGAAGATGCCATCTCTGTAGACATCCATGGATTGTTGTGTCTTAAATGTGCTCCCCATCTCTAAAGGGTATAGTAAAACTGGACGTGGTACAGAGATGGGCTGTGAAGGTGGTGATCAGAGAGAGAGAAAACACCTTCAGTGAACAGAGGAGACCTCTTCACTGTGGAAAAGGAATGATTAAGCAGGAGTGTGATAAACATTGATACAGCCATGAATAAGGTCAAAGGAGAGTGACTGTTCAAGTTCTTCTTCATACCAGACCTAGAGGCGGCAGATGAAGTGTGGAGGCTCAAAACAGGCAGAAGAAGACATTTCTTCCTGTGAGAGGGCAGTGAGCTGTGGAAATCATCACCTCTGGGTGCGTGTGAGAAGCTGATGTGGGTTTGGAAATCTGCTGGAGGCATTTGTGGAAGAGACACACAGAGCAAGGCTGCTAAAGAGCATGACTCAGGAGATCCCTTGTCACAACTTGTGCAGGTGGCTGATTATTCTGAGTACACTCATTATGCACTGAGCTTGTTTTGATCTTCCGTAGACCTTCAGCACAGGCTGTTGGCAGAGCACCCAGCGAGGTGGCTGCTCCCACTGGGTCAGTGTGCCACCTCATGCTTCCCTGGGGAAAAGGCAGAGAGGAAACTGGAAGCATCTGGCAGGCTGGGCTGAGCTCTCCCTGAGCCACACTGCTTTCCAGAGGAGTCAGGGTTTGGGGAGAAGGAAGCCTTTCAGATAGTTGACTTAGATTAGATTATTTATTCTTTTTTTTTTTTTTTGGTTGATTGATTAGAAGCTCCTGTAGGATGCCGAGGAGCTCTTGCTCCTTGTTCCCTGCAAGCAAATACTGTTTTTCTTAAATTACTGGAATAAGAGGCTTTGTGTGGGTGCTGCTGGAGATGGGGGGATTCCTCTCACCATCTTTTGAGATTCTTTCTTGTTCTTTCAACTCCTTCAAATGATATTTCTATTCTGTAGTCTAAATGCCTCTCTGCAGCCTGATTCCCTTCTTGCACTGGTCAAAACTGTGAAAAAAACTTATTAAAATCCGAGTATTTAAGTGAGGTGAGGTGCAGGGAGAAGCAAGAGCCTTCCCTGGAAGAAGAATACACTGTTATTCCCTTGCTCTGGGGCTCTGGAGGAGCACGGTTCATCTAGCAGTGGGCTCCATAAAGATGCAAATTTTATATCTTCATCTGCTGTTAACATAAAAAAAAAGATACATCATTTGTAGGAGGACAGTGGCCGTGTTACAGCCTGAGCTCGTTAGTCTTTGTTCTGCAATTCCAGTCCTCACAGGCACAACTTCCAGTGACCCCATCTTAGTCTGCCTGGTGCTGGAGGATGTCTGTGGTTTTCCCTATCCCTTCCAGGAAAAGAAGTGGCTTTGGCACATGTCATCTGCATAGTGACCATAAATTGCCTACAATGGCCTTTTCCCCCTCCATAAAAAGAAAGCACCCATTTCCCTCTTTTTTTAATTAAAAAAAAAAGAATTAAATAAATAAATAGAACCCCTAGACAAAACCCAATAGATGATAAACTGCCTTCTACCTGCAGTTTCCCAATTAGCTAATTATAACACACATTTGCACACAGGCTTTTTAAAAGCAGACTGTTGCTATTCCCTTTCTGTACAAGGTTTTTAGTCACTGTACATCTTGTGTCTTTAAATAATGTATTAGGAACATTTTCGAGTCTGTAAGTGCTTTTTTAATGAGTGTGAAGATTTTAATGGGACTAGATTGCTTTTCATGACATTTCAGAGTGACTTAATTGTAACAATGTTGAGAGGCTGTATTTTAAAGTTTGCTAAGTATGTCTGGTGCGGATTGTAGTCAAATGCTTTAAAGACAGAATGGCTGATGAGATCAGATACAGTTTCTTTTTTTTTAATGTCAGCTTTGTTAAAGAGGAGAGTCTGCAAAGTTGACACAGAAGAAGAAAATGAAGATTTTTTTAAGGTCCAAACCAGTAGTGGTCACCCATTCAGTTTAAGCCTATTCTCACTAATTTTCAGAGATTATTTCCTGCTGTACTTGTACTTGGTGCTTCTGTAGTCAATGATGGGGCTGTGCAGGGCTTGTAAGATTTTTCCATTATTACTATTTTTGTTTAAAGCAGCAGCTGGATTTGATACAGGAGTTGCCTTCAGCTTTTGGTGCATTTAGGCAACTTAGCTCAAGTGTTATAGACTGTTTTGGGATGGCTTTTAATTTGTGGACAAATGGCAGGTCAAGGAATTGTCATTAGTCTCCATCAAAATGCAGGCTCAGTCCTGAGCCTCTCCCCCTTCCAGCTCTCTCCTCTCCAAGGCAGAGCAGCTCTCTGGAAGAGGGAAAT
Source organism: Chiroxiphia lanceolata (assembly GCF_009829145.1). Lineage (NCBI taxonomy): Eukaryota > Metazoa > Chordata > Aves > Passeriformes > Pipridae > Chiroxiphia > Chiroxiphia lanceolata. The sequence goes on from NC_045656.1 coordinate 1,282,241, forward strand.
GTTAAACACGAGGGAGCCCAAAGGAATCAAGGCACAGCCTATAGCAGCTTGTACTGTTTTCGTTATACAAACACCCTGTGCACAGAAAGGAAGAAAGGAAATAAAATAGCATTATAAAAACACTAAGGCAAAAAAGAATATTGGAGTGAGCAATGTGAACAAGCATGAAGTTATTTGCATTTCTTCAGTCTTTTCTTCACCAGGTCTTAACACCATTCTCTGAGCACAGATGAAATAACTTGGAGAGCTCTCCTGTGGGACAGGGCAGTCCTGGGACTATTCAGTAACTTGCTCAAGGTCACCTGCAGCATTGGTGGCAGAGCCAGACTTGTGTCTGCACAACTTGACTCTGTGGATTTAATTAGGCAGAGGGGCTGCTTGTTTCTGGCAAGGCTTCTAGAAGTGACAAAAGTTTTTGTTTAAGAAAAATAGAACTATAATTTAATTTGAGTTAGCATCAACCTACACCCAAAGTAACTTCCTGAATGCGGAATTAATTCTCATTTTAAAACAAGTGCAGTGTTTAAGCATTTTGAGGGAACTTGAAAGCTAAACTTGAAAGCTTTTCCTGTGAATGCCACAGGGAAAAGAGTTGGAATGAGTTGGTCACTTTGCATGTGCCAGTGTTAGATTTCACTTGACTTGCTCAGAGTTTGTCACCATCTCCTGTGCCTTGGCATGGGATTGGGGAACATTTAGTGTTTGGCAGCCTGCACCAGGCCAGAAACTGGTGATTGTTGCACCTGAATAAAAAGCTGTTGAAATCAATGGAGCTCCTCTGTGTTACAGAGCTGAGCATCTGCTGCCCTCCATCCATCTTGACTTTGTTTTGGTGTCTCCTGAAATGCTGGTTCTGTAACCTCCACTAGCTGTTCACAACCACAAATTGCTATATATGAGCCAGTCCCTAAAACAAAAATACACCATGTGCTGTGCCTGTGGTGTATTTTGATTTTACACAAGCTCGACAGGATGAGTGATAGTATTTGTTCTGCAGCACAGGCAAGCCAAGAGAGCCAAGCTGCTGACAGCGGGGTTTCTGTAGGGGCAGGGTTGAAGGCTTTTGGAGGAACATCGTGTTTCTGAGTTGTCAGTAACATGCATTGGGCCTTTTAGCCTTGATTCTAAAAATAAATTGTTTCCACTGGAAAAATAATGGGAAAAAATGTAAGGAAAAAGTCACATGAGAAGGTGTTCAGGGAATGAGGAATCTCTTCCTCACAGCCTGGTAAATTGGGATCAGTTCAAATAGTTCATGTTTCCTGGGTGCCCATACTTCTCAAATTTTGATCTGCTGGGAGGGCTAATTTACAGGGTTGGACAAATCCTGCCCAGAGGCTGCTGCAGGCTTTCATCTTTGCTCCTTTCCTCTGATTAATATCACTGAAGAAGAGATGCCTGAACTAGTCCTTGAAAATAAACATAAAGGAGGGCTTGGACAGATCTGCAGCCTTGCTGAGCCTGCCCAATTCAGGTTAAAGTCACTTGACACTACAGCTGCTCCTTGTGTGCTTAAAATGATCTGGCTGGATGTGTGACAGCCACGGTCACCCGGGAGCAGATTCACCTCAGGTTAGTCTAGTGGTCAGGACTTTCTTCAATGCAATCTCCTGAATCCTAAAAAAACCCTCTCTTTGCCTCAGACTTGCAAGACCAGAGATAACAAATGAGCAAAAGCCACACCTGGATGCTCCAGGTGTTGCTGCAGCCCCTCTCACTCATGGGTGCTCTCTGTGTGTGGGGGGCACTGTGTGTGTGCAGTTGGCAGTCGGTTGATGTGTGTAGGGTTTTGGGGATGTGTGTAGTTTTTTGGGGGATGCCAGACATTTGTCTGTCTCTCTCTTAGCCAGGGGTGCTCGCCAGCCTGTGAGCTGACCTTTGCTTTCCTCTCTGGGGTGGGATTTAAAGAATGTGTATTGAGGATCTCTGTTTAACCTGGAGAAAGGAAATGTTTTTGTTAGGGCTAAAAGCCCCCGAGGAGATGGTAACTCCTGCACTTGCTCATCCCTCACAGGGCCCTCGCTCACTTCCAGAGGGTAAGTGCTCATCAGTGCAATTTATAGCATCTTCTTTGCTTATCAAATGAGATGTGTGCAGAGGGGCCCCTCCATCTCCCTTCCCGGCCGCTCTCCCATTGCGCCTCCGGTCATGTGTGTTTGCACGGCAAGAGCGCTGGGGTAAGGATGTTTTTATTTCCTTTTGAGCCTTAGCACTGCTGATCTGCACAGCACCTGGCACCCAGGGGCACCAAGGGCTCCTCCTGAGGATGAATGACAAACAACAGCAGGGTGGGATGGTTTATAAGATAAAATAAAGTGGGTACGTGGAGTGTCCCTTCAGCAACACTTAGGGGAATGCTCCATACCATGCAGGATTAGACTGCAACCAGCTGTAAACCAGGCTTTAATAATTAGTGGCTCTTATAATTGAAGATTAGCCTCAAATGTGCCTGCCTGCATGTACAGGATGAGCTCAGATGTGAGTTGTCTATTGAGATGTAATATGAAAATGACGGAAACATCCGTTGACAAAATACACCTAGGCAGTCTCTTGATTAGATTAAATCAAATGGTTACAGCATCTGGAGCCTTTAGCATGTACAGGGCATCCTAATGGCCCTGAAAGCTTCCCCAAATCCTATTAGATAGGTTAATCTCATTGGAGAATACATTCCAGGTCTACATAAACTGCATTGTTATAATACTTTCTGTGGTTGCCTAAATCTTTTAAAGGTGAACTGTCATAGACTACCTCTGTGAAGTCCATCAAAATGCAGTGTCCCAGAAAAGTTCAGGAAAACAATACAATAAAAAAAAGGCCAAAAACCCAACAACCCCCCCCCCCCCAAAAACCAAAAAAAGCTGACCCAAACTCTTGAAAGTAACTTGGAAGTTGGCAGGGTAAAGTGGAACTGCAAATCAAGGCTAACTGATAACTGCATTGCAAATGGATAAAAACCAAAGGTATTTTCCTCATTATCGTGCTGTATTTTATTTGTGCCACTTTGGAATTGCTTTATTCATTCCTGTGGATCCTCCAGGTACCATTTCCAGACAACTCCTTACACCTCTGGAGTGGTGGTCAAATAAACAAGATCCTCCCACTTGTGACTGGGGATGCTCTGGAGGAACTGGGGCTTAGAGAAAGGATAAATTCACTTCTGTGCTGGAGGTTCAGGTGAACTGCTGCTCTCCTTGGTTTGCTCAAGGATCAGTGTGTCCCAGGACACGGTGACCCACCTCTGGCTTTTTAAGGAAGCAGGTGCCCCCAGGGCAGAGATGGAGCAGAGCCCTCATTGAGCACCCAGTCCCAGTCTGTTGGGAATCACTTCTGAGCATGCAGCTCTGTAATCCGGTGCTCAGGGCTCGGCTGTGCCAGGAGGAAGGGAGTGAGTTGTGTCTCTATTTCTCTGCTCCCTTGTCCCAGCCAGGACAACTGTGGGAATGGGCCCAGCAACTGCAGTGCAGCTGCTGGACTCTGATTTGCTTCATCTCCTCCTCCCCATTCTTGTTCCTGGCTTTATCACCAGCCTTTTTAGCACAGCAGCCCTCTCTGTTGTGACAGGTGAGGTGTCCCCTGTCGCAGCCTCCTCTCCCTCCCTGCCTGTCCCTGCTGTCCTTGTGGGTCTGTTTTCCTCCAGAGTGATGCACTGATCCTCACTCTCCTGCTCCTCTGGGGGCTTGTAAGTGACTGACATGGCTCTGCTGCAGCATCAGTTCAAGATTTGTACCCCAGTTATCTCTACCCCATTGCCACCTCTCACACCCTTTCCAGCCTATGGAAGTAACGAGCTGGTCCCCACACCCTGCTGCAGGAAAGGGGCTGGATTCTGGCACTATAAGAGATTAAAGCCTCAAGTGTGGTCACTATTCTGCATTACATGCATGTCAGCTGAGACTTCTCAAGAAATTCAGAGTATTTCAGGGAGACCTTATTGCGGCCCTTTAATACTTTAAGGGGGCTTGTAAGAAAGATGGGGAAACTTTATAGTAGAGCCTGTACTGATAGGACAGGGGGGAATGGTTTTTAACTAAGAGGGTAGCTTCAAACTGGATATAAGGGAAACTGCCTCACAATGAGGGTGGTTAAACACTGGCACAGGTTGCCCAGAGAGGTGGATGCCCCCTCCCTGGACACATTCAAGGTCAGGTTGGATGGGGCTCTGAGCAACTTGATCCAGTAGAAGATGTTCCCGCCCATGGCTGGGGGCAGGGAACTATGTGACCTTTCAAGGTCCTTCCAACCCAAACCATTCTCTGGTTCTGTATTCTGCCTCCTACTACTTGGTTCCTGCAATAAGGAGCCCAAGTCAGAAAAAATGAGACTCTTTCTCAGCTGCCTTGATGTGCCTTCTGGCAGAGTGTGTCCAAACACGTGGCTGGGAGATGTGGTGCTGCCTTCCCTGTCGTAGACCCGACTCCACATGCAACCAGCAGTGAACTAAATGCACATGTGTGTATTGTGAATGCATCTACAACCTGGCTGGCTGCAGTTAAATAACAATTAGATTTGCTTGTTGACTGTTTGGCACTTAGCAGTCTCATAATTAGTAACTGCAAACCAGTAGAGAAAATGAAGCAAATCCGTAATTTTTATAATACTGCCCTGCTTTATGACTGTCTGCAAAATCATAACCTCCTGCTTGTACAACAAAGCAAACACTTCAGTATTTTGACAGATGTTATATATAAAACAGAGCCTGTGTATTAATTTGTTGTTCCTTGTGTTGTCTTTTGGTTTGTTTGTTTGTTTGTTTTTTGAGGGGGGGACACCTCATTTAATACCTCCCTGATTGGTGTTATCTGCTTTGGATTACATTGCTGCTACGTTTGCTTTCCCTTTTTCCATGTGGTGCTGGAGGTGGAGGAGCAGGTCCCCTCTGCATGGAGCAGAGTTGCCTCCACAGCACTGAGGCTCAGTGGCAATTCCACACACATGGATGGGCAGGTGTCTGTTGTTCTTTCACCTCTCCCACTCATTTTGGGGGAAGTTATGTAGCCACAGCCATTGCTTGCCAGCTGCCAGGGTTTGAGAAGTGAGTGTGGTTGATACCAAGCCAAAGGAAAACATGCCAGTTACCTTGCAAGGAGACATGGAATTGCTCTGAGGGAGTGTGTTTTGGGTCAGTGTCTCCAGGGGCTAGAGAAAAAATACCTGTTCCTGTGAAAATGAAAGGATTTGCAGCGTGAGTAACCTGGGGACTGTGCATGGAAAATGCAACAGTATTGTTGTGTCTGCAGAGAACATCTCTGTTCTGAGATCCTCCAGTGTTTCCAGCACAAAGGCAGGAGGGTTTGCCCAAGGCTCAGTCCCAGCAGGAGGTGTCCAGAACATCCCATGCTCAGCTTCCTCCTGGCTCCCAAGGAACCAGACATGGGGAACACAGGGAGGTGCTCCCACATTTAGTGAGTACTACCCGTAGTTCATTCGCTTGCTTGCCGAAGCACTTCACTGTCTTGATCACTGTTCACTTTAGGTGGGTTTAAAACCCCCTTTGGGAGCAGTAGCTTGGGTGGACTTGTTGATTTTAAGCATGAAGTCTCTCCTGCTCCTTTGTAGTAGCTGGGACTGCAGCTGCTCCCCAGAGATGGGGTTCATCATTTGCACTTGGGAGTGCAAAGAATGGGAGCATAAATCTGAGCTGGTCACCCAGGGCTCTCCTGTAGCTGGGGTAAGAACCAGGCACCTCTGGAGGGGTTTGCCTGAGTTTCCAGCTGTTTTTCTCCATTGAGTCTGGAGCCTCTGCTAACTCCAGTTCCTTGTTTAATGAAGCCAAATGCAAACTGAAGTGCAGATCTCTAATTAATATTGGAGCGGGTTCTCTCTCACACATTTGTCATTTCTTCCCTCACCACTCCCTTTTGAAATAATTTATTTTCTCTGCTTAAAACATTCCTATATTGTTATTGCTCTCACAGTGGTGTGCACTGCACTCACTAAATCAAATTTATAATGCTGGAATTAAAGTAGTAGGTTTCTTCCATTTTCTCTCCACGTACATTTAAAAAAGAGAAGTTCTTTAAATTAACCTAATGTAACTGGATTTGTTTTCACTTTATTAGCTTTGGAGGGGGTTCTCTTGAGGACCTCAGTGCCATTATATTATCTGAGGAGCAGATCTGCTTCAGTCTGATGGGAGTTTTTAACAAGAGCAATGTTTTCCCATTTCAGTGTGAGTAAATACTTTACTGAAATCCAGGGGGCTGATGCTCTGCTACATTACCAGTAAACATGAAGTGAAAAACAGCTGGCAGAGTGGAGAGGAGACAGAGCATACAAAGTGCTGGTGTGCCTGCTGAAGGGCTGGCACTTGGGTGTATTTTTGTGAGTGATTTTATCTGTCCAGAAGATTTTAGCTCTTGGCCAGCTCTGGAGCAATCTTGGTTTCAGGATTTAGTGTAAGCTGGGTGTTTACCTTCACCCTGCACCACTTACCAGAGGTGTAGGAGCTCCAATGACTTCATGGGGTTGTGCCATGCCTGGGAATAGACACTCCCCACAGATACTCCCTGTCCCTGAAGCTTTGGGCTGCAGCCCTCGTGCCCACAGAAAGCTCAGCAGAGCTGGGGCCAGGCAGGGCCTCTCTCCAAGGTGGCAGGAGCAGGTTGGTGGATGGCACAGCAGGATTGTCACAGTCTCCATGCAACAGCTGAGGCAGACACGTGGCAAAGTGTCCTTTCCTTTGGAGATGGGCCCTGCTCCTTCCTTGTGCTGTGTAAGGAAAACAGCCAAATACGAGCCTTGTCACAAAACTAATTTTCTACTATTTGATTATCCAGAACCATTTTGGTGCAGATAAATATTTCTGACCCCAGTTGGCACATTATTGCTTTGACCTCTCACCCCTGGCAGACCCCTGTCTGCATCCTCCCAGGCTGGATGACTTGAAAACTATTATCAGTGACAAGTAAAAGACTGCAGAGAAATAAACAATGGGGACCTCTGAGCTTGCCCTTGTAAACTACGGTCAGGCATCACCCGAAAAGCGGCCGGAATACAGACAGATCAATGCTCTGCACAGTCCTCTGCAGACACACTCGCTTGCACAGGGCTTTCACAGGCTATAATGCATGTTCTGATAATGTCTTAGCACTGCATTTTTTTAATGTACTTCCTTTGTTTGTTAAGGTGCCTTTCAAGCCAAGTCAGTGCTGGCTTTCCATAAAATTCGCTGGTGCTTCCATCATATACCTTGAAAGTGGTGTGTGCAGAAGCCATTCTGTCAATATATATTTATATGTATTATTCAGCTCCTGTTGTTTGTGTTTGCCAAGGAAGTTTGCATGCAATCTGTCAGGTTAGTTTCTTAAAAGCTTGGATGCTGAATTTCTGTTTTCATCTAACTCTTCCCCTGTTTAGGAATGAGCTGTCAGGAGTGGTGTATTTTTTGTTCAGATTTGTGCAAGTCCTGGATGTCCAAATAGGAATGTGACAGGCAGAAAAAGCACAAATGTGCATTTTTTCAGTTTAAAAAGAATTAGTAAGTTCTTGAGGAAGCTTTTGTTTAGCAGTGTTGGTGTCAAAGCACAGTACTCCATGGCTCTGCACTGTGGTACCTGAAACTTGAATAAGGTCCTGTTTTTATCAGCCATCTCTTGGGAATTGAGATGAGCCATAAGGCCTTTCATATGGAATCTTCTGTTTCACTAAATTAGCACCATGAAGGCAACAGCACTGGGGTTAGAGGATTATGGTTTGAATGAACACCCAGAACTAATCTGCTTCCATGATTCGCTGGGTACAGTTGGGAAGAAAGCTAATCCAGAGGGAAGTGTTTTACTTTTGCCCCTGTGTGTACTGGAGATCACATTGTCCTGAATGACCCTACTTTCCTCTTACACTGCTGGGCTACACACTGTCTGTGGTGCTGTGTTACCTTCAGGGTGTTCCTAATCTCATTACCATGAAGGTCCTGGCAAAATGTCTTGCTCCCTTTGCCCTTTCCTTGCTGCTGGTTAATGAAATTCCAAGAAAAGAGTAAAATTAAATTTGGGGTTACAGAATTCATCTCTAAAAAGCATTTTTACTTTTGTGGTGATGCCCTCCATTTCTGGTTACTGGGGTTAAAATCCTGTTGATATCTTTGCTGATGTCTGTTTTTCACCACTTGTGAAGTGTCAGGGTGGATATAATGGTTTTCTGGTGAAGGGGGATGTGTAATAGCAGGAGAGGCTGTGGGACTTGGATTCAGTTTCTCTTCTGGCAGGGGACTTTGGTCCCATGGAGTCATGGAAGGAACAGCTGAACTGGGCTAAATCCTCGCTCCTGAGGTTCCTTAAAACAAAGCACCTCTGAAGATCTCTAGACAAGGTACCCTAAAGAGACCATGTGGTTTTGGGAGGGGAATTTAGACCTAGAAATCTGATCTCTTGCTTTCTCTGCACTACTCTGTAAAACAAAGAGCCCTTCCCTGCTTCACTCGTGGGTGCTGATGAAAGATGCCTTAAAGATTTTGGTTGCCTACAGAGTCTGATAATAGAGGAAATACCCAGATTTGGAAATATGCTCTGAGGACTTAGTGTTGACCTGCTGGAAGTCTGTTTGATAGGTCCTGGAGCCCAGGTTGAGAGTTTTGCTCTTCCTTTTAGACAGTCTCTGGCCCAGCTCAGGTGTTAATAGAGATGCTCGTGCCAGTGGGCTTGGCCAGAGTCCAGAGACATGAGACAGGACCTGGTGCAAGGGTTAGTTCAGGGACAGCATTTCCTTCCCTTCTCTAAAATCCTCGTTTGAGGCATCAGTCTTGAGCCAGGCTGAGCAAGCCTACATTTTCTTCTCTACGTCTCCCTTTCCCTCCATTTGACTCTTCTACCAGCTTTGCTTATATTCCTGGTGTGCTTTCCAGGAGCTGCCATTAGTCATGTTCCCAGGAGTCCCTGTATCACTCCTGGCTGTGATACATGCCACTGCCAGAGGTTTTCAGTTTATTTAAAACTCTGCTGCAGCAGGTTTTCCCCCCTGCATCCCTTCCTGAACTAAAAGCACTAGGCTATTCATTATTTTCAATAAATAAGCAGTCATTTTGTTAATCCATCTTAAAAAGTATGATCACCCACAGGTGGAGTGCTTTTTTATTACTGTTATTTGATTCCTTCTCATAGATCATTTTTGCAGAGCAGCATCTCTAGGTCACGTTTCCCGGCTGCCGCAGGGGATGCAGGAGCTCAGTCGGCTCCTCGGGTGCTCCCCAGAGCTTTGGGGTGCTCATCCAGGGACAGGGTTCACTGTGATCTACTACAGGGTGGGCAAGATTCCCATGACAGAATCCTGCTTCTCACCTTATCCATCAGGTCATTCTGTCAGCAGCCAGATCCCTGAGCCAGGTTTCTTAAAAACACGTTGTAGCAGCAGGTGCACAAGACAGGAAGGAAACAATAACCTGGAGGTTCTGCTTAAATGCTTGCCTAGACCAGCTTATGGCAGTTACTGCTGTCCTGGTGCTGGACTCAAGTTAGGAGGGCTTGATTCTGTGCCATTGATCTTAATGTCATGAATACAAACTCAACTTTTACACTGCAGTAAATTAGTAGTATTTCTGCTTCTGCCTTTAGAACTACATCAGGTATCAGCGAGATAAAGATCGAGGCTCTAGCTGTGGGGTAATTCTAAATGGGAAAGCAGAGGATGAATTTTTAGAAATGCTTGTTCCTAGCAGAAGTTTGCACCTGGTGAATTATGCTCTTAATTTCCAAGAAGAGCAAAATAAAATCACTGCCATGAAAATCCTGTCTGTACCTTAAAAAAGCATATATATGGATGTGTATACACACACTATTGTTTAAAAAATAATAAACCTGTAAAAAGCAGTTATTCATGCTGCAGGTAACAGTCATCTGGCAGTGCCTGGATTTTGTTTGCCTCACCTTGTAAAAAGGCCCCAGCTGTGATCTCTTCCGCTCCGTGTGAGCTCCCAGAGGGGCCTCCCCCAGTCTGCTGGGGAGAGGTTTGGCCATGGGCAGCAAGGGGACAGACACCAAAGTCCAGAGGAGGATGTGAACCATATTGAAAAGCTACTGGTTGGGAAGCTTTGAGAGATGAACAGGAAGGCTGAAGATGGTGTTTGAATGGAACAAGAATAAGGCAGGGATGGGGAGAGGGGAGCACAAGGATGGGAAGGCAAATTGGATCCCAGGTGGCATCACGGGCCAGTGGAGGGGGCTGTGTTCTGGGGTAAGACAGAGCTCTGGAGATGATCTCCAAAACTGGGAGCTGACTCACACTGGCAGTGCTGTTGTTTGCATCCTGAAGAGGTAAAAGGGGAAGGCATTTATGTGTTTGTTTTAAATTAGTTTGCCTTTTTTGAGTTCAGGAGCCCTGAGCCAGTTCTGTGGAGATGGAATTACTGAGTGCATGTGTGCTGAGCATATGTGAGAGGGGAATTGAATTGCTTGGGGAGGAGTTTGTGTGCTCTAGGTACAGCAAAGAGATGGGAAAAGACAGACGTTTTGGGACTGTTTCCACTAATTTTATGTGAAAGAGTAAAATGAATCAAACTGTGCTGGAAGGGGGGACGTGGTACGTTAGGCACTGAGGTGATGCCTCTTCACATAGTAAAGAGCAGCCTATAAAAGCGAGGGCAGAAATGGTAGGATTTTGGCTGGGGGAAGGTAGTTACTGGTTCTTTATTTTGAAGAGGCGACTAAAGGAGGCAAGACAGATAGTGGAGACAAAACTAAGATGAAACAACCTTGCCAACAAAACATTGCAGTCACTGCAACATTCCCATTATTTTCTTAAACAACAACCCCAAAAGGTCAGATTGCAGGACAAGTTTCCCTTCCATTCTCTTCCCTAATCCTTGCACCGTTCCTGCCTTTGCTCAGAGCACATCTGTAGAGGGGAAGCTTTTCCTTCCCTGGCCATGCACAGAGCTGGGTAAGCACTCTGCAGGTCCCTGGTCCAAGGCAGGGGGGGCAGGAGGTGTGTGACAGGCACGTTGTACCTACACTGTTGTCACTGGCAGGCACTGCCTGTCCTCACCTGCAGTTGTTTTGTTTTCCCATTGAATCCATGACAGTGAGTGCTTGCCATCATCTGTTCAGGGACCCTCCAAGAGAGAGAGGCAGCCACAGGCATTAAATGTCACACCCCAACCACAATAAAGTGGGCAACAGCAGAGGTGGTGTGAGCATGGGCAAGTGGCTGCTCCTAAAATCCCCTCCTGCCCAGGTGGTGCATTTGCTGCCTTACCAGTGCCCTTATGGGGATGTGTTTCCTCATGGGCTCTTGTCAGCAATCACAAATAGATACCATTGCCTTTATAGCTGAAGGGAGATGCTGCTGCCAAAAACCCCCAACCAACCCAACAAGGTGAAGGACACGTGTTGGCTTGAGCAGGGAGGATCTGCTGGGGAGCATCGTGGTTTTCGCATTTATTTTGCCATTCTCCTGCATTTGTCACAGCTCTTCCTACAGCTCTGATCTTTTTGTCTGTGTTTAAAGATCTTTCTATTCTCTATTTAACAACAGGAGGCTTTAGGTTTAAATGGCACAATGGTGTATGTAATTTATATATACAAAAAAGATAAATTCTTGCTTCTCGAGACACAAAATGCAAGCATTGCTTTGTTGGCTGAATTAACTTTTGTGCTATGTCAGGCGTGGAAGGTATTGTTAGAGATATGATTTTAGTATATAGCAGTACTAAATATTTTATCTTGTTGGCAAGCGGTGTTGTTGCAGGAGGTTTAAACTTCAAAGTGAGCTTTGCTAAAATGCCTTTAAAATAAAAGGAAAAAAAGGTGGAGAGGGAGATGTAAGAGTGACTCGATTCGTGCTGGAATGATTTCACAGAAGGATTGTTATCCACTGAGACACAAGGCTTCTATTTGACCTCCTGCTGACTTCCCTAAACACTGTTTGTAGGATGTTTAAACACTTAAAAAAAAAAAAAAAAACGGAGGGAGGGGAAAAAAAAAAAAAGGCAAACTGCTCTGCTGGAGTGTCTCCGTGCAGAAAAGCCACATCTTTTTTCAAAGTGACACATAGAGAAGGTATTTAGCACTTACAGAGAGCTTGTTGGCAAGCTCTCAGTTCTAGGGACGTAGAAGCGATCCAGGCTCTCTATTTTAATTTGAGTTTTGGTGCCGGGTGTCCCTCTCTGCTCAGGGTTTGCACAGACTCAGCCCCTGGGTCTGGCGTTGCCATCGGCACGTTGGCTCTGCCCGCTGTGCCGGGCAGGGTGAGCTCGGGAGGTGCTGCTGCTCGGGGGCTTCGTCCCCTGGGGCTGTGCTGGTCCCTGCTCGGCATCGCCCCGGCAGGAGCCCCAGCTGCGGGGAGAGCACGGGCTGCGGCAGCCTGGGCGTGACTCGGGAGGTATTTTGGGATCTTTCTGGCAGAAAAATGCAATATCATCGTTAAAGAGACTGCTGCGGGATAATCGGTGACTAAGATGTGAGCGGCAAACAGCGCGGGGAGCTCCCCAGCACAGGGGCGTTCAGCTGCTCCCTGTCACGCTGCGGGAGGGGGTGAACCAGGGGGACAAATTCATGGGCTCTGAGCCCTGTTCAAGGAGCAACTCCGTGCTGCCCTCCCCAGGTACCGCAGGTACACGGGCTGCCAGAGGGCTTCATTTCACACAGGAGTTTCCAAATTTTGCTCAGTAACAGTGAGCAAGTTCATTGTTATTCATCTGCCTGAAGCTGTTTCCATTTGTTTCACCCCCTCCTTGTCTTTTCCTTGCACTCCCTACACTCCATCTTCCTCCTGGGCTACCTTGCTGAGGTGGTGCTTTTAATGAGCTGCTGGAAATGTGACGTGATCTGAGGCTACATCTTGTACCATTGAGGCATCTTGATGCCTTCAGGTCATCCATGACTGAACTGCAGGACAGGGAAGGTCAGGGGTGAGATGAGTGTGGAGCACAGGCTATGTGCCCCTATTTTCCTCCTGCAGTGGTCAGAGCACCTTTCCTGCAGGAGGTAGCAGGAGACATCAGTGCAGGAGCAATGCAACTCAAAACTAAACTTGTAGATCAAGGTGAGCCCAAGGGTGGCTCATAAACCAATTACTGGGTTAAGCAGGTAATGCCAGTGGCCCGTGCACAGATTTATCATCACTTCTGCAGTTCCAAAGCACTGGGAGAGAGGAAGTTTTTCCCTTGCTCACCTTGAGGGTACAACGAGGGTTGTGGTGATGAGGAGCTCTCCTCTGCTCTGTCATCTTTCATGCACTTTTCAGGACACACATACACGATTCCCTTCCTCCTGCTTGTTCTGGCGTGACTGAATTTGGGACGCTGGTCCTCTGGGAACAGAGCTAGTTTTTAAGCTCTAATAGGCTTCCTGTTGTCACCATTTGGGACATCTCAGCAGCAGAAATGGGAAGTGACCTTAAGCAAGGAAGAAGGTAACTGCACAGTTTAACCCAGGGCAGCTGTGCCTCTGCTGTGTCACTCTGGTTGTGGAAGGAGATGTTGTCTAGAGCTCTAGACATCATCTGGAGCTGATGCAGACCCCAGTGGGATTAATGGAAGGACCCTCATGGTTCTGCACAGGGGCATTTGGGAGCCTCTGAAAGGACTGCAGAGAGGTGCTGGTGGTGGTGCTGTGTTGTGAACTAGAATCTCCACAGAGGCCACTTCCCACGGTGACAGATCACATCATGTACGATCGCATGGTGTGACATGAGTTGTGTTTTCTGGATCTTACCCAGAGAAGAGCCCATTTTTCATTTTTTTGTGCATGCTTGGGAGAAAGCAAACTCTTCCCAGGGTGGTTTGAGCTGCAGGCAAAGGAGTTCAGCTCTGCAGGGCCTTTGCCCAGGGCTTTTACGTGGCAAAGCTGAGCGGTTGCACCTGGCCGTGGTGGTCCAGAGCACTACTGGAAGTAACATGACTGTAATTCAAACAGAAATGCTAAAAAGATAAAAATTTTTGGCATAGGTTAAATATTCAACAAAAAGTTTGATCTCTGCTTGCTTTGGCAAACAAGTACATCCCCAAATGAATCAAACAAGTTGTAATACAGAACAAATTGGAGTAGTGGAGGATTTGTCTCAGACGCTTAAAATCATATTTTATCCCCTGCCTTTATATTACCATCTATTCAAGCAAAAAGCATGTTTTGAAATCCTGATGGAAAAAACGCTGAGCACGTGTTGTTTATTCCTTCAGTGCTGTGGTACGGTCTTGTATTTCTGTCCTGTGCTCTTTTCCAACCTTGGAGCAACCAAAAAGATAGCTGGCCAATGTACTGTACTCAATTGCTGTATATTCTACATCCAAAGATTTGCAAAAATTATTTTAAATTAAGCAGGGTACAAAGTTTTTCTAATTTCTAGCGCAGAGAATTCATTTTCAATTCCTCTATCAAAGCAAAATGACAAATACAAAATGCAAGTGAAACCAGATGGACTAACTATATTAGGAGCTCTGCATGCATATTTTGTGTCACTTATTAGCATTCATTAAGTCAAACACGGGGAGAAATAAGCTTTACCCACATGTATGAAACCAATAAGGCTGGCAAGGATCCAAGCCTGCTCTCGTGGATTAATTGTTTTATAACTGCTTTAATTAAAATTGTTCAGTATATGATTAACCTAAAAGTTTTAATTTCCACAAAATTGTTGAACAAATGAGACATTAATATTTTACATTAACTGTGGAGAGTGTGCTGTGGTTCTCTGAGCAGCTCACTGTAAACCTGAGGCGAGTGGCCTTGTGGAAGGAGTGGGGGGTTGGCCCCAGGTGCCCCCCTTGGGGTGAGAGGCTCATGGTTGAGCAGTGTGTTCTGGAAGGTTCTGTGCCTCCCTCCATTGTGATGACAAGGGAACATAGAATGTTCTCTGCTTCCGTTGACAGCTTCCACTGGGGCTGGTGCCATGGATTGTCCCACAGGGAGGGTGGCAGTGCAGCAGTGAGGCAGGAATGAGGGGCTTGTCCTTGTGCCTCTCCTGCCTTGGCTGTTCTGGAGAAGCACATGGGCTTTTCCAGCCTGGATCTGCCCACACTTGGAGAGCTGTCCCTGTATGGGGGATGGACAGCAAAGAGGTGATGGCTGCAGTGATGGACAGAGCCAAGAGGTGATGGACACAATGATGGACAGAGCCAAGAAGTGGTGGCTGCAGAGCAACTGCAGCAAGGAGGTACCATTGCTGTGCTGGTTCCCCTGTTGTCAGGATCACCTGCAGCCTCTCTCTCCTCTGATCAGGGGCGCTGTCTGGTTGCTGTGGACTGCTAATTATGAGCTTTTGCCCCTGTTTAATCACCCAGTTTGTCTTACAGACTGACTGGAGTTTTAAGAGGTGTTCCAGCAAAATGGGCATGAAATGCCACGAGGGAAGTGGAGGTTTTGGGCCAGCTACTGTGGGTACCTCCTAAAGCTGTGCCAAGCCCAGGTGACAAGCCCAGGTGACCTCCTTGTGGTGTATGCTCTGCAATGGCTCTTCTGCAAATATAGAAGCTGTTAAATCTCCAAAGTGCCAAACTCCTGTTGGAGCGCAGCACTTGGAGCTGTTGGGTTTAGGCAGAAGAAAAGCTGTGCTGGAGCCTGATGGGGGGTCAGGTCACCTCCACCAACCATGGGATTTTTGGAAATGCAAGAGGTCACGGTTTTCCTTGTCTTATCTGGAAATCTGAACTTCCCGTGTTTATGTTGTGTGATGCCTTTTTGAGGTGTTGCCATAGCAGAGAAGGGGGGCAAGTGGTGCAAGGGGTCGTGTGTTGTGTTGTTGGGATGTGCTGGGGAGATCTGCAGCTCACTCTGCCCAGGCCTCACCTCCTCCTGCTGTTTCATCTGGCAGTGTGAGGTGCCTTCAGGGTGTGGGTGTGCTGCCATCCTGATGGTTTATCTGTTTTACTGGTACTGGAAGTGTTTTGACACGTGATATTGCAGGCAGACAGCAGAGCTGGGCTGCACCTTGGTGTCCTCCTTCTAAAAAGCTGCATCATGATCTGAGCTCATGGCCCCCTTAGAGCTCATCACAAAAGTATCACTGACTTAAGTGGGACTGAGAGTTCATCTCTAAATTTACTTCCTTAGGGGCCCCTTTTGAGGTGGCTGCTGTGCTTACAGCATGGGCAGCATGGTGTCAGACCCCCAGTCTGTGGGACTTCTTGGGGGGGAGCAGGCTCCTCACCTGATGAGGGAGAACTCCGTGGGTTCTTGGTGGTAGCTCATGTCTTTTGCTGGTGCTCCTTTATGAACTGGCATTGGGAAAAATAGTCTTTATATTGATGGCCTCTGTGGTCCCACAGTGTGCTAAAAAATAGACTTAAGTGAAGTCCTGGCTATGCAGGGTTCAGAACTTCAGCTGATGTTGCTGGAAATACTGTGCACAGCCATGAAATCTCCTGCTGTTGGGTCCTCTTAGAAGTACTTTTATTGAAATGTAGTTGCTTCCAGTTCAGCAATATTATCTGGGCTCTGAATGTGCCATAAAGTGTTTTGCTTTCTGATTCTCATCGAGCCTCTGTAGGCTTTCCAAAGTGAGCATGCAGAGTGTCTGCCATTGCTTTGGAACATGGGAATTTCTCCTGGTGGGAGGGTGGCTGCAGAGGGCTGGCTCTGTTCCCCTTCTGCACCTACTCCTGGCATCGCTGTTAAAACTTCATATGGCTTAGAGTTACCAAGATCTGGGGTAAACTGAGCAGCTGGCCACAGTTTGCTAGGTCAGAGAGGGCAAGGAAATCCTCCTAGTGTTGGTAATGAATTTATAAATGCTGCTTATGTCTAGATTAGGTGGAGCTCGGGCAGAATTGTTGCTGTTCATTTGTACTTCAGTTTTAGGATATTTGGATAAGCTTGCAATGTCGAGGAAACGAAAAACGGAGGGGTTTTAAAGAAAGTCTGTGAGGGTTATCTGACTCAAACAGAGATAGATTTTGATTCCTGTAGGCTTCCTGGAAGAACATACGGAGGGTGTGTACACACACACACACACACAGAGAAACATATGTGCTATGTGCTACTCTGTGTAAATACAGCAGTTTCCCTTTCTGTCACATCTGATGAAAGATTTTGTGTTGCTGAATCAAATAATACAAAATTATGAGGATAATGACCAGAGTTTTCCATGGCAGTGCCTGGAGGTGTCTGTTGTTCCCTGCTGCTGTACATACCAGGCATTGCTGGAAATCAGGCACAGCTCTCACTTGCTAAAGCCTGAGATTAGTGCCTTTGGGCCCTGGATCAATCTGGAAAAGTCGATCTGAGAAACTAGCTCTGAGGTAAATGTTCCAGTAATCGACCTTTCAGGGTGCACATGGGGGATTCGAGGACATTTGCCAGCCCCACAGAGCTCAGCTCTGCTTTCCTGCCTTGTCTCTGGGGGAGATGAGGACACAACTCCTGGTGAGGTGTCCCAGCTCCTAAATCCTCGTGCAAGGCTGCTGTGGAACTCTGCTCTCTGTTTTAGGCTCTGGAAAATGCCTAGCAGCAGCCTCAGGCTGGGTGTACTGTACCAGTGGTGCCAACCTTGGGAACCAGGCAGGGCTTCTCTGCTTTTGAAAGGTGAAAATCACTGGCCTGTAGCCCCACTTTGTCACAGAAAGAGCCAGAGCAAAAGCGTGTAGGTATAAGAAGTGCTGATTTCTGGCAGGATGAGCTCTGAATGCACCAGTCCATCTGTAAGGGCTTAAGCCAGGTGTGAATCCTGTGTGGGAGATCCTGAGCAAATCACTGGGAAGTGCAGCATTAGCCATGAGGCAGGTTGGCCTTAATGCATTGTCAGGGGCTGTTCCCTTGAGGAACAACACGTGTGTTGGGCTCCTGCAGTGTGTTAGCTGTGAGTGCAAACAAGTGCTGCTTCTCTATCCGGAGAGGAGAAGGAGGAGAGTGCTAATTCCTTCTGCCAGAGCCAGTTTCTCCAGGGACATTCATTGGAATTTCTTCCTTGCTAATTTGGATGCTGGTTAGTGTTGAAGGGATTTACTCTGCTCTCAAGGCTAAAAGGCATTGAGGAATTCCTGGTTCAAAGTGTTGCCCAGCTTGCAGAGCTGCCCCGAGGCCACTCCCTTATGTGGGGGAGCTGGGGCAGCTTTGCAGCCCCTGGATGTGGTGGATTTGTGCCTTCCCTCGGAATCATGGGGGGTTTGTGTTTTCATGCCCCTCTGATGTTAAACCTGGTGACTGAAAAAGAGTGAGGCAGGGCTGCTGAAAGCTGCAGTTGGGATTCTTGGAGATGTGAAGTGGCTGGAGTGTCTGTCCCTGCCTTGGAGACCAGTGGAATGCTGCCACACTCCCTCCCTCCCTCCACCAGTGCCAACCTTCCCGTGCAGAATCTGTTCCACAGCTCCCAGCGCAGTCGAGGATTTGTGGAATCCTCAAGATGATGAAAAGCAAATAAGAGGAGTATCAGAGCATTGTCTTCTATACAGCAAGAGATGTTGAAGTGCCTCTGTGGAGATTCTCAACCTGCCTTTCATGTACAAGGGCTGTCTGTGCCTGTGCTCTTTTCCTGTTGTGGCCTTTCCCTTGTGTTGCTGTACAGAGAGGTAACTGCAGTCTGTGGTGAGGAAGATGCAAACCCAGTGCATCTCAGCAAGTTGTTGTGGTTTGGTGTTATTTTTTTTTTAAAGCATATTTTCAGATTTAAGACCAACACTTCCATTAATTCACAACTTAACCTCTGCTGCTGAAATAACAGTATGTCTGTGTGGAGAGAGCTGAAGTGGACTCTCCAGGCTGTACTTCATGGTATCCTGTGGGGGTTTAGCACAGCACAGGCTTCCTGGCTGTAGGTGGGTTTGGTTGTGCAGGGAGTTAAACCAGCTGCTCTCGAGAGCTTTATTTCGTAGGAAATGCCTGATGGTGTCTGATGAAACCTGCCAGGGACATGTCCCATGGCTTGGCCATTTGTGTGAGGGTGCTGGGAGGTGGATCAGGGGCAGAGCCCTGGGAGAGTTTGGTGTTAAATGCTGCAGATACTTCTGACATTTGTGGTTGATCTCCCCCGGCAGCAGTGCCCAGCCACCAGGAGGAGGAGGTGGCCTGGTGAGCTGCACAGGTCGTGCCACACTCAGGTCCTTTTGGAAATACATTCCAGCAGATCCTCCTGCTGGTTCACCAAATCTTTCTGTAGGAGTGGGGGGCGGGGGGGAAGGAGCATTGTTGTTCTTTGTAGGATTCATTTTTGGACCTATTGAATGACTGCACTGATCACCCACCTAAGAAAGGAAAGTTTCAAGAGATAAAGACCTTCCAGCTCTCTTCCCTTTAACTCTACATACTTACACAGTATCTGTTCCCCTCCTGGATTTACTGGGAAGTCCAAGTGGAAAGATGAGTGTGCCAGTTTATTGAGAATTCTCCTTCCTGATGGCTATGGTTTGTATTTTGTTTTTAATGTAGTACCCCCAGCTAATTCATTGGTAGCCATCACTTGAAGATTGTTGACATTATCCTCTGACAAAATATAATGTGTGGGTAATCCTATTTCCTGCAATCAATATGGTAATAGTAATTAAGTATCTGAATATGAAATACTTATGTTGTTTATTTTTGAAATCACACAAACTTCCTGCAATTAGATACATAAAACTAAATTATTTAATATCAGGAATTGAATCCAAGTCATCTGTGCACTAAAAAACCTTGTTTCTATCAAGACAGCAGTACTTGGGTTTATAGTAGCTGTGTTTTATGTGAGTTTTCATGAATTTTCCCAGTGATTTTTCCAGTAATCTTTCATCATCAAGGATTTAGAATTATTACAGGCCAGCTCTTCCAGTTGTGGAGTTAGAATCCAGGCCAGTCCATACAAATAGGCTGTACATCCATTCAGAGCCCTCCTTCCAGGGATGCTGTATTTTCCACTCTGGTTGGTGTTTTGGTTCTTGAGTTCTTGCTTCTCTTTATTCAGCCCAAACTCTGTTATTCAGTTCATTTTGTTCCTGACAGGTTTTCATTTCCTTTATAAATATATAGCATTTTCTTTGGCCTCTTGGCTGTGAAAAGGATTTAATACATTGCTTTCTCCACACTTGCCTTTTTTTTGTTACTATCAAAGGCTATTCTTTCTTTTCTCCGTCCCTTGAATAATCACTGAAGACAGTAAGGGAGTCTTTCTCCAGAGCTGCATGCTTGCAATACATGGTAATAAATATTAAGCTCCTTATGAATTGTAGCAACTTGTGTTTTGATTTAAGTTTTAGCAATTGGAGATGGCTTTTGACTCGTAGGCAGAACGTCGTGTGGTGAATTTCCAAAGCTCTGCCTACGGAATGTGCATCTGCTTGTACATACAGGCATTTACACCCCTGGCTTTGCAATGCAAATGTGTGATCTGCAAGTACAGCAGGGGCTCTTCTGTGTGCAGGAAATGTGAGGCAGGATCTGAGCTCGGGCTCTGAATTCCAGTCCTGTTCCTGCACTGGTTTCTGTGACCGGAGGCAAAAGGTGCTCAACAAACTCCATCCCTCAGCACAGTGCTCTGCCAGTGGGGGTGACAGTGCCACTAAGGTCCTGCAGGGCTGCCTGGAGCTACACACAGAGGCTGGAACCACTTCTGACTCCGAGTAGAACCTTTCCTTGTGGAAACGGGGTACCTGACCTGCCAGCTGAGGTATCCCATGGGTCAGCATGGGAAAGGGAGATGCAGACATTCATTCTGAACCAGTTCAGTTCCAAAAGGC
Organism: Chiroxiphia lanceolata; assembly: GCF_009829145.1. NCBI lineage: Eukaryota > Metazoa > Chordata > Aves > Passeriformes > Pipridae > Chiroxiphia > Chiroxiphia lanceolata. The sequence goes on from NC_045656.1 coordinate 1,302,813, forward strand.
TGCTGGCTTGGGTTCAGCCCCAAACATAAACCTTGTGATGACAAACCGAAACCCAAAAGGAGAAGTTTCCATCACTGTTGCAAGATGGAATTGAAACATTGACCAGCAAACAACCAAAGCACCTGGTGCAGCCTTGGCAGCCTCGTGGGGGTGTGCAGGGACCCCTGGACCCCCCGGCAGAGCAGTGGCTGCCTCAGCTTCCCAGGAAATCCAACTGTCCCACCAAGGGACCTGCTGGAAAGAAAAGAAGCAGAGAGAGAAGCAGCAGGCAAATGTAACCCAGCCTTCACTGGCTTATTTTGAGGTAAACATAATAGAAGAGGTTTCTCTTTGCATGTGCTGTGATTTATATTTTAAGGTGAACTGCATCTCTGTTGTACTAGAAGACAAATGTGCTCTGTATTCAGCTGCTGTTATCTATTACTTTTCTCTCTCTAGCTCATGCAGAAGAAACTTCAATGTGCCCAAGCTGGTAGCTGTCTTTCCTGAGGGATTTGTGGCATGGAACCACGGGTCCCAGAAGTCTCACAGTCGTTATTGTATTTCCATTTTCCTGCAACATTCAGCATTTTTTTCATGTCACCTTCCTTGGAGTGTTCCTCTTATTATTTTCTCTGTTGGTTTAAACAGTCCACAGCATCTGTTCTTAATTTTATAAAAGTATGAAATTCCATTCCTGGATCTGTTTGAAGCACAGGAATCAAATACACACACACACACACATCCCCTATGGAACAAAGCATCTTTTTGCCATTAAAATATATTATGCCTAAATATATACTTGGGGGAAAAAATCAGTATCACATTTATATTGTGAACTGGAGAGAAGATAGAGGTACGTCACCCAGCCCAATCTCTGGAAAGCTTTGCCTGGATTTAATCAGGAGCTGCATCCCATCAGTTGGGAAGTGGTGTTGGGCACTGGTCTGTGAGCAGCAGGTGAGGGCGAGGGGTCAGGATGGTCCGAAAGGGTTGTCCAGCCCTGGCACAGCAGTGGAAGAGTCACTGTCCCTGGAGGGACTTAACAGATGTGTGGATGGGGGAACATGGTTTAGTGGTGAGCTCAGCAGTGCTGGGGCAGTGGTTGGACTTTGTTCTCAGAGGGCTTTTCCAACCTAAATGATTCTGTGTGTCTGTAGTGCCACAGAGATGCACTAAGGGAGATGCAGTTGGTGTTATGGCATTTCTGTGTTGTTAGGGTGGTGTGAGAGCTTCAGGAGCAGTCTGTGCCTGCTGGAGTGCCAGGATTCTGTGCAGGACTTACAGAAATGAATCAGAATGGCTTCATAAAGAGCTACCACTCTGCCTCTGAGCACTTGAGGATGTGGATGAAGAGGAGGAGAAAAGATGATGACTAAGGAGCTAGACAATGTGGAAGAGAGCTTGTTGGCTAACCTGATGGGGAAGGTGCGTTGAAAATGAGTTTTGCAGTCTGTCTACCACTCCAGCAGAGACTGGATGTTTTGAAGGACCTGTGCCTGGACAGCAGGAGAGCAGATGTCTGAACATGGTCTGAGCACAGCTGTGACTCATGGCTGAATGACTTGGGTCATACATGGCCATACATGGTCACTGCTGAAGGGAGAACTGGGTGCTGCAGCCTGGGACCTTCCTGGGGTCAGTTATGTCCCAGGAGGCCTGGCAAATACCAAGCTGCCCTTTCAAACCATCTTTAGATACTTGGCTGTTTCTCTCACTTGATGCATGCTGGAGAGAGGAACCACTGGAGTGGGTTTTTAGTTCCTTTGAGATACCAGGTTGGTACTTTGCTCATGCAGTGACTTTGGCTGGCTGCAGACCAGCCCCTCTCTGAATGTGGGAAGGATACATATGGAAGGAGAATGAGTTGCAGCCATATCACAATGTGGCCTGCATGAATTGCATCTCCCTCCCTGCTTCTGTTCAGCCAGGACTTGTGACACTGAGATGATGGAAAGCATGTGCACTAGTCTGAGAAGAGGGTTTGCTGTCTGAGCTGCCTTCACACTTGTGCTGTTTTAGAAGGAGCAATTCAGTCCACATTGGGCTTACTGGAAGGTTTGGCAGAGAAAATAGGTGTCTGATTAAAACACTGAGCTTTGCTTGTGTTCCTGCCATTATATTTCAGACCCAGCATCCAGCTGAGGTTGGGACTCTGGAGCAGGAGGAACGTAATTCTGGTACACAGAATGAGTCTCAGTCCCTTCTCATTGGAGTTTAACTGAGATTCCCGTGGAGCATCCCATCTCAGGACTGCCTGAGCATCAGCAGATGTTTTACCTTTTATATATATTGAGATTTTTCATCTGGTGATCTCAATTAATTAAGCCTTGTTTAGTACTACTTTGAGTTATATGAAAGCTGGATACCCTTGCTGCTCTTGCTCCCCTATGATGTTGAACTGCTGGAGCAGTAGGTAACTGACTGAAACCAGATTAAAGCTCTATTATTCACATAGATGTTAATCATGAGCAGGGATTCTTTGCACACTGCAAAACTCCACATATCTCACTGGGCTTTGAAGGAAGAGCAAGGCTAAAAATAAAGGGTATGAGTTATTACCACATCCACCTTCAGGGAGTGGGTTCCATTCTTTTTGAAGAACTGGAATGAGCACTGGAGATGTTCACAGAGAACTCATCTTGGTTTTCATGTCTCTGGGCATGGAGTTTGGATGGGAGCATCTCTTAAGTAAATGTATATCTTGGGTCAGAAACAGATCTTGCTAAATAGGCTAGAAAAAGTGATAGATTCAAAAAATGAAATAATTGGATATTTATAGCCCAGTCTGCAGTGTGTTGGTGCTCTGGGTTTGCCTATCTAGCACCCTCGTGTACCTGATTATCGTGAAGCACGCAAGTAGTATAACTGGTTTCTTTAAGATTATTGCTTGGGCAGAAGGCATTCTTGGAGCTTGCATCATCTTCAGGGATGGAGCCCTTCCAAACAGATTTGCTATAATAGGATGCACTGGAGAGAACATAAACACAAGAAAATAATGGCAGGAAATACTCTCACTTAGAAAAAATATTCAGACACATCGTTTATGTCATAGTTTTCCTGTATGAAATCTGCCTGACAATAAAACCTTTAAATGTGCCCCAAACCTGAGGCTAAAAGCCACTTCATTCTGAATAGTTCTCTACCTCCTGTAAATATATTGAGTTGCAGTTGTTGCAGTGGGTACTTCACAGAAATACTAATGCAAGTAGTGGAGGGAAAAGGCCAACCACCAGAAAAAGTTGGAACCCACACCTATTTCTTATCAGTGGCTTCTGTTAATATGGATTTCCTCCCTCATTTAGTGCTTATGAGCTAATATAGGACTTCCGTGTTGAAATGCTGGAAATTGGATTGGATTTCTTGTTTGACTTGTCCTACAGTAGGTAGAAATGCTGGAATGATTCTCTCCTCCCACATGGCAAATCTGAAGCCCCAGTTTGCCTGTTGCTGGGCTGCTGGAAGGTGCTTTTGGCTGTCCTTCACAGCTGCACGCATATTTGCTTCTTGGAGGCAAACTGTGTTTGAATTTGTGTTTCTTGCAGCTCCTCCTGTGCCATCAGTAACTTGCTGGTTCTGCTGTTTGGATTTGGGCCCTTGCAGAAGTGCCATGGGAGCAATCTGGGGTATGCCATGGCTCTGTTCTCCCTTCAGTCACTGTCACTACTCCTGCTTTGCTACATTCATGCCATTAAGTAAAACACTGTCTTGGGAGGTTGCTGAGTGTTGTGATGTGTGCGTTGTTGATAGGCTCAGAATTTCCTATTTTGTCTCCTAAGGAAATCCTTTCCTGGCTCTCTGAGCAGCTTATGTGAGCCTTCATTCTTGCAAGACCTTCCTGTCCCAGTGTCTTCAACACGTAACATCCTCAGTACTGTACAAGAGGATCTGAAACATGGAGGGACCAGTGGCCTGCTCAAAACCTTGCAATGTGGCAAGTTTTTGATCCAAGGCTTCCCAAGTTCTGGCTGTGAAGCTGCCCATTGGGATGGTGACCGTCCCTCCTGCCCACTCCTGTTGTGTCCAGTGAGTTGGTGCAAATTTCTCAAGTGTGTTAAAATTAGGTAAAGAACAACAGTCCAATGTTTGGCCATGCAGTTTTGAGAACCCACTTTGGTCTGAACCTGCTAACTCCATTCAGGACAGATCCTCTAAACCTCCAGGAGACTGGCTGCACGCTCTTCTTAAATTGCCTCCTTATGTCTGTCTTCAAGACTCTTTCTCACAGGACAGATCACTGTTTCATATGAGGATGCTGGGGTATGGTATGTATTGGGATGTATGGGGTATTCTGCTCTCCAGAACAATTCCCTGGTTTTGCCTAGTTTTGCATTTCCTGTGCAACATGTGGAGAGGCTGCACTGGCAGAGCTTTGGTAAAAGCCAGTCCTGCAAAAGTCCTGGTTATCTTGGATGTCCTTTTTTGTTGTGTTGTAGGGTTTGAGTTTGTGTAATTAATTGCTGGAAGGAGGAAATCTTCTCTTTCTCTGAGCAGCAGGGACAGATCTCACAATCTCAGTGGTCAAGAATGAAGCAGACTGCCAACAATACCCCAGCCTCTTTGAAATGTGATTATATGGTTCAAGCCTAGCTCTGTGAAGTGTAATAAAAGCCAGCAGGAGACTATAGCAAGGCTGAAATATCATGCTGCTGCCTGCTTTTACCAGTTCATACTGCCTTTTGAAGAGTCGTTGGCTTGGCAAGGGGTTGGCCAGCAGCCTGATACAGCAGAGCCAAAGCAAGGCGAGGTCTGGGGTGCTGGAAACTGTTACACCTTTCAAACATCTGTCCTTGGAGTGCAGGAGATATCTAACCTGGATTAATCATGGTGAGAATAGAGAATTGATGAAAATCATGTGCATTTACAGTTTACCTTCAGACTCCAGGTGTGTGGATATGTTGTCTTCTCCTGTGAGTGAGCAGCACAGAGGGCTGCAGGGCCAAACTCTGAACACTGGGAGAGGTGATATCCACGTGCATTGGATAGTGAGAGGATCTGCTTGTGGTTCCAAAGATCCTTAATCCAAACTAAGGCAACAGAGGGGTCAGTGTGCTGGCACTAACAGTCATAGTTCTGTGGTCTGGGAGCACAAGAGCTGAGAGGACCAATCTCCTCTGGATCCAGGTGAGCCCAGGAGGTGCTGGATTAGTTGCAGCCAAGTCACTACTACAGAGAGCCAGGGAAGGTATTTAGCAAGTCCCTGTTCATTGTTCTGATGTCTCTCTTATGACCTCTTTCCTTCAGGGTTATTGTCATGGGTCACTGCCAGCTCTGGTGCATTGTGTTGTCCAAGTTTTCTCTCCTCCCACAGTGCTCTGTTGGCCCTTCCTTTCCTCATCCCACGATCCCAACCTGCCTGTTTGAAACCATCATCCTGTGCAGCTCCCAGTATGTTTCACGGATCTGTTGCAACTCCAATTTACACAGATGAGGTTTGGCATAACAGAAGCATACATCATCCCTTTCCTTAGGGCAGCTGGGGAGAACAGAGGGTATTTCCCCAGCTCCTTCCCTGCAGTCACTGGAGTTACAGCATTGGAGGGTCTCCCCTGTGAGCAGCTGAGGGTGAGACTGTGATGGATTGACTCTGCCTTCTGTTAACACCAGCACTGCCTTTCATGCCCTGTTGCTATTTGTGTTTTTTGATGAATGATTAATTAGAAAAATAATCATTTGTAAATTGTGAGTGAACCAGACGTTTGGCCTTTCCTGTAGGGAAATGGAGTCTCTGAGCTCTGCTGCAGCGTGCAGCCTGCTCACAAATGCAGGAGTATTCCCAGGCTAGTGATGAATTTACATGACGTTCCCTTTCAGCATTTTAATGACTGTTACAGCTGAGTAACTAATGAAAGATATTAACAAACAGAAGAAGTAAATATTTAATTTTTCTATAGCATTTTTCCAGCTTGTGGCAGACGGTATTTTAAATGTATGTACAGGAGAATTTCTGCCCCAATCTCTCCATCTCTGCCCAGAGTACAAAGCTGGCTGTGTGTTGGACATGATGAATGCCCCTGTGGAGGCATTTTACAGTGAAGTGGGCTGTTCCTCTGCCCTGTCGTGACAGGCTGCAGTCAGCACTCGATGGCTGTGAGTTAGCACAGCCCAAAAGGCATCATTTCCCTGCACCAGGGATTGTTGCAGCTTGTGGTCCCCTGAAGATGAGATGGCCACAACAAGGTCATTCGGTAAACTACAGTGATTAGTGACTCCATCAAGAAAAGCTGCTGAACGCAGCAGGGAGCAGTCATTTGAAATGTCTCAACTCTGATAATTTACCTTCTTCCACCCTTTAGCATTTCACCTCCTTCCTTTGCTTGAAAAAGCCTGCTGGGGAAGATTTTTTGCAGGGTGTTGTTATCTCCCAGCAGATTCTCTTGCTTGTTTTTCTGTTGTTTTCCTTCATGGTTCACCAGGATGTGATGATCTGACTTACTGGAGGTAAATCAGTAATTTTGGGGGGTTTGGGATCAAGCTGAGGGATTCTCTCCAGCCTGAAAGGTGAGCCACTGCCCTGCCCACGTTATATTCAGATATGCAGGGAGAACTGGGGGCAGAAGTTGCCTAGAGGAAAGGTTTGCAAGGAGGATTTGTCAGCAGCTTTAGAGGTGTTTATTATTAAGCAAGCATGGAGCTGGCTGTATGATTTTGGCATGTGGTGAACTAAAGCCATCACAGGAGATGACATGGAGGGTGGCAGGTCGGACAGTCCCAGTGTGTCTCAGGTGCAGTGCCAGGCACAGCGTGTTCATCCCCACCTCACTGCCAGGCTTGTGCCTGCTCTGCCATCCAGGGTCGTGGAGCAGACCCAGCAAGAAGTCCCAGCCCAGGGAATTCGACTCTATGTGGTTATGAAGAGCAGGGGAAATTTTTGTGGGTACAATCTACGAACGAATGAGCCAGCTGAGATCTCTGTCTCTCAGGCATTACATGCTTTGGCGGGAGAAGAATAAATCTTTACTCAAAGCCTGCAGGAACTTCATCAAGCGTTTATTTAGGGAAATTTGGCCAATGTGGTACACTCACTATGTCGTTGTGGTTGTCCCTGTAGGGCCCTGCATGAAGTCAGTCGTGCTGGGTTGTCTCTGGCTTGGTCCTTGTTTTTGACGGAGCCTGTCCAGGCTCCACATGACTGGGATCCAGCTGCCTCGGTTCTTCCCCACTCTCATTTAGTCTCCCCAGCCTGCCATCTTTTACAGCCAAGAAAAACTTCTGCTAAGTGAACAAAAGCATTCATCTGGATGGAGATATATGTATATAGCAAGAGTGTGTGTGTATTTTTTTTTTAAAGAGCTCATCAGAGTAGATCATAAAGCCAGAGTGAAATAGAGTGAAATTTCTGATTTGAGACAGTGTTTCTTAAACACTGGTTTGCTGCAGGCCTCCTTTCCACCTGCATCTACACTGAACTGCCTCTCCTGCCTCTGTCTGTGCGCTTCGAAATACGTGAGAAAATGCAAGGACGGGGCCTTCCTTCCAGGGGCAGGAGACAGGATGGGGACTGTCAGGGTCTAACCCCCCACTTCTGAGGGAGGTGAGGGGAAGTGGAGGCTTGCATGCTCCAAATGTAGTGCTTCACGCCTGCCTTTTCCAATCCGTATGGACACCCCTGTTCACCACTGGGTCTGTGTTCTCCCATCTTCAGCTTCCTTTGTCACCCTTCTGCTGGTCTGTGTCTTTGCCGAGCTGGGAGGTGATGATTCCTGTTTGCTATGGAGGGTGTGTGGGTTCCTGCTCCCTCAGCAAGTGCCAAATTGAAGTTAAATGCCCTGATCCTGATTGGAAGCAGGGAAGGACTTTGTAGAGCTGCTCAGTCAGAATCTGCTGTCCTTGGTTACAGCATGGGGTGGGCTCGGCTCCGTGTGACTTGCCAGCTCCTTTTGTTCAGTGCAAGTCCAGGGGTAGAAAGGCCCCAGTTATCAGCACTGAAGGGTACAGGGGCTGCAGTGGGGGTAGCCTCGCAGAAAAACATGAGCTGTGTTTTCTCTGCTGCCTTCAGTTATTCCTGCAGGGCTGGATGTTGCTGGGTGCTCAGCTGGGGTTTATGGCAGGACTGTCCTCTGTGATGTAGGACCAGCTCCTGTCCAGACTGGGCTCTGTACTCAACCAAGGCAGGTCACATGCTGAGTTTAACTGGCCTCTGCCTTACTGATTTTTCTCCCATTGCAGGCTCCTGGCAAAGTTGTTTGCCTTCCTAAACAACCTTAGGAATGTTGTTTCTTCCTTTCTAAAATGCTGAAGGGGATTAGATCTCAGAGTGGAGTATTCAACTGTCGAGTGATTTACAGCAAAGATGCACCTGAGTTATGGGAACTGTTAAAATGCCTGTTAAAGTAGTAAATGTTTTTGAAAACTCATATTATTTGGCTGATAGAATGTAAGGTCTGATGGAGCTATTACTTTGCTCTGTATAAACACACATTTGGGCAGGTGTTATTTATGTGTGCTCTCACTGTTGTGGGTGGCAGTGACCCAAAGCCATTGCCACCAAAGGCTTGTACATCAGCCTGCTCAAGCCACAGAGTGCCTTCATTCCTGGTGGACTGTTGGATTAGAAGTCCTCACCCAGTGGAAGTTTAGCCTCCTCTTGGCAGTGCTGGGGTGATTTGAGGGGTAGCATTGAGGCATGGTTGTGTCTGGGGGTGATGGCTTTCTCCTAAGGATGTCAGTGCCTTGACTCACTGGATTTGTAGAAGTTCTTGGCAGAAAAGGAGCAGGTCTGTTGTCCCAGAAAACATGGATGCATCTTTCCTCAGCACTGGTATTTCTCACATCCTAATGTTTCTCATGATGGACGTGAGCAAGCAAGCCTAAATAAATACTCTTAGTGTTTATACTTACGTTAAAAGAAACAGGGTAAATTTGTGGTCTGTGACCTTTGATAGTTGATATTTATTTTTAAAACTCAGTTTACACCTGCTTTTAAACATTTGCCCAGAAGAAACAGTGGGGAGTCAGTAAGTTTGCCACAGATTTATGGGTGTCAAACCTCCTCTCTTCCTTTGCACCCCAGCAGAGTCACTGTGACCTCCTGGTTACCTGCCACTATAACTACTGGAGACAGTCCAAGTCTGTTCCTGACAAATAATTATGGGAGACTTTGGCCAAGTGTGTATGATGGCTCTGGTGTACAGCATTCCTGGGTCATCTGGAGCCGTCTGGTCAGGATGTCCTCGGATACTACATCCGAATTCAGATGCTGCTGGATTTGGTGAACAGCAGATGTACACCCTGGTATCTCTTCCACAGCAGCTTCTCATCTAATGTATGAAAAATTAATTCTTCTTGCTTTCTGGCCTGTTGTGTGTCTACAAAGGGTTGCAGTGTTGCGCTGTGTAAATCTGTGGTGGTGCACAGTAAATATTATGCTTTAACGGTCACAGGTCTGACACTTCTGTTGAGTTATGTACCATAATGTTTGAACACCATGGGTTGAATTTGATCTTAACTACGTGGGTGCACTTTAGTGCATGCCTGAAGAAAATTGGCCACTAAACTTGTGGGCTCGTGTGCACAGTCAGTGATTGAACAATCTGGTGATGCCCCAAAAGGTATGAAATTAATTTTCAGGTACAATAAACAATATTTCAGCCCTGACTGGCTCGGCGGAAGCTTCATCTTCCAGCACTAGGTATTGAAATGGGTTGCAGGATTGCATTTAAGAAGGGATTTGTTCTGCCTCTCTCTTTAGTGCTGAGGAAGCTCATGAAGTTGTGCCAGGCAGTGGTGATGCAGCCGAGGGCTGCTTTGCCTGAGTGGTGCCTCCCTGCAGCTCGAGGTTTGGAATCATCATTGCCTGACTTACAAATCCTCATCATGTAGATCAAACAGAGCAATTTTCTTTGTGTTTACCTTCATACAAGCTGGGCATGGTCCAGTCTAAATGCATTTATCACTGACTGTTTTAGGTAGAGAATTTCTGCACTGTTTCTGCCTCTGTAAGTGAGGGGCTGTGCAGGACCCCTTTTCCTGGAGAGGGATGCTGGCTGTTTGCAAGCACAAGGAGGCTCAGGAGGGGCATGCAACTGCCTGTTCAGAGTTTTGATTTCTGGCAAACTGCAAGTTTTGCCAGTGACTAAGAATTCTCTGTGCAAGGAAATACCTGGAGAGGCTGCAGTGGAAAGTGTCTGTTGTGGAATGTGTGGTCTGTGGTGACCAGCAAGGGGAGTCCAGCAGCAAAAGCAGTAAAGACTTGTTGGCAGGAGGTGCAGGACCCTTGGGACAGAGTCACTGAGAATGTACCAGCAGCATCTAATCTTGTGTTTGCTCCTCTGTTATTGACATATTTGCACACTTGTCCCCATATTATGTCGAGTGTGTCTTGCCTGGGAAGAGTGTTTGTGAAATCTGGAAGTGTGGTAGGAGCAAACCTGCTTGATCCACATCATGAAGCAGCCTTTGGTAGTAACTGTTCCTACTGTTAGCTCTGTAGGTCTCATTCAAGCCAGACCCTAAATAAGAAAGTAGGTGTCAGAGCCATCCTCACCTTTCTGGCTTAGATTCAGAGGCTGGGAAATGATAAGTAATGTATTACACAAATTTAGCTCTTGTTTTTACTCTCCTGTTTATAATTGTCAAAGCTTTGAGCCTTCTGAAATAATAAGGTTAAGCCCTCTCTGACCTTAGGTGAATAGGAAAAAATATAGCTGTGAGGGTCTCGGGCCATTACACCTCAGTGGTGAAGAATCTGAGCCATTTGAAAACCCTGCTAAATTATCCTGCTCAGTGCCAGACATCCAAGGTGACTTACGGTGCTGCAAAAACATAAACATTCGTAACTGGGACTCTGCTGCAGTCCAGAAGTGGGTTTGCCACGTGCCTGTGCTTCGTTGGTCAATAGGAGTGATGGCAGAGGAGCTCCCATGGGCATCATCCTGCCGGGAATGGGGGTGCTGACTCCACTGAGGTACCACTGTGACCTCATTGCTGTGCAGGTCCCAGGCTGAGCTGTGCTCTCACCTCTGGTTTCAGAGCATGTGTTTAATCTGGGAGCCTGCCCAGGCTGCAGGATGCCTTGATGTGTGGCAGGGACCTGTCATCTCTCCAGGCAGCCTCTCCAGCTCTGCCTCTGGGCTCCTTGTCTCCAGGGAGGATGGGAATGGGGGGCTCTCTGTAGCTGTGCCCGTCATACTTGTTGTTTGCTGCTCCTTTGCTCAACAGTCTAAGAAGGGAAGAGTTTATTTTCATGTGGGGGTTGCCTTTTAGATGCCAACTGTCTTACCCAACTGAGCAGGAGGCAGATGAAGCATAACTGTCTGATGTGAAGTTTGATTAAGGGCTTGGTAGCCAAAATGTTCTTTTCCTGGAAGAAGAGCAAGCCTGTTGCTAATTTAGCGCCTGATCCAAAGAAACATGAAAATGGCACTGAGAAGTCATCTTTTCAGCTCTGTCTAGATCTGGTCTTAAAAAAATATAGCGGGTTGGGGCTTGGATAGCCATCTATCTGCTCCAGGTAGGGGCTCAGGAGAAGAAATGTCCTTTTGTCCTTGAGTCAATAGTCTTGGAGAAGAGCAAGCTGTCCCCACTGCCGGGCACCTCAGTCTAGCAACCAAAGCTGATTTGCAGTGGGTCAGACCTGGTTCAGGGTATTTCCAACGGAATACCTTCTCTGTTCACTGTTCTGTTATCTGAATTAACTGCAATTACAGAAATTCCTGCTTGCAGATGTGTTCGTTAGAACATTTGGAGAAGGGAGGTTCAGAGCTGGACTGAAACAGACTTGTTGAAGCTCTGTCCTAACTGCTCCCCCCTGCTGAGGAAAAGCTTCTTCAGCAAGCACATGGAATAAATTGGCATCGTTACTCAGAAGCCAGATGGAGCAGAAATCCAGATTAAATAGAACAAAGTCAAATTCAAAGAAATTTAGAGCGAAAGCAGGGTGGGAATTAAAGGCAGCTCCGTGCTGCCCTCGAACTGAACAGTCATTGTTCCCCACGTTCCCCCGAGCGCCGATCGTCCCGGTGGGACCTTTGGCACTGGGTTCGTTACAGTGGTGTAAATGAACTCCTCCTACAGAAATGAAGATTCAACTCCCAAAGCCAATCAGCAACATAGGGATCTAATTTCCCCTCTGCTGTCTAAATAAAATGCTGCTGCAGATGGAAGGCTCCCTAGAAGCTGCTTCTGGACCGCTTCCACCCTTTTATGAAAGCTCCCCTCAGACGCGGTACAGTGTGCAGTAACATAACCCACTGAGTGCCGTGATCCCTGGAAAAGATGCAAGGGGGAGAGAAGCTGGGAACAAGCCTTGAGATTCAGGGTGGGAATAACCAGCCAAGTATTAATATTTCACAGCACAATCTGCTTTGCAGAATACAAGGGGGCTTGGGGAAGGAGCAGATGGAGGGAGCTGAGTATGTGTTTCACGAGGAGGTGGCATTGTGTCTGTTGCTTTGTTAGTTGGAGCTCTAAATACTGAAACAAAAGCACAGAAAAGAAAGAGGCTGAAATTTAAATTTGATGATTTGCACTTGCTTCTCAGTTTGGGATTAAGCTGGAGCTGTTCTTCAGTCCGTGCAGGTGCTTTGGGTGTGTGTGTATGTTCTGTGTGCACCTCTGTGCATGTGTGTGTGTGTCTCTGCTCCTACAGACTGCCAGGGTTAGCACAGACCCAGAGCTGTCCTCAGAGCTCATCCCAGGACAGCTCTGGCACTGAACCTGGCCTGGCGTTAGCACACACCGAGGTAAATACAGCTCTACACATGATCTGGCAGCCAGAGTCTGGTTCTAAACTCTGCACAAGTTCAGCTTGTGCCCTGGGATTTGTGCAGGCAGCCGGCCACGTCTGCTGGGGAATAGTTCCCTCCCTTTAAGTGCAGACTTGCATCCTCCAGTCTGCAGGACCAAAGGACAGCCCTGCTCCTCCAGTTTCATCATGGCTTGCAGATTTTCACCCTTTTTGACCTGAGCAAAGGTTCAGTTGGACCTTCAAGTCATATTCCCTGTGTCCAGTGAAGACAATTAAGCTGTGCCTTAAGTTGGCTCTTCTAATTGTTGATGCTCTGGTTTGGTCCCTGGGTACCAGTGGCTTTCTAGGAGGAAAGACTGTGTTCTCTTGGGATGAGCACAGCATGGGAGTTGTCCCTTAACATGAAGAGGCTGAAGATGGATGCATAGAAGGGCCTGGTTCAAAGTTTACCCCAAAGCAGTAGAATAATTCCTAGAAGATATTGTGGATACTGGGTAGGTTCTGAGTCAGGGTGAGCATCATAGTTGTAGCTGCACATTTCAGTCTCTGAATGTGAGTTCTCCCTTCTTTAGCAACCCAGTTGTTTGAACTGGAGTCACCTGGTTTTTAGAAGTGGTCTTAAAAAGTGCTAATTGACCTCCTGCAGTTACAGAGAAACTCCAAATCAGCTGTGGACAACTGTGCAAGGTGAAGACTTCAGGTTTTGAAAGGTCTTTCAAGAGCACACAAGGGAGGAGATGAATGTTCTGTGGCCACGGTGCTGCCCTTGGAGCCTGACCTGGTCACTGTGTGTGACAGTTCCCAAACGGATCCTCCACGGAGGTTTTTCTGGTGTCCTGCTACCAGGCACTGAGGGCTGTGTTCTTCACTGGTGAAATTATACAGAAACATACCCACTCTGAAGCTCAGCCCTAGGACTGTTCAGTGTAAACATCTCATTGTCCCACAATTTACATTAATGAGAATGATTTACATTTATATAGCTCCTTTCATCCCTAGGGATCTCAGAGTGCCTTACACACTGAAGCACCCAGGGCTTCACCTCAGCAATGGGAGCTGGTTGTGGAGTGAGCCAGCCAGGAAGGACCAATGCACAGCAACTTTGCTTTGTCTTGAGCAAGAGGTGCTTTTGGGAAGCTGGTCAAATGTTTCAACCTGTGCAGACCTGGCTGGGCCTTGTTCTGAGATCTTGTCTGAAAGACCAGACATGTGAAGAGCTTGGTGGTCTTGTGCTTTGTCTGCTCCTGAGGCAGGAGGGACTGAGATGACCTTCTGGTGGTTTCCAAGTGTCGCACAGAAGGTTGGGTGACCAAGAAAGGGTTTTTCTTATCAGACAAGTGCTACCACTGGCCAAAAGAAAAGTTTCTATTAGTGGTCCCTGGGTCTAAGGTGCAGCACTTGCCAGCACATCTCCAGACCCTTACCAGAGGGAGGTGAGGATCCACAGGGATGAGATGAGGATGATACTTGTCCTTTTGGGCAGTACCACCTGAGGGAGAGCTGGGGTCTGTGGAGTTCATCTCCCATGATCTTCCCCTCTGTGAGCATCTCTTTTGGGGTCCCTGTTCAGCCTCTCACACTACTTCTTACTGTGCTAAGCCCCACTGTGAACATGGGCTTCCTCCTCCAGGCTGTTGCCAAATGAGAGTTTTAAATGTTCACTTGCTTTATTTTTAGGTGTATATTTTAAATGCTACCAATATTTCCAGGGAGCATTTGTAAATGAGGACTCTATGAAAGTTATTTTAGTGCATTAATTCATGAGGCAGCTTCAAAAATTCATGAAGTAAATAGAACTTTCTGCCAGGAGAGATTGGGGTGCCTTTGCTGCCCCTCCAGGGTGGAGCAGATGTTTCAATGTAAGGCAGGAACTCTTAAATAGAGTCTCCTGATGTCAGTGTGCTGATTAAGATCCTAAGACAGGCTGCAGAGGTGCCTTATATGTCTTTAAGATGTCCTCGTTTCACCAGTCTTAGCTGTGATCTTACTGCAGCAGGGATTAAGGGAGCTGCAGAAGTTACACCTGGGTGGCAGGAGCGGCCACTGTCCCCTCGGCCGGGCTGTCCCGGAGCCCCGGGGGCTCTCCTGGCCCTCCCATGGATGGGACTGACGTGACTGCTCCCCCCTCCCAGGCAGGATCCCTCACAGTGCTGTGGTGTTAAATGTAGAGTGACTCTGCTGGAATCAGCACAGCCTCATGCTGGGGTGACCGAGGGGTGAAGTCAGCTCTGCTGGGGGATTATTTCTATCAGGCTAAAAGCAGAAGTGATTTAAGTGGAGCAGCTTGTGCTGGGGAGGCCAACCTGCACTGGGGCCTGCTCTGGCATACCCAGAGACAGGCCAGTGCAGCTGGGGTTGGTTTAAGGAGTCACTCTGCAGTCATCGAAGTGATGTCAGTATAAAATGAATGTAAAAAAGAGATTTGGGTCTTGCAACTCCAAGATGGGTTTAACTAAACCAGAACGAGCTGGTTTTACTCTGCAATGAGCAGTATCCACATATGGAATTATTTATAAACAGCTCTTCAGAGTAAATTCATATGTAGACAATCTTCCTTCCTTCTTATCCTGTAATAGGATCTTCCTCTAAATGTTAAGCTTCATGTTTGGATGTCTGAAGTAGGGAATAGCAGAGTGTTTCAGAATAGGTGAAGGAACAGACCGAACCTCTTCTTGGTCTGTGAGGAAGGAGTGATGTGCATTTGTGCTGGCTCCTGCCCCCAGCTTTCTGCTTCACTTCTGATGCCAGACTTGCAGCGTGTGCTGCTGCTCCTGGATGTGGGATGTGTTTCAGGCTGGACAAACGTTCATTGTGGTTTGCACAAAGGTTGCTTTTCTATGCACAACACAAGTCTTGAAAAGAGAAGGGAAAAAAAATGCTCTCCAGACTCTCTTGGTGTTATTTTTTTCCAGATAGCTCCTGACCTTGAATGATATTCATTGGTTTTCCATTAATGCCAGTGGGGCTCAGGCTGTGTAGGATTTAGGAGTACTCCCTCCTCCTCCTCACACTATATGTTTTTGTTATTATCCATTAATGAATAATCAGAAATTTCTAACAGGATAGATGGCTTTTGTTCTTTCAGACAGTGGGATCTGTGCAGCTTTGCAGTCTGTAGACAGCTATAAACAGTAATAAAAAGCACGTTAAACCCCTGTCTCCGTAGCATGGCTCTAATTGCTGTTGATTTGCTGCTTGATTTGGTGGAAGATGTTAGGCCAGAGCTCTCAGATGTGTCCACTAATGAGGACCCAGGCTCCACTCAAGTGCAGACCTGGCACACGCTGGGTTGTTTGTGTTGTTGCACTGTCGATAAACTTCCCATTAGAGATGGTCCCTTCCCTCCACACTTAGAGCCTCTTGTAGTCCAAGGTGGCCAAAGTGGTACAGATTTCCCCCTTGCAGAAATGAGAAGGAGGCAACTTCCATAAGACCTTACAGTAAGGCTGTAAGAGAGCTGAAAAATTACTTTCTAACCTGCTAAGTCTGTCCTAGACTGTCTTTTGTGCCTCTGTAAAGCCTTGCTGAGCATCCTTTTGCACTGCACATGTGTGACCCAAGAGATGCATAGCCCTGATGTCTCACACCTGTGACTCAGGGAGGGTTATGCTCTTAGGACCATGGGCAGGGCTGCCCAAGTGACACTTGTGGTGGCCCAAGGTGCAATACAAGGCCCTTGGTTGCCCAGCTCAGAAACTGTGCTCTCTAAAATGATTTTGTGCAACAGGGAGGAGTCAGAAGCACCTCCATTGCTTGGGAGGATCAGCTGGGGACTCACAGAATGGATGTGTTTTTTTGACAGGGAGTGTTTGAAAATGTGGGGATTTGCTTTCCTGTGGTGTGTTTTCTGGGTTTGTTAAACCCTTTGTAGAGGAGCAGAAGAGCCATTGAATTATTTGGTCCATTGAGCTGATGTGCTGTGAAGACTCACTTGTACTTTTGACACGCTGCAAGTTCACCAGAGGTGCACAGCCCAGTGCAGTATTCAAGAGGGAACACTGAGCATCTTCAGTTCCACGTCACTGTGGGGAAGCAGAAGAAGGGAGGAAACTGTAATACTTGTTATATATCAACAAGGAAATTTTATTATTTCTTGGAGGAACCTTGTCGTGGTCTCTGGACTGAAGTGTCTCCTGTTTTCCCATAACATCACCCATATATTGAGCCATTTTTCCTGGCACTGCTTGATGAGAATCCACCAAACTCCCATGCAAGAGGGCACTTTCTGTAGTGACTTAATGTTTACATGATTGCAGACTGCAGTAGATTACTTGGTTACTCTGTGTGTGTTTCTACAGAAAATTTACATCCGTTTTTTCTCTTTTGGGGGATCTTTTGATTTTGTTTCCTTAAAAGAGGATGAACTGCTACCTATAAGAGATTGAGAAGTGTAGCCAATAGTTTTATTATCCTCCCAGTGCTGGCCTCTTCTGTCTTTACAAATGCTCTGAAGCCACAATTCTGCATAAGAAAAATGGATTTGTCACTGAATTTTCATGCTTCATCCTCACAGAAATGAAACTGTTGTCCTGGGCTTTAGTACTTTGCCATCAAGCTTGGATTTAATACTGATCATTATACTTTTAGAACAGGTTACATAGAAAAATAGAGGCACGGAGCAGATCCAAAAGCAAGGGCTCTTGCTTTCACTCCCGTTTTATTCTGGTGAGGATGCTGAATATTTATTAAGAAAATCCGACAGTCTCACTTTTAAAGAGGGAGGAAAAAAAAAGACCTCTGTATTTTAGAAAGGAACAGCTGTAAAGTGCAGCTGTTGAGTTTAATTTTAATGTCTTAGAGCCCATTGCTGGGGGAAGAGGGAGCTGTGGTGCATTGGGGTGGTTTGATGCTCATCGGTGGAAGGAGCATCCAGCTCTGTGGGGAGGCAGAAGCACAGCTGGTGGTACCTGTTCCTGCTGACCAACCTGCCCTGGCTCGCTGGTGCAGATGGGTTCAGGTGGATGTTGTGTGACTTGCAGAGATTCTGCTTTGCCATGTGAGAAACGTGCTGATGTTTGTTCTCACCCCACTGTATTTGAGTGCTTTGGAGAAGGGCATTAGTGATGGGGGTGGTTGTGTACCTTTTAGCGCCTTCTGCACTCTTCTGCTGCTGTGGTGGGAGTCTCCAGATGGCTCCTTTGACAGTTTCCCAAGCTATTTTTACTTCTGTGTTGGCACAATTATGTCTTTCTTTTTTTTGGTTTTTTTTTTTGTTTTGTTTTTAAAGGAGGTTGTGCTCATTTGGGGATGTATTTTGTGTTTCAGATGCTGGACATAACACAAGAGTTAATTTATTGTTTTGATCCAAGCAGATTTGATCCTGAAACTGAGACATTGCTGCTTGGGGCTGATGCTCCTGAAAGAGAATTTCTTGGAAACTCCTTTCTAACACCTTTGTTTGGGAATTGGCCTTATCACGTCAAAAGAATAGTTACCCTGAAAAAAACCCTCTTATTTGACATCTAAGTGGCGATTTCCCTTTTGTTGAGATTCTAATTTACAAATCTTCAGAATACTGACTGCTTGGTAGCAAGGTGACATTAATGTTATGTCTGCTGCACTGAGGGTGTTTGGTTCTGAATGCAAGATCAAATAATTCCTTTGTTTCTACCCCCTTTGCATGCTCAGCAGAATTTCCAGAGGGGAAGAACAGAGGGGCTGAGGACTGTCCTGCTCTCCAGTGGCTCTGGTGCAGTAATTTAGCCCAGCACAGCAGAGCCAGCTCAAGGCCATTTTCTTTTCATCTTAGCCAAAGTGAGCTAAAAATCAAGTGGAACAGCAAGTAAATGTAATATATTTATTGCATTTTGCTATGTTCGGTCTCTCCTAAATTCCAACTCCTTTCTTTTTGCTTTGTCTTTCTCATGGTGACCACATGGTTTAGAAACTGGTGTTTCTGGTACATTTTCAAGCCATCTTTCAAGATAAGCACCTTTCTCAGAGGTGAGGGCAACTGGAGGCCCTGATTGCATGAAGTGTCATTAGCCAAAGGGCACCAGAGACAAAGGTGATTAATATAACCCTTGGAGCTTTGTAGTGAAACCTAATGGTGTGATCCTGAAGCAAATGGTGAACAGGCTTCAGAGATCCAGCTCAGACCCAGCCTCAAGCCTGTGTGCCTTTAGCTGTGGGTTTTCTGGGGTTATTTTCAACACCCAGATGAGTATCAGCTGAGGCCCTGTTGTCCTTCCTAGGGGAAAGCAAACTGTGCTTTACAGTCCTTTGCTGTGGGAATGGTGGTATCAGTGGTTGCAAACCATTTTGCTTATCTTCCAGTTCATACAGCAGCTGGAGCCTGGCCAGGATGGGGCAGCCAGGGGTGGGCACTAACCCACCACAGGCTGTAAGGGAACACTGTGGGCAGTGGGTCTGTGTTATGAGCCCGAGGTGGTGTGTGAGTGCCTCATCTCCTCCCAGAACTGCAGCTTCCAGGTGATCCCAGCTGTGTTTGTGCTCCCCCCTCTGACCCGGGACCAAGCACAGAGCTGGGATCAGAGTGGGAAGCTCCATGGGCACAGCCTGATGGCCTTGTCCCAGCCTCTGGGCACGTGCCTTGGTAATCCAGAACATCCACCCTGGCATGGGGTGGATGTTCTGGATCTCCTTGGAGGAGGTGCATAGCAGCCATCCTCATCCCAGTGCTCTGGATCCCAGCACTCTGGATCCCAGCACTCTGGATCCCAGCGCTCTGGATCCCAGCGCTCTGGATCCCAGCGGGGAGCCCTTGCTGGTGTGATTTAGGAACTGAGCTCTGGAACAGTGGGAGGCAATGTTACAGAATTACAAAGGCATTTTGCTCTGCAAAGAGCTGCATTCGTGTAGCCAAAAATGAGGAAAGAATCTAGGAAAGGTGGGTGAAGGCCTTCAAAAAACCCAGCCCAAACCATTTAGTGACTTGACTTGGTGAGGCGGGTGACTCTTAAAATAGAAAACACATATCTTTGTTTCCTTTCAAAATGTGCCCTGAGAGCCTTCTTATCACCCTTTGGATCACTGCCCTGCCTATTCAAAGCCCTTCTACTTTCAGCAAAAGACTATAATTTGTAGCCTGTTTGGGGTGGTTTTCACTCTGTGATGTAGGACCAAGCTTGACTGCCTTAGAGCCTCTCCTGGCGTTCAGACAAAGTGATCTCCCAGAGGAATCCCTTGGACCCGGCCCCCGTCCCATGTGGGGGATGGTGGGGGAGGGCCGTGTCCTCTCGGGGGGGTTTGTGGTGGGGCATGGCCTGGCTGCAGGAGAGGGGTCCCTCCATCCCGGGCAGTGGCTGCAGGTACCACTCGCTGCTCCGCATCCCCTCCGAGCACCAGCACAGCCACTGTGGGAGAGGTGCTGTGATTAACACTCCATTAGGAGAGAGCCCTTCCCATCAGCTCCCTCTCTGCCAGCACATTCTCCTCTGCTGTCTCTTTTTCTAGTAGAAAGCTTTTCCTACAAGTGGTACTTGTGTAACTTGGCAGGGATGTTTTGATGGGCCGGCCGAATTGTTCATTGAATTACTGTCTGGCTGGAAAGCCAAGGGCTGCAATCTTCTGTGCATTATTATTCTTGGGATTCAGCCTCTTAGAAATGCAAAGTGGGACAGTTTGCTGCTAGAAACATTTCCCAGCAGTTGGGGCCTGGCAAGAAATGGAGGGATCTCTTGGGCTTCAGTAACCTTCACATTTTCACATGGTTTGACATGCATTTTGAGCGAGTCCTTTTATTTATTTCAGTAGTTTTGTCAAACATTCCTCCTGCTTTGTATTAACTATGGCTTCATTGCCCTAAAATAACCCAGCAGGGTTAGGAATATTTGCCACAGGAATCTTGTAAATGGCTTGCACATAATTGTGTTTTTATTCCGAGGCAGTGGAGATACAACACTTCAAAATGGATAAAAATCTTGAAATGAACATCTGGACATACAAATTAAATTGCTCTTAGTGTAAGGACAGTACAGTGCTTTATTCTCCCTGGTAGGCTTCAGCACACTTGCAGGCTCGACACTAATCCACAGGATCAGAGTCATCTTGTAAACTTAATGTCTGTAAATGTTTTCCCATATTTTTATTGCAAATCTATCCTTTCAGGACATTAGAGACCAGCCTGAGCCCTGGTAAGGCACATGTAGCCTCTTTGCATTGACTGAGGGCTTTATATACTTAGGTTGAGATAGCAGTGGGTCTCAAGAGCAAATCATTATTCTGACAACAAACCCTCCCCTGCCCTGCACAAGCTGTCGCCCTCACCATGAATGAAATTATAGATTAGGTTATTGATTATTTTTCCTTTTTTTTTTCCTCCCACTTACTCTCAAACTCTCATGAAAATTCAAGACATTTCATATCTTTCTATTGACATAAGCAACAACTAAATCAGATTATGCAACTCCCTTAATTCCCACAAGTAATTTCCAAATTGTTCTTAGGTCCTTTGCCTGTCTGGTGCTTGCAGTTGGAGAGAGCACGCTGAGATATTTGCAGCTTGTCATGGTTTAAATCTTAATTACTTCATGGGAGTGCATCCTTTTGAAATGCAATACTTGGACTTTCTCTAGGCTATTTTTTTTTTCTGAAAGGAATTAAAATATCCAGTATCATAATTAAACACTTCTACTTGCTTTTGTTAGAACTTTTTGAACAGTACTTAAACAAAGCAAAGTCAACGTACTGACTACTAATATTGCAGGGGAGCATAATGTCCTTTGTCTTCATATTTATGTTGTATTTATTTAGATGTGCCAATATTTCCAAATTAAAATGATAAAGTGTCTAAAGAACTTCCCAGAAAGGGGAAGTGGCAGCAGGACCATTGATGGCAGAGATGTTGGTCCTCCCTTCATGTATTTGTGAGATTTGATGCAATTCTGGTTCTTCTAGACAGGCTGGGTGAGCTTGAATTGAAAGCCAGTCGTTTTGGGCACTTTTTATTTAAAAAGGAAAAAGACCAGGTCACCAGTAAATCCAAAACTTACCACTCTACCAAGCCAGTAGAGTCAGCGCTTCCGTCAAGTTTCCAGGGGGAGATTTATGAGTGCTGAGGTGATGCTTGTATAAAACTTGTTTGGCTGTGATTTTTGAAGCCTGCAGCACCGAGGGGCTGCTGGGGTGGAGGACTGTGTGTGTGGAATGCAGAGGAGCTTCTGGAAGATGAGGCTGGAGAGAGGAGAGGGCTCGTGTGCAGCAGGCTCTGCCCAGGGCTTTGAGGTGGCATCACTTCAGCAAAGCCACCGAGTGGTGAATGCCCCACACCTAAATGTGACAGAGGTGTGTGCCAGACAATGGGGGTGGTGTCTGTCAGTCATGCTTATGCCCTGTCCACGTTAAACACTCTCATAAAAGCAAAGAATAAACCCCATAAATCCTGTTGATAGGTTTGAAAGTTATGTTTTATATAAATGAACACATAAAAATTAAAAAAAGGATTTATTTTCTCATGCTCTGCTTTTCACTGTGGTTGCTTTCTGGCCTCCAGCAGGATAAATGACCAGGATGAAGACAGCCTTCCCTAAAAGGTGTGAAAGGGTACTTAGCTGAGCGTAGGGACTGATGAGCATAGTGCCTTGCCCATTGTTGTTGTGCAGTGCATTCTTAGATTAGATTTTTGCAGAAGAGCACATGATGGCTGGTTCCCTTTTTTTAACTCTGAAGGTCCTGGTCTGTATGGCCATGTCCTCTGTCCTATTTCAGTCACTTGGGCACAGTGAAGTGCATGTGTACACTCTCAGAAGCAGAGGTGTCTTGCTTTGAAACACTATCTGCTGGATCTGCTGATATTTTCAGTGCTTGAGTGGAAACATGGCTGTTTTAAATAAAAA
Organism: Chiroxiphia lanceolata; assembly: GCF_009829145.1. Taxonomy (NCBI): domain Eukaryota; kingdom Metazoa; phylum Chordata; class Aves; order Passeriformes; family Pipridae; genus Chiroxiphia; species Chiroxiphia lanceolata. The sequence continues at coordinate 1,325,277 of NC_045656.1, forward strand.
CTGGGTTTAATGTGCTTTTAAATGGCAGGCAAGTGCACTAGTTATGCAATTAACTGCAAATATTGAGTTCGAGAAAGGGCAATGCAAGTACTTTGAAAATAATCAGAAGTGTTTTTAAATGGATGGCTAATGGAGAACAGACACTGCAGTGTGAGCTGCCTGTGTTCCCTAACAAAGCGTTCTTTACCCAGGCTCTGCATAAGCTTCTTTTCAGCGTGTACATTAGAGCAGGAGTCTGGCAGGCTGTCTCGTCATGTGTCTTGTCCTGTAGAGCCACTTATTGGATTTCATCTGCTTACCCTTGTGTGATCATCAGGGCAGTGCTTAAAAGCAGCTCTTGTATGAAAACAAACGCAGCAGATTATGCAGCCTTAGTCTCTTCACAGAAGAGAGGAGGGGAGAGATGGGGAAGGGAGGAAGCCTCCATTCCTGACCTTTAACTCAGCAGTAAACATAAATCTCCTCTAATGCTCTGCATTAGACCTTTGGAAGAAGGGGCAGGCAACTCAGGCAGGCTGCAAGGATGTCGTGAGGTTATGCAGGGAGAAAACTAGAAGGGCCAAAGCCCAACTAGAACTTAATCTGGCTACTGCCATAAAAGACAGTAAGAAATGTTTCTATAAAAACGTTGGCAGCAAAAGGAGGGCCATCCTTTATTGGATGCAGGGGGAAACATAGGGACAAAGGACAAGGAAGAAGCTGAGGCACTTAATGCCTTCTTTACCTCAGCCTTTAATAGCAGGACCCGTTGTCCTCAGAGCACCCAGCCCACAAACTGGAAGACAGAGACAGGGAGCAGGATAAAGCCCCATAATCCAAAGGGAATTTATCAGTGACCTGCTGCACCACAAGTCCATGGGACTGGATGGGATCCACCCAAGGGTGCTGAGGGAACTGATAGAAGTGCTCACTGAGCCACTTTCCATCTTTTAGCATCAGTCCTGGCTCACCAGGTGACTGGAAATTGGCCAGCGTGACCCATCTCCATGAAGGGTCAGAAGGAGGATCCTGTCAGCCTGCCCTCAGTGCTGGGCAAGGCCATGGAGCAGATGATTGTGATCATTTGCCATCACATGGCACGTACAGGACCACCAGGGGATCAGGCCCAGCCAGCAGGGGTTTAGGAAAGGCAAGTCCTGTTTGACTACCTGAGTCTTCTGTGACAAGGTGACCCTCTTGGTGGGTGAGGAGAAGGCTGTGGATGTAGTCTAGCTGGACTTTAGTAAACCTTCTCCTGAAGAAACTGTCTGTCCATGACTTGGATGGGTGCACTGTTTGCTGGGTAAAAAACAGGCTGGTGGCTGGGCCCAGAGAGTGGTGGGGAGTGAAGTTACATCACAAGTGGTGTTCCCCTGGGCTCAGGATTGGAGCCAATCCAGTTTAGTGTCCTCATCACTGGACAAGGGGATCAAGGGCACCTTCAGTCAGTTTGCAGATGACACCAAGGTGGGTGAGAGTGTTGATCTGCTGGAGGGCAGGAAGGCTCTGCAGGGGGATCTGGACAGGCTGGTTCAGTGGTCTGAAAATATGCCATGTGAAGGTTATCCTCTTAAAAGAAGATTGTTTCCACCGAAGGCATGCCCAAAATTAAAAATAAAGACCTGAAAACACCCTCATCAGCTGGCTTTCCATAATGCAGCTGCCCACCCAGAACTTCACCTCCCAGAAGTGGCTCTTTCTTGCCTTGCAGGCAATGTTAGGTCATTCATTCCCTTTCTCTTTGCAGGGTCAGTTATGTTCAAGCTGGGGAAGCTGTTACATTTCCCTGCTCTTCAGGCACAATGTGCAAGTCCTGCATTGTGATTCCGTGCACAGCCCTCCTTCCCTTGGGATGGGCTGCTCTGAAGGTTGCTGTGTTTGGCTCCACGTTAGAGTGGAGACATTCTGAACAAGCCCAGACTCTCTGTGGAGTTCAGGCTATCTTGTTCAGACTCAGAGATCTTATATGGTTCAGGGAACCGAAACATCATTTTAGCTGAAATGGCATAATCTGTTCTGTTTTGTTTTGAAATCCCTCCCTTCTTTAGTTTTATGCTCAGTTGGTGTCAAAACCTTTGAGTAAAGGACCTCAACACTTGTGGAAAGACCAGCAGGCTCCTTGCTGGATCTGTTGGCCCTGTTTGCACCTCTGCACTTTGTCTTGAGAGCTCAGATGACTTTTTTAAAGCTGTGCAGGGAGCAAATGGTAGAACCAGGAGTGAATCTTGCTGTCACTTGTGGTCCCATTATGCTTCCTACTCTGAGGTCTTCAGTTTGTTCCCATCTGAATTGCAGCCATACATGGACTGTATGGCTGATGAAGAGCCAGGGTGAAGGGATGGGCTTGCTTTGGGGTCTCCAGTCTGTCCTCCTGTTCCACTAAAATTTGTGTGAGTTTGCAAAGGTGATGGAGTTGGTTTCTCTGGGCTGAGTCAGTCTCAAAGCAGAGAGATTGTGTCAGTGTGTCTAATATGGCTCAGCTGGGATGGTTTCAGTCCTCACCACTCTCTGATTTGTCCCTGTAGAATTTCAAAGAACATCTCCATTCCCATGGTACTTCCCCTGCCTCAGTGTCTAAGGAAAGTTCACAGACCCTGCTCTGCAGATTTGGAGGAGCAGTGGGTGCAGCAGCAGCAGTGACCTGGCTGGTGTGGGTGGTGTGCTGTGGTCTGTACTGGTGTGACTGCCACCAAGCAGCAGGACAGATCTGCTCCTTTGTAGCAGTGCTGGGGTTACTGGAGAGAAAACCCACATCCTTATGTAGGGAAGCAGCTGCAATGCTGGTTGGATGGAAACCAATTAAAAAAAAACCTGCCCCATAAACTGATGATCGCGAAGTGAAAGAGTTGGAGGAGCCAGGGAAGAGTTTGAGTTATAGCTGCAGGAAGCCAGTGATGTAATTTTGGCACGTTCATGTGGGCATGTTGAGGAGAAATACATTTGTGTTCAACAGGCACTTCAATGGTCATGAGCACAGGTGGTGGCTGGGCAGGAGAGGCTGCAGACTGATGGTGTGAGGTCCACAAAAAATGGAGCAAGGAGGTTCAGGAATTGCCCTGCATCTCAAGGGTGCACCAGTGCTATTCACTCTGCATGTTCCCCCCCCCCCCCTTGAGCAGAATTCCTGAGGAGAGAACACAGTGTAAATTAAAAACAGAAGTGATGATTGCAGAGAAAAAAAAATAAGGTGATGGGTTGAGAAGTTGCTGTAAAGAGGGAGGAGCTAGGCAGATGAGATATGGATATGAAATGTAAATGAAGCTTGGAGGTGATTAAGTGGACTTTTCTACAGTCATTTCTTAGCTGGATGTGGGAGGCCATGCTGATGGGGGAGGAGGAAAAGCACCACAGTGCAGGAATCAGCAGCGTCTCCCTGTTGATCTGTAGGCAGGGAATGGGGGGCTGCCTCTTATCTGGGGCACTGGACTGAGTCAAATCCTCCAAATGCAAACCTTGGCCAGGGGACTGTTGTGTCACACAAAGGGAATCTGCCTTCCCACCAGCCCCCTGCAAAGAAATTAGCGATTCCTTGAGACATCTCATGGCGAAATGATTTTGTAAGACATAGTGTGAAGGTGGGGAAAGAGGAAATGAGTGAGATGGTTTTAATTCCAGATAATTTGTTTGGTGTGTAGCTGTGAATTAGACACATGGGGAGTCAAAGTTAATGGATGAATAGCATATTAAAAAAGACAGAGTAATGTTACCAAGAGAAGAACAGAATTATTCTCACCAGACAACACTCTTTTGCAGAAGAGAGGACTTTCAGCTGGTTTTATTACAATATAGAGGTTACCCTCTTTTTCTTTATTTTCCTCCCTTTAACTGTCCCTGTTTGTGAGGTGTTTTCACATAATAAAACATTTTTCCTGAAGATAGCAGTTTTGCAAAGAAGAAGAATTCAGATGGTAATGTAATGAAGAAATCCTGCAGGGGAATGCATGTGAGCATTGCATTTCTTGCATGTTTGGCAGTAAAAGAGCAGATCTGCTCGCAGGATGAGCACTTGGATGATATTGATCTTACCTTTATAGACTGCAAAAAATTGTCCTTTGGCAAATAGGCACTTAGAAATTTGCTCAGATATTCAAACAAAAGATTTTCTTTTTCAGCTTGGGGCAGGGAGGTAGAGTATAGAATCCTGAATCCACAAGAACTTTCTCTCTGAATGACAAGGGTTAGGTCTTGGCTCTTTCAGTCTGTTGATAGTTCTACTTCTCTGCAGCATAATCCAGATCCCAAAGAAAACTCCTATTAATATGTTGTGCATGTGAAGGAAATGCCAAAGAATATATTACAGCTGTGGCCCTGCTTCAGATCCTGCTGTATCCATAAGTGATTTCCATGGGGTGTCCAATGGGAGTGAAGAACTCCAAAAAAAGCCTGGCACGCAGCAGCGTAAACTGGTGGAGACCCGGAGCACTGTTAGTCTTCCTTTTGTTTTTTATTATTTCAAGGAAATTCTTGTTCCAAAGAGCGAAGGCTTTAATCATTTGGCTTGTGAGGGAGTTGTCTCTTTAATCTCTTGCACTTTGGTTTTGGCTTCCTTCAAAAAAATCTTTGCAGCACTGGTGTCGTCAGTGCCTGTATGCTCAGATCAGCCCTCTCACAGGGGAATGAAAGCAGCATTTCCTCATTTAAAAAAAAAAAAAAAAAAAAGAAGAAAAAAAAAGAGGAAGAAAAAAAAGCAGAAGAGACTATTGCAGCACCAGGTTTTTAAGGTACTAAGCCTGGCTTGCATCCCTGAGATGAAAAGGAAATTGAATATTGTGTTTTCTAAAGGACTTTTCTATCCCTGCTGGATATGGATCTATCATCCCAATATTGAAGTAGAGGCACCCAGTTTGCTGCTGCACAGCTCCAGCTCACACAGAGCCTTCATCCCACTGCTTCTGGAACCAGGGCTGGGACTTGGATTTCCACAGTGCTCCCAAACCCACACAGCTCCAGTGTTTAGTGTGATGAAGCTCCAGTCCCTGATGGAGCAGTTTAAGGTTTGGGAAAAAAACTGACTGTGTGATGGAGCACTGAAGGGGGTGCCCGGGCAGATGCTCTGTGCGTGGCCATCCCCAACCTCCCTAGAGGGCCCAGGGCTTTGGGAGCTCCCTTGTTCACATCAGGAAAGTCCTTTTGGCTTTGGCTGTTGCAGGAGTATGTGCAGCTCTGCCTGTCCCACCAGCATAACCTGTGTCCACACTGGAGGTGTGAAATACACATTAAAATCCAAGTTAGTTTTAAAACTAAAAAAACCCTTCTGTTTTTACCAAGACATTTTATGCACCACTTAATTCCTTTTCCTCCCAGTTCTTTTGTTTTCCACCTTGAAAGTACTCATGAAGCATGCTTGGTAATTAACAAGATGGTAGCAGGTTTGGAGGGTGGAAAACAAGTGTGTTAATTCTTTTTAAGGCAGATTAAAAAAAAATATTTCAAATGTTTTCCCAAGGGTAGTTGGGATTTTACCTTCTAAAATTGCATGAAAAGCCAAATACTGTTCTGTGATGATACTAAACTGTATAATGTGTAAGGTCACAAGGTTCAAGGAAACATGCTTTCCTGGAGGAGATAGAAGTGTTTATCTAGTCAAGTGAGTCATTTTCCTAGAGAAACAAGTTTTCTAACAACTGTAGAAAATTAATTTTCAGTAGGGAATAGCGAACCTTTAATCTCAGCTTCCCTGTTCAGCGTTAAGAAAATCTTCACTAGAAAACGACCGGTATCTGCCTCCCTCACGATGGCAACATTTCAGATGAACACTGGGTTTCTGAGTGTTTTTCTGAGTGCTGCCAGAATGGAAAATCCATCCCTGATTGGGATTTAGCGGTGAGCAGTCGGGCAGCTTCTTGCTTGAAAGCAGCAAGCTTTCATGTGTTTACAGCTTTGGTTTTTTGGCAATAAATGTTTGTATTACCTGTGATCAAGGAGCCTTGAAGGGCATTACAGAGGCGAGTCATGAATACAACTTCATTTCTTCCCAGGTCTCTGGGAAGCTGATGTAGGTAACCTGATTTATTTGTATTTTAAACTAGAAGAGAATTCCACCATTTCTGGGGGTTTTAGACAAATAAGTTTGTTGTTATAATTTTTTGTTTGAAAGGAACAACAAAAAATTCTGAATAATGGTTGCGTTTTCGAAATGGATTAAAGCTGGTTGATAAGAACCAACTCTCCCAAGACTGGGGTGGGTGATGAGTTGTGCTGTGCTTGAAGTTGCCTGATCCAATTTCATAGAATCACAGACTGGTTTGGGTTGGAAAGGACCTTAAATATCCTCTAGTTCCACCCCCTGCCATGGACAGGGACACCTTCCACTAGACTAGGTTGCTCCAAGCCCCGTCCAACCTGGCCTTGGGCACTTTATTGGTTGTTGTTTTACTTTGCAAAATTGCTGATGTGCAGCAGTATCCAGCTCTGAGTTGCATAATGAAGGTTCACCAGGGAACCTAAGAACAGGAGAAAATATTTGTGTGACACCCCCAAAGCCAGCAGTGGGTATTGGAACCTGTCATTATCCCAGAGTTCCATCCCAGAGATGAAGGGTAATGTAGACTCTGTGGAGATGGAGTTGAAAAGCAAAAAAAAATTAGATATAGGGAATCTTCTAGTTTGGTGTGTTGTGAGGTGATTTGGTAAAATGCAAAGTGGGAAGTCTTGCACTGGGACTGACCCATGTAGGGACTGCTCTTGCCTTGGGCTGCAGAATTAAGCCCCTTTCTTTTGTTGAGCTCCATTACACAGCTGCCATTCAGCTCGCTGATTCAATGCAACCATCCCAATGAAAATGGGATTTGATGTCCTCTTAAGCAAAATTCACATATAAAGAAAGGAATTATTAAGCCAGAAATTAAATTCCACTTACTCTGGGTTTTCCAGGCGTGCCTGGAGCTGTTCTGCTGTTTAAGATGTGCTGCTGCACTGTGCATTTGCTGCAGCCTTTCCCAGAGTCCTCCCCGGCTCTGCCGTTTGATTCCTCGCCCACTGGAACTGCCGGCCCTGTTTGGCAGATCTATGCAGCCAACACAAACGAAGGATGATTCATTCACAAAATATTCCTGAGTGAGGAGCTGGACTGCACCTCTGCTCTGGTTTTACACTGGTTCAACTGACCTGCTGGGGAAGAAGTTGCTCCTTGGGGCGTGGTAGGATAAGCAGTCACAGCTCACTTTGCGGTGCAATTTTTCTCCCGTCTTGCCCCGCTTTTGGTTTCAGGTGGGGAACTGTCAATGCAGAGTAAATAAACTGGCTGGGAGAGGCTCATAGCATCGAGGATTTCTGCCAAGTTGGCCTGGTATGTCCCAAACCTTGGGGCATCCCAGTCTGATGAGTCCCAAGCGCTCAGACCTGTCTTGTTCCAGAGGGGACCCAACGCCTTTCCCAGTAGCTGTCGAGTTTTCAGCTGTGTAGAGGACTTTATAAAATGAGAGATGGTTTGGCCAAACTCATTCTATTCTGATGAACTAATAAAAGAATATCCTGTACTGGAAAATCCAATACTGATTATCCTCCCTTCCACTTGATTTCACTTGGAATTATGGCAATTCCAAGTGAATTGGGGTGTCCTATTGCCGTAGGGAGGAGACATTTGCCACTGATGTCCAAAGTTGAGGGACCTGGAAATTTGGAAGTTACGTGCTCTCTATATATTTCTAAAGTTTCATTTCAAGGTTTGTAGAATGAACTTAGATCTGCACAGACATTTGTTCTGCTTTTGGAAGAGAGGTGGGGAGAAGCAAGAGAGGTTTGTTGTCCAGATACTCCCATAGCTGAACAATCTTGTTTGTACAGTGGGATTTTTGGCAGCTTCCTGTATCTCTTGGTGTTCCCAAGGCTCTGCTCTGTATCCACAGTGTCATTCCTGGTGGCAGACTGCAGTAGAATATTGACATTTGTTTACTACCTTTTACTGGAGAAAGTTAATTACTTAAAGAATAAAGGACTGTTATGGATGCTCCCCTTCCCCAGGGTTGCAGCAGGGAGGATTTACTCTGCAGTGGCTGTGAGGGTGCTCTGGGAATGCCAACGCTGGTAATATTTAGAGTCATAAAATTCTGGCTATTGGATGAGCTCCTAATTACTTGGATCTCTTATAGTCTTACTAGAAGTTCGATAGACCAGACTGAAACCAGACAGTTGCATTTGCATTAATCTCCATACGTAGGTCAGTGGGGTTTTTTCTTTTTTTTTTTCTTACCACAGAAAAAGATGGGAAAATTAATTTTCCACTTGGAACTTTAAATGAAGGGCATTACTGTACATATGGTTTGTTGTACCATATCCCCCTCCTATGTGATGCTCCAAGTGGGTGTCAGTGGAGTCAGCTCAGCAGGGCAGGCCTGTGGTGCTCTTAGGATGGAAACTACTCAAAAATCTCATGTGGAATTTGCCGTGGATTGGTGTCTTAAGAGATACTACCAAGTGAAAATAAATAAAACCAATAGAAATTAAATTTTCATGATTATTTGATTCTTCAAGTTGCATTCTTTCCAAAATAAGTGGTAGCAAGGTGTCCCTTGCAGGTGTTGGAATGGAAGTTACTGCATTCATTCATCAGCAAGTTGATCTCTGTTGCTGTTCCTGGAAAGTCAGTATCTCAAAATACACTCTCAATGTCAGCAAAATGCTGTGCTGCTGAAAACTGCCAAATTATATTCTCTCTTTCTCCTTTCTGATGAGCTGATCAATAAAGGAGGCATTTCCATAACATGGTATTTAGTCTCTCTCCAGTTTAAATACAATATTTACAGTTGTAAATATTCTTCACAGCTGGTAGCTGGTTTCTCTCTCCTGCTTTTATGATAAGTTTACAGCACGTTGCTGTTGCCAGGCTCAATCCTACATGTTTTCTGGCTGCCTCAGGAAAAAAAAAAAAGAACAGGCAACTTCTTTGAAGTCTTGTGCAGTGTTTATGCACGAGATGTGTGTTTCTTTTGGGGTAAATTCTGAGCGTGACCTTCCTGGTGCTCAGCTGCACGTGCCGAGTGTGAGTATCCAGGGTTTATGAGTCCCAGTCAAACATCCCACTGCTCAGCTTAACCAACCTGTACATGGTTTTCTTCAGCCTCATGCACTCGAGCCATTTAGTGGGAGCCTGAACCAAGTGAGAAATGGGAAATAACCTGCAGCTTGTGGGGAAATAAAATTGCTGGAATTTGAAGAAAGATGGAAGAAGTTGGGTGTTTGGCTTTAGCGAGCTCTAGGGAGGGCTGAGAATCTTTGAATTTCTTCTGCAATTCTCAGTCAAATATTCTTTGCATTTGTTAGTCCTAGTTAAATCATTTATAGTGCAAGAATTATTGGAGAGACACAAAAATACGTGTACATAAGATGTAGATTCTCCCAGCCCTGTCAACTTAACAGACTTATTAGCATTTTCATATCATCTTTCCAATTAGTAAATGGTTTTTTTGTTGTTGTTGATGTTCAGCTTGCAAGTAAAAGAGAAAGCTACCTTGGATGAGATTTACACCATGTCATACTCTGATGAAAGCACAGATTAGCACGAGTCATTTGGTGTCATTCCCCCCGGGCCGTTCCCCCCGAGCTGTCAGCTTTCATCAGGAGCAGGAAATGCATGTTTGTAAAGTGTAACTGTTATTAGCAGAAGGCAAACTATGGGAAGGTTGGGGTTTTTCACTCGCAGATGTGTCAGAGGAGTAGGGAAGTGTGTGGGCAAGTGTGCTGTTTGGTTTCGCTCATATTTCTCCCCTGTGTTTGCAGTTATGGTGTTGTTGAATGACTTAGCACAAGTTCTCCCACCTCTGTGAAAAACAAGTATTTGTGATAATGGGTTTTTTGTTGTTGTTGTCGACTGGTACATCAGGTCCTCTGTTAGCAAACCAGTTAAATGGTGAGTCACTGCAGGGAGTAGGAGTGATTGCAGCATGCAAAAAAACCCACAGCGTAGGAAACCTGGGATTAATATAAGCGGAGAAACTATCAATAGAAATGCTGACCACTGGTGTTCCCTGGAGCAAAACAATCTGGCTTCAAGGAGGAGAAAATAGATTGATGTTCTTATTAGCAGTGAAGTCTCAGTGTTTTCTGAAGACATTTCTGTCTGGCCTTTGGGAAGGAGACGACGGCACCGTTGCTCCAGATGAGGGGACAAAGAGCTGGTGAGAGGCTGCTCCATGTGCTGACAGCAGAGCTGGGAACTGTCCCCACACAGTGTCCATCACCTGGGAGTGGGTCTGCGGCCCCTTGGAAAGGCAGGAGACTTCCCAGAGTGTGATCCTGGGTAACTCAAGGCTCTGGGATGTGAGCAGGAACTGGCTACTTGAGCCCCTGGAGCACCCACGTGCCAGCCCTTTCCTTGGGAGGAGAAGGAGTGTGCACTGTTCCTGCCAGAGCCTCAGGGAACATCTTCCAGTGCTTTTCACATCAGCCAGCAAGTGTCTGTTAAAAAGGAAAAAAAAAAAAAAGTAGTTTTGAATGTATTTATTTGGAGTATTTGCAAAAGTTCAAGGCTTGCACTAAATTGGTTTTGCTGGTTCTGTTAGCTAATAGAAAAAAGTGAGCTTATGTAATGAACATGGTCTTTTTAATGGCAACATAAATGTTTGCTAATTACCATATGGAGATGAAGGTCATATTAATTACAAAACGGTTCTTGCAACGCTACCAAGCAACCATCCTTTTAATTTTTTTTATGGGATTAATTAGAGATAATATGCATTCAGGACTGACAGCTTTTCTTCATAATGTTTTCCAGAAAAACATATATGGCTCTATTTGAACCTAACTGACTGCTGTGTGCTCTGCACATCTGTGCTGGGTGGTGGGATCGACGTCTCAGCTGCACTTTGGCCAAAAAGGGCAATCACAGCAAACAGCAATGAAACAGCAGTGTTGGAGCAGATTTGGCCTTCTGAGGCATGAATTTAAAACATAGATGAGAGCTTGTGCCAACAGGCTTCTTGGGAGCATCGGGTCTGTTCTCATTAAAGGCTGTGGGTTAACTCCTGTGCTGGCAGAGTAAATACTGGAGTGGGACGGGCAGGATAAACCTGCTGCTGCTCAGGCTGCTCATGGCTGGGGCTCTCTCTTCTGCTGCATCACCAGAGACCCAGAGTGGGATGCAGAGCTTTCCTCTAGGGCTGGGCTCTTCCTATCGATGGCAATAGTGAGCTCTTGCCTTCCCCTGTTTCTGAGCACTCTCTGTGCTGGAGATGCAATTTAAGTTAAAATGGGCAAGATGTGCATGGCCAAAGCCTTCCTCCTCCTAGGTGTGCTCCTTAGGCTCTCAGTCCATGGACATGGTGTTCAGATGGCCAGTGTACAGCCTGGGCAGCACAGCAGGGCAGGTGGTTTACAGGGCCATGCAAGATATGACCTTAGGCACTGCTAATGGGCATGAATAGGCTGGTTCCTCCAGTGTGGAGTGGGAATGGCTGGTGGCAGTGTGGAGCTGTTTGGGCACTTGGTCTTGTTAAACCTCATGAGACTCCCAAGGGCCACTTCTTGAACTTGTCCAGGTCCATCTGGATGGGCCCATCTTCCAGGTGTGTCACTGCACTCTCAGCTTGGTGTCACCCCCAAACCTGCTGAGGGTGCCCTTGATCCCTTTGTCTGTGTCATTAATGAAGGTACTAAGCAACAGTGGTCACAATACAGACCTTCGAGGGACACCACTGGTCACTGGTTACTGTATGTCTGTCAGGACTCTGAGCTGTTGACTATGATGCTCTGGATGGGACCGTCCAACCAACTCCTAATCCACCTAACGGTCCACCCATTGAATCCATCTCTCTCCAACTTGGAGAGAAGGATGTTCTGGGGGACTGTTTCAAAGGCTTTACAGAAGTCCAGAGAAATGTCATCTGTAGCCCTTCCCTTGTCCCTTGTTACTCCACTGGGTTGGTCAGGCAGGATGTGCCCTTGGTGAAGCTGTGCTGGCTGTCCCAAATCACCTCCCTGTTCTCCATGTGCCTCAGCACAGCTTTTAGGAGAGTCTGCTCCATGATCTTCCCAGGCACAGAGGTGAGGCTTTCAGGCCGGTAGTTCCCAGGATCATCCTTCCTTAAGATGGATGTAATGTTTCCCTTTTTCCATTCACCCAGGACTTCGTTGACTGCCAGGACTTTTTGAATGTCTTGGAGAGTGGCTGGGCAGCTCCATTAGCCAGTTCCTTCAGGACTCTGGAATGCATTTTGTTGGGTCCCATAGCCTTGTTGACATTCAAATTCCTCACGTGGATCTGATCTTCACTTACAGTGAGAGGAGCTTTGCTCTCACAGTCCTTACCCCATCACTTGAGAGGTGTGGGATCTGTATCTTCAAGCTGGTACTTGCTGTACTTGCCACTGAGGGAACTCTGAGCTGGCCTCGGTGTGCAGGCAGCCTTCAGCCCTCTGCTGACCTCAGGCAAGTGAAAAACTGGAGCAGTGGTACAAGAACTGAAGGTTGGGGATGAGTTTTAGCATTTGGCACCCTCTGGCATGCCGTGTGCTTGTTATATTTGCTTGCACGGGTGTGCATTGGTGCCATGCTGCAGGTGAACTGAACCAAACTCCTGAAGATTACAGCTCTTGTGCCCAGGCATTCTTTGATTGCTACGAAATGATCACTAGTGATAAGGATTTATTAATCAGGGTGGGACTCAAAGGACAGCAAATCTGAAAGCAGCATCTTCAGTTCAGGGTCCCTTCCCCGGGGCTGTGCACACGAGCGTGGTTTGCCCCCTCTACGTGGCTGCATCAGTTGGATGAGTCTTGCCATGGCTGAGCAGCTTCTTTGCCCTCTTCCTGCCCACACCTTGGAGGATCACACTGAAGATAAAAGTCAAGACGGAAAATAAGCTCTTGCCCGCGTTTCACCCTACGCCAGGATTTCAGTTTCAGTCCAGACCTCTTTGCTGTTCAGTTTTAGATGTTTAACGTGTCACTCAAGTTGAACGCTGTGATGACAGCAATCAGATTCACTCGAGTACTTTTGTGCTGGCACAGTGCTCTCGTTCGGATACGTGTCAGCAGAGGGGATTTAAAAATACGGATGTGCTGCGCTAAACCAGGCTGAGAAGGATTGTGTGCACAGAGAGATGGCCAGTATTGTAAAACAATCACCGTGCAAATAGGGTGGAAAAGAGGAAGGAATACTAATGTCTCTGTTCTGATGATGAGTATCTGAAGCACTGCAGGGTTTCAGACTCAGATGTTTGAAGGTGTTTAGGACTGTAAGCCCAGCTTAGGGGACCAAGTCCATACATGCAGAAGTCTCTTTGGAGACTCGGAGAACACGGTGAAGGTCACAGGGTAAGGACTAGTAACAAGCCAGTGCAAGAAGCTGAACCCAAAGTGCCTCAGTCATAAGTTGTTGTGGTGTTTTTCACCTTTAGCTTCCCTAACATGTAGGGAAAGTTGCTTTTACTTTTGGAGGTCACTGTTTTTCTTAAGGTATATATAGTGAATTTAAGCTTGTTGGCTATTGGCTGGAGTTTCTTTGTTACCCTTCTGAGGTGTCCTAGATGTTAAGGGTCCAGCCCTTTGAAAATCAGCATGAGCACAAACACTACCCTGTTTAGTTTCTCAGTGGTTCAGAGGAATGTGTGGAGCTTAATGTGTAAGTGTGGCGGAGGGTTTTCTGTCAAGTAAAGAGAAAAAAGAAATAATGACAACATAGCTGTGAACATTTTTAAAGAGAGTTTTTCTTTAACTAATTTATAAGATCTGTCTAAAGGGGTTGTCTTTAAGACACTGTTTGGTCTTATTTTAAAGTAATAATTTTCTTGATGAGAAAATTATTCTCCTAGTTCTTTTTTGTTAACATAATGTGATGTTCCTGATGAACCTGAAGGTGACCTTTAAAGGGAGGATACCCTGAGAGATCTGTACTGATGCTGGAGCTGGAGCAACTGGGTCATCACACAGACCTGCTGGTAACATAGTGTTCTTTGGGGACATTGTGAGGACTTTGGGGAAAAATACACACATGGGCATCACACCAGTTCTGAGCTGTGATCTGACCGAGTGTGTCAGGATGACACACTCAAAACTGGAGAAGGCCACGGGCTATTTCTGATTTGTTTGGGACTTGTCTAAAAAGTGAAGCTGTTGCGATACAAACGAGGGAGTGACATTGAGACACCACTTTTCTCCTTTTCCCCTGGTTTGGGCTGTCACTAATTTGACTTCTTGCATCTTAGATCCACATGCTTTCTGATCAGGCTGCATTGTTTGAGGACGTGTTCAGCACAAAGTGGCTGTGTGAGGAGGTGGTTGGCAGCCATCCTGGTCCCTGGGTTGTTGAGCTCTTGATTGTCAAACCCTCTGGAGGCTGTTTTGAAGTTCGTTGCCTGGTACCCGTCATCTGCAAAGTGACAGTGGTCTTTGTGCACCAAGAACCTTCACCCCATCCAGGGCTGAAGTTTGGGCTTTGGGAACCTTTGTGTCCACCAGAGATGATGTGGCTACGTGGAAGGTCAGGGTGGTTGTCCTACAATGAGGACAGTGATGATCAGACCTGCTGCTGTCTGCTGGCTCAGGGCTGGTGTAGAGGACAAGGTCCTGTGAGCCTCCAGGTGCATCTCAGAAGCTCCCCAGAGAGCAGTTGAGGCAAACAAATTCTGCTTTGGAGGGTGAGACAGTTTATCCCACTTCCAGGGTGTTTGGTTTTCATCTTTTTGCTGGTTTGAAAAGATGCCTTTAATATCACTCCAGTGATATTGAATGAATGGTTTACTGGACTGGGAGCTAAAAAACACTTCAACTTAGAAAAATTAATTCTTCTGAACTATAATCAGGTAGAAAATGAGAAGATTGTTAAACCTGTGTTTTCTTTGTGGCAAAGACAACTTAATGGAAGTCTAGAGTGTGCAACTGAGCTAACAAAGTTTTAAAGAGCCAACAGAAATAGGTAGCAGGACAACGTGTGTCTGACAGCTGAGTACCGGGGATGTGGTGACAGAGGCACGGAGTGAAGTCGGCAGAGATACCGGCAAAGGGAGTCTGGCGGCAAAAAGTAGGCTGGTGAGAACAAAGCGCTGCCTGTCGCGGGAATGATTGCTCGTCCCTTTGATCACGGGGAGGAGGGAGGCTCAGCGAGCAGCGTTCAGGCGGAGAGGGGCGCGGGAGGGGGTGGGAGGCTGCAGCCCGGGCGTGGTGGAGGCATCACTGGGCACCCCCGGAGCTGCACGGCCCCTGCCCAGGGCTGGGTTCAGCACCGACAGCCCTGGGGAAGGAGGGGAGGGGGCTTTTCTCCTCGAGCTCAGGGCAGAAACCCTGTAGGTCCCGAACTTCTTTAAGGCAGTGGCTCAGTGCCCTCCGCCTGGCTGTGCCTCTGAGATCCCGAGTGATGACTCCAAGGGCTGCAGTGTGACCTGTGTAATCTGCTCAGCCTCTGCCCTGCCTTTAGTTTCCTTCCAGCCCCGTGGGTGGCCGGGGGGAGATGGAAGCTCTCCAGTGACACGCTGCAGTAGGTTTTGACCTCGGAAAGGACAGAACAGGAATTGTGCCGGGCAGCATTTACTGTCTGGTGGGGTTTGAGGGGGAGGCTTTCCTGTGACATTGGGTTAAGAGACTCTGGTGATGGCAGTGCCTGGGCTCTGCCACGGGATGTTGTACTGCTTGTTCATCATCCTCCTGCAGTTGCTCTGTCACGTCTCACAAGCAGCCCCCAAATTATTCATCGTGAGCACGGGGCTCTGACCAGGACATGCTGCTCAGCAAAGCCAGAATCACAAATGAGAGCTTTAATATGGAAAAGGCAGCAATGCCCAGTGCCTGTCCATCTTCCCATTTGAGGGGCAGCAGCTGGAAATAGGAACAAAATTTTACTGGTGGTTTCATGTTGAGCCTTTCCAGCCCGCAGCGTGCTGTAGAGCTTTATTAACGTTGTGTTTTTAATTTATTTTTTGGTTTTTTATTATTTTTTTAGACTGCTTGTGTGGGCCAGCCCTGGCCACACAATGGTGGATTGGGTGGCACGCTGGTCTGTTTGTGTGATAGCAGCCCTGCTATCCATATGTACAATCTGTATCCTTGCTTTGGAACAACTGCACCAAAGCCTTTTAATCAGTTTGGTTTCACTCAAGTGTACAGATTCTCCTCTCATTACATGTACAGCTCTCAAGTTTACAGGCAGGAACTTCTTGGACAGACTAATATTCCTTGGCCATCCTAGCGTGCAAATTTAAAATTTAATATCTTGCTGCAGGTCTCTTCACTTTTATGCAAATTCTAATGTAAGATTATGGTTTGTAGTTGTAAATTAGAAATTAAAGTAAGTTTTGCAGGGGAAGGAAATGTGGGAAATGGCAGTCTTGGTTTTATATTTTTTTAAATGAGGTAATCCTAGTGGTTTGAGTACTACAGAGATGCACACCCTCTAAAAAGGAGAAGACTTGAACAGCAAACATGGTTTAAAAAGGCACTTAGCTCCATAGCTGTTAATGAAGAAGTAGTTGCTACAAGGCTGTCTCCCTCAGTCTCCTGACTTCTCTGAATGAATTTGGAGGCAAACAATAGGTTAATTGTTCTGGTGTAGGAAAAAAAACCCCGAAATCCAGATGCAGCTCACTTTTGCTCTTCTGTAAGCCCCGAGGCTGAGGGGATGTGTGAGGACCTGCTGCCTGGAGGAGGGCTGTGAGTGCCACAGGGCTCAGCTGTAACTCCTGGCTGGAATTGGTGGGTCCTGGGGGATAGCAGCTCCTGACACAACTCTCTGCCTTTAATTTCTATTAAGTAAATCTGTAGCCTCTGAGACCTACTAGGATAGCTGTATCTGGCTGTTTTCCCACGTGTCCTGGACCTTTACATGGCAACTTGACTTGACCCATTCCAGCTGTGCTGGGAGCAGCTCCCCCTGTGCCAGGATGACAAATATATGAAAATCAGGAACAGAACAGGGAAGGGAATGCAGAATCTGAATGAAATCACTTCGATTCTGGAGTGCTGCTCATACTTATTCTAGAAGCAGCCAGAGCATTCGATGAAATCAAATTCTCTGAGTCCTCATATTCACACCACACAGACTGCACTGAAGGATTGGTCTCCAAGACTGACCCTTAGTGGTCCAAAATTTGCCATGAGAGAGATGAGAGGAGAAGGGGAAAACTCAGTAATAGAGAATCCTTTTGTGTATAACCAGAGTTTCTGAACACTCTCAGTATTTAGATTTGCTTTTTAGAAATCAATATCACTTTTAAATATCACTTTGAAAGAGAGTAACGGGCTCTAGTGCTGTAATATCTACACCCAGCATACTTAAAAAAGCTAAAATCAAAAGTACTTCACAATAATGTTAACTGCATATGGATAAGATTTTGCAAGGCAATTTGGGTTCTGTCTCCCTCAGTGACTTTCAGTGGTGCCGAAGCTGTTGTGCTTCAAAGCAGCTTTTGAAAATGGAGTTTCAAGGGTTGAGCCCTCTATGTGCTTTTGAAATCGCTCCTTAACTCTGAAATACTTGTATTTTTCTAGATTGCCTGTTGACAGGGTGTCTTTTCCCTTCCCATCGTGTCTCCACAGGAAATAATGTGATGGAACCCTTGGAGCTTGGGTGTGGGACTGTGCCTGGTCCCAGAGGATCAGGCATGGCCTTGGCTCAGCTCTGTGGCTGTGGCAGCCCCAGCACACCCAGCAGGGCTCCGAGAAATGCCTTCCTAGCCCTCAGTGCAAAGAGCTGAAGAAAAACACTGGTATTATGGGCTGTGCAGTTCATTTCTTTGCAAATCTGCAATGGCTGACATCTGTTTGCTTTTCTTTGTGGTTTTGGAAAAGAAGAGAGGATTTGGATCCAAAATAGCTATAAGATGGCTTGACATGGAGTAGCATGAATAGGCTTGTTTTGTCTCCTCCTGTTATGAATCACTTTCCATATTAATTTCAGACTTCGAGTCGATGTGTATCTGGCCCTGCAGAGCTGCACACCACTTTGAGTCGTCCTGTTGTTCAGAAAAGAAGTACCTCGTGTTTATTTGCTTCATATCAGAAACAAGGGTCCCACGGGGAGGTTTGTAGAGGTGGGTCAGTGAAGAGCCTGAGCTGCCAAGGCGCAGTCGAGCCGGTTCAAAGGCTCTTGCATAGCTGGGGAATGTCAGGCGTGATTCCAGCCCTCCAGTCAGAAGTTTAGACAGACTAATTATCCCTATTGTACCGTTTCTTCATCCACCACCTCAGGTTTTGCTTTCTGTCACGTCTCTGCAGTCAGCCCGTGGAGTCGCCCGTGCTCTGTGTGTTCTGTGCTGTGGTGGGACAGTCCCATGTCCCGGCATTCAGAGACTGCCAAGGTCTCCTCTCAGCTGCAGTTGCTTGCAGGACCACCAATTAGAGCTTTTTTTCCTCATTTTTTTTTGACTGAATATCAGTCAGCTTGCAGTAAAGGTCCTTCCTTTCTCTGTTGCCAGATGTCATGGATTACTGCCTCTGAACGGCTTTCCCATGAAAAGCATAAATAAATACAAGTCCTCAAGCTCCTGGCGTGAAGTCAAGACCCCCTCCTCTGTTTTGTTGAGCTTTTTTTCCCCCCTCTTTTTCTCAGACAGATTAATGTCTTGTCTTTATTGGCCTATTTTGGTCAAACATCAAAACCACCCATCCTTCTGTGTGTGTGTGTGTGTGTGTGTGTGTGTGTGCCTGGAGGAGATCGTGGCCATTTTAGGGATGAAGAGAACAGCCGTGGGGTGGGAAGCTGAGCACCTGCCCAAGGGGAGCTGCAACTCTGGGGTAGTCTTTGGACATTTCTTCTGCCTTTTGTGTTGGTCTCGGAGTCAGATGGTAGTGGGAGAGGGTTGTGTTTGTGTACAGGCTGTGTTATATTGTATTGCTCGACAGGTGATCCTTGGGATGAGTTCCTGCTGTGTGGACAAGGTAACAGTGTCAGGGGCTGAATGGAGCAAATGGAGAGGAGGAATGTTTTCAGTGGATCTTTTCATTGCAAATGATAACACAGTGCTACTCCTTGTTCTGTATTCCTGCATGGGTTTGACCCCACTGAGCTTACACTCTGCCCAGTTTCTCCCTGTTGGCTGAGGGATAACGGGATGTAATCCACGGTGTCAGCTCATTGACTTACAGTGTTTGTAGCCCTGTAATGTAAAACTCAGGAGCTAGACCCCCACATAAAGGTGTGATAGCAGTTTAACAATCATCAAAATGGGAAGAAAGGAAA
This sequence comes from Chiroxiphia lanceolata, assembly GCF_009829145.1. Classification (NCBI taxonomy): domain Eukaryota; kingdom Metazoa; phylum Chordata; class Aves; order Passeriformes; family Pipridae; genus Chiroxiphia; species Chiroxiphia lanceolata. The sequence goes on from NC_045656.1 coordinate 1,344,360, forward strand.
GAAGAGGGCTTTGAATCTGTCATTGGGTTGTATTTTCAAGTTCTTCTCTGATATTTAGAAACTGTTTATATCAGAAGCTGGGAGTCCCAAGCCACGTGATTCCTGGAAGGGCAGATTAAAACGAGTAATGGGGGTAAAGGAAAAAATAGTTGTGGAAACCTTTGCAATGAAATCACAGGCATTACCAGCACTGCACTAAATGAGTGTTCTGATTAAAGCTGGGAGGAGCCGTTGTATTTCCTTACATTTCCCTGGGAATGTGGCTTCTCATCCGAGCACAGGCTGCTGCAGCCAGATGCAGTTTGCTGTTGTTGTGGCACCTTCACATAGGGAACATCAGGCTGCCTTTCCAGGGCAAACTGCAAACCTGGGAGCTTTGCTGGCAATACCAGTCACCTGACAAGGGACCAATAAATGAGGGGACTGGCACACTATAAAAAAGGATATAGATGGGTTTTGCTGTATGCCAGCACTCTCCAAACACTATCTGTGGCCACTGTTTTGTTCTCAGCTGCCATCCTTGTAGTGCTGCTGTGCTGGCTCTGCTCCCCTCCCAATTCTTTTGTGATTTGTGAATTATTAAGATGGAGTCAGACAGAAAGCAGAGTTGGCACAGCCAGGCTGTTACCCTATTAGAAGGTCCAGATGTACTGAATCAGGGTTCCTTGTGGCTTCTGATGAGGAAGAAACAAAACAGGGCTCTAGTTAGGTTTAAAGGATTTGGTAAGAGCACATGTGTCATGGGTCTAACTGCCTTTGATGGGTACCAGATGGCAAACAGAAAGGGGAGGATGGAGCTGGGGGAGGCAGAAGGATGGAGAGGTCCTTTGTGAGCCTCTGTAGGGAAATGTCATGTGCAAAAGGTGCCTATATACATGTGTATATAGATGCTTGGGTAGAGTTATATATGTCTATATGTGTAAAATCATCTTTCTGCCCGCTGGGTCACTGAGATACAAGCCTGTTACTTACTCTGCACCTCTCTTTGAAATGATAAATCTCATTTCAATGTATCTCACAGCTCTGTGTGGGTTTGCAGCCCCTTCATTTCCAGAGGAGGGTGAGACTCTGCAGCTTCAGCCCCGAGAGCCAGGTTTGGGAGGGGTGCTGCCCTGGGTAACAGATCTGCACTGTCTTCACTTGAGTCATATCCAGTGGTGAATCTCAGCCTCAGAGGGAATGAGCTGCTGTCACACAGACATGGAGTGCAGGGATGCTGCCAGGGGCTGGCTTTGGGAGAAACAAACATTGGGTCAGTTCTTACTATTTTAAATTGTAATTGGTTTCTAAGTCACTGAATCCTTGGGCTGATGAGATTTTCTCTTTAAAAAATTACATTTGTATATAATGAGTCAGGAAAGAGAAGACAGCCCAGTGATTTATTTGTGTGCAGTGGTTTAAACACTGTGAGTTTTCTCAGTCAGTCCTAAAAAAGCCAAGCACACTGGAAACAGTTGAAAGGATTATGTATGGCAAAAGGGCTGGAAGAGATCTTCATTGGCATGGCACCATTTTCCAATTTGCAACCTGTAGGATGCTGCAGCTGTAACCAGGAGCTTCTGTCGCTGAGATAATTTGGAAAAGAGTGAGATATTAGGATTAAAAATCCAGGCTAAATGCCTCATTAGTGTAAACCAGCATAGCAGTTTGGCTTCCAGGGAAACTTATAGATTTATAAACCACCTTCAGGTCTGACACGGTGTGTTTTCCACTCTTGTGTTGTAATTCAGTACAGCTTGTACAATAATGTAGATGAACTGCTGGCAGGGAAATGGAGTAGATAAATCTTTTATGAGCGAGTCCAGTGTCCCTGGGCTGGCTCAGCCCTCTGGGGAGCTGCACAGGAGCTGGGCTGGCTCTGGCTGTGCTCTGGTCTCTGCTATGGATAAAAATGCTGGAGCATCATGGCTGGTACCTCTGATAGGGTCCCTGAAGTCTCTGTCTCCTGGGGTGGCCACTGCTCAACCTGGGGTTGTCCCACATATATGGGACAAACACATCCTATGTATATCTGTGTGTGTATATATATATATGTATACCACTTGCAATGATAAAAAAGCCCAGAGCATTTTCCTTTTTCCTGCAGGAACAGGGAAGGTGTTACGTGCAGAGCTGGAAAAATGTTTTGCCAAAACCTATTTGATTAAAACCAAACCCAAATATTTGTTATAAATTAAATGCTTAGAAAAAATGTGTTGATTCCAATATAATTTCCATGGAGAAATATTTTGGAAGTGAAAATATGTAGATCTGGAAAATGTCAGAATTTAACTGGGGAATTTTGCAGGGTAGTTTTATGTGTGTGCCTTTCTCACATGTTTTTTTTTTTTTCTTTTGCATTTCATAGTATATTGAGTGATCATATTATTGAACCAGTATAATACAGTGTGATTTGGTACGTAGCTAATGCACTTATTTACTTTTCTAAAATATGTGTATTTAGATACAGATGATTATTTGTTGAATCATTAAGGACAGCTGCTTTTTAGTATGGTTTGAACGCCCTGCTTTCCTACATCAAAGTGTTTCATTACCAAATACTAAAATTTGATATTTTTGATATGTCTGAAGTTGAGCTGAGGCATGACTGGAATCATGATGAGTAGTGAGGGTTAGAAGGGTCTTTGATCCAACTGGGAGTTGGGCTGGTGGTCCTTTTCCTCAACTCTCTCCTCAAAGAAGGCCAGTCTCAAGCTTAGATCAGCTTACTCAGGATCATACCCCACTGAGTTTTGAACACACCCAAGAGTGACAATTCCTTGGCCTCCCAGTGTTGGATCACTGTCAGAGTGAAAGTTTTCTTATATTGCAGTGTCTTACACTGCAACCTTTTTGTCCTTGCTCCTCTGGAGCCTGTCTCCACCTGCTCCACACCCTGCGTTAGGGGGCTGAAGGCTGCAGGAAGGTCCTCTGAGACTCCTCTCCTCTTGAACAAACATGTCTCCCTCAGACACTCCTCCTCCATCGTGTGTTCCAGCCCCAAGGCTGCAGCTGGATCTGGAATATCTGTTTGGCATTAATCCAGCTGAATTGGATACCAGTGATAACAAAGACTCATTGGCACAAGGTTCAGCCTGGGTGGCTGCTCAGGGACACGCCAGTGTGTGCCCTCCTTGGGCTCTCAGCTCCATCTCTACAGCCTCTGCTGCTGCCAGCGCTGCCTGATTGAAGCTGCTTCAGATCTGTTCATTCTCATTGTTGTCGTGTTTCCAGAGTGTAACACAGACGTGGCCTTTCTGCCAGCGTGGGGGATGCTCTCCCCGCAATGCAAATCACAGATATTTTCATCTAGACAAAACCAAAAATGTTTCTATTAATAATAAACAACAGCTGTCATGGAGGAATTAAAAATAATAGAGTTGCTCGACTCATATGGTGCAATGCATCATGCAGGCTATTTGGGGCAAAAAGAAAACATTCTGCACAAAATTTTAAGAACTTGTGTTTAATGACATTTACTGAAACTGAACCCAACACTTGCACTAGGGCTGTTCTGTGCTGGAGGAGTCTAGGGAGACATGTAACCCTCAGCTGCTCTTCACACCCTGCAACTGGCACTCTTACAAACTTTGAGGCATCTTCCATGTGAGGATTTGCAGGCTTTGCCTCCAGACCCATGTTGAGCTTGGCTTCAAACCCCAGCCAGCCCAGGAGTTACATGGTGAGCCCCTGTTTGGGGTCTCTGCACACTCACAGAATCACAGAATATGCTCAGTTGGAAGGGACCCACAAGGATCCTGGAGTCCAACCCTCAGCCCTGCACAGGCCCAGCCCCAGGAGTCACCCCCTGTGCCCCAGAGGATCAGCCAAACCCTCCCTGAGCTCTGGCAGCCTTGGGGCTGTGCCCACTGCCCTGGGGAGCCTGGGCAGTGCCCAACCAGCCTCTGGGGGAAGAACCTTTGGCTGAGATCCAACCTGAGCCTGCCCTGACACAGCTCCAGCCATTCCCTGGCTGCTGTCCCTGGTCCCCCCAGAGCAGAGCTCAGTCCCTGCCCCTCCTCTGCCCCTGCCCAGGCAGTTGGAACTGCACTGAGGTCTCTCCTCAGTCTCCTCTTTTCCAACTGAACACACCAAGTGCCCTCAGTGTCTTCCCACGGCTTCAAATCAAGGCCCTTCCCCATCCTCGTGGCCTCCTTTGGACACTCTCTAATGGCTCAATCCCTTCCCTACATTGTGTCCCCCCAAAGTGTCCCAATGCTGCAGGTGAGGCCGCCCCAGGGCCGAGCAGAGCAGGACAATCCCCTCTCAGTCAGTTTGTTGCCACATGTGGCCTTATCCTTGGCAGAACTGCTCCCTGTCCTGGCAGCGTGTGCCGAGCCCGGCGCAGTGCCAGAGTTTGCTCCAAGCATTCCATGAACATGGAAAGGGAGAAGAACACCCGCTCCTGCTGCAGTGCAGCTCCCTGGGATGAATGGCTTAGTGCATCCTTCTGCTTGTTGTGCCAGCAGATGCAGGGATGTAAGCAGATCTAACACGGGCAGCTGAAACCAGGGAACAAAGGACGCTGGTGTGCATGAGCCTTGGGAATACTTGGCTCATCCTGCCATCAGCAGGCTAAATATTTGTAATTTCTATCATAAAAAATTTACTAGCTGCAGAAGTCAATAGAGGGGAAGTAGTAAACATGACATGACATTGCTTTTCTAGCATTGCTGAGAACAAGATATCTCTTCTTTCAAACAAAAGCCAGACGTTGCTGCCTGGATGGACTTGAATACTTTTAGGATCTTGTCAGAAAAATGTCTGCCCCAATTCAGTCATTTGGAAGAGGATCCCAGGTCTCTTTAGAGTAATGAGGCTTGAATGTAATCTTGAGCAGAGTGATTTAAAGTGCAAGGAATGTTTCTTTACCCTGCCTATTTATAGGGCAATGCATTTTTAATATTGATTTATCCAAAAGTCAGTTTAGGAAGGATATACAATCAAAGGAAGGAAATAGGTCATAACTTCTCACAAGGGACTGCATGAAACCTTCAGTCATCTTAAATTTCCCATCCAGTCCATTTCCCTGAATATCAGATGGTGCCAAAACGGGGGCTTATTTTGGTGTTTTTCTCCTGGTGATTTGGCGTGGCAGCAGCAGCATATGCTGAACATCTCAGCTGGGGTCCTCGGGGCCAGAAAGGTAAAAGTGTGCTCATGGTGAAGACAGATGGACTGGTTTATCTGTACTTGTGGAAATAAGGCATGTGCCATTACTGTAGAGGAGGAGCAATAGCCACCCCCTGAGTTAGTGGAAACTTCTCTGGCTCCATCGCTGAGGTCCCAAAGCCCTTATAGCTTCAATGAAAAATGAAATTATCTCTCTTATTTATATCCAGTAATAATTGCTTCTTCTAATTGCCCTAGTTTGTGGGTTTCTTCCCAGCAGGTTAGACTGAAATTTCAATTTCAGTTTGATTTGCATAATCACTTGAGCCTCTCTCCCTTTCTCTCTTCCTTCACTTGACATCATGGACTTGCTTGTCCTCCTTTGGGACCAGATGTGGTCCTGCAGGTGTATGTCATGAGGGGAGTGGGTTAAACTCCATCAAGTCTGTCTTTCAGTGCCACCTCTGAAGTTATATTTGTGTTGTCAAACCCTCCTGGCGTTCCTCAGCACCTCACGATGGCCGGGCTGAAAGTGTGGGTGATCAGGTGTCACGTTGGGGGTGAGGTGGGGAGGTTGGGGAGGTGTGTTGCTCTTCTTTCTGTATTTTCTTTTACAGAAGTTGTAGAAGTGTGTTGCAGGCTTTGCCGCAAGTGCTGCTCAGGACACAGCCACTCAAGAGCTGTGATGCCTGCATGGGGTTTGCAGGCACTGCTGGCTCAGGCTATGCTGGACTCCACAGCCTGGCTGCAGGGCTCAAATCAACACAGATGGAGGACACAACTCTTTTAAGCATTATTTTGGCTTTGTAGATGGCAAGGTAACTTCTTCTGGAGTAGGTTTCCAGGGCTCGAGAAGGAGAGGTTCTGGTCCAGGGTTGTGGGGGCAGCCTCCCAGCTGCAACCCCTCGTGCTGCCTCTCTGACAGCAACTTCCCCAGGTCTGGCAGGGAAAGGAGACCATCCCAGTGGCTCCCTGTCTGTCCATCCAGGATTTGCCCTTAATGCTCCTATTACAATTTAATGGCACACAAAAGAGGAGCAATGGCACATCCCCCTGTCCTGATGGGATTGGCCTTCCTGGATGCTCCCTCCTTCTGTCAGGGGATATCTCAGTACAGCTGGAGCTCCAGGGCCAGGGCTTGGGGACAGGGACTTGGGCTGACTGGGGGCTCACAGACACGCTGGTGTGGGGTGTGTGTTACAGCACTTCCCCCACTGATGGTTCATGCCCTGCTGTGGGCACAGGTTGGGTTTGTGGCGACTCCCTGATGCTCACAAACGAAATTTGGGCCAGAAGACATGAAGCTGCCTTGAAGACAAAAGCCCTCCCTGCTTGTAGATCACACCTTGTTGTCTAACAGATTTCTCTGGGAAAAGAGCCTATTTTTCTCACTTCTGTACCAATCTTTCAAAGTGTGAAGATCCTTTAGTCAAGCTGGAGGGAGAGAGAAAGGTGTCTGGTGAAGAGGCTTGGTTGATCCAGGGTTTATTTTCAAACCACATCACAAATATTTTTCTTGCCTGTGTTTCTCAGCTCACAGATTGTGATCTGCAGAAATTTTTGGAAGGAATTACAGCAAACGGGTGCTGATCATCAAAGCCATTTGAATTCTTGGGGGTGGTTTACAAAGTTTACTGGAGGCCGTGAGAGCGCAGGGTGGGGATGGGTGTTTGCATTGCCCAGGAACCCAAAGAGCTTCCAAACGGGACATTGTTCATGTGGATGTTGTATCCTCTGCTGAGCTGAGGGAGAAGGATGTTGCTGCTCAGTAACCACTGCCTGTGTGTGCTGTGCCAGGAGCTCAGGGGAAGGTGGGGATGGGGAACTGGGGTCAAAGGTAAGGTTTTGTTACTAACAGCATCTGAGCACCCAAGCATCTATTTTTTTATGGATTTCAGTTTATTACTGGTTGGGTTTTTTTTAGTGCTTCCTCTAACCCTGTGGGTCTTAGACGTGGTTCTGTATTCCAGTATTGAGGAAGTAAAAGGACTGTTAGTTATAAAAATAAACTGCAGGGAAGAGGTTATGTGTGTGTGTGTCTGTGTCTGTGTGTCTGTGTGTGTGTGTATATATATAAAATATATACGTATATATTTTGCTTTTCAATTTCCTGTATGTTGGTGTGTTTTATTTATATATGTAAATGAAGAAAGGTACCTGTGTGTGTCTCTTCATGTATCTAAAATGTGTGCAGCTCTTCTGCCAGGTGAATGTGACAGAGTCACTCTCTCACAAGATTACCTTATAAAAATCCAAACACTGGAAATTAAAATACCCAGGCAACCTTTTTGTTGCTGAGATGACTCTTGGGCCTGGGTTTTAAATCTAAGCAGATCTTCCTTTGCTCTTGCAAACCCATTTGGAGAGGAAGGGAGTACCCTGTCCTGTGCTGTGGCCCTTAGTGCTGCAGTGGTGGGTGTATTTATGGAGGGAAACTAAGTGGCTTCACTGGGCGGCCTGGGCAGTGTAAGGGAGCTGTAAAACCTTTGAAGGACTAAACAGGAAGGACTCCTTGCTGCCAGTAGCTGATGCACATGCTACCATAACCCCCCATCTAAAGACAGAAGAAATCCCATCCGGGGCATTTAGGAGCATGATAAAGCTCAGGTTTACATACCCCAGTGTTTGCCAGGATTAGATTTGACATCCTTTTTCCACCACTGGCAGTAATTAGAAGTCTAATAAATGTTTGCCAGTGGCATTGGCATGGGCAGCTGGCCATTGCCTATTGCATTTTGGAGATGGTGAGGAGAGTGTTAAGAGAACAAATAAAAATAATCAGTTAAGCTGCAAGAACTGTCTCTGTGCCAGGCTGGGCTGCTCTTGGAGCCTGGCAGGATTTTGTCCTAAGTGATGACTGGATGTTGGCTCCCTCATTTGCTTAAACATCAGACTTGTTCCAAAGGGAACAAATATTTTTGAAACAGCAGAGTTGTGATGCTCACTGGGAAGACCAGGATGTGTCTGGCATGACCCCATAGGAGGAAGTGGGACAGTTTAGCTCATGTGGATGTGGAGGAAAGGGAGCACGTCCATACAGACAGCACATGAGGTACATGAACGTGTGGGATCTGTCTTGGCTGGGAAACCAAGGTAATGGTGGTGAGTTTAAGGTACCATTTTGGACAACTGAAACACATTAAAATGCTGCTTTGGTAAAATTGCAACTCTGTGTCCCATCTCCTTCCCCTCCTTCCAGCATCTACATCTCCACATTTTTTGCTTGGCAGGAGCCTTGGATGGCTGCCCTGAGCTTCAGGAGCAACATGAGCCCGTGCCCTCTGACTTGGTAGCAAACCTCTAACAGCTGCAGTGATGTCTCTTGATGTTGCCAGTATAATAACAAGGAATTAAATACAGTTGTGTTCATTTCAAATTCCATTTGAAATACAAATAGGTGTAAACCCTTATGTTAAATGCAAAAGAGCCAGTGCAAAATGGAAGTTCAGTGAACATTTTTTGTTTTAAATCTTCTGAAAAACACTACAAAGGGCACCAAGTAAAACAAGGACAAGTAACAAGAGAGAAGCTCTTGCTGTCTTTTGATTCAGAAGCACACAGGCCTGTTCAATCCTGGGCTTGCTCCCTGGATGGGAACCCGTGTGTCTTGAGCAAAGGAAGGAAGGGGCACAGCTGAAATTGCCCAACACTGCTGGTCACCTACTGAGTCACCTCAGGCAACTTGTTTTAATCTTTCTGGCCTTCTGGAGCACAATAAAATAGTATCTGCTGGGATAATGCGGGTGCACATCTGCCCTGTGGCCTCCCAGGGAGAGGAAGAGCTGCTGTGCTCTTTGGAATTGGCCTTTAATACCTCTAACAGTGTAGGTCCACACTTGGCTGCACCTGTAATTATTGATACTGTTATTGACCTGTTTGTCTAACAGCTGACCCCAAACCTATTAATGCAAGGAGAAAGAATCCTATTGACTTTGTTGGACTCGAGAGCAGCCCCCGTGTCCTCTCCTCTGCTTATGGCTGCAAATGGCCTTGGCCACAAAACCTGCCATGGCCACGCTCTGGGCAGGGATCTCCTGCCATGCTGGGAGATGGGAGAGGGTGGATTTATGTGTTGTGGTGCTGAGGGGCCCTGGGCACAGTGGTGGCGTGGTGGTGGCTCTGGGTGGCCATCACAGGACAGGTCGGGTGAGGGTGACAGTTTTCAGCTGCAGGAATTTGCTGTGGAGAGAAGGGGACAGGTGAGGGGTTATGATTTGGCACAAATTTTTCTTTAAGCTGGGTTACATCTGGATCTGGGGAAAGCTTTAGAAATGTTTGGTTCGTACTTTGCTTCACGGACTGGCACGTAGGGAGCAGCTTCCCGAGTTCCTGTCCTATGAGGAAAGGCTGAGGGAACTGGGATTGTTCAGCCTGCAGAAGAGAAGGCTTTGGGGTGACCTAATTATGCCTTTTAGTTCCTGAAGGGTGCCAATGAGAAAGATGGAGAGAGAGACCATTTAAAAGGGCCTGGAGTGACAGGACAAGGGGAAATGGCTTCCCATTGCCAGAGGGCAGGGTTAGATGGAATACTGAGAAGGAATTGTTCCCTGTGAGGGTGGTGAGGCCCTGGCACAGGCTGCCCAGAGAAGCTGTGGCTGCCCCATCCCCAGAGGTGTCCAAGGCCAGGTTGAACAGGGCTTGGAGCATCCTGGGCTAGCGGAAGGTGTTTCTGCCCATGGCAGGGGGTGGAATGAGATGGTCTTTACAGTCCCTCCCAACCCAAACCATCCTGTGGTTTATGATTGATTGATTCCCTGTGTGCAATGTGCCACCTGAGCAGATTCCACTTCAGCAGTCAGCAAAATTGGTTCCTCTCAGAGCAGCTGCCTCCTGTTTTGTTAAGGGGGGAAAAAAGAAATGTTCACCTGGGAGACAAAAATATGTGTTTGTCTGAGGTGAGCGTGGTGGCTGTGAGGGAGGGGGGAAGCTGGGCTGGCCGTGCACAGCCCTCCCTCGTGTGCTTTGCAACAACCCTTGCAAAATGAGCCCCAGCCGTGCTCAGACTTGCCAGCACACAGAGCTCTGTGGAGCCCAAACCGCGTTATCGCCATCCAGCAAGGGCTCCAGAACCTGACACAGCCACAGCTCCTCAGCTGCCTTCAAAGTTCTCTGCCACAGGAGCAGGGGGAACCAGTGGGTTTCTTTTTTTGTTTGGCATCCAGGCACAGTGGGTGGGGGTATTGCTGCTATGTGTAGTGTGGAGCTGAGCCCCAAATGTGGCTCTGAGATACTGCTTGATGATGTAGAGGAAGAGTCTAAAGGCTGATTTAGTAAAACAGCAAAGCCTTGTGAGAGTTGCTGATAAACAGTTTGGGATTTGGCTGCGGCTGAGAGGAGCGTAAGAATAAAGCTGTTGGAGTAAAGCCTCGGGGCTGGTGGTTTTAGAAGTGTCTCTTGATTTTGAACTGTCCAGTTTGAGCACCGATGGTTCAACTCAAATCTCACAGAGTTGTTGCTCAAAATTTTCCAAGTATGAGGGTTTTAAAAAGCTATTCAAATCGAGCTCCCCTCCTCCCACCACGATTTTGGAAGATCATGACAGAGGCTGCTCAATTAAAATGTAATTTAGTTTTACTCATCTGAGATCTGGTCCTGTTTATTCATGTTGTTGGTGTTATTCCCAGAAATAGTCTCATGGCATTCGCTGAATTCTAAATATCTGAATTTACTCTGAGACCAAGTTGTTGGAAAGCCTGAGTGGCTGCAGGACAGGCCAGCAGCTCCTGGTTAGCTTTTTGAACATGATCCTTCAACTCCAGCTTTTGCTGGACTCACAGATTTTTGCTGGAGTGCGTTGTTAGAGAAAGGGCTGTTTGGGTTACAACGTGCAAGAAAATTAATTTGTGTGTTCAGAGAACATTTGAAAACCAGATGTCACAGCCATGGATGTGCTGATTATTGGAACTAGGGAAGAAAACATCTAACCCCCAAATCCATCTGACTAATTTCCTGGCTCTTTTGCCCCAGGAAGCATCCTACGTCTCAGATCTAGAGGAGTAAATGAAATTATTGATGTATTTCTGATAATTGATCCCACCCTGTCTGCTTTGGCCTTTCAAGTACATTCAACATTGCATCCAAATTATGATTTATTAGGAGATCAGGGGCAAGTATATATTTGGGTCTCTAAAACTATTACCCAGGCTAAGCAAAGCAGACTGTAGTAGGTAAGTTTTAAGTATCCCCTGATGACATTTTAAGCCCAAGTTAACTACAAGTGCTTCATATGATCTGTCAGTCAATCCAAAGAGAGTCTCATGATGGATAGACCATGTGTTGGCTTGTCTGACGCTTCTCAAAGATTCTGACAGTGACATGTATCAAACAGGACTGTCTTTCAGCTGCTTTGTCTTCAGCTTCCTGCTGCTGGTTCATTTAAGTTAAATTTTAATATATTGTGTGATGATGACTATGCTCGCATCCAGACCCCGACTGCTCAGTGCTGGGTGACTGGATCTGTGTGCTAACACATCTCTGTGAATCCACTTTCACATGTTGAATTTTGATAAAATAGGGAATCTAAATGCAGGTCTGATTCAGCTTTCTCGTGGTGATCCTAATATGATACTTCATATTAGACATGTAAATGTGGCACCTGGGTACACGGGTTATTGGTGGGCTTGGCAGTGCTGGAGGAACAGTTGGACTCGATGGTCTCAGAGGTGTTTTCTATGAGTCTGTTTCAATAGAAACATTTCATTTAAAACAAAGTCAGCCTTGCTGGGAAGTTTTAAGTTAGAGATGGAAAAATTATTGTCACCCCATCACACTGAATCTACACTGCACATGGGTTCCTTAGGGTTCATGCTCTAATTAAAGTCCACAAAGAACAGGAATTTGTTTAGTGCAGTTAGAACGGGCCCTTAAATTGGCATTTAATGAGTGGGTGAGAGGATCTTCCCTGCTGGTCATCCCTTATTTCTAAGACCAATATACTTAGAGAACTGCTGTTTTGGGGGATACAATTGCTTCTCTTCACTCCTGGTCTGCAGGTCTGTGCTCATGGTCTGCAGGCAGTTGTGCAGTGATGAGGAAGAGCACAGCATTCCTTCCGGCCCCTCATGTTTGATCATGTGTTTTGAGCATGGAAGGGTGGGCTTGGTGAGCTCTGTACAAGAACTCAAGATCATTTCCCCTTTACCCCTGACTTGTGTGCATGGTGAAGTTCTCAGGCTGGCTACGTGTTGGTTTAAGTTCAGGTAGTTCTCACTGTTTAATGCCAAAGCCCTGTGGGTTGTTTAATCATACTTTTTGGTAGCTGAGTGATGCTGGAGAACAATCAGAATGATTTTTAACAGCTCCTTGGAAGCTGGAGCTGGGCTTTCCAGGCATATTCACACAGCGTGCTGCTGGTGTGTAGGTAGGAGAAAAAATACCTGATCTTCAGTAACAATGAATGTCACACCATGCCCTCTGATTTGCCTGAACATCCAATATTGCAATTAGATAGAGCAGCATACACACAGATGACAAAACAATTAAACAGCAGTGAAACATAAAGGGAAAAAATTAACAAGGAACCAAATTCATTTGACACAGAGATCAAAACATATCGACGGTGTCTCGCAACTCAGATAATTCCATTGAGCTGTGCTGAGCTCAACGTTGATGCTCACACGCAACCTCTGATTAACATTAAGTGGGGCTGTCATTTTGACATAGTTGGATAAACCAATATTGAAAAATCTATTAAATATATCAGACTCGAACAGGGAGAACAAATCTTATTACATTATTTCAGCTGTAATTAGGTGGGAGATAAAATCATAAACAGGGAAGTTCAGTAAATGGTCTCTGATGGTGCAGAGACACCTGGGTGTTCATCGTTTTGGGGGGAGGCTGGAGGGGAGCCAAGGACTTGCTGCTGCCCAGCATGTGCAGAGCTGAGAGGTGACTTTGGTAATGTGCTCGGGACAGGTTTGTCAGTTCAGTGGTGTTAGCTACAGTCCTCCTGAGATAATGACAGTTGTAATGAATGTCCTTGCATATAACTGGAAATAGTATTCAGTGTTTTTACAACCCAGAGCCTCCTTAATTGCTTCTTTGAACAGATAAACATTGCTATTTAGAAGGGCTGCTTGAAGATGTTTTGCATTCTGTTCCGATTAATAATGGAGGTCATGCTACTAAAAACCTTCACATGAGAATAGTGCGATTTTAAAAATAATTCTCTCAACACCTTTTCCATTTTCAAGACTACTGAGGTGCAAAGCCAGGCCCTCCAGAGCGAGGAGGGGGAAGGTGAGGTTTCCTCCTCAGCCAGAGCTTCACGCACAGAGGACACATGCTTCTTTTTATTATGTGGCCTCATCCTGTTGTTTCCACCTGAATTTTATGACTTGCTCCAAGGAACTCAGAGCTGCAACCTGAGCCAGCAGCTGAATGAGCAGCTTTAGTGGCCTTGAACACGTTTTGTAGGTTGGGGACCAGAAAGTCGTTTCTTGTTATTGAAGGTGGGATTTATCTTACCTAACTTTAGTTGCTTAAAGGCTGATGTCCCTGTGTGGCTGAGGACTTGTGGAAGGTCACTCCCATCTGATGATGAGGGGGAGCTGAACACTCTCCAAAGATGCCTCTCTGCATTGGCAGTGGAAGCTGGCTAAAATCAGGTGAGATGAGTTCCACCAGGAATGTCTAGTCCCCATCCTGATTGAATTTTGTTCTGCTGGTTGTCATTCTTTGATGACTCACTGCCACTGCACTGCTGTGCAGGGGACAACTGCTTTTCCTGAGCATTTTAGAAGTACAAACCCTGGGAAAAATCAGCATCCCAAGTTTACACAGGGAGTTTGAAACAGGCAGAGAACATGACTTTCCCAAATGGCAGTGTAATGCATGACCAAGAAAATATTCCCCATCTTCTCTCAAAGAGTGTCTCCTCACGTGTCCCAAATGCTTTGTGGTGACTGAGGGATGAGCACGAGGGTGCTCCTAACACACCACACAGCATCCCTGGGCAGGAGCTCCTCAGCTCTTTCTGTGATTCAAGGAGCTCCCTGGGAGCTGATGGGCCTGTTGCCACTGGCTTCAGCCAAGCCAGGATTTTATCTTCATTGTACAGCCCTGCCTCATTCTCTATGCAATGTTTGAACTAACTGAGGCATAAATTTAGTTCTCATGCTGGTTGGTAAGAAGTGAAAAATGAGTTTCTGCCAAACCAGGATATATTTTCAACTGTATTTAATAGGGTCTGTATCCCATCCTGAGAGGTTAGGACCTCTTTCTAACAAAGTTTATGATAATAGACTTAACTTCTATTATTGTATTTGCAAGGAAAGAGGCGCTTTAAGAAATAGAAATGATTTATGTCAGGTATAGAATGCTTTACTCTTTCTCATGTACTTTAGTGTTGGAGGAATGAACAAATAGTCTGTGAATAAATAAGGGAATATTTATATTCTTTCTGGGTCTTAACTGCCCGATGTCTTTCCTTCTGGAATGGCAAAGAGTTCTGAATAATTCATGCAGGCAGTCATTAATCCTGCCTTCTCCTTCTCCTTTGCTCAGGGCGACACCTGATAGTATCAAACCTGTGACCATTGAGTGTACCTTGGAGCTCACTAGTTAAAGTCAAGAAGCTTTGCCAGTAGTCTGAAATGACTGGTGAGAGCAGACTTGTTAGCAGAATACCATCAGCAGCCCCATATTTTGGTAGAGGCAGAGAGCTTGTTGAGGGCTCTGTGCTGGGGGACGAGTTCTGGCAGGTTCTCACCTCTTTGCCATTACAGAAGATGGAGGTGAGAGTTTATAAGAAGGACAAGAAACAAGAAAAAGGAGAGACCGATTGATTTCTCTGGCACACAAATCTGTTCAAGCAGAACCTCGTCCTGGTGCTGGATAAATACCTGTGGGATAAGAGAATATGTAGTAAGGAATCACAAAGTGTATTCCCAGATGGACAGTGGTTGTTTGAACTCCACTTTCTTTTATGGTGCCAGGAAATAGTAGAGCAGGAGAAATTGTGTGGATAATTGGATGCTCTTGGAATGGGGCTTTATTCAGAGTAGCTGTGGTTGTCTGGCCTTGGAGCACAGGAGCAGCCACCTTCTCTTGCTGCACCACGAAACATGCACAGCCAAGCTTGGAGTGGCTGGATGGACGTCTCAGGATGGTGGGGACACATCTGATGGTGACTTGTCTCTCTGGCTCTGCTGAGTCTGTCCTCTGCAGCTGCTGTTAGTGTGACTCCGAGTAAGGGCTATTTTACAAACTGAGTGCAGAACTGAGCACAAAAGCAGAGCATGGCAGGCAGTCCTGAACTGATAGCGTTATGAATAATGTGTCTCTGACTTCTGAATACGTGGATATAATCTTACTTGCTGAAGTGCACCAACAGAAATGTAAACACAAGTGATCATTAATTTTATTGCAGGTTTGTTTCTTTTTGCCTTTTAAGGAAGCTTGGAAGTGTTGTAAATTTGGATTTGAACCATCAGTGACTAGAGTTCAAAATATAGGCTTGACTCTCAACAAGATTTATGCATGTACTTAATGATTCTCTTGAAAGAATTCCCAACTGGAGCCTTCCTGTTGTTAGATTTGAAGCATGTGTTAGGGTACATGTCCAGTACATGTATGAGTGCTCCTAATACCCATTAACACAGAATGAAGAACTGCATTGGCTGTGAAGGAGAAATGTCTCTGGCTGGATGAACTGCACGTACCATGGAGACTGCTGGACGCTCAGCAAGACCCAATCCTTGTCTTTTCTTGTTTCCAGATTAACTAAACACAGCTAGTAGGATTAGCCAGTGATTTAAAAATCCACTAAAAAAAAAGCTGTCACATTGGAAAGTAACTCTGCAAGGGCCATGGCAGAAACCTGCAGGGCGTAGAGTCTCTGTGCCAGGAGGGCTGAGAGCACCAGCAGCAGCAGGATGTGCAAAATGCTGTCATGTCCCTGCCTGATGGGGATCCTGCCACATCACAAATTCTCCTAAGCCTACTCATTTTGAGAACAATGAATTTATTTATTGCTTTCAAATATTATTAGGCTCAGACGAACTGTAATGCTTTAAACAATGAACTGTGCCCGTTCGGATGGAAAGCAGAGCTGTGCTGTTTCAGGGCCTGTTCAGCTGGGAGAGCTGCTTGGAAGGATGGAGCTGTTGCAGGGAGGGTAAGGAAATAGCTCAGAGAGAGAAAAAAGAAGTCTGAGCCCATAAATGGGAAATGTTGGTGTTGGTGTGCTCAGGATTAACTGCAAGGCATATTGCATGTAACTGCAGTCGGGGATGATGTTTCCAGCTACTTTATGTATTTGTTCTTTTGGAAGGTAGATGAAATAGTGAGTGTTTAGTTAGAGCCCAGCCTGCTCTTCCCTAGGCTGGTTATTACTCCACAGCTGACAGAAGTGCTGAAGAACAGCTAGACCAACCTCCTGCTGCAGAAGCGAAGCAAGGAGATGTATAATACACAAACAGAAATGACCTGGAGGTTTGCTTAGGGTATCAAAGTTATGGATTTTCAACCCCTCAGGGTACAAACCCTGCCCTTCTCCAAGGACCCTGGAGTCCACCAGCACTTCTCAGACTTTCTCCAGAGTTCTAGTCTCTGAACTCTGTACTGTTGGAGAGGACTGCATGAGGAGATGGCGTAGGTCCTGCCCACAAGGAGAAGTTTATTGTTCCAGACTGGTATAGGCTTCATGAACGCGTGTTCTACAAGAGGAAATGCCTGCATCATGAAGACCTTTCTGGGATCCTGTTGTGTGGGGCTATAGTGGTTTGATTTCCTTCTTTGAAAGCACTGAGGCCCTGGTTGCTGGCACTGTGCAAGGAGAAGAGTCTCTGTAGCCACGTGCTTTGCTCATGTTCATGTCCAGCTCTGAAGCCGGAGCATTTCCAATGAAATTCCCACGCCTCCATGCTGCACACAGAGAGAGCATTTGCTGTGGACTCCCACTCCATCCTTTGGGTGGGGAATTGTTCAGTCATCGTGATGACAGAAGCTGTGCAGGCACTGTGCTTACTCAGAGTCAGAGCAGCCTTTTATTTATATAGCCACTGCCTCCTCCAGCGAGTTCTAAAAATAAAAAGCTTGCTCTGAGTAAGCAGATCGCCTTCCCCGTGAGATCCCTGTGATGTAACTCTGGGTTTCTTTCCTCTCCTGCGGGGAGCAGGGATTCAGCCAGAGCACTGACTTGCCGTGGAGCGCTGGGGAGGAGCGCGGCTGAGCCGGCGGCTGCTGCGGTGGAGCTGACACTGCCAAGTGCCACCTCCCACACTGAGGCACTTGTGGCGAGGCCCCGTGGCACGGGGAAGTTCACACTCATTGACTGCGATGGGAGCAGCTCAAATCACGCCCCAAAGCTGACAGAGAGAAGAGTATTTCCGTGGAGAGCCGTGTCAGTGAGAGAGCAGCAGCGGAGGCTCCGAGCGAGGCAGCCTGACAAGTGCTAAAAGGGCCTGCAATCTGCACAGTGCCATCATTAAAGTGGCTGCCATTAGCTGGCGATACACATTAGGAAGTGATAGCAGACACATCAAGCCTTTTGCTCCAGTGCCCTCAGATGCTCAGGAAAACCAGGTGGTTTCAAGGAGCCCCTAATCACAGTGTGCTTTGCGTTACAGAAGTTAGAGCTGAACTGCCGAGTTCCATCAGGGTTTGGGGAGCTGCTGTGTAAGGTGCTGCAGAAACACAGACCAAAACGATTCCTCTCTGCTTGACCAGTGGAATTCCTTGGCCAAAATACATCCACCACCCCTCAAGCATAAAAATAATGAAGGAAGCTGAAGCATAGAGAAACCAAACTGCACACCGGGGTGACAAAGGCAAAATGCAGCGAGTAACGCCCAGTTCTGTGTTTGCTTGGTCACAAAGTTTAGTGAGTCAGCTTTGGTTTGTATAATTAATAAGCAGAGTTCCTCCCAGGGAAACTCAGTGGGAAGAGAGTTCTTTTTAGCTCCATCAGCTTTACAGAAATTCTGGGGCTTGGGGCGATGTTTTATGGATTGCCTCTTCATTTTCTTGAAGACCTTGGTGCATCAGCTCTGCAGTCAGATGGTGCAGACTCCCCTTTGCAAGCACGTTCTGCTTGGGTAGAGTCAGATACATGAGTCCTCACCTTGTAACTCTGGTTTCCTAGAGATCACAGCATCATTTTTCTTGGCAGTTCATTTTCTAGACCCTTCTCTCCCAAAATAGCCCCAAAATAGGAAAAGAAAAGGCCAGACTAGCCCGGTGGGTGACATTTGTTCCAGCTTCTTTCTCTGCTGCTGGTGAGTGCTGAGCTGTGCAGTACAGACGCTGAGTGGTTGTCAAACTGTTTGCCCTGGGAGGACTCTGTGGCAAGAAGTTCCATGAGGTAATGTACTTACAACTGAAAATTGTATTACCTCTGTGATTCCACCAGCTCCTCTTTGCTCTTACGGAGAAAGGAGGTCTTTTGGGGTCATTTTCTGATGCTTTCAGCAACTGAAGAGATATAATTGCCAAGGAAACCCCCAGCTGTAAGGCAGCAGAGCTGTGAGTGGAGATGGCTGAGCAGCTGGGAAAGCACAAAGTCTCTAGGTGATGGGAAGTGAGGATATAAGAGAAAGCAGAACATCCTGAATCTGATTAGTTGGGAAAGTGCTGCTTTTCTGAGTTCTTCTTCTCACTGTTACCAAATGGGGAACCTACACTGGAAAGGGAAGCAGACCACTGTGCTCCCAGGATCCCATGTCTGCCAACCTTCTGCCCAGTTGGAGCAACAGGGCTTGGCCACAGCTGGGATGAGGTGGGATTTGCTTGTACGTGGTGCCACATGTCAGCTCCCTTGGCAGCCCTCTGCAGCTGGCTCTGGAACAAGCCTGGCAGACCAGGGCATTAATGGTACTCTGAGGAAGGGATCGAAGTATCAGAAGATCAGTAAAGAAAATGGATTATTATAGACCTTCTGATAGTACTGAAATCTTTGTAGTTGGCCATTACTGAAGTAGAGCTTTGTGTAATGATGAGAATAGACATTACTGTACACCAGACATGAGATTTTACAATCAATTTTATTAATTTTAATTGATTATAAAATAATGGGGGATACATTTAAGGAGAGTGTTTAATTCTCTGTAATTATAATATGCTTAATTATTTTAAACTTGATGGGGCAGTAAAGGTATTAAAATAAATAGAAGAGTAGAGGTGCTCATTAAAATTGCATCTGACCTCTGTGCATTGAGATGTGCTGGAGCGAATGCAGTAAAATTGGCTGCAATGTGGGAGCAGTGGGAGCTATTAATTCCCAATTCAGTGGTCTTGGCAAACATCATGCAAATAAAGTCAAACTTAACTGTTTGTCTCACATGAAAGACCAGAGAGGACTTTGCTGAAAGAATAATAGCCTGTGAATCGGTGATGATTCCAGTTGTGCACCTGCTGCAAATGTGTGACTTCAGGCACTGAAATTTTGGACACTTGATAGAAATTCAAGTGATGCTCTTCATCAGTGTGTAAAGCTCGAGACTTGTAGGTGTGTTGCAACTGCTGTGGCACATGTGTTTGATTCAGAGCATGACTTAGACATCTGGATGCTTATCCAGACCCTGAGCTGTTGGACTGGAAATCTTTCAAAAACTGGTGTTTGAAGGCTATTTTAGATCCTCGTTGTCAGACCCAGAGAACATTTTCAGTCTGGAAGCAAGCAATGATTAAGGGCCAAACTTGCAATTACTTTGTTGTTCTCCTTTGGATAGGGCAGAAATTTCATTTGTTTCTTTGGTTTGAAAATTATCTTGGTGGGTTGTTCCCACTTCCCATATATCCTTAGGTGCTGTGAGCACACAGGATGGAGTGGGGCAGGAACACGAAGCCCTGGACTGAGTTAAAGTGTTGTCTCTCCTGACAGTGGTTTCTGTGTCTCTGAATGCCATTAGAAAAAGCTGAAGCAAGTTTGTGTGTGTCACAGCTCTGAAAATGTGGATTTTGATTTTTGAAGTCGACAGTGGTCCTAAAAAAAACATCGGGCAGTTTTTTAAAACCTGGTTGCATATTCCTGAAAAATTAAACAGCATGGGTTAAAAAGGAGGAGGTTACAATGGTTGTAAGGAATCTGGTGTATTACAGACTGAATGTTTCTGTTGAGATGTACCAAATAGCAAACACTCCTTTTCCCTGGTGTTTTTTTCTTGTCACTGAGAACCCAGTATCTGCATTTTTTGCCTTTCCTGCCCTAGTGGGTGGGCAGTGATCTGTGAGGGACAGCTGCACCATTCATGCCACCTCAGCAGGGTGGTTGGGGTTTCCTCAGTGCAGTCAAGTGTCTGGGCAGGGGCTGTCAGGAGCCACCACCGACCTCTGTGCGCTTAGAAGGGCCCCTCGTGTTTGGGTGTTCCTGGTGCTGAGCACTCCCGTGTGCTGCTCCATGTGCCAGATGTGGAGGGACGGGAGGGGTGGCTGTCAGGGACCCTCTCCCATGGCTGCAGTGTCCTCTGCCCCTTCCAGCCCTGGAGGCGCAGCAGGCACTCTGCCCACAGCCGGGGAATCAGCAGGATTCCTCCTCCCCACCTCACCTCCCTCTGCTCACAGACACACATCACCTCTGCAGAGCACTCATTTCTCTACAGGGGGGCACTTCCTCAGGTGAGCCTGGCCAGAGGGCAGGAGCTGCCTGTGAAAGGAGTGGTGGAGAAATGGTAATTTCCACATTAAAGTGAAGGAGGAATTTTCTCCTTTGGCAGCAGCGCTGCTGCTTTGCATCGATTTGGCGAGAGGGCACACGCGCTTTCCAGGAGTGAGGAATGGGTCTCTGTAGGATATTCCTGTCTCTGAATGCAAACCTCCTATTTCTGCCTGCTATAGCCCATATATTCAGACTCATTTTTGCATGGTACTTAAATGGACCTAAATATTTCACCAGCTAGCAAGATAACACTACAGCTTGTTTGGTATTTGGTAATCAGTTACTAGGACAGGGCTTTGCTGAAATAAAATATGAGGGCAAAGGAAAGTAACATGCCTGTGGCATTAGAATGCTGTTAGCAAGCTTGAGGCATATCAGAGAGATTGGTCCTGAGAGTAACATTTGCTGTCTTACTGCTTTTGAACTTTTTTTTTTTTTTCATTTGCCTGTTTCTGAGGTCTGGGATTTATCCTGAATTTAAGAACTGACAGGTTTTGATCATTTGAATAGGTATCACTGTTCAGCGGGGAATACATGTGCCAGCTGAGATGTCTCTTAAAGCCAATTTGTACTACTGGTTACATGAGATGATTTCTCGAGACTGTAATGTATTTCAGCTTCAGATTCTCCACCTGAACTGTGCTGTTCCTCTCCTGGTCCTCCCCACCTGAACTGCAGTCCTCTCCCTTCCCAGGGTCCCCACCCAGTGCCCCAGACACTGGTGCATGTTCTTTGGTGGGAATACACATAGAACCACAGGAAAAGGACATTGTAAGGTTGAGAGTCTGGCTTTGATTTGAAGGCAGAGCACTCTTAAAGCTGCAGTCATTTCTTAATCCAAATCTTGTGTTTTTGTGCTGATGACATGCAGTTTGCATTCAGGTAAGCAGAACCACCCCTGCTATTGAATCTCCAGCATTTAAGCATTTAGCAACTCCTTGAGCTCCTCTGTATATAACTGATGGCTCAATTCCAGTGTCTTCACTGCGCTGAAGAGCAGAACAATTGAGTTCATAGTTAGTAACAGACGTGCACAAATCAGAATTCTTTATAGGTAATACCTATAAAGAAGACTTTTCCACTGTAGTAGGAACTACCTTCTGAGACTTTTTCTGACACTGACATTTATGCACTTTGGTAGGATGGCTGTGAACTGTAAATCCAGGAAGAGATGCCCGAGACTTGAGATTCAAGTTACTGGGATCCGGAGTTTCACAAACTTAGACATTCATCTACTTAAAACCTGGTTGTTTCCTGTTGTGCTCCTGAAGGGTTGTTTTTTGCCCTCAAAAATTTATTTGAAAGTTGGGAGGGGGATGGAATGGTTTCAAGCATTCAGCCTGAAAAATAAAGGCTGTACATACATTGTATGTATACAAGTATGCATTATACATGTACAAGTGATTCAGGGATCCTGGAGAAGTTGGTGGGAGGGGAGGCAAATTTTGCTGGCTGGCCAGAGAACCTACCTACCTCCTTTACTAGAGAAGGCATTTGCCAAATTTACCTCCCAGTTATCTTTCTAGGGAAATGCACTCCCTTGTGCTCCACAGAGAGATACAATGGCAGTATCATTGTCTCCACAGCTCGTATAGATGGACCCAAGTTATCCGTAAGCTGTGGAGCTGCACGGCCTGCACTGCACCCTGGGACTAGCTCAGTTAGTCCCTGCTTATCTGCAGCTAGTCTGGGTTTGTCTGTTTGAACAGCAAGTGCCATGTCTATTAGAAAAAACAGAAAGAAATCAGTCTGCAGCCTTGGCGATAACAGAACTCATGACATGCTCAGACATATTTGCCTGATCCTTGCGGACCATTTTGCCCCGTTTCCCATGAATCTGTCCATAAAGAAGAACCATGAAGGGAAAGGAATGGTAGGAATGAAACATTTGAAGAATGCTTTCAACGAACCCATTAAACCATCCTGCTGGAAACTGTAGCCTGGTATGATAGGTCTGGTTCAGATTTTCCATGTATTTGAAGTCTTATGTTGAAGAATGAAGCCTCTGTTTTAGAGAAATGAGTCCCTAAGTGGAAAAAGAAAGAGCCCAGCTGTCAGTAAGGCACTTAAGGTTATTTTGCTTTTTGTTGGATTGTGTTTTGTTTTAAATCCTTCTGGCAAGTGTAGCTGATACTGCTGGCTGGGAGCTGTTCAGGGAAGTCGGTTGTGTCCGAGTGGGAGCTCATCTCGTGGGTGGTGAGGTTGGGGAAATGGAGCCCTTGGCCAGTAGCCACATGGTAGTGTCCATGTCCTATGCAGAGCCTGGTAGTGCAGACATAAGTAGTGATCTGAAGTACCTCCCTGGCATCTGAAGCAACAAAGAAAAGGAATGAGAGACCAAAACATTCAGGAAAAGTTCAATGTTTCCAAAGTATTGGTTTGAATGGGTTGAACTTTGCCTGCTGGGGAAAACATCCATTTATTGGTTCACGTTTGCAATCAAGCATGTGGCCCTAAACCCATCCAGTTAAAAAACCAAATCCTTCAACTTCATGAGTTCTCTTTGCACCTGGTGACCATTTTAATGATGCTTTGCCCTTGCTCCCTCTCAGTACAAGGCCACAGGCAGTGGTGCAGGAGACAAGGATGCCTTTTGTAGGTCTGGATGTATTTACTCCTCTGCTGCCCAAGGAAGGGCCACAGCAGCCCTTGTTATTAGGCTGTCAGAAGAATTAAGAATCAAGTAGTTGCATGAGCAGGAAGATGATTGAAGGCTGGTTTCCAATGGACTTTTATCTCGTAATTGATTTCCTCTGTGGGTTTGTGCTGTCTAATGAGGTGTGAGCTCACAGCCAGCCCTCCCTGTGGTGGGAGGTGAGAGAAGCCAGGCGCCTCTTCACTTCTCTCCTCACTGAACTTCTGGGACTTGGTGCTGTGGGGACCTCTGCCCTGCTGTCAAATTTACTTGAAATTAGTGGGTTTCAAAAGTTATTAGAAGGGGGACAGATAGGGAAACACACACAGGCAGGATGAACTTCTGTACCCCTGGCTCTTTGAAAATTAAGCTAAAAAAAAAAAGGAAGAAAGAAACCGAGAAATTGCTTTGGTCTTAAAAACTTCCTTCGTCTGTGTTAATCCTGGGGTGGGGGAGTGGGCAGGGGGAGGCTGGAGAAGGGAGGGCAGGAAAACTGGTTATTATCATGATTATAATTCCATGCTAAAATATTCTTTCTTGCTTTAAGTGCTGACAAGTGGGTTGGTAACTGCAAAGGTTCCCAAGGCCTTAAGCAAATAAACAGAAACAGAGTCCCAGAGCCATGTTTGGGAGTGATTTAGTTTCCAGTGCTGTCTGAAACTGGAGAAAGCATCTCCATGCCTGTTGCTCAGCTTTCCTGGGGTTGGCTGATCACTGCCTGCTCTCCCTGGATAATGGTTTGCTGTGAAGACTGGAAATAGGTTGGATGCTCTGGCCCTTTTGGAATGGGGAAAAGCAATAGATAATGTCTATTAGTACTGGGGGGGTTGGGAAAAACCTTTTTCCCCTTTAACCCTGGAGTACAGCATGGACGTTTACGCAAACCTTAGGAACCCAAAATGCTTTATTAAGCCAGTTCAGCTTTAAAAGAGAGTTCCTAAATGTTTGGATACAGTACAGAAATGTCCTTTCATCCACTAAACAGTTTGTATCCTCAGGCATCCACACAGTTAATAGTATTAGCCCCAGTGGAAAGCCTCTTGAGGAATTGATGACTGGAGAGCGTGGATCATTTAAACATTAACAGCTTTGGTTATTAATTATTGTGGAAAATGCAGGGGTGGAGAATGCTGAACTGGAAATGTTGTCCCATGTTGTATTTTTCCCTTGCTGCATTACCAAATCCATTTCTGCTGTCAGCTGAGCAAAGCGCTTTTAGAGCAGCGTGATGGGAGCAGGGGTTATTTTGCCTCCTGCTTGGCTTCCAGGTTTTCACTTGACAATGATGATGGAGTATCTTTTCTGTGGGGGATACAGATGACAGGCTTTAACGGCATTTAATTTAGTGTGAGCTCTGCTTTCAGCCAGGAGGAAAATGCCTTGTAAAAACTGTGCCCCGAACACATCCTGTGAGGTGGCCTAGAGTGGGGATGGTCTGGAAGCTCTTAGGGGCTGGAGCTGTGCTTGTGGTGGTGGCTGGCTCAGCCCCATCTCTGTAGGCTTTCTGGCCAGCTCACCAAGCTGGTTTGGCTACATCATTTCAGCCTCCCACATCTCTCAGAACCGGGTTTGATGCTCCTGCTGTAAATCAAGCACAATGCTCTCCACAGCTGGGGTGTCTGAGCAGTGAGATACTGCCGTAGTCAGTGAGAGGTGTTTTCCCTCAGGATGCAGAAGAGTTTGGAGCCCTGTCGCTTCACCCATGGCCTGGCTCCCAGGACAGCACAGCATAACATCAGCAGGCACTGGGGACTGAGCATTTTGGAAAATCTGACCTCCCTGTTAGTGCTAGAAAGAGACACCTGAGCTCCTCAAAAGCTTGGCCTCCTTGAGTGCTGATGCCTTGCAAATGTGCCCGCGTGTCAGTGCTCACAAGCCTTCAAATCCTGCACACCGTCAACCAGGGCACGTTGAGCACCTTCAGCTCTTGAATTTGGGTCACTCTTCAGCAAAGCCTGTCTGTGCAGGGCTGGGCTGTGTAGGATGGCCAGAGTGACTCACCCACTCGGTGTAAATAAGCTCTGCCTTTTGCTTCGCTTGCATCCAGCTAACATAGCTGTAATTACTGAATTGTATTTCCTGGACACTTGGAAGTAATTAGCTCGATATACGACTAATGTGTCTTGCCAAATTTAGGCTTAAAATTGTTTCTACGGTTGAATGCAGTAATCTTCTATTAGATTTAAGGGTTTTTAAAAAAATATTTCACTAGTGCCTGGCCTGATTAACTCGTAATGTTGTAAGGCTTATTTGTGGAGGGGGTATAGAGATATTAAATGAATTTGGAATTAAGTAGGTGCTGGCTAAATTCCTGCTTTACTCAAGCCCCAGTGATCCCAGTGATATGGAGTCTGGGCATGCAATATTGTTGCTGGCTTATTGAAGCTGAATGGAGGTATAAGCTATGAGAATATGAGAGACTGGATTTTTGAGGGGTTTATTTTTGGTGCTCTTTCAGCAAAAACGAGGCTTATGTGAATAGCACACTTAAAGAACTGCTTTCCACCGCTGCTTTCTTATTAGTTAATGGCAGTACTGAACTGAGGTAAGAAAGAGGGATTTGTGCCTCGCTGCTTGCTCACCTCTTTAGGAGAGAAGGTGAGGATTCAGGAGGCAAATACAGGTAACTTCATGTAGGGAAGACCACTGGAGATGCAGGGGGATGAGCAAAGTGCTAAGCAAGTCCTGGCGTAAATCTGCTGTAAGAGAAGAGCTTTGGAGCCTTGAGTGCTGCCACACGTGGGCACGTGGACTTGCGCCTGTGTTAAAACTTCCATATGTTTAGATGGATGGACACTGGGGGCTGGTTTGGGAGCTCTGTGGATTTAGTTTGCATGGCTTCTTTCTGGTTTGTGAGTCGTAATTAATGATAATGAGTCCTGAAGGCAAAAATTACAGAGTGCATGGACGTGGGTGTCTGCAGCAGCAAACCCAGCGAGCAGCTGGACCGGGGAGCAGCCCTGCACTGGTCACTGCCCCAGGGACTGTCGGGCTGGATCTGCAGGACAAGCCAGGCACTAACAGCAATCCAGTATTGTTGTCAACAGCAGGATTAGGCACAGTATCACTGGATTTGTGTAGGAAGAATTTCTAGGGAAAGCAGATATGATTTTTTTGGAAGAGCTCCATGTTGTGTATTGGTGGGGTGTGCATCCTCCTTTTTTTCATATGTTGAAGGGTTTTCAAGGTTGCCTTCCAGTTTTAGGTGTTGAGTGAGGATGGAATTAAGTACTGTTATGTCAGATTTTCATGGCTGTAGGGCTGCTTTCTCTCTTCCTTTTTTTTTTTTTAAAAAACAATTTCTGGTGTACTCTTTGGTGGAGTGTCCACACAAAGTAAAGATACGAGTCTTAAATACTGTCACATGAATGGGCTCACGGGGCAACTTCACTGACTCAGTTGCTGTGTCAAGCTCTCAGTGTGACTGTATGGTCAGTGTTGGGAATTGCAAGTGGAGGGGTTATAAATGCTCCTACTACTATGTTCTCTATTGCAGGAAAAGGCCTCTTGCTATTAATTGGTTTATGATTTTTTTTCTGCGATAAAAAATGATGCCTTGCTCTAAAAATGTTTATGTTGCATGTGTGGCCACATTTGGAAATAAATTCCTCATGTCTATGTTTGTGCACAGAAATGCAGATGTGTACAAGCCATGTCTCTGTCTACATGGAAGTGTGTAAAGCTGCTGGGCACTTGGCCCTGTATTTTTGGATTTTACAAGAAAGGACAAATTATGGAAGAGTGTATTGTATTAATACATCTGTTAAGGGATATAAGAAGTGTAGCAGCGATGCTTCTCTGTGGAATGGAAATCCTGTTGTAAACATCCAAACCCCAAATAGCTCTGCCTGGAAAGGAACAATTCATCAACTGGACCCCATCTTGGACAGATTCATGTAGATCATAAACCCTCTGTCCCCACTACTAGGTTGTCTCAGCATCCCCAAACCAGCAACCTCTGTTGTATTCCTGTCACCATCAAGAATGGGACTTGAATTATTCAGAAAACCTGAGTATATTGCTACTTTATTATTTATTTATTTATTTACACTGCACATTTTTTGTTCTGCATATGCAGCAAAGTACAAGCCTTCCCCCGACCTTGCAGGGTTTCAGAGATAGATGAAGGCACGTGTTCTTTAAGGCAGCTGGGAATTTATAGTGTTCCAAGAGACTCTGGCTCCAGTGTGGGTTGTTGGCAGCAGTGCTGATAATCACAATGTGATAGCAACTGGGCTCTTTTGTTTCAGATGTGTTTAAATCTTATTTTCTTGTGCTGTAAGGTTACGTCTTTGAAGACTATCAGAGCTCAGAAGGGGGAGAAAAACAATCCCAACCCAGGAGCCTTTGTTTCAAAAGGTTGCAAGCATAAATCTTTTCTGTTTTGTTTTTAATCACCTGATATTTTTCTAGATCTTAGGCAGAGTGGGTGAGTTGTTCATAGAGTGTACTGATTTCTTGTCTAAAGCCCGTTTGTACGAAGCAGAGCACTCTTGTCTTGCATTCTCTTGGAGCAATACCTTGCTAATTCCCTGGATTAGCAGACCTGTCGTGTGTGCTTGCATTTTGAGAGTTAGCAAATCTGGTGAACAAATGTTTCACAAAAGCCAGGGAAATGCATCCCAAACCCTGTTCTGTCTCTTCAATATTCATTTTAATTGCTGGCAGTCATATTCCATGGAGGATACAGCAGCATATCTCTTGTACACGCAGTAGGAGTGGAGTAGTACATGTCCTCAAGCATTTGTTTCTGAACCACAGCAGAGAGTTAACAGCAGTAGCAAAATGTGCTGATGTATTGTTGATCAAAAAATGTGTAGTAATGGCATCCCTAATATAGTTGCATCAAAGATTTCCTGGGTTATTGAACGTGCAGCCACCCGTTCCCAGTCAGCATCTCTGCGAGGCCCCACAGCCAAACCCGGTGGATTCATGGGGTCAAACACAGAAATGCCGCCAGAGAAACCTGGGACATCTCCTCAGGCTGCTCCCAACACCCCACACGGGAGGGTTAATTGTTCCATCTAAACACCCAATTAGAGCTTATCTAGGCAGAATCTCATTATTTTCAACTGCTGTAGATGTTTATGCCATGCAGCTTGTGGGTAGTTTATTTCCAATAGGATTAACCCTGGCTGATGGGAGCTCAGGTGCTGTGCTCTGAATGTATCCAAGGGGGCAGGTTTCGCTGGTTTTTTTTAATGACATCATTTTTTAAAGTTGCTGAGTTCATTTCAGACCTGTGAGCTGGAGTCTGGAGCGTTGGTGGGAGCAGGGGAGTGCAGGAGAACAGACACGCTGGGAAAGAGGCAGGAATAGGTTATGGGAGTTTCTTAAAGAAAATACAGAAATTACGTATTTCTTGCAGATGTACTTTTGGAGGAACTTGTAGGTGCATGCTAAATACATAAAATACGTGCAGCAGAAGTTGATTAATAGATATTTCTGTCATAGAATGCCCACGTTTATGGCTTCTCAGTTTAGAGATTTTTTGTATATTATTTTTCTCCTAGCCTGACTTTTTTTTTTTTTCTGCAGGAACTGTATACTGCAGATTTAGGATTCAGGGAATATCTGGAGCGATTTTTTTTCTCATTTTTGGGTTAGGAGTACATAGATTTCATTTTGTTGGTTTGTTTTCTGGTGTATATGAAACCCATGTCAGTGTCTGAACTCGTGGGCTCTTGGTCTGGCCCTTGCAGCTTTCCTGGCTTGTAAGTGATTTTTACAGGTTGGAGAAATATGGATCAATAAGCAAAGACAAAAATATCTGGTGTCAGAAAGCACTATATTTCATTGTCTACCCATAAAGAAAAATCTGCATGAAATCATATACAAACAAAAAATGTGCTTTTTAATTGCATGGACAGCTTAATTACTCTTTTAGAACATGTATCTATTTACATCTTAAAATGTACAACTGAATTTCAAGAAGTACTCCATGTATATAGTGTAATTTAAAATTCTGTGTATGTTATATTAGCATAAAATAGGTTAGACACTACATGAGCATATACAGATTTTAGCTCCCTTGTAGTTTCCCAGGGCTACTTCCCTGCTTTCCCCACCCCATCTTGTTCATGGAGTGAGCAAGAGCCCTGGGGTTCCCTCACAGAGGGAATTTTAAAGCCTGTTGATTATATTCGGTATGGAATTGGGTCCTTGGCCCTGTGTCCCTGAGGGTCCCTGCAGCCTGTGGGACCACAGTGACCTGGGGCCAGGTGTGGGCACGGGCCCTGCTAATGAGGGGTGATGAACCTGCTAATGAAGGGTGATGAACCTGCTAATGAGAGGTGATGAACCTGCTAACGAGGCCCTCCGGGGTGGGGGAATGAAGGTGCTGCCTGGCAGCAGCTCCTGTGAGGGCAGTGCTGCTGCTCTGGCTTTGGGAAGGTCCTCAGGGACATCCCTGGGGCTGAAGGTTTGGGAAGGTCCTCAGGGACATCCCTGGGGCTGAAGGTTTGGGAAGGTCCTCAGGGACATCCCTGGGGCTGAAGGTTTGGGAAGGTTCTCAGCTGTGTCCGTGGGGCTGAAGGTGTGGGAAGGTTGATGTAGGAATTGTTTCTGTTCATATCCCGTGTCATCCCTGGTCCTGGGGAGCGCAGGGCCTTGGCTGGCCTGGCCTGGCCGGAATTAGGGACACGCTGCGGTGTCTGATTTGTTGTGTTTTCCAGGCTTAGACTGCATGAAGTTTTGAGTTGTTTCTAAACCTTGGCATTGCAGAGCTACCGGGCAGTTTGTTGCCTGGTCCCTGCTCTCCCCTGCCAGGCCTCTGTGTCCTCCCCAGGAGTTTAGACTGGCTGTTGTGGGATTTGGGATGTGCAGGTTCCATGCTCTTCAAGCCCTTTATAGCACTGCAGGGTGAGGCTGTAGTTTGAGAATTAACTTACTGGGAAGGGGTAGAAGTAATAGCACAGACATTTAATTCATTTTAATGAGGCTCCCAGAGCAGTTCTGCAGGTGCTCCTGTGTCAGGTCTTTGGAGATGTTGTGCCTTTGTGACAGAAGCACTGCACTAAAGGGGATCCGTGGAGATAACAATAGGATGTCAAAATGAAGTGAAACAAGGGCAGGGCAATTTTATGGAGATGACATGACAGGAGGAAAGTATTGGGGGCGGGGGAGGAGGAAGAGAATTTAAGATGTCAGTAGAGATTTACTGAAGGCTTTCCGATGTCAGCTAGAAGAAATGTCAGCACAACTGACTTGCCAGTGTCAAGGTGATGGCAGGATGAAGTCCGATCAGCTTGGGAAGCATCTCGCACTCTGGCTGTGGAGACGAGCTACTGTCAGTAAAGATGATGTCAGGATGATAATTATTTTGCACATTGTGGTTTAAGTAGGGCATTGTTTCTGTTGAGGTAATTTGAATTTAGCACAAGGTAGGAGAATACTTGTTCAAAGATAAAAGCCTCCAAATTGTGGCTGCTTTCTGTGAGAATGCCAGGAGCTTCTAACCCAGACTGAGCTGCTGCTGTGCAGGAGGGCCCTGGCTGCCCTGGGGACTGTGCTGGCTGAGGTCGATGTAGTCAAGGCCTCGGGTGGTCTCAGTTGTGGCTCTGATTGGCTTCTGCATAATGTGTGGGGCACATTCTCACTTCTCTCCTAAAAGCTCTGCTTAGTAAATATGAGGGCAGAGGAGAAAACTGATGTCATGCAGGAGTGCAGCCAGGATTTTAGGCATGTGAGGTGCCGATATGTAAGGATGAACGATTGTAATTCACTGTCACTGATGAAAACACATACAGCTGTGTGGGATACTGGTGGAATAATCGGTGCTAGAACAGCTAGCTTGTGTTGAAAGTCACTGGGTGTTGTAGATGGCAGAATGAAGAGGCAGCAGAGGCTGTTCCTACATCTCAGCTTTGTTTTAGGATGCGTGAAGAGTTGAGTGGAGTCCTGAGGACTAGCAAAAAGAACTGTAATGTGTTACTGAAATGAAAATTTGGGCCTTAGCTGTTCTGTAGTTATAGTGTGTGGACTGGGCAGTAAATTGTGCCACGTGGTAAATAACAGGTCTGGGGTGCACAGCTCACCCTGCCAGGCACCCCCACTGCTGAGGCACTTGCCATCATCCAAGTGCTACCATGTCTGGCACCCTTTCCAAGAAGGGAATCCCCTGTTAGTCAAACAATTGCACTCACTCTCTGTGTGTCCTTTATCATAAAACAAACAAACAGGAAAAAAATATGCTGCAAGAGCCAATCTAAGGGCTGGCAATCCGATAATAAATCCCCTGTCTTTCCACACACACTCAGTGCCAGCTGTAGACTAATTAAACTCAATAGTTCACAGGTGTTCCTGGGAACAACTATCGCAAGAGCACTCTCCTCTTTAGGGCTCGTTAACATCTTTTTCAGAGCTCTTTAAATTTCATACACCAGCAACAGTGAGCTAAAGCAGATGAAAGATAGCAGAAAGGGACTTGAGCTGCTACAGAAGTGCTCTCAGCCTTAGCACAGGCTGTAGCCCCACTCAATTCAACAGCTTATGCGTTTTGATGGGTGAATCTCTTGGAGACCAGCGTAAGAAGGCAAATTGCTTTCTTAGAAACATTCAGATTTCTGTAGCCAAATGAAATTCTTGTCTCTGGAGCTCATTGTATAACTTTACATGCTCAGGATGCCCATAGGCTCTGCACACACGCAGGGGCGACAGAAGAAGGAAGTCTGTGGCCAAATAAGCAGATGTAGCTGTTTGTTAAGGCTTCTAATACCTTCCCAGGGAGAAGCAAATGGAAAGCAAGGCTTCTTCCAGCCCTCCCTGCTTACTGAGTCTTCTTCTGGGCTTTGACTGAGCTAGTGGCAATTTCTTTATACTATACTAGAGAACTGGACTGCCTCTCCATAAACTGGTTTAATGGCACAGTTGCAGCAAGAAGTGGTTCCAGTTGCAGCCTACTTCCACTGACTGCTGTGTAGCAAGAGCTCGGATTTTACTCTGTGGCTGGAATACCTCACCTGTGCACTCATCTTCTCATCTTCATTTATGTTCCTTTTGCCTTTTTTGTCTCTCTTACAGAATTAAAGTTAAATTTCTTGGAGAGCTCTCATAATGGTTAAGAATGCCACAGGAAAGGAGGTTTGGTTTTCCATGTTCCCTAAAAGCCTCCTCTTGTGGAGCCGACCCAGATTCCCTGTAAGTCTGGTGTGCAACTGTCCTTCTTGGAGAGAAAGCTCCCTGACCAGAAATACAGTACCTGGACCAGGGAGCCCAGCTTTGCCAGTAAGCTAGGTAAAAAACACTTTTATCCAGGGTAAGCTAGATAAAAAAAGACTTTTATTGCACTTGATATACATGATCTCTTGCATGCTTTACTATCCTGCCTCAGCCACATGCTTTCTGGCAGACTGGGATGCGTGGATACACCTGGAAGAAGTGTTTCTCTTTTAGCAGAGTTACTAACGGAAATAATTTCTAGATTTCATAGCTCTTGATCTCATGAGCTCTCATGATTCTGTTTCTTTCTAATGATATTTTCAACTGTACTCTTTTACATTCTTCCCTAGAACAAGAAAACCACAGTGATGTACCTAAATCTTAAATAGATTTATTACTGATTTATGTTAAATTGATATCCCCAAATCAAAATACTATTTCCTACATGAGCGAACTGCACCAGTTTAATGAAATAATTTTCTCAATCAATTCTGTTACATAGTACAGTTTTACTCTGCGTAAAATCTCACTTGAACTGCTACAGCTTTTGCTGGAAGGGGAATGTCAGATCTGTGGAAAAAACCCCACCTGTTTTAAAATGAAAAATTCTATTTAAGTATAGTTTGTTCAAACTATCCCTTTGGTAATTCTTCTCTTCTGTGTCATTGTGTCAATGCTGTGTCATTGTCATGGGTAAGTCTCATGGTGGTTCACAGGACAAAACTGAGAGCTAATGTGTACTTGGGAAACTGGTACAGACTGAAATGGGATTTCAGAGTTTACTGGCCTGGCTGCAGGAAACTCAGAGTAGGAGTCTCCCAGTTCAGTGCTCTTCCCCCCAAAGTTGCAATGCCTCCCCTAAACACTGATTAGTTTCCAAAAATGCAGAGTACCCCGGTGAGGTGAGTCTGAGTTCCAGAGTTAGCCCTGGATGAATGGTTTGCATTGGGCTTGTATAAATCTGATCAATTTATAAAAAGCCTAAAACTCTTTCAGCGAGTTTGCATTGAGGTGATTTTGTGTACAGAACCAGTCTGAGATGGAGAGAAAACCAGCAGGACAAGTACATGTTTTGATAAGGATTTGATTTGTTAGCATTTAAAGGCATTATTTTGTGAGTAAAAAAGTCAAACCTCAATAGGTGCAGTGCCCAAAGCTAAAAATGTTAAGCAAAACGTGTGCAGAGTATAAGAAATCCTTCCCTGACCTCAATCCCACACATGCCTGGATATCGTCACTTGTGACATCGATTTGAGAGTGTTTCATAAAGAAAAAGACTTCACAGTTTCTGTGTTGGAGGCTTCCCTGTGGCTGCCATCCAAAAGCTTATTTGCACACCCTTTCTGAAGTTAAATAAATTATGTGACAATTGGTGCAGCACGAAGCTGAGGCGCTGATACGATGGGGAAGGGCCTTACAGAAAGCACTGTCCTGGCTGCTTCTCCTCCCTCTTCCAGATGAGGGAACGGTTAAAAATGCAGTGGCATTTAACCAATGAGGGTGGAAACTTGGGATCTCACCACGTGAGGGTTATTTTTCAATGGCCAGTGAAACAATTCCCATTGTTTCAAAATTCCAATTCAAAACTGAATGAGCAGATCTACTGTTGAGAAAAATACCTGTTAGCACAGACATGTTTATTGAGTTAGATGATTTTAGGTGATTAGTGGTACACCATTCATTGAGGTAGCTGTGAAGTTTCTTTTTGGTAAAATAAAAATTGGAGCCTCCATGCCCAGTTGGGTGTTTCTAAAGCATGTGGACTTCTTCAGATACTTGTCTGCTTGATAACTGAGGCCATCTCTCTTTGGTAAGAGACTTGCTTTCATCAGATTTAACTAAATGTGTGCCATGTAGTTGTGGAAAGAGATGTATATGGGTGGGATTTGGGGAAGCTTGTGGATTCTGGTGTTAACAGCTGAAAAGTTCAAGTGCCCAGATCAAACTCCAACCAGTTATATTCAGTATAGAAGAGATTTCCCCACCCCTCCTTTTCTAAGCATATTCTACAAGCTTATCTGAATGTAAGTTAGTTTAGGAAGTAATTGATTTCTCTTAAAATAAAATGCATGAAATACCACATGATTTAGTACAGCATCTGAGCTCCTTATCTATAGAGATGAAAATTGATGTTAAGGTTATTTTCTTCAGTAGCAGTTTGAAGATTAGCTCTTACCCCTTAGGAGTTAATAGGGAGAGAGAGATCTATGTCTATTTACGTGATAAAATTAATTCCTGCATAAGATGAGAGTAAAGCCCAAATACTTGGAAGTTTAGTCTCTTGATTTTATTTCTTGTGAAACTGAATCCTCCTCCTCTTCTGGATTCAAGGAAATACAGTACTGAGATATAACTTCAGTTTTCTCAAAGGAAAGACTCAAGCTTTTCTTTGAAGGCCAAATTATTTCTATCTAGCTGTTAAATAAATCCTTAAGCAAATAGCAGTGCAGTACCATGTCTAAAGCAATCCCACACTCTGGACAAGTAAAATGTTAATTTCTATATTGCTTTATGCTTTCAATTTTGTACCAAACCAACTATTTAATGTCAACCTGCACCTTTTTTAAGTGCCTGATATTTTGGGGGTTTGCAGATTTTGCTTGCGCACTACAAAGCCGGTGGGTTGGTTGGGCTGGGTGATCCTTCTTGTGAACCCAAGCCAGCGGGTGTGTTGGTTGTGTGCAAACCACTTCTCTGTGTTTGGATGCCCTTTGAATCTGAGTCAGCAGTGCCCTGGCAGCCAGGAGGGCCAACCCTGTCCTGGGGGCACCAGGGAGGGGATTGTCCTGCTCTGCTCTGCCCTGGGGCGGCCTCACCTCAACATTGGGGCAGTTTGGGGGGACACAATGTAGGGAAGGGATTGAGCCATTAGAGAGTGTCCAAAGGAGGGAACGAGGATGGAGAAAAGCCTTGATTTGAAGCCGTGTGAGGACACTGAGGGCACTTGGTGTGTTCAGCTGGAGAAGAGGAGACCGAGGGGAGACCTCAGTGCAGTTCCAACTGCCTGGGCAGGGGCAGAGGAGGGGCAGGGACTGAGCTCTGCTCTGGGGGTACCAGGGACAGCAGCCAGGGAATGGCTGGAGCTGCGTCAGGGCAGGTTCAGGTTGGATCTCAGGCAAAGGTTCTTCCCCCAGAGGCTGGTTGGGCACTGCCCAGGCTCCCCAGGGCAGTGGGCACAGCCCCAAGGCTGCCAGAGCTCAGGGAGGGTTTGGCTGATCCTCTGGGGCACAGGGGGTGACTCTTGGGGCTGGGCCTGTGCAGGGCTGAGGGTTGGACTCCGTGATCCTTGGGGGTCCCTTCCAGTTCAGGATATTCTGTGATGCCATCCCCAGTTGGAGGAGCCTGGCTGGCAGGGCAGGGGCTGCTTCTGACAAGGGAGGAACAGCAGTTTGTGGGGCAGATCCCAAAGAGGGGATGTCCCAAATCTCGTTGGGCTGGTCTTACCAGGGAGTGTGTCTGTCCCCCCACAGAATTGCTGACTTGTTTGGAGGCCTTGTCAGATTCAGCAATTTGTGTTGTGACTAATGGAAAACAAGCAAAAGGAGAGAAGCAGGAAGAAGGCCTTCCCTTTCTTGACTGCATGGGTATGTTTATATCTGGGAATTAAGTGCTGTTTCTTGATAGGATTTTTTTGTTCCTCCACCAAACAGAGGGCAATACACCTGCTT
Organism: Chiroxiphia lanceolata; assembly: GCF_009829145.1. Taxonomy (NCBI): domain Eukaryota; kingdom Metazoa; phylum Chordata; class Aves; order Passeriformes; family Pipridae; genus Chiroxiphia; species Chiroxiphia lanceolata. Next base: position 1,380,511 of record NC_045656.1, read on the forward strand.
GGAGTTGGTCTCATGAGTGACTCTGTGTGCAGCTGTGAGCCCACATCCCTCAGCCACCCCCTCCACAGCTCTAGAGCTGCTGCACAGCTCATGTCCCGTTTGGGAAGTGTGTTTTGGCTCTGTTTTAGCAGAAGTATCCATTGCTGCTTCTCAATTTCTCCTAGACACTAATCTGGTTTCTTAGCTACAGCACCAAGAGTCAAGTCCTTCCTAGATCACCTTGCATGTCTTTATCTGGGTTTGTTTTTCTTCTGTTTTGTTCTTTGTGGTTGTTTTTTCTTGAGCAATTGATCCAAATTGATCCAAATTCTCTTGCAACCTAACAGACTTTGAATCATGACATGAAAGGAAAACTATTTATCCTAGCATTCAAAACAGTCATGGGGCTTAATTAAATAATGGTTATAAGCCATGTTGTCACAATTGGGTGGAAGTTGCTCTGGAAGTGAGCAGGGTTAGCACTGAGTTGTAGCAATCGGGCTACATTAGATGTGACAAGGCAAATATGCCCAGAAAGCTTCTTCTTGTTGTTATTGTTATTTTCATTATTGTTGTTATTATTATTATTAGCTTTATGTCTGTGGATCAGCAGCAAAACTTTGATAAGCAAAAATCCTCAGATGCTTTCTATTAAGGTGAATTCCAGATTCATCCCACTTAGCAGAACTTCAGTAGTGTCTTCTGTGAACAAGAGTTGCTGTTTCCTCCTCTGCCGTGATGAGTCACTGCAAAGGTTTTTGCCTTGTCTCATCTTACAGGCAGCTGCTCTTCTGTTTTGGGAAAACTGTTATTTTGGGGGGTCCTTCTGAATGAAAGGCATAAAAATTACCATGATTAAATAATAATCCCACGGAGCCCTAGAATATTCCATGTTTTAATGCTATTGCATAATCTTGGGGATTATAGATGCTTTATGCTCCTGTATAGTAGCCTGAAACACATGAGAACTTTGTGAAATAGGAAAGAGGAAAATACTTGACAACACTGCATTTTTAAGCTAAAAATACTTAAAGCAATCTAGCCTGAATTCCCCCACAGATTAATTAGGATATTCTTTCAAAAATCCTTAAAAACGCTGGACAAAGAACAGTGTGAAGCTCTGTGCCCAAAGTCAAGTGTTAATGGGGGTATTAATGTACCTGGTTCCCCTTGATCCCTGCTCCTTGGTCCCAGTGTGGATCTGACCTGAGGTCAGGATGGCAGCTGGGGATGGTGCACGTAAGTTCGAGAGGAGAGAAGGAGTTTTCCTGGCCAAGGCTAGTCATGAATTAGTCATCCCACTACACCTCCAGTTAGCTGAGCTCATTTCAGTGGGCCCTGCTATGTTCATTTAGTGGTGAATTTGAAGTTGTGATTGTAGCTGACCTGTCTGGGAGCTGGAATAGTTCATTCCCACGTGGTTGTACTGTGGTTCTATGATGGGGAGGGATGCTGTCAGTCAGTCCTTGGAGTTGGCTGGAAGAGAAATATCCAGCATGCCTTGCAACATGGGCATGGAGGAGTGTGAGGGGTTTGTTTTAAATCTGATCCATTCATAGTGCTGGGTGAATGAGATGTTGGTCCCCACCCTGCCGGGGAGTTCCACTGCTCACAGCACTGCACGTTCGGCTGAAACGCGTTTCGCTGTCGGCGTGTGCTGGGGCCAGCACAGTTCCCCTTGTGTGCAGGGAAAGGAGAGTCTGTTCCTGCTGAAATTCCTCATTTTTGAAGGTAGATTACAAGGCAGAAGTTGGAAGCGATCAGTTAAAGCTCCATTTCCATAGTGCCCTTCATGCCAAGCCTCTCAAGGCACTTAAGAAAATACTGGAAGCTGTACAGCACGAAATAGTGTTGGCACGTTGCTCAAGAAAAACAAACCTCCTGCCTGGATTTGAAAACTGAAAATTTATAAGATTGATTGCTGAGCTTCCAGCTCCAGGAACGGAGATATAAGAAGGACCCAGTTAGATCAGGGCAATTTGGGGTGTTCTTCAGTGATGGGGATGACATTTCTCTGGTAGGTTTCTCTCTGTTTTGCCATCACACCATCTCCTCCTCATAACAACCTGGGCTGTAGGATTGAATTTCTCTTTTCTGCAACAACAGCACAGTGAACCTCCTTCAGTTCTTTATTTATTCCCCCCCAGCTTCTGCTACTGTGATTCTGATCTTGGAGATAGCAGGTCCAAACTGAGTTCCCACTTGCTGCACAGTATCTTGCCTTTTGATATTTTGAGAATGTGGCTCTTCCCCTTTCCAGACTGGAAATAGGGAAAATGTCTCTTCTGTAAAGCAGTCTGGCAATCCTGAAGCCCCATGCTGGATGTGTATTTCCAGAAGAAGTTGACTGCCCTGCAAACATTTCCTCTTTGTGCAGCCATGGTGTATTGGATCAAACTAAGGGCACTTGAGGGGGATGAAGATGTGAGGTGATCTTTTCGTGATAAAACCCTTCAGTCTGAGTGGGCATCACTGAAGGCAGCATGGATTTCTGATGTGAATGTGGAGAGAAAAATCACAACTAACAGGAGTTGCTCATCATAATCCTAGTACAGAAATCAATTAAAGTCGGGTGAAAAAAAGTTAAACCAGTAAGGATTTCCTGATTTTTCCGCTAAAATTAATTACAGACTCATCTTATGTGGTTTAGCCCATTTTATTTTCCTGAAGGGATAGAGAGAGCTGTCAGGTTTCGGGACTTCATCTTTGGCATTGTGGAGGCTCCAGAAGCACCAAGGTAACTGTGAGAGAGCTGCTGCTCATGGTGCAAGGCTGCAGTGGATGATGATGTCTCAGAGAACTGATTCCTCCCTTTCAGTTTGCAAATGTGTATTTTTGCCCATGGAGGCGGGGAGCCTGATATAAATCCACTGATAAGAAGTTGTTCTTCTCAGTTGCCTTTGTAAGAATAATCATCTGAATGTCTACACTGACGTTTGAAGAAGTTCTGGGCATGTATTTTCATTACTGTTGGAGGGCAAGAAGAAATTGGTTTGGGCTGTAGGTTGTCAGGAACAAAAAAAAAAAAAGCCAACTCTACAAGGGGAAACTGGAGAGATTAAAGGAAGAGCAAAAAACTAGGAACTGGAGGCTGTTAAATATGAATGTGTCAGAGAGCAGCTCCTCGTTGAGGGAGATGACAGGAGGTGATAAAACCAGTCACCCTGAGCCTCAGTGAGCCTGGCATGAGGAGGGGGAAGTTACTCTGTCATGAGAAGGGATCACCTTCTTTCCTCAGCTGCAAGGACAGTTCAGCCATCACTCTGTGATGCACTAGAGAAGCCCCCAGGCAAAAGCCAGAGGTGCATCCCTGTGCCTTAGAACAAGCTAATCACTCCCAAAATAGCCATTTGACCTTCATCTTCTTAAAGCCCCACCATGAACCTCTTGAGTGGCTGTGGAGTCCCTTTTTCATAAGGTGAAACAGCGAATAATTAAATCATACCAGTTTGTGTAAGTCTGATAGGAATAGGGATTGATAAGACTTTCTTTTCTTTTTTTTTTTCTTCTTTTCTTTTTTTGTATTCTTTTACCAGGGCAAACATGTAGAACTTTTGTGGAAGTCAAAAGTGTAAGTCTAAAGAAGCAGTACAAAGGGATTAGACCCTTAGGAAGATTAGTGTCTATTAAACATGCTGATCTGGATGTAGCTTCCAGCTCTCAAGGTCCATGAATTACTGTGGACCCTAAGAGGGAGGAGCAGGGAAAAGGTTATCTTAAAATCCCTGCCAGTTCTTACCCAGGATAACTATTAGAGGTTGGAGAACAGGGTAAGGGAGTGGTTAACTTGCTGGTTAAGCAAGTTGCAAAATTCTAATGTTTCAACAGACTTCATCTTGTCTAAAATTAGTCTTCATGAATCCCCCGTCTCCCCACCAGTATGCCCCAGAATTCATGCATGCTGGTGGCTTCACACAACCCCCAGACACTGGCCACAAAAATCAGACATTAGTGTGGAAAGGGAGGGGCTGAGCTGGTTCTGTGGTGGTGCTGGTGGATGAGTGCTTTCCATAAATGCTGGGTCATGCCACATGAGAGGAGGGTTTGGTTGGTTGGAGAAGAAACATCTTGTGTGTACTTCTGTCCCTCCAAAAGTTTGGTGGAAGTGCTGGGCCGCTGGAAGGGCTGTGGCCTGCCAGGAAAGTGTCAGCAAGCCTCATTTTGGCATTTATATATGAGGAGTAAGCACAATCCTTCTACTATTCCAATGAGCTACCTTTGCCAAGAAAAATCATTTGTAACTCTTTCTTCCTGCTGCAGTGCTTCTCCAGCAGGCCTGGCTTGGATTGCTTTAACCCCTGGAGTGCCAGCACAGGCTGCAAGGCTGAGTAGTGCCTTGTGCAAGTCTTGGCAAGGACTCCCACGTGGAAACCAGCTTGGGAGCAGACTGAAACGTTGTCTGGCAGTTCGCTTTTCTTTTTCATCAAGTCTGTTCCTTAGGGCTGCTGCCACTTTTTTATGTTTTTATTCCATTCCTGGGGCTGTAGCAGAGGAGGAGGTGGTTGGAGGAAGCTGGTTTTCAGAGGGCTCCTTTACTTTAGCATGTGGAAGGAGAGGGAAAACGGGGCAGGGAAATAGTGAGGTGGTTTGACCCTTGCTCTGTTTATTGTCCATCGTGATGCTGAATCAACAGCACAGTAAGGCTGCCAGTGGGATGTGCTTTCAGAGAACTGCTCACCTCAAGTTCAAAAGCAGTCCTTCCTCTGTGCTCTCAATGAAGCCTGAAAGAATAGGAGATGCCTGTGCTTTTTTACAGTGTACATTTCAGCCCTTGCAGTGTTGCCTGCATGTGCTTTTACCTTTGATCATCATTTGGAGGAGTTTGCAAGACAGGTTTAGTTCTGTGAGAAATGGATGTGCTGTTTGGAATGAGCGATTTCTTCCCCTCCCTCTAGGTGCTGACTGAATTTTAAGTTTGTCACCATCCTGTGCTCTGAGCAGAAAGGCTGTTCCCTTTGTCTGTGGTGTTGCTTTTCAGGAGAGCACTGCCTTTGCCCTTTTGTAGAAACTGGGCAGCTGCTTTGCTAAAATCCTTGACGAGATTTAGCAATTCATGTTTCTCTACATAAGAAGTTGAAAAAGACAGTAAGTCCTTTTGTCTATCTAGTATGGGGGTTTTCTTTCAAAGGGAAAGGAAAAGAAGCAAATTATTTTGTTTAAAAAAATAACATTTCAATAATGTAGTAGTCTAACCTTTATGCTAATTGCCCCAGGCTTTTAATGAAGCAGTGTAAAATTAGTCCTGTGAGTCTTCATTAATCAAATATAGGAGCTGATGGTATAGTAATAAGATGCTGTGCTGCCTCTGCTCCTCATGCAATGTTGACATTTGCTTATATTCCGAGTAGAAAGCAACTATATTTTTTTGGTAGCTCATTAAAATAATTAGTCATGTTTGGCTTTTTTAAAAAAAAATTCTTTTCTTAAAAAAATCCTTTTAATGAGGAAAGATGAAAACAGAGAGGATGAAAAAGTCAAAAGAATCAAATTAAGATAGAAAAACTGACTGCTGGAGGCTTCCTTTGAACGGAAGATTTATCTATGTTAATGGCAGCTGTTGGCCGGAACCTCTGTACAGACAGAGGTTTGCAGAACTTAGAGCAGAAACAAACAACTTCAAGGACCTTTGTTGATTTGCTTTGTTCCAAATTGTTTTCCAAAGGTGCTCTAAGACTTGTTATGTCTCCCCTCTCTCCCAAAACTCCGTGCTTGTGTCGGTGATGTGCCTGTTCCACTGCCTGCTCCTGCCCGTGGGTGAGTTCTGGTGTCCCCTGGGGGTGTGAAGCCCACGTCCCCTCCACAGGCTGCTGGCACAGGCTGTGCTCTGGGCATGTTTTGCTTAAGCTCTCGGGGCAGGATATAAGAGGTGTGTTGGTCTTCTGCTTAGTCCTGGGTTCAGAACAAAGTAGTGCTTCAAACCCCTCCTCTCACATTAGAAGTAACCCCACGTGCTCAGCATCAGGGTGTTTAGAAAGGGCCAAATCCTGGAGCTCCAGACCAGGATCACATCCACATCTGCACTCTCTGGAGGGGAGGGGTTGGCATCTGCTGTTGTGGTCCCATCTCCACTTCAAAAGCATTTCAAGCAGTATTTTCTGGTCTGTCTGCTGCCTAAGTAGAAACTGCTGTCTCCTATAAAAATGTTTGTGGGAAAAATGGCAACAGAGTATGATTTTTGTGTTTAAGATGCTGGTGTAGCAGCTTTGAGTTTCTATGGAGTAATTATCAAAGCCACAGTTGGCTGACCACAGCCAAGGAAGAGCCAGGATAATGATCCCTTCCCTGGATCTGAAGGCAACTGTCAGCCCCGTTGTGCCTGGCTCTGTATAAACAGGCAGGAGACCCTCTGGAGAGTTGAACTGGCAACACTATTAATATGCCCTTTCAGTTGTTGAGATGATGGCTCTCATTTTAGAGTTCAGGGCTCAGTGGCAGGGCAGGACAGACGTGATTATGCTGCTGTTGCCTGTGTGGCTGTGCCATGCATGTGCATATTTGCAGATGAAAAATTATGGGGGTCTGGTGGGGATGTGGCTCCCGTCTGGGAATCGGGGAGCCTGCACTCAGTTCCTGTGCTTGCCATGTGCAATTAGCAGGCCAGCTCTCCTTTTCATTCCATTTTTCTCTCCCTATGTTGCCTCTTCAGTGGGCACAGAGTGGAAATGAGGGTATCTCTTTTTAATAAAAAAGAATTTGGCTATCAGTTGATGAATGATTTTAAAATGAGCACTGATTCCCCCTGCTTAGAAATGATTGAGAATTTAGCAATTTAGTCAGGAAGGAAGTTGGATTCCCCCCCACACACAGACTCCTTCTCCCCAGATAAATCCTTTTTTGTTTCTGATCTGTTTTCTAGTGTGGTCCAGCATCTTCCTCATTGCCAGATTAACAGCTCTTCTCTTCCACTAAAAGTCTTTCCATTTCCCCTATCCAGAGAGCTCCATAAAATTTCTTTGTCCTTTTCTACTTTCTGGAAAGCATTAAAGCAGGTAACGCAGCACTTTGACAGCCTGGGGTGTAGGGACTATGAAGGCAAGGGAGCAATTCATAGCAGGAAAAATGCTCCATTTCCTCCACTGAAATTCTTTGCAGGAGCCTCAGCAACCCAAAATAGCTGCCTCCAGAGGACTCCCACAAAAATCTTTTTCTCAGATTTTTTTCACTAAACTCCTTTTTTCCCCAACCAACATCATTCCCTTCCCTTTCAGTCCTGGTGGTGTCCAGTTCTGTAAAACACAAAGGACTGTGATGGACCGCACTCTACAATTATTTGTGAGATTTAAAAGGAAAAAATACCTGCAGATGAGCCGTGTGCTGTTATTTCAGAGCCCTTGCAGTAGCAGAGAAGGTGCAGCGTGCTGGGCTGTCCCCCAGGGCACAGGGCAGGAGGAACCCCCCAAGAAAACCCACAGTGTGTGTGTTCATCTCCCACACGTGGTGCTTGAAAGCCTCGGCTTGTGGAGCATGTGATTTACATAAGGAGCAGTCCTCGTTCTCCGCCGCTGATCGCTCCTTATGTATATGCAAAACCTCACTGAGGAGCAGCGTGGGATTATATTTCCGTTAATTACAGCGTTCTTTCTGATCCTCGGGCCGGTCGGAGGAGCTTTGGGGAGGGTTTGGGTGGCTGTGAGAGGCTCTGCCTGGGATTTCTGAACGCAGAATAAGCTGTGGGGCTGTGTGGGCACAGGTTTGGGGTCCTGTGATGGACAGATTGTGTCCCTCTGACGGGCTCTGGCAGCGAGCAGGCCTTGGCTTTGGCTTTGATTGACCCAACCCTGCGTGAGATTAGAGCGGGCAGTGAATATAGGCAAGTTTACAATGAGCTGGGCTCCCGGGTGTTGTGCACAAAGAGGTGGATATGGATGGGGGAAGTGTGACTGAGAGCGCTGAAGACAAAGCCTGCAGCAAGGCCTGGCTCCTAATCCCATCCCTCACACTGAGTCCTTGTGAAATCCTTCAGCAGCACTTAATCTCTGAGCTTTAATTCTGTGTCTGTAGGGTGAGAGTGCAGATGCTTTATCCATACTTTTGTGAAGTGCTTAAAGATCAGTAGAAGCCAGTTCAAGGTATTATGGCTGTTAATGTAAATACTTGTTATATCACAATATCTTCAGCATGTTTATTCCGTGGAATATATTTATCCATAAAATTCTGTTATATTTATATACAGCTCCAAACACCCTGGAAGCAGCTAGGTGTTGACAGAACAGCTGCAATCTTTTACTGTGTTCAATAAATACAAATGGATATAAACAGTATCCATCTGTCAGGCTCAGTTAGATGGTTTAAACATAAAGCTATTTTGTTCCTGTAATTGTATTTAGATCTGAAATGATAGAGGTTTGATTTTTCTTTGCATAGTGATAAGCTACAAATTCATTTGAATTGCTTTGACTCCTGATTTATTGCAATAAATTAAATAATAATCCATTCTGTCTTGTTTCACCCTTTCTTCAAGAAAAGAAAGATGAAAAAATCCCTGCTTACAGTAAACCACCCTCCCCATGCTTGTAAGCACCTGGGCCTGTGACCTCTGTGTTTACAAGATATTTATTGCTGCTTGCACTTGCCACTGCTACGGTGTTATCACTTCAGTGCCTTGTAAAATTTGATTGCATTTAATAAATGTATTCAGCGCTATTGCTGAGCAAGTCTGACAATTTACCCCTGTTCTTTCCCTCATGTGCACAAACTCAGACACCTTCATACCCAACATATTTTCTTAGCTACGTATATTATTGCTTATGTTGTATCGGAGGCAATTTTGGATGCATCTCAATTAGATCATTTTTCTAATTAAATAAGTGCTTGTGGTTGTAACGCGAGCGTGTCTCTGAATACTGAGTAAGTGTGATTCACTGCAGTGATTTTTCCAACTTCTGTGTGATGTTTGCTTTATAAAACTGAGCTTCTGGCACGGAGGCATCTCATTTACCTTCCCCATCCTGACCTCTCGAGTTGATGTCGGCCAGATGTGCTCGGCTCCCTGCTTCACCACAGGCTTCCTGTGTGACACCAGGGGGATCATCTGGTCTCGCTGCACTGGTTCTCCATCTGTAAAACAGTTGCCATAACCTGTACCTGCTCCACGGAGCTTTTGTGAAGCTTAGGCTGAGAGCACACACGGGACTATTGTGTTAGAGGAATGTTTGGAAACCTCTGGTGTTCTTCACTTCCTGCTCCTCACCGTCACGTACCTGAGCACGGAGGGATAGTGAAGCAAACATTGCTTTTCTTGTGTCAGAGGTGGCTTTTGATTTCTTTCTCTTTTTGTGTCTGAGTGTTTGGCCTTAAGGAAATGGTTTAACAACATAAAAACTCTGGTTTGTGTAGCTGAGGGGGTTTAGGCACTGTCTCCTTGGTGTGGCTTTGTATGGGTCTGTTCCCTGCCAAAGCAGTCTTCACCTCCATCCTGTTGCCAATAAAATTCCATGAGAAAAGGGTTCACAAACAGCTGCAGGGAGGTGCATAGTGATGCTTCTATTCCCTTATTTTTTAGTTTCCTTTTGTGGGGAATATCTTCCCAAGTATCAGAAATCAGAGATTGAGCTATTAGGAGTGTTGCTTCTGTAAGACAGGTGGAGGCCTCTTTAGTGTGTCTGGAGTGTTTATGGGTAGCCTGTGGAATATGAGTTAGTCTATCCTCTCGGGTTCTAAGGAACAGGCAAATGACTGTAAAATCTAATTGGGGACTAGGTATTTTTATTCTATGCATATAAGGAGGAGAAGGGCTTTTCTAATTGTCAGAAGTGAGAAAAAAATAACAACGGTTAGAAAAACAAAGAGATTCTTGTCTCTTCTTTTATTTCTTCTCTTTAATGTTTGTCTTGTAAAATCTCACAGACTGTATCACATGGCAGCTTGCTCTTGATTAATTGTTACTAAAACAAACAGTCGAGTCCATCCAATGTATGGTCATGGTGTAATTTATTGGCTGTGCAGCTCGGGATGTGTTCAGCTGGTGCAGAACTGGAGAAGCCCCTCAATACCAGGCCTTGCTGGTGAGCTTCATTGCATCAGAGGCATGATCAGCCTCTGAGACATACAGGAGCCACATCTGTCAGCAGAGCAACTTGACATTAAACTTACTTTGCTACCCAACAAAGTTAATTGCTCTTGTATTTTATGGAATTTGCTTGAGTTCTTAGAAGTCAAGCAGCACTGGCTGTAAGCAAATAAGAGCTTGAGGTAGTGTCACTGAGTAATAAAATATGAGCACTGGTGGAGCAGGAGTACAATGTGCTATGTTGTCATTCATGGACGTTTTCCCCCTTGCCAGAGTTTAAAATGCAGATTTCATCATTGGGCCAATTCAGGTGTCTGCTTGGAAAAAATCTTTTTCCCAAAAAGTGCTGGAGTAACAAAGAAAAGGAAAGAACTCCAGTGTGATGCTGCAGTGCAACCTGCATTAAAGCCTGGCTTTTGTGGACAGCTTGGATTCTAAGTCATTGCTTCAAACCATCTCCAAGGATTTCAATATACATCTGACTAATGTGTAATTGAAGACCACTGGTAAAATTTTCAGATGTGCCCAAGTTACATATTCTTCCCAGAGTCTGGCCCTTGATAATCAAAATTCCATGGACTTTCTGATACGCTTGAATGTGAAAAATGCATTTGAAAATAGATGACAGGCCCTCTGAAATACTCTCTGTGAGTGACTGTCTTTTTCTGCCTTTCTCTGAAACTTTTATACTTTTAGAAAATAAAAATCTTTTTTGTTTCTTTGAAAGCAAATGTTTGTCTTGCTTTTCAGGGAATTACTCTTACTGGCAGCACCATTTTAGAATAGGGGATCTTCCATAAAGATAGAGAGAATGTAGGAGATTAATGAACAAGTATCAGTTTGGATACAGTGTCAAAACCAGAGACTGAAGGAAAAAATCATATTTTTATAAAATTCATGCTTGTAGACCAGGATATAAAATTCAGTGGTCCTGAAATCTCAGTCTGTAGCTGATCTTTTCCTGATGACAGTGGGAGCTTTGCATGGAGATTGTTGTCTTTATGTATGTAACTATGTTCTTATTATTTATTCAGAGCCCTATTGTTACATTCAAAGGGAAAATTTGCTCTTTGTTTGACCAATTCTGATCTTTTTCTTTTCCTCCATTTACTTACTGTGTTTCCCATTCTGTTTACATTTTGCTTTGCTTTCTGAGCTAGAACTCCTGTGCTCTGCTGCTTCCCCATCTGTCTTACCCAGAGGACATGGCCCCCAAACCCTTCCCCATTTTGTCTGCAATTACAGAGTTCCATTTAGTCTGACTAATTCCAGTTAGTTCTCCATGATCCAGCCTGGAGGAGAGCTTTGTCACTGCCTGGAAGGCAAGAATCTTAAAGCACCACCAGCCAGGCACCGCTGAAGTGACTCCATGGATGCTCTGCTGTTGAGAGCTGTGCCACCCCTGCCACCTCCCAAGGGAGAGGGGGTGGTTTGAGCCTCCTCTCTCAAGTTTGCACCACATCTTAAGCTGTTTTCAAGGTTTTCACATCTTCATGGTTCACATACTGCATCTGATGATTAAGAAAGGTCTGGTTTCTTTAAGGGTACGAAGGAAAAAGGAGTAGGAGATGGAGCCAGATGTTAGTGTGAGGATGTGGAAGCTAGAGACAAACCAGAAAGCTGTCATGTTCTGGGCTGTGCTGGTTAATCTTGCACTAAAAGTAAATATTTCTGAGTAAACAAGAAAGTGTACTCTTTAGAGCAAGCCAGCGTATTGTAGCAATTAGCTAATTGTGAGCTGTTGAGCCCTCTCTGAGCCTGAACTGTACAAGGAGATAGTGGTGCCCATGCATGAGCCTCCCTCTGCAGGGCTGGCTCTGGTGTTCTGAGAAAAGGCTGGGAGGGATGGGAAGTGTGGGGAGAGTGCAGATGTGCTGCTGTTGTTTGGATGCAGCTATTGAAAGTCTTTTCCTACGCTTTAGACTGCAACCTGTTTCTGTGGCACTGACCTTATCTAATAAACATTGATTCAGGAGCAGAATGTCCCACTTACATTTTTCCACTTGACAACCAACAGAAATGCACAGACACATTGTGAGCTCCTTCGAGGAGAGTGAGAATTTTGTGATTATTTTTCTTTTACAGTTGAAACTCCATTTTTAAATATCTATTTCTAGTGCCCCCCCCCCCCTTTCTCTTGCCCAAGCCTACTAGTCTGCTTTCTTTTTGTCCTTCTTTTCCCTGTCAGAGAATATTTGTTTTTAGGACCTTTAAACTGGCAGCACTGGAAAATTAAGCCGTCATTTTGCCTGCAAACCTGCCACTGTGTCCCCGGGCACAGGGCAAAGCTCCCTGCCAGCGACTTCAGCCTCTGTCTCGGAGGATCTTCCTGCTGCAGGTGTGAGAGGTAATTCACATTCCATGACCATCTCTCCCCGTTCTCTTGAGCTGCCAATTATCCAGCACTGTGTCAGGTTAGATCTAGAGGGATGTACATAAGGCCCACAATTAGCTGGTGCTGGGCTGGAAATGCTGCAGGTACTGACAGTCAGACCTGCCAGAGAGACGAAGCAAGTGGGGAAGGACAAAACAATCTGGATGCAATTAGAGCCCTTCCCACCTTCTCCCACAACCCCTTTCAAACACAGAAACGTGCCCTTTCCTTCAAGGATGAAAAAGTTTGGGCTTTTTCCCCCATCCTCTACCTCCAACTCCTTTCTGTACGTCTGCACTTGCTCTTTCCAGCAGGGAAGAAATGTTCAATCCCAAAGGGAATTGTTCCTGCAGTGTCTCTGGCTCGGAGTGTAGCTGGAGGTGGTGAGTCTCCCAAGGGAAATTTCTCCTCCTGAGGTTTAGGGCTCAGTTTTGCAGATTTCAGGGAGGCTGCTGCTGTTCAGAATTGGAGATGGAAGTCGAGAAAGCTGTTGGAAATGCACCTCCTGAAAAGTTTGTCATGCACCCCCACTGATTAAAATATAGTCTACTTCTTTCTCCTGCTTCCCTCATAAAAGATGTGTTGGGTGGAGCTCATCTGTCTAGAGGAAAGGAAGGCAGGGTAGTGCAGACTGGATTCTCTTTCTGTCTGTCTTTTGATCCTCCTGTGTAAGTTGAAGATTTTAGAAATTATTAAAAGCTTCATACAGGGTGTGAATAGTTTCAGAGGAGACTGAACCTGCAGAACTAAGTTCCAGCTGTACAGTTTCCTCACAAGCTCAGGACTGGGGTATTAAATACCATCACACTTATCAACATGGTCAAAAGAGCAAGATGAGTGTGAAACTTGGTTGCCTTCTGCACATTTTCAAAGCCTTGTTTTAAACTGACTCTTAACAGCTTTTTAGGAGATGTTGAAGTGAAACTGGAGAATTTAATGCTGATTGAAACAGGCTTTCTGTGATGCAGGGGTTTTAGGCACGTAATAAGCCAAAAAATAGCTAATACCTGGCATGGTGGTATAATGTATTTAATCCCTCTGACTAAAAATGTTATCCTTTCCCTTTAGTCTTTCTGATAGGCAGCAATCACCTGTCACTCCTTTTTAGCATATCCCACACATTAAAGAATGCTTCAATTTTGATAGTGAGTAATAACGAGAACAACTTTGCACTTAAATTTGAGTCTGTGGTTTCCAAAGTACTTAAGAAACTCACAGCTAATTCTGCCACTGTGTATTTGACAGCAATTTTACATACTTGAAAACCTACAGACTGATACTAGTAAAGCCTGTAGTCATAAATTGTGCTTTTGATGAAGAATCCACTCTAAATTATCAATCGCCTTTTTTTTGTAGTGAAATAAATTGATGTTGAGCTGGGAAGGAAACTTGTTTCATGAGAAGTGCAGTCTTTTATCGCAGTCTCTGAGTGTTACTGTCCTTCCACCCACAAGGTATCACTGGTCCTGTGTCAGTAGGAATATTAACCCCCAGCAACTTCACAGACTAGTAGGAGGGAGCTCTTTCATCGGTCGGTTTCCTTGCTTGAGTACAGACAGTTTAAAATAATCAGCCATTTTTATTGTCTGCATTAAATGTTACATTGCTGAATCCAGCAGCCCTGAAGAACAAGGCAATGTCTCGAGAACCTGCCTGTGCTGCCAATGTTCCCTCTACTAACCAGCAGGGACAAAAGAGTATCTTCGTTCTGCAGCAGCATCAAAAGAGCTGTCATGTGTGTAATGCCCTGTCTTCCAGCCTGCAGCCTCTGGATGTGAGATCCCCTTTATCATAAGACACTAAATCATCTGAGAAACACGCACTTGGGGATGAACAGGATTATGTTCTCGTTGGTATCTGATTGCCTTTTCCAGCAATCCTTTCTCGGGCATTAAAGCCGTGGCTCTTTGCAAACACAGTTGGTTTTGGGGCTGTTGTGGGTGGATGGGAAGAAGGTGTGTTGGTTTGTATCTCAAGGCTGTTCCAAATCAGCCTGACCATCTTCTGTCCTGATAGTATTAAAGCTGTGACCCAGAACTGAGCTGCGTGGGTGTTCTCACTTAGGAAGGCGTCAAGGCATTCAGTTCAAGTCTGTTGTACTTGCTGTAAGGCTCCTGAGCAGATTTTTTGAGCTCTATACTACATTTCCCTTCTATAAATCAGCAATAGGAATACCTCCCCAGCTGTGAAATAGGGATCACCAACTTCTCTGTCTCCACTGACCTCATGCCAGAAAGCTGTGTATGGCTGGAGTGCCCACACACAACCTGGGCAGTGTGGAGGGTCTCCCGAGCAGCCCCTGAGGAGGAGATGCCCCTGGTTCCTCAGGGAGCCCTGGAACAGGCCAGGGCTGCACAGAAGCCTCTCCATGGGCTGCCAGCAGCTCCTGCTGGCCCGTGTTCCCTGCATGTGATTGTGGTTCAGATACCTCGCAGCTCCCAGGCCAGCACTGACCCTGGGAGCTCAGGCCTAGGAGCCTGCTGGTGTCCTGCTGGTCACATCCCAGGCTCTGTGCTGCTTCTGGGCTTGTGAAATGAGGCTGCTGATGCGTTTCGTGAGGACTGGCTTGTGTTACACGTTAGAACAGCCCAGGGCACTCTTTTATACGGAAGCACATCCTACTTTGATGATGGCACACCCTTAGAATACAGTGGTTTCTAGTGCTCTTTCTTTCCCTGTTTATTTGCAACATCTGCTTTTTGGCCTTTTGGAAAGACAAGGTGAATGACCAAGACCTTTGCTGCAGCTGAAGAGGCTAAAACACAATGATCCTAATCAGGAGATCTGCAGTTAACTGAAGATTGTCATGTTTTCTCTAAAGTCTTCTCCTTCTAAACAGTTTCCTTCATTGAGGCCCAGGAGTTACATTAACCATCCTCATAGTTTCTCCCAGTTTGAGAGTGAGGAGAAAGACCTACAGCAAACTGGTGTTTGTAATTGTGTGGTGAGCAATTACCCCTTGGGACATCAGGGCTAAAGTGGGAGGAAGGTCACAGTGGAGAGAGGCATGCTGCTAGAAATGTCCCTTTAATTGGGCTGCCTGAAGCAGAAGGGTTTTGACATTCAAGAGGTTAGACCATCTGGTGTATGGTAGGCCGTGCTTTATAGATGTTTAACTTTCTTTTAAGAGTACACTGACGAAGCATTACTGATTCCCATGCCATGAGGCTGTTAGACATGGAAAGCCTGGTGGAAACACTTGAACAGAGGCTCTTGAAAGCAGAAAAGTGGTCTCAAGCAGTTTAACTGCCTCTTAGAGTGTGCAGTTTGCTGTGGCACATTCTTTTCCACCTATCCCCAGCCCAGCTGGGTTTCTGCAGGGAATTATCTTAATGCTCTCTGGAAAGACACATACAGGCCTAAGCACGAGATTCTGCATATAGTGCATTCTGAATGTGTATGTTTTGTATATATGTGTGTGTGTCACTGTAAATATTCATGAAATAGCAATGTAACTGTGGTATGCACAGTGTTGGGAAGTGTTTCAAAATAGATCAGCCTGTGCAGGAGTAGGGCTCTCCTAAGTTAAGGCTACGAGTATCCTTGAACCAAACTCTCCTCTGTACGTGGAGGAGTCCCATAAAGTACAAGAGGAGCTGTTTTCCTTCTTTTAAAGAAATGAAAATTGTAACTCCATCACACGCTTGCTCATCAGAAAGTCTGTTTTGGTTTCCAGAAATATACAAGTAAGGCAGAAATGCATTCAGACTTGGATTTTGTATATGTTTTTATGGTTGTGTAACTGCTAGTGCTCATAAAGTTGTGGAATGACTTGGATTGGAAGGGAACTTCAAGATCATCTCATTCCAAGCCCCTGCCATGGGCAGGGAAACCTTCCACTAGACTAGGTGGTGGAAGGTGGATCCAACCTGACCTTGGATACTTCCAGGGATGGGGCAGTCACAGCTTCTCTGGGTAACCTGTGCCAGGGCCTCCCCACCCTCATAGGGAAGAATTCCTTCCCAATATCCCATCTAACCCTGCCCTCTGGCAGTGGGAAGCCATTCCCTGTGTCATGTCTCTCCAGGCCCTTGTCTCCAGTCCCTCTCCAGCTCTCCTGGAGCCCCTTTAGGCCCTGGAAGGGGCTCTCAGGTCTTCCTGGAGCCTTCTCTTCTCCAGGTGAACCTCCCCAGCTCTCCCAGCCTGGCTCCAGAGCAGAGGGGCTCCAGCCCTTGGAGCATCTCTGATGCCTCCTCTGGACTCTCTCCAACAGCTCCATGTCCTCATGCTGTTGTTCCCCAGGGCTGGAGGCAGCTCTGCAGGGGGGTCTCACCTGAGGGGGCAGAGGGGCAGAATCCCCCCCTCCCCTGCTGCCCCTCTGTGGGATCAGCCCAGCACACAGGGCTGGGGCATGTTGAGCTTCTTGTCCAGCAACACCCCCAAGTCCTTTTCCTCAGGGCTGCTCTCAGTCCTTTCTCCACCCAGCCTGTGCTTGGGATTGCCCTGACCCAGGGGCTGCACCTCAGCATAGTTCCCTGGAGGATTTGTTCCAGGATTTTCCCAGGCACAGAGGTGAGACCGACCAGCCCCTTTTTCAGTCAGTGGGAACTTCACTGGAGTGCCACAACTTCTCAAATATGATTTATATGCATTATATATTTTTCTTTTTCTAATCAGTGGGATTAGTGCGTGCACACTTAGTTATCTTTTGGTGTTCTTTGTTTGGTTTTGTTTGTCTGGTTTTTTATGCAGGAAGGTGGGAATAGTAGCAGTTATTGCTTGGAGTAGATAGTCAGCATCCATGTTTCCTGTGATTTTCAACAAAAAGGGAGCCTTGGCTGTAAAAGGTGCACTGAGGCATCACAGAGAAGAGGAATTTTGTAGAAAGGAATTTAAACAGTCAAGTCACTGGAGTGCTGAGTTTTGGGTGTAAGAAAGTGTTTAGTGTAACTTTGGATTGAGCAGCACATTCATGTGGGTCCAGGAGCGTGTCAGTCTCCTCCATAACCTCCCCTTTCCCTGACTGCAGTTACACACTGTGACTTTTCTGTGATTATGGTTATTTATGTCTATAGGATTTACAGTAACAGAACCCTGATCTTCGATGGGATTTCTTGGAGCTATTGCAATATGTTTTGAAAAGGAAACAGTTATTTGTGGTGGCCTCAATTTTGATAGCTGAAGGATTCCTATGATTGCAGTTATTTAGAAGACTAAGCTTTTGTGTGGTGTTGTGGGACTCCCTGGCTTAGAAAAGTCTTTTTTTGCATCTGGAAGTTAAAGGGGAAATACTCCTGTCTGTCTCTGTTGTGCAGTTCTCTCCCATGCTGTCAACGGGGTGCTTGCTTGCAGTGTTCTTTGTTGCTGCTTTTAAAAATTTTTCAAGGAAGAGGAGAGCAATCATATTTAATAATGCAATTACAATCAGGGGAAGATGTTTATCCTGCAAGATTCCAACTGCTGGAAAAGCCCTAGGGCATTCTGGGAAATGAGATGCAAATCTTCAGGATTACCTCTTCCTAAAAATACCAGAATCAAACAACAACAGCAATCATTGCTCTGAACACTGTATTAATTGATTAGTCTGTTATTGCCCATCAAGAAGCTTTGGATTCTCCAGCCAAAGGACCATCCAAACTAAACATGGTGTTGGCGATGGGAGAGTGATGTGTGAGCGTGTTCCAGGCACCCCCTCCCAGCTGCCCTCTCTG
Source organism: Chiroxiphia lanceolata (assembly GCF_009829145.1). Taxonomy (NCBI): domain Eukaryota; kingdom Metazoa; phylum Chordata; class Aves; order Passeriformes; family Pipridae; genus Chiroxiphia; species Chiroxiphia lanceolata. Next base: position 1,398,524 of record NC_045656.1, read on the forward strand.
TGCTGCACAAACATCATTTAAGAGAGTGTGGTAGCCACAGCTGAAGTCCTCACAGGTAGAAACTCAGAGAAGAAAAGAAACCACATCTTGTTTTTCTCTATAATCCAAACCAGTCCTTTGGTTTGGCCGGTGGCAATTCCTAAATAAAGACACATCTTGGTGATGCTTTTTGATTAAATTCATTTGCAGAGTCTTAACACCTCTACTAAGTTGGCCATGAAAAATATTATTCATGGAGAGAAAGTATTGAAGGTCCTTCATTTGTGGTACAGCAGGAACAATGCATCTTGTGCAGCATTGGGATGCACTCTGTTTCTTTCTATTTGCTGGCTACCAAGCAGTGTTAATCCTAATGTCAGTTCTGGATGACATCAGCTTTATTCTTTTAAGATCAAATATTAAACATAACCATTTCAAGAACTAATCTGAATTTAATTTCAGTAAAATGCTAGTTGTGAAAACCTTGATGTTGGCTCTCCAGATTTAAGGCTTCATTGAATCTGAACTAGATTATTACAGACCTATGTAGCCGAGCACATGAACCAGGGCCAAAACATGCCTTTCAGTCAATTAGATAAAACATAAATAATTACATATGGTGCTGAGCTGAACTTGTATCTATCCAAACTGAATTTACACATTTAAATCCACTTGCACTGGAAACAAAGGATTCAAACACCCATTTTTGTCTATGAGCTCTTTAACCAGGGCAGGATCAACGTACTTTCTGTTTTATGTTCTGGCATTCAAGTAGATAGATTAAAGATTATTTGGAATTAATTTTAGGGTTTTTTAAAATACATATTTTAAGATTTTCTAATGGTGTTCTTGTACTGAGTAACTACAATTTTTGGGAGATTACTCCAGAAGATTGAGGTCCTTAGTTTTCACAGCCTCCCTTTTTTGGGGTGGTGTTTCACTCCATCTGGCTTCATTGGAGTCCATTCGCTGAGAGAAGCTGCACTTTGCAGGTTGGCTGTGCTCTGTTATCACAGGGGAGAACACAAGGTTTCTTTCTCTGATGTGTCATTCATCAGCTTTGTTCACTTCCATTTGCTTCATGGCATGTTGTCTGGGGAAGGCAGCTCAGGTACGGATTGGTGTCAGAACCTCTGTTCCCGCTCCCCTGGGGAGCCTGGGATTTTGGCAGCGGAGTGTTCGGGGTTGTGCAGACATGTGACTCTCCCGTCACTCACCTGATGGATCCTGGAAGCTCAGCTTTACCCCCCTTGTGTGGCTGCTGTCCCCTGGGGTTACTGAGCCGGCAGCACTGCGGGAGTGTGAGCACAGAAAGCCACTCAGGCCATGCTGTTGCTCCAGTAACATGCTCTCAGACATCTCTGTGTAATCAGATGCTTGTTTCCTCATTGTCAAAACTCCAGAAAGTTAAGGTGGCCCATTTAAGGTCTCTGCTACCACAAGGTAACGCTGTGGGATCATTTCCTGGCTTGCTGCTTCTACTGGTTGAAGGACCCCCATGAGAACACTGTCCTATTGTGGGAGACAATGCCCACGTGCCTTAAAGAAGTAGAGACTTTAAATGAATGATGGGCAGGAGCAGCAGCAGAAAGGGTAAATATTATGGCAGGAGTTATTAGCATCTATCACATTCCACAAAATGAAGTCTGCAAATGGCACATAAACTCAGTTCACATGTATGGATTTCTGTGTATGTGATGGTTTTCTGGATATGAGAGTATTGATCACAGCTGCTGTTTGTAGCAAGACAGAGCAACATGCACTGCAATGGGAAAAGAGCTGAGGAACAGTCATAGAAAGTAAAGTGATAAGAGAGTAAGACAATAAGAGACAAAAAGCAATAAGAAGTTGACATCTCTGTATGTCTGGAAGGGGCTGTGACTTGGCTGGGGTAAAGAACACATTGTGGTGAGGTTTTTCCTCTCAACACTAAGGAGCCCTCCTGTCCCCTTCATCTGAACTGTGCTAAGGAAGAAAGGGAGACTTCAGATGTATTTGTAGGTTTTCCATCAGTTAAATAGCTTATGTGCCAGAGAGACCTCACACACCTGCAAACAAGACCCCTGGTTTGTCCTTTAGCCTCTGTGACTACGGGCAGAATTTGGTCAACCCCTGCCTTTAGGCACCTGCTCCTGGTACCAGGGGAGGAAAACCCCTGAACTTCAAACTTAGCATTACATACAACATCCTGCAATGTGCAACCACTCAGACTTAACTTCACTGTGGGATGGAGGGCAAAGCAGAGATCAAAGAGCCCAAGCTGGAAAGGAGCAGACAGGGCCAAGCCTTTCCCTGCTGTGCTCCCCGAGCCTGGTGCCACAGGCAGGAAGGCACTGCCAGGGCAGAGGGACTGGAGCTGCCATTCCAGGAGCCCTTTCCCAGCCCTGGGGATGTCTGAATCTGAGCAGTGTGTAAATATTTCCCCTGGACCATGTTGCGTGTAGACTTATGATGAGTTGCTTTTCCAACTGTACCAGGATTAAGGATCGAGGACAGAAAGGGAGGAAAAAAGCTTGCACAAATATTTTCTGACACTTGGTTTAAACATGCAGAAGTCATCAATCTTGTCGATATTCCCACTGAGATCTTTGTGTGACTGAGGCTTAGGGAAGAGCTTTCCTTAGGGAAGAGCTTTCCTTGACACATGGCACCAACTTTAACCTACAGCACTTTGTGTGGAAAAGAGAAGGAGATTTGGAGGTAAATGCAGGTGATCACTCTGTCTTATGCAGGAGGGATCAGGGCCAAGACTAATCTTCATTTTTACCATCAGCATGATCAAAGAGGGAGTAAAAAAAACCCAGTTATCTCTGGCCAGTGAAGCAGGGGCTGTGCACTTGCTTATTCCTAATGTCAGAAAAATCAGCATCTGCTCTACCAAGTTCAGTCATCAAACAGGCTTCATCAGGGGAGCCACCAGTGCAGAGCTGCTGAATTGGAGTGACTGGGGAGCTGAATTGGCCTGTTTGATTGGTTTGAACTGGATGGGGACACAGAATTTACATCTTGATCACTGTCATACGCTGTAGTAAGGACAAGGCAGCTGTGTTTTTTGCTCTGGTTGCCAGGCTGCTTTTGGAACTGTGTAGAAATGATCCTGAGTTTTATGTTACTAAAAGAAAGGGGGTTGGGGGGAGGAATTCTACTAATTGAGTTGTGTTTTATTAGCTGCTAGCAGTGGGCACAGGAGTTATGTAGCTAAGCTGTTCCAGTTCCTTCCAGGAGAGGTTACATGTGCCTGCATTATTAGTAAGCTGAGATTAATTTATTCTGCAGCCTTGGCAGGCTCAGGTAAACTGAATTGGCTATAGGGAATTATGGTGGAGAGTATCGGATGTCAAACTCACTTGGTCTGACAAGACAAAGAGTTTGGGGGTTGTTTAATATTTGGAGTCTTATTCAAGTCTGTTTGTAAGTGGGAACACAATTCTGTCCTCTAGGTGTGTGTAGGCAGTGGGAGGGTTTCCTCATCCATACAAAGACAGGTTATTGCAGACAACTGCTGGCTTCTAAGTGACTTTGCCACCCTTGTCTGAAGGGCGTTGGGCACTGGCAGTGTGGGTGACCAGCTTCCGAGTCACGGGAATATGCAAAAAGGGACATTGTTGATGTGTTGACCTTTGGATAATTATCTTGATTTGTTGGCATGTGACTTATTAGTCAAAGAAATGCTGTTTAAAACAAACTGATGAATAACAAATGAAGAGCAGTCCAGTTCTCCTCCTTTGTCAGAGCAAGGGCACGAGCCCAGCTTTAAAAGCAAAACCCATTGGAGTGGCTCAGTTGTGAACTGAGAAAGGGGAGCAATATCAGTAGGTAACCAAGAAAAGTTCTGGGACTGTTCTGCAGTCTGAAATGTTCATGAATCACTACAAAAATACAGAAATCCGAGCTACAGAATTTGGGTGTAGAGCTGAGTTTTTCCCTAGGTTGGGGTTAAGATCACCTTGAGTTTTCCCTCACTCATTTGAACCATAAATGTGTGCAAGTGCTTGTGACTTCCACACTGCTGCTGGTGGTTTATTAGGTGAAGAGCTTACCCTGCTCTGGAGCAAGGAAATTGTTGTTGCTCTTGGTTGAAACAGCCTGGAGTTATGGGATGCAAGGGATGCAATGGCACTGCCATGTTTGGTGCCTGCCCAGAGTCTCTCCCTGGTGTCCTTTGTTGTAGTTGCACAAATACCGTTCCTGTTAAAGGAATTAATTCTTGCCTGATCAGCATTAAGTGCCAGGAGTAAATGAAATACAGCCTTTTGCATTAAATACAGTCGTGGATTACGGTGGAGAGTAAAAAGCTCATTCCTTATTCCATCAGGGAAGAAGAGTCTGCTTTTCCAATTTGCCTGAATGATTGTATGGATATGTCCCTAAACCTGAAAATTAGCATTAGAGCCCAGATCATTCTAGATTAGCCATTTATGTATCAGTGTTGATTCTTGCAACTTCTGTGTATCCCAGTCATGAAATTTTGGGCAGATACTTTGGCCTGCTGCAATCCCACTGCAGCTCGTATGTGTCCTGGGTGAGAGAAGTGGTGGCCAGAGGTTAATTAGGGGAAATGGGTTATAATGTGAGATCAGGGCTCTCAGGATCTGTTCCTATTTACTTCTGATCTTCCCCCAACATTTTTTGCCCAGAGAAGCTGTGGCTGCCCCATCCCTGGAAGTGTCCAAGGCCAGGCTGGATAGAGCATGGAGCAACCTGGGCTAGTGGAAGGTGTCCTTACCCATCGCAGGGGGTTGGAACTGGGTGATCTTTAAATCACTGAATTATCACCTCCTCTGGAAGTGCAGGGTCTTAATTCTACTTTTATATTCCAGAGTATCATTTGGAAGCAACTCTGGTAGTGATAGATGGTATCAAACAGGTGTCACAGGGAAGAATTTATCCCTAAGCTAATAGAAAATTTGTCCTCCTGCATGTTCTTCAACTCCACTTGTAAAGCTGCAGAGTAGTTTGGAATAATATCCACTTCCATTATTTAGCTGCATAAAATACCTTGAAGGCAAATAGCGCACCTATAAATTAAGCTTCTGAAGTGTTGGTCAGGTTACTCGGGGAGTTTTTGACAGTGAGATTATTGACGGTGTAAAGTGATAGTTCTGCTCTTGAAAAGCTCATTCTCCCAACACAAATCACAGCACTGCCAGGATTTATTGAACTGCCTGATGGAGAGGTACCGTACAAGCCTCTATTAGTCCCTTTCCTCAGCTTTGCTATCCGGAGGCTTTAAATAATTGTATTTGAAAGAAATGTCAGAGTGACAGAATTGGGTGCAGAAGGCCATAGATATTCCCTCTCTGCTCCACCCCGCCCCTGTTCTTTCTCTCATGCTCTCTCTTGCTCTCTCTATTATTGGATAATTTCAGAGGGACAGGGCTTCCCCAGCCATGTAATCAGAAGGTTTCAGACACTGTGTCTGCTACTTTAGGCAAAGTCTTGGTTATGCTGCAGAAATGGGAAGCTTCCCAGCTTCACACAGTCCTGCAGATTTGTTTAGACAGCCAAGGATGCTCCTGCCAGGGTTGGGGCTGCCACAGAGGGTTGCAGTACCAACTGTCAATACAGCAAAATGTTTAATGGTGCCACAGCAGTGGCACTGTGAGGATCCACAGCCTCAGGGGAACAGAGGTGCAACCCCCTGGAAGGCAACTGGGAAAGGCAGAGGCTGCTCATCAGTCCCTCTTTTAACTGGCTTGTGGTGAAGCCTTCACAGGAGAGGAAAAGCAGCTGGTGTGCAGGGGAATGTGAAGCAGGTGTCGTGCTCTTGAAAATAAAGGACACTGAGTTCCTGGAATCATGATGCCTTCAGCTGGAACAGACCTCTGGTCCCATGAGCAGGGTCACTCAGCTGACTGTCACTGCCTTGTCTGGCCAAGACCCCAACATCTCCAAGGACAGACCTTCCCCAGTGTCTGGGCCAAGGGCCTCTGACATGATGGATCTCAGAGGAGAACGTTGGTGTCCTTGTTCTCACCACTTTTATGCTACACCAGGTGTGTTACCCACAATGTGAGTGTGTGGTGCCCCACAGTGCTGACACTCAAAAGCCTTGCTGCAGCTCCTGCCTGGACTGGATGAGTCCTCTGACAGGGGCTCTGGCTGAGCTGGGACGGCTGTGGGTCTGTCTGACAGGGGCTCTGGCTGAGCTGGGATGGCTGTAGGTCCCTCTGATGGGTTCTGGCTGTGCTGCCTTGCTCCAGCTGGGCTTTAATTGTGTGCAGGATAAGTTGAGGTTAATGGTGTTGGATAAACATGATACCAGCCTTTAGTGTGGCCTAAGTGACAGCAGGGTTAGGAGGAGTTTATCCTTGGCCTTTCTTTGTCCTTCAGGATGTTGGTTCTGTGCTGACCTGTCCCATTAACAGACCAAGAGGGCTGAAGTGGCCTCAGCAATGAAGATCCTGCCCCACTACAATGTTGATGTATTAAATGCATTTAAACACAAAGGCTGTAATTGATCCTCAAGGACATGAAACTGGGCTTTTAAGTTAATTTTTGTGCCATTTCGCTGCCCACTCTGCACTGTCCCTTAGAAAATTGGCACTGTTTGGGATTCCTTGATTTCCCTATAGCCTGTCATATATCTGAGCTGTTCCTTTCCCTGGAGACAAAATAGGGGTGGCTACCAGATCGTTCTCCTACTGCAACTTTGAAGTTGTCTGTGACACCTCTAATTTAATAATCTCGAGGTAAGCAAGGTTCAGAACTTGCCAAAGGTGGAGGAACCTGTTTTCTTGAAGCTGGGAGCTCCTTGAAGCTGGGAGCACACTGCACTACATATTTGGAGGAACAACTGAGTTCTCTCTCTGTTAATGCTTTGGACTATGGAATTCATAGAGAGGCTACTGAAGTCAGGAGATAATAGACAGTGAGTGTTTGTAACACTTGCATATGGGCTCTTGTGTTTCACAGCAAGAGTGGTGGCTCTCAGGGTTTGCACATGACTTTGGAAAAAAGCATCTCTATTATAGGCAGACAGAAAAGAGAAGAGAGAGACATCTTTTCTTGCTGGTGAAGTAATTTTAATGTTTAAATGGACACACAACCATGACAAAACAGGCTTACAGCTTTTAGAAGAGAGAAAACATGAAGGGTAATGATTTTTACAATAAAAATCTCTGGAAAAATCTGTAGAAAATAAGAATCATGGTCTTGGTTTTACAAATTCTTTTATAGAGGTGAGGTGCAGCTGCCTGCTCCTCTCCATAGGCTGGTTCTCATGCCCTATGATGTTAAGAATCTACAGATGCTTCAAGAAAGCTGCCGTTTTATAGCAAATGGAAAATAAACCCTTCTTTTTCCCAATGAAATTGGCCCTGCAGAGGATGTGGTGTCGCAGAGGGGTGATTGGCTCCTGTAGTAATTGGGAGGATCCATGATTTGTTTGTCGTCAGTCCCCCCTGGTGAGATGCAGCTTTGAAGAGGAGATCTCCAGTCCCAAATGAAGAAGTATCATTCCTTTTCCGTTTCTTCAGGCCCACTCCCTCCTACCCAGTCTTGGTCTGAATTGCAAACTGGTTCCAGTTCCAAGACATATCCGATAAGACTTCGACTCCGATGTGTTTCTCCCATAGTCTCTTTGCTATCCCAGCCAGCCCGGAGCAGTAAACACATGGTTTGTAAGCCTATTACAAGCTTCCCAGTGTTATAATACGATTAGTCAGCACTGACTCATTTGTTTCATGAAGGCAAATGGGGGGATTCAGGGATTTGTTTATTTGGATGTACCGATTTGTTGCAGTCGAAGTTGTTTCAGAGAAGGCAGTTCCTGCTCATCCGCTGGCTTCCCTTGTGCAGGGAGGCTGCAGCCTGCATTTGCAAAATCCTCGCTTTCCACCAGCATTATCCAGACTGCCTTTGCAAAGGAAATAATGTTAAATGGAGCTTTTTATTGAATACAAACCTTTCCCATATAACTCCAGAGAGTTAAATGTGGCACAGAATGTAAATTCCGAACCGCTCTCCATAGGATGTCCTTCTCGCTTCCATCTTGAGGTAATTATGTCAAAATACATGCCACTGCTCCCATGGACTGGTGATCCAGCCAGTACTTAGTGTCTGAATTAATGTTTGGAGTTGTTGCTGCTTTCTTTGTAACAGAGACGAGAACCCAGCTGGTTTGGGTTATTGGTAATGGATTCCAGTGCTCTGAAATCATTCACTCAAATCCAGCTCCAGTCTGTAGTAACCCAAAGTAATTATTATTTGATTGCTACCCGGTGATGTAAACTGAGCTGGTCATCTCAGCCTGGCTGGACAGATGTCCAAGTTAAACAGCACCAGCTTAACTACTGCCAAGGACTCTGAAAGTCTGTAAAGGATGTTGTCAAAGACACTTAAATAAATTGGGTTGGGAGTTTTCTTCTCTTGCTTGTCATTTGAATGGAGAAAGAAATCCAGAATGGAAAGCCCACAGAGCCTCTGAGGGCTCTTACCTGCAAATGGATTCTCTGGGATCATGGCTGAGGAGTGCAGAGTGGGAGGAAAAGGCTTATTTCTTGTCCCTGAATCTCTTCTGTCTTGTATCCTGTGCTGGGGCAGTGTCTCTAAGGCAGTGTGGTGATGTAACAGCAGTGTGTGCTTGTGGATGGGCATTGAAAAGTTTTTGTCTGCCTTCTAACTCTGTGGGGTTTTGTGTTATGCTTTCTTGGAAGCTACATTTCTCTATTTATCTTGAAAGCCTTTAAGAAGGGGAGATTAAAAACACCACACTGAAGTAATTTGTAGTGGCTTTGTTACTTTTTTTTTTTTACTTTTGATAACACAAAGAAGTACTGGTTGTGGGAGTGAGGCAACAAGAGATTTTGGCCGTGCAGGGGGCCAGCAAAAGGCTTTTCGACTGCCTAAAAACCCATTTGTGTTCTCCACCCAAAAAAAGTGTAGATGCATCATAAATAGTCACATAACCTTCACACTGCTTTTCTGGAGTAATTTTCACCCTGAATTTTCTTCAGAGATGAGAAGCTTTCCTGTCTCTTTCTAGCTCTTCATCAGCTGAACAGATCACGCAAAGATGCTGCTGTGTTTGGCTGTGGTACATCCACACGATGGTGTGGGCACAGGGGATGGGAATGTGTGATTCCATTGCCTGCAGATCTGTTCATCACATGTGAATATTGCCGTCACCTGACAACAGCAATATGAAATGAATGGCTTTGTGGCACAGCCTTTCATCACATAGCTGGGAGATACAAAATCTCTTGACCTTTTTAGCAGCCTTTTGAAGCAGAGTCGGGAGATGTGGTTTACTTGACATAAAGGTTCTTCTTTCCCTGCCACTGGAAGAGAAATGCGATTGTCAGCTGAACTTTTGGCTGTGAGTGAAGGTCTTACATTACTGTCTTTTCTCTCGGAGGCTTGGCTCTCGGCCATGCACTTGCACTCCCTTTGCTTTGCTCTGCTCTGACTCTTGGTTGTCCTCTTTGCATTGTCAGAATTGAGCAGCAACCTCGCCAAAGCCTCTCCTCTGCTTCTCGTGCTGGAGTGGAGGTTGTGAAAGGGCTGAAGAGCTTTTGCCAGGGCAGTTCCTTCCTGAGGCCTGTTGTGCCCACTTCTGAGTGCTCGGGTGAGTGGTCACCTACATCTCCTGGCTTGGGGACAGCCTGGAGTGTCCTCTCTCTTACATGGGCTCTCCAGACCCTGTACCTGGCCTGCACGTGGAAGTGGTGGCTCTGGAGAACCTTAATAGCATTGGATGCATTCAGTGCTGTTTCCTTTCTTAGCTGGTGAATGTAGTACTTAATTGTTTGAATGGTGTAGACCTTTTCTAAGGCATTTCTCTGTGAACTGTAGAATATAAAAAGCTATGAGGAAAGACTGCTTCAGAAAGTATCATACACTAATGAATTTCTCCTTCACAAAATGAATTTTATGTTCCAAAGGAAACAAACTTCAAAGGAACTGCCTTGGCTTGATTGGCTGATATGCTGTTGTAAATTAAGACTGGTGTTACACTCCATTTAAAATTTCCCGTTGTATTAAAGGCTTGACATTTCTACATATGTTAGTATAAACTTCAACAACCATGTGGTCATTCAGGAAAATCTCAGCAGTTAGCGGCATATGAGTCAACCAGCATGTGAGGGAGCAGTAAAATTCAAGTATTTTGTTCCCTGACCAGTGATCTCTGCTACTGAAATGGGATCTCAGTTCCTTGACCCTGAAAACAGCAGCAACAACAGGAGAAATAAATGCTGTAAACAGCTCTATAATGAAACCTCTCAGACAGCCTGTCAGCATGTGCTGATCTTTTGCCTTCACTTGCTGCTATGACAAATTAGGTTGACCTTTCCTTGATAGCATCTTAAAAAAAGAAAGGGAAAAAAAAAAAGAAAAGGTGCTAGGATTTTAAAAGAGCCTAAGGGAATTAGGTACCCGGTGCTTATTGAAATTTAGCTGAAGTTGGGCATTTAATTCTCACATCTGCCTTTCAGAATCCCACCCTCTAAAATTATACCCTGCTCTGGCTGATGGCATAGGGCTGTAATTTAGCCAAATTACAAAATATACTTGAGAAGTCAGGACTGATACTTTCCATGAGTTAGATTAGAGAAGTACTGGCATAAGAATTAACAGCAGAAGCTGGTAAGTAAAATTTAAGGAATTGCTAATCTCAGTTTTATGGCTCTCCTTGGAAAGCCTTCGGCACAGGGCAGCCCTGGGCAGTGATTGAGGACCCTGCCAGGGGCTCCTTCATCACACCACTTATTTCTTACCTGGCAGTTGCAGGTTCCCAAGGTCTCAGTCCATCCCGGTTTAGATTTTCCAGCTGTCGTGTATCTTTCCATAGTTTACGAGATGATTTCTGTCACCCTCCCCACCACTCTGTGGTGGCATTGCAGTGTCACCTGAGACAAGGCTCTCATGAAAATACCCAGAACAGCAGCAGGGGCTCGAGGCTGTTGTGTTGGATACCAGTAGTATTTACCACCCCTGTTTTTAAAGTGCACCCTGCCGTGGGCTTTAAAAAAGGGCGTTATTCTGCAATGATGAAACATTTCTCCTGATGCAGCTGTAATTAGGACTGATGAGCATCCTTGGGGTCCTGCCTGGCTCTCATTTAAATCAGCAGGAGCAGAGCTGATCCCCTTCAAACAGAACTGCATTTGTGCTGCAGCACAGTGATGGATTTTGTTGTTTTCCCTGTCGTTAACGACAAAGGAGGAGCGAGAAAGATAATGTTGTGGGGAGGGGAGGGGTATTTGTCTTGGAACAATGATGAAGATAAAGATGGACAAGCAGGGCAATTTGTGAGTTTTATACTCTATCCCACTTAATGGGCTGCAGTTATATAAAGAAATGGAGATCTCAGTTAATCTTTATACTGTCTCCTTGTTTAGGAACACAGTTACTTCAAATTAAATTAGCCTTTTGCCTCTTGCTGGAAATGATAGGGTTTCTTTGGCATCCTTGTTTATTTTTCATTGATCTAGAGAAAAAGAATTTCTCTCCCTTTTTCCACAGGGATGTTAAAAATAAAGGGATCACCTTTCTGTTTGCAGCTGCCATGGCCTAAAAAATGTAGAAATGAGAAATAAATTCACCATGATTTGAAGAAATACTCTTCAAAAAACCAGTGGGGAACATGACAGAGTTAGAGAGACCTCTCCCTCAGAAGAAGAGTAATATATATTTTATTCTCTTATTAATATTTCATTGGCAAGAAGGTCAAAATCTACATTTAAATAGAAATATTTAAAAAGCAGAAGGATAATATTTGACTATCTGGAGCTTTTATGGGTTAGAGAAAACCAGAGGCTTGAACACATTGGTTCAAAATTCATGGGGTGGGCTGGGAATTCCTTGTGTAATTTATACAGCAAAGGAATCCTCCATTTGCCTTCATCGACACCTCTGATAAAGGGTTTATGTTCCTAATACAAAGCTCCCTTTTAATTTAAAAATCCTTTTAAGTATGTCATGTTAGCTCAAGTATTTAGATGAGGTAGTCTGTCACTGCTCAGAGTATTATCTTGGTAGATAGAGCCATCCAGGGCTGGTGAGGATGCTATTGTTCCTCCCAGGGCTGGGGAGATGAAGTGGCTGCTGTGTGTGGTGTGGGCAGAGGCTGAGTTTTGGGGGAGCCTGCCCTTGGAACACTTGCCCTGAGGGAGCAGGGGGTCACCAACACTGCCTCTTGCTCCAGCTGGAGTTGTGGTCTCATCACAGCACCTAATGCAGATCCCAGTTGGGTGTATGGGAAAATGTGGGTGACTGAGAGCAAAACCCATCTGTGTGGGGAGGATCCTGTAGATCATTTCAGTCAGGATATGAAGTGGCAGGAACCTTCCTACCTTATGCTCAGGAGCTGATCTCGAGCACATTTGCTTTCCAGTTTCAGTAGTATTGGGTTTAACATCAGTCACTTGGGGCTGAGATTCCCAGGCTGTGGCAGCTGTGCCACTAACCTTGGGTATGCTAACTCAAATCAGCATGAGAAAAGAAAATAAAAAGCCCAGTTAGGCTGTATTTTCCTAATACATGGGGGGAAAGATCAAATTTATTTTCTGCCCAGCAGAGAACCACTCATGCCTGTGCCCTGCATTCATCAGGGAGGAGAGTTCAACATCTGTGTCTCTGACACAGACAGTGGGATCCAGGGCACCGTCAGCAAATGTGCTGATGACACCAAGCTGTGTGATGCAGTCACATGCTGCAGGGAAGGGATGGGCCATCCAGAGGGACCTGGACAGGCTGCAGAGGTGGGACTGTGTGAACCTCATGAGGTTCAACAAAGTGAAGTGCAAGGCCCTACACCTGGGTCACAGCAATCCCAGACACACCGACAGGTTGGGCAGAGAGGTGATGGTGACCAGCCCTGTGGGTGATGGGGGATGAAAAAGTCACCATGAGCCAGCAGTGAGCGCTCACAGCCCAGAAACCAACAGAGTCCTGGGCCAAAGGACTGGGGCCAGCAGGTCGAGGGAGGGGATTCTGCCCCTCTGCTCTGCTCCTGTGAGGCCCCACCTGGAGCACTGGGTACAGTTCTGGTGCTTCCAACGTAAGAAGGACATGGAACTGTTGGAGCAAGTCCAGAGGGGGCCACAAAGTTGATAAAGGGACTGGAGCACATCCCCTGTGGAGACAGGCTGAGAAAGTTGGGGCTCTTGAGCCTGGAGAAGGTTGTGTGGAGACCTCACAGGAACCTTCCAATATCTGAAGGGACCTACGGGGAAGCCAGAGAGGGACCCTTCATCAGGAACTGCAGTGACAGGACAAGGAGTAATGGGTTCAAACTGAAAGAGGGGAAATTTAGGTTAGATATTAGGGAGAAAATTTTCCCTGTGAGGGTGGCGAGACACTGGCTCAGGTTGCCCAGGGAGGTTGTGGGTGCCCCAACCCTGGCAGTGCTCAAATCCATGTTGGATAAGGCCTTGAGCAACCTGGGCTAGTGGAAGGTGTCCCTGCCCATGGCAGGGGGGTTGGGACTAGGTGCTCTTTAAGGTCCAATCCAACATTCCACGATTCTATGAGAGGGCTGGGATGGCATCACTGTGTCCTTGCACAGCCCTGCACAGAGCCAAGAACTGCTGCAGGGCTGTAAATGGGAACATCATTCCCTGCCTGTCCTGGCAAGGAGTTTGGGAATACCTTGGCTTAGGGGACACCTCAGGCAGCCCAGGAGAGAGAGCTCTCAACACCTGGCCCAGCTGAGTGCTGGGGATGCTATTGATCCCTGGCTGGTCTGACACAGCCTGTCTGTAAAGGCACTGCCTGTGGCTCCACGAGCAGCTGTGGGAGCAGAGTGCTCTGCAGAGGAGTGATAACATTGATTCCTTACTGGGGCAACAATATTTGATCGAGTCTCGCTGCTGGGCAGACGATTGGTTTGGGTTTTTCTTGTGTTTTGGCTTGTTGTTGTTGTGGTTTGTTTTTCAAATCAGCATTATATTGACTAGCAGCAGCCTGCTGAGTATTTGTGCAGTTTGGCAAGACTTGCTTGCTTTGCCACCAGCGATTTCCAGCACACCTGAGCCTGACAGGAACACAGGTAATTGTTGGGAATGGTACAGGGGAACTCAGTGCTGGAGCCTGGTGCAACAGATGAGATGCTCTGCTTCTGCTTGACAGACTTGTAACCAGATTCCAGTTTGTGCTGCATTGCCCCTTCATGTAACCCTATTAAGGAGCTGTAAATAGTAATATAAACGATGTTACAGTCATTTGTTTTGATGTATCTGAGCCTTTAATAAATCAGCTGTAGCTTGGCTAATAGGAATATGAGAGTATGGTGTTTGTTGCCAGCAGCTGCTCGTAAATTACAATGCAGTCATCTGTTTTACAAGGAAATTAAATGTTTGTTCTCTTGCTCCCTCTCCCTCTCGCATATTTTAGAGCATCAGAATTGTGCACGAGCCCCTGTTTTTTGCTAGGTGTCCTTTCTGCTCCTTTTGCACGTGGCTGGGGTGGCAGGGAAAGTATCCATAAGGAGATTGGAATCTTTGCAATGTGTCAGCTCCAGATTCCAGCATTGCTCTTTGTGTATCCTCCAAAACAACGGTGGTTGTGCTTGATTTTGCTTGGGTAACAGTTTCTCTCCTGGGTTGTCAGCAGCATTTGATCCTTGGACCTACAACACAGACCTTGAAGACCTGAGCTGAGAAGGCAATTTTGGTAGTAGGCAGTTCCCTTAGGCTGGGTTTGTGTCTGGACCATCCATGCTCTGTGCCAGCCTGGCACACTCACCAGGCCGAGGTTTGATCAGGGTTTAGGATTGTCTGGAACAGACCTGGGGCTGGTCATAGGTCTGGTGTTATGGACGTGTCTGTCCAAATTAATTCCTCATTTCAGTTTCTTTATAGGTTTTGATGGGAGCTGAGTGCTCAGCCCTGCAGTAGGTTGGGATAACGTGAACGGGTGTGATGGTTTTAGCAAGATCTCTGCTTGTAACTGGAGGAGTGGAAGAAAGCATCAGACCCCAGAGGAGCCTCTTGTCACGGCCTTGAGGCTTTTCATAAGCACCAAAAGTCTCTTGTAAAGTCACCCTCTATGCTCCATCCTTTTGCTCCATCCTCTTGTGAAGGAGTTATGAGGAAAGTTTCAAATTTCAGTATGAAAAATTAATCTTTCAGTACTGTACTTACTTCTAGATAAACACTTAAATGCAGTCCAGGGCTTGAAACTTACCTAAATTAGTCAAAGAAGCATCTAGAATTCTACTAAAAACTTGTGATTTCTGTATTTGGTGAAAGAAGAGTTTAGCTGTGCTTTTATCTCGTAAAATGTTTCCATACTGTCACATGGTGATTGTTTCTTCTGTCTCTCACTGCAGCTGTATAATAATTCATGTATCCAGACCCAAAATGACATCAGTTTTGCCAAATATTGCAATTGAAATGCAACACAGAAGCTGTGTTCTGTTTCCTGAATTCTTTTCCTGGCTCTCAGCTGCACCCACATTCCCTGGTGTGACAGCCCAGGGAGCTGAGCAGGAAGCAGCTCCATCTTTCTGGAGGTGTTTGTGTTAACAAAAATTATCCTTTGGCAAAGGAATCTCACCAAGACTTTGCTTTGGAGTTCAGGCAAGTCTTCCCAGTGTCCACAGGCAGCTGGAGAAAATGCTTCCGTGCCCAGCTTTAGTTTAACTGGAGCACTTGGTTTGTCCTCTCTCATTTTAAAGGCTCTAGGAAGGGACTGTGCTGGACACCTTTCTGCAGGTGAACACTAACTCTGCTATCACAATTTGTGCCCTGGGAGGTGTGTGCAACCCAAGGATAACATCACAAATCTATGCAGTTTTATTAATAATTTAAAGGAGAAATAAATGCACTGGATGGCATAGATACTGTTCTTGAAGACTGATTATTAATATTGTGTTTATTATGCCTTGTGGTCTGTCTTAGAAGAACCTCTTTGGTTTCTGAGGGTGATTTCATGCAAGGCTGCACTTCTTAATACTTTTGAGGTCTGATTTGGAGAAATAAACTCTGTTATATTAGTATGAGTAGCTTTTGTCAACTCCCAAACATAGGTTGTGTGGAAGGGGATATGACAGATGAATGCCCTGAATGTTTGATTCAGTGACCGCTTCACACCACACTGTGGGTTTTATTATTGTTGTTGTTGTTGTTAAATTTCTATTTAAGGAATAAATAAATGTATTGCTGTCAGTAAGAAATCAGTCAAGGCAGAAGCAGTAACACAGGCACAGGGTCGTGTTGTGCTGAAGACAGTGAATTTTAAGAATACACCTGTGCCTGTTGTTGATACCTTTTGAAGGCAAAATTCCAGATTGGAAAAATGATTTATTAATAAATAGCAATTGAATTTGAAAGTGGTAAATGTTTCTGGTGTAGCTCTCTGAGAGGGGCCATCTCGGTTTCCCTGCTGAAATCCTGCACACGTCAGGGGGACAGAACGACCCTCCTAGCAGAGGTTTGTTTTCTTTCCACTGCTCAGCTCGGCTCTGCATCATTAAACCTCAAACTGCTTTGTTGACATCGGACTCGGGCTCACTCTTTAATGAGACTTGTCATGTGCACGTTCTGCAGTGATAGGATTTCCAGCTTTTACTCCACTACCTTGTAAAGAGAATATTGTGGTCCTGAAGTCTGTTGGAGGCAGGTAGCAGTTTGCTTCAAGTCCAGAACCTGGACTGAAGAACCTGGAGAGATTTTTTTACAGGAGTTTTTTGTCCAAGCATAGTCTCAGTGAAATGTTATTGATCATGTGAGGCACATTCCAGTTCCTCCTGTAAAACACATTGTCTCGGCAAGGTATCCCGGGAGCAGGTCCCTCTTCCTGTGCAAGCTTCCACGTGGTTTGGCTGCCTTGCTGATGTTCTCCAGACACACTTTATGAGCTCTGCCACAAATTTATAAAGGTGAATTAAAACGTCTGTATTTCATACTTCCATGGACTGGTGCTTTCTGTTATAAAGCCAAACGAGTGTGGGCTGTGGTTTCTGAGGAGAAAAGCCTGACCTGTGGTTTTAGATGAAGTGAGTTCAGTGGGACAGTGACACGCAAAAGGCTGTGTGCTGCCTGTCTGTGTCTGCTTGAGCAGTGTCTGCTTGAGCCACAGAGGGACCTGTGTGCTGCAAGGAGAGCTCCTGCCTGGGAGTTGTTTTTGCTCCTTGCTATGAACCTGCCCACACGTGCTGTGGTAAAGGCAATGGGTGAACAGTGAGTATTTGGTTCATTGTGTCTCTGTGTGGAGAGCAGAGCGTGCCCACTCGAGCTGTGAACAAAAGGGAGCCTCCACCAGTCCCTGTCCCCCCCTGCCCAGAGCTGCTGCTGAGAGCCTGGGGAATCTCTTCCAAACTGCTGTCACGGGGAAGCTTCTTGTCTCATAATATGAGTGGAGGTTGTTGTTTGCCCTTTCCTGCTGTGGCATTGAGTGAAGCAGGGGCACTGTGTGTGCCTCAGTGGGTGTCTGTGTGCTGGGTTGAAGGCCCAGCAGTGCAGGCTGGTTTGCACAAAGGTGTGTGGGGCAGCAGTCTGTGGCATCCCCTGCTTGCTCTGACCTACAGTCTGAGTATGGTTTTTGTGCTCTGGAAGGGAGGGGCCATGAGCAGGATGCAAAGAGACTAAAGGACGCAAAACCAAAGTGTGAAACTATTTGTGGGTCTCTATTGATAATAATAATACTAATGATAATAATAAAGACAATCTGTAAGTAAGCATGAAGTCTCTCAAAAGAGATGCAAGAGATCTCATCCATGGCTCCTGGGTGTTTGTAAGGGATCTACAAAGCATCTACAAGGGACACAAAAGGGAGGGAGAAGGTGTTGTCTCGTGGGCAGGGCATGTCTGCATTGTGCCATCTCCAGGACTCTGCAGTCACTTAATGAAACAGTTCTTGGAAGAGGGGCTTTAGGAAGATGTCCAGTGCTGTGTTGTGCTTCTGTGCCTTGTCTTTGCTGTGCCTGTGTCATGCTCAGAATTCTCAGTGTAGCTGTTGCCCTTGTGCTGGTCGGGCTCCATCCACTGACCCGCTCGACTGGGCTCTGAGGCCCAGCGGGGAGGCACCAGCTCTGACAGCACTGGGTTGTCACTGGAGACCATGGGAATTGTGAAGTATCAAACTCCAAAGGTTCTTCAAGGGGAGTGCACCTTTGGGCTTTGATAGCTCTGTTGCAGTCTCCGAATTTTGGGGACCTTTTTGTCAATGTGTGGCACCTGGCAGCAGTGCAGGGTGGACAGAACTGCCGAGGGGAAAGGCTTGGATAACAAGCACGTGTTCCTGGGGTGTTAATTCACTCTGCCAGCCCCGGGAACTGTCACTGTCAGCTGGAGATTATCTGCAAACAGTACCTCTAGGTGATCTGGGTAAAATCTCTGTGCTTAAAAGAGTAACGTCTCCATAAACAGGGATGTTCTGACAACTGCAGTGAACTCTGAGATAACTGACTGATGATCAGTGCTGTACAGATTAATGATGTCAGGTAAATGGGATTAGAATTACATTCTTGGAGTAGTTCAGGTTGCAGCACTTTCAAATTACATTAATTTCAGGTCAAAGTAACTTTACTCTGTTGCCAAAGGGCAGAGAATCAGAAGCCGAGTCTCTGGCACCCCAGTTTTTCATGCATCCTGTGTTCAAGACAGATTGCTCAAAATAGTTTTTCCATGAGCTTGAATAAATCAGATTTAATGTATGAAGACTTGAAATGCATTTTCTAGGCTGTAGGAATATATATTTTGTAACAGATGCCATACAAATGCCTTGTGTCCTGTAAAAATATATAGACATTTTGAATGTGATGGGGAATTGCAATTTATAAGAGCATCAAGATTCTTCAAGCCAAAAAGCTACAGACAGTTGTAAGAAAGATTGTCTTGTCTGTCAGTGCAAATGCTATTATACAACTGAATCATAACTGGCTGCACTTGACTGACTGCATCCGAACTTCTGTCAGCTGTTACTGACAACTCCATTCTCTTTACTGGGTGGTTTTTTTCCTTCCCCCAAGAACTCAGCTAAACTTGTTCTCATACAGAGATCTCTGCTAAGGCTGGAGCATTTCCTTTAAATATTTAAGGTGTTTCTGTTTGCTGCATTGAGACTTATCACCACATCCAGGGCCAGCTAACACAGCCAGTGGAGCTGGCAGGGCATCGAAATATGAACTGTATTTTAAACATTACACCAGCCAATTGACTCCTCAAGGTTCTTCCTTGGAATCTTACTTTTTATTGCAAATTAGCCCATCAAAGCCATCCACAAGTAGCTGCCCTGGAGTGTATCTGTGCATTTAAATACAGGATACCCATCTGAACTTCAGTCATTACACTGGAGTAGTTTGGCTGAGCAATTTAAATATCATAAATCTTTGTCACTGTAAAAATGCCATCTTCCTGTCATCCTGAAATCTGCCCTTTTCCCCTTCTTCTTTTAAGCAAGTAGTTACTTAAAGTCTACTATTGCAGTGCAGAGGTTAGAGGGCTCAGCTGTATGAAAGCTGGTGGTTAAATGCCAGGGATAACATGCTTTCAGAAATATTTTTGGAAATTTAGTACATTAATAGTGTGGTTTAAATAAAAAAAAAATAGTTGTCAGCTAAAACCAGAACCTGCCTAGGAAAACGAATAAATAATGACAATGTGTCAGAATATTAAAAAAATACAGACAAATGTTCCCGTAAATTGCATTAAAAAGTTCATTGACAAATATTTGATATGTGTTTTGTGCTGTGTCAACATTAGTTGAGACTCCTGGTATATTTACCTTTGGTAATACTGGGTTTTTTTCCCCTTTAAGTAGGCTATTTATTTTTAATGAAACACTGTAACATCCATTTTTAACTCCTGGGAAATACTGCGAGCTTCTGAGTGCCAAGTGTTGTGGGTGGGCCAGCACAGCAGTGACACGGCAGTGACACAGCAGTGACACGGCAGTGACATGGCAGTGACACGGCAGTGACACAGCAGTGACACGGCAGTGACATGGCAGTGACACGGCAGTGACACGGCAGTGACATGGCAGTGACATGGCAGTGACACAGCAGTGACACAGCAGTGACATGCCAGTGACACAGCAGTCACAGCATTGACATGGCAGTGACATGGCAGTGACACGGCAGTGACACAGCAGTGACACAGCAGTGACATGGCAGTGACACAGCAGTGACACAGCAGTGACGTGGCAGTGACACAGCAGTGACACAGCAGTGACATGGCAGTGACACAGCAGTGACACAGCAGTGACGTGGCAGTGACACAGCAGTGACACAGCAGTGACGTGGCAGTGACACAGCAGTCACAGCATTGACATGGCAGTGACATGGCAGTGACACAGCAGTGACATGGCAGTGACACAGCAGTGACACAGCAGTGACATGGCAGTGACACAGCAATGACATGGCAGTGACACGGCAGTGACACGGCAGTGACACAGCAGTGACATGGCAGTGACACAGCAGTGACACAGCAGTGACACAGCAGTGACGTGGCAGTGACACAGCAGTGACACAGCAGTGACACGGCAGTGACACGGCAGTGACACGGCAGTGACACAGCAGTGACATGGCAGTGACACAGCAGTGACACAGCAGTGACACAGCAGTGACGTGGCAGTGACACAGCAGTGACACAGCAGTGACACAGCAGTGAAGTGGCAGTGACCTGCCGGCTCTGAGAGCCCTCCCTGAGCCCCACGCCCGGTGCTGCTCCCGGTGTCGGGGCAGGGTGGGTGCTCAGCAGAGTGAAAACTGAACCCTTGTCGTTCCGAGCACCTTCATCAGGACCTTCAGTAAACTGGGGACCGACACCCACGCCGGGGTCAGGCCCCTGAGGAGCCCGGGCTGGGACTGACCCTGCCCAGTCTGTAATCAGTGCCCTGGAGCTCAGGGCTGCTGTGCATGGCCTTTGGGGTGGTGGGGGCTTAAAGGGAGAAGAAAAATGGATGTGGACCAGAAAACCTGAGATTTAAGAGTTTTGGTCATGTCATATAAGGAAGACATGAAACCATTAGAGAGTGTCCAAAGGAGGCCATGAGGATGGGGAAGGGCCTTGATTTGAAGCTGTGTGAGGGCACTGAGGGCACTTGGTGTGTTCAGCTGGAGCAGAGGAGACTGAGGGGAGACCTCAGTGCAGTTCCAACTGCCTGGGCAGGGGCAGAGGAGGGGCAGGGACTGAGCTCTGCTCTGGGGGGACCAGGGACAGCAGCCAGGGAATGGCTGGAGCTGTGTCAGGGCAGGCTCAGGTTGGATCTCAGGCAAAGGTTCTTCCCCCAGAGGCTGGTTGGGCACTGCCCAGGCTCCCCAGGGCAGTGGGCACAGCCCCAAGGCTGCCAGAGCTCAGGGAGGGTTTGGCTGATCCTCTGGGGCACAGGGGGTGACTCTTGGGGCTGGGCCTGTGCAGGGCTGAGGGTTGGATTCCATGATCCTTGTGGGTCCCTTTCAACTCAGGATATTCTGTGATTCATATGACATTGGACATGTCGCTTGTTCTCATATGCCTTTGTTTCTCTCCTGGGAAATAGGCTTAAGGCTTTTTTAATGTTTTTTTTGTTGGTTTATGTTTTCTCTTCACCTTTCTGGTGCAAGCTTGGGAGGCTCCAGGTTATGAAGTTGTCACTGTACCACTGAATTAAATGGCAGTTTTTTTGCTGGACTTGTAAATCACCTGCAATTAGGGCACTCACATGCCTTTTTTAGCAATACAGAATAGGGCTAATTCACATGGTGCCTTAATATAAATAATTTTTTTAAAGGCCTAAAACCATGGCATATGTATTTAGCCCTTAGCATACACTGATTTGATCTGTCAAGCAGTGTTTGGAATTAGGAGACCACAGAAATGCTGTTCATTGTCACAAGGCTTGTTTTAGCTTGGTCCTTAATTTAAATAAAAAACCTCTTTATTTTTCCATGTTCTGATTAAAAGACATGGTTTAATTCTGTAGTCATTAGGCATCTAACCACAAAATATTTTACTCAGAGTCAATAAATAAGAATTGCTAAGTGATAAATATTTTACTTTTGTTAGGAAGACATTCATCAGAGTGGATTTTTATGCCCTCATTTTCATTCCCAGCAACAGAGTTTATTATGCAGGTCCAGACAGGTCTTTTGATAACAACAGTGGGAATGGTTCTGGTTTTACTCAAATTTTACTAGGCTCCTTTTGAGCAATAATTCAGCAATAATCTCACAGTAGCAAATAGTTGTGTAAGGGGCTGTGGTCTCCTGTGAGCTTATTATAGAGAGGGAGGTATTTCTTTCCCTGGCATTACCACATAGTTTAGTGCTGTTTCATTCCCCAAACACTAGAGAGTTTGTTTCTGATTTAAAGGTACTGTTGCATTTAAATTTAGTGAATGGAATGGGTTTGAAAAGGTACTGGCTTGAACACGAGGAGGGTGGTTGGCTGCCTGTTGGCTGCTGCCACTGTTTAGTCTCTGTGCATGTGGTTACCCATTTCCCAATGCACAGAGGTGATAAATGCAAATATCAACATGGGATATTTTCCATTCACTCTGCCAAGTTGTAAACAAAGCTCTTGGTTGGATATGATCCCTCTTCAATAATAAAATATTTAAAAGGTAGACAGAGCTTTTCATTTTCCAGGTGAAATCAAGCTAGCTCCTGCCTGTTAGCATAGCCCTGGTATGGGACACACAGACCCTGTCCCAGAAGATGTTTTGCTTCAGATATATTCCCCCATGACCAGCAGAGCTCCTCTTTCTCAAACCAGACACAGAACTGGAATGAAGAGGGAATGATCTTGTCCTTCCTTTAATGTTTTTTTTCTGACACACCTAAGTGTTACCATTCTACATTAGGACAAAAGAAAGAATATTCCCAGAAAAATATTGAAATAAAATTTTTCAGTCAGTCCCCATCCCAAAGTAGCCATTGCAGAAGCACAAAGAGAGTACAGAAGCCCTCCACCCTAAAACAGGTTTTAATTCTGGGCACCAGTGACTTGACTGAGAGCTGGAAAACCCAGGGGTGATTGAGTTTTCAGCCCAACTTGAACCTCATTCTCCTAAATCTTGGGTGACAGTCTGTGTTTGTTGGGCTGAGGGGTGGCTATAGGAAGCAGTCAAGTATTTGTCTTTCTCTGGACATTTCTGTATTTAAATTCTCTGAGAATTTCCACAGGGGAAGTGGTTACCTCCAAGCCTGTTGCCCACTGATCCTTCAGGGGGAACAGGGATGCATCTTGTACTCACCTGGGAGAGACTTAAAAGAGAAAAAAAGTCAAGTGTTTGTCTCTGAGACACCCTGAGGTGGGTATGTGTCTGCATGCAAAAATTGTGATAGAAACCAGCAACTGTCCCTAGTAGTCAAAGCCAGTCCTGCATGTTCCAGGGAGCTTAGCTGGCACTTGCCAGTGGTACATTTTGATACAGAACACAGTTTTTCATGGGAAATTCCGCATAGCTGCATCAGAGCTGTACTAACCCAAATTTAGGAATCCTTGCTGCTGTGCCTGTTAACTTGTGCTGTTTCTGTCTCAGAGGTGGGGTAACACAAAAAACTTCACTATCACAGCATTATTTAGGCTCATCTAAACAGAGAAATTAGTAGGAATCAAAAAAAAAGCTTTTGAATTTGAAACAGTATTTCGTATTTTATCTTTTTTTTTTTTCTGGGAGTAACAAAGTTTATTGCATAATAGTTTGGTTCTGTTTCTGAAGTGGTTTTAGTTAGGTCAGTATAAAGAACTTTCATTTTGGAGTTGGGAATAGCAATTCAGGAGTAAGTGCCTCTCCCCTTTAGTTATTTACTCTGTTTCAAGCCCCAATTTGCAGGACCACATCTGCACGCCTACTTAAAACATCATTTCCTTTGCACAGAAGCACCACTATGGCTAAAATTTAATTCTGATATTTAACTGAATGAAATTGCTTGCAGATGACTGTTTGAAAGAGAAACAAACCACATCCTTGTGTGCTGCTGCACTTAAGAGGCTTTGCGAAATATTATACTAATGCAAAGAATGTGCCCTCCCTCTGACTGAAGAGTTTGATTTGACTCATTCAAATTACACCAGAGCATTTTGCTTCAGAAAAATCTTGACTTGTTATTGTTGCCTTGCAAATAGCAGCCAGCAGAAATTGCAGAGAGCAGATTCAGTGCTGTCTTTTGTTTGTACTGAACCTACCACAGCGTCTCTCCTGACACTATTTCAGGGACAGATAAGAATTGCCATGGAGTGTTTCAGAAATATGTGCAATAAAAATTAAGATTTTTTTTTTTTTAAATGCATTTTGCTTTAGGTAACTGAAAACATCTAAAAAGTTGGACTCAAGTAGGAGCTGCAGAATAAGCTGTGCTGGTCCACCCCGGATCGCACATAAATCCTGTTACCACCATGAATGAGAACAGTTTCCTTTCAGATGGGTGCAGAAGGGAGAGAAGGCATGAAGGGCAGTCTTTCCAAGTCACTTGGCAAGGCTTTGCTGATAAGAATGCTTTAATTCACAAAGCACTCTTCTTTTTACATCTCCATTGGTACCTGGCATTGGTTTGGAAGCCGTTTGCCTGTATCCAGGTGATGTGAACTGCCCTTCCCCACAGCCACCCTACTGTGGAGCTTGTAAGCTCAGAGCTGCTCTATTAGCATTAATAGTTTTAAAAAACTGCAGCTCCATGAGCTGCAGTTTGGGTAAGTTGTGTCCCTGTGCTCGATCTTGCTGCTGGCAGTAGAAGGGGTGCAGAGATGTCAGAAGGAATGAGGAGTGGGCTCCTGTGGGGTGCTGCTGTCAAGTTGTCTTGTTCTGGAGCTGGGCTGGGCTGTCGGGGGAGCTGCCCCTCTTTGCAGTAGGTGTGCTGGGCAGGTATGTGCCAGAGGTGCTTCTCTATGGCTGTACCCAGAAAGGCACAGTGGGATGTACATCAGCAGTTTTCTCATTCCAGGAGTTGCAGTTCTTCTGAATGTGATGTATTTGCTGCAGACCTAAGTGAAGAAATCCAGAACAGATGGGTTAAATAGTTCTGCCAATGCTCTGGTTTAACCCTGTTGTATCTTAACCCTGTCCCCTTTGTAGCCAGCCAGAGCAGGCACTGCAGTGAAGCTTTGGCATTTTCAGCTCCAGGAGTATCTCCAGGACCATCTACTACTAAAATCAGAGACCTCTCAGACCCCTCCTGGCTGCCAGGGCACTGCTGACTCAGGGACAACTTGCCCATCAAATCAACCTGGGACCAAACTAAGCCATACTTCCCACTAAAGGTGCTGTGCTCCTGGCAGGGATGATTGCTTGGGTTGAGCCTCTGCCCACTGTGCCTCCTCTTTGGGTAGGGGTTGACATTTTGGTGGAAACCTGCCTTACATTGTTATTATCATGTTGGCAAGCTTTCTGCAGGACAGTCTTTAAAGCTGATCTCTCCTTTGCCTTTAATCTCTTTGTATGGTTTTCCCATTTGCTTTCCTTCTATTTATAGTTTGGGACTTTTTCACATGACATGTCTGAGCTTTCTGAGCTGTTTCAGTGATTCTTGTTCCAGCCTCCCCCACTTGATTTTGTTCTGCTCTTGCTCTTTTGTTTTTCTCTATTCCCTTGGTGGATTTTTTTCTCTCTGCCGCTTACTTTGTTGTCTTGTCATCTTTTGTTCCTCATTCTCCTTTTTATTTTTCAGAGTGTTCCTCACATCCAGATTCTATCCCTGTTTCCCTCCTCTCCCCTTCCTTTATAGTGCCCTCTGCTACTCCCTAGACCTATAAAGACAGTGAGGGCATCTGGTATCAGTTCTTTTTGCTCTCTGACTCAGTTTTTCTTTCTGTTGTCTTCTGTCCCTGTTGAAAGAACAAACCTCTTCCTCTTTTCATAGTTCAATAGTTGGCACCATTTAGTTCTAATTTTATGGTCCTTGAACAGTGAGGTGGGCAGGGAGCTACTGGAGAAAGGAGAAGGTGGGCAGACAGGGTGCTGAGGTGCGTCCTCCACCCTCCAGGCTAGCTTTCTGACCCTGTGTGTGACACCAGACCAAAAGTCCTGGTTGTGAGGGGAGAAGGTGTTTATGTTCCTACTGGGGCTGTCCTTTCTGGGCTTGACTTTTTCTTGGTTCTGTCTTTTCCAATCTGTTTCCCTTCAAATAACAGCCATAACAGAGCTTATGGTGCAGCACAGAGCTCTCATCAAGTTTTGGGGCTTGTTTCCAGGCTTCACTCACCATTATCCTCACAATTATCACTAATCCTTACCTTAAGGGCAGATGTTTCAGAGGGCACTCAAAGGGAAGCTGCCGTAGCTTTAAGAAACTATGTATATGAATTAACATTCATCTGTAGAGGAGTTAATTAATTAAGCAAAAGAAAACAATCTTTAATACTTTGCTCTGATAATTAAGAATGGTAAATCTGCCATTGGTAATCTACTACTGTACCTGGGAACAGAAAAATGCAATTGTTCAACATCAGACTGTGAGCTTTTCATCTGTTTGCAGGCTTTTTTTTTTCTTTTCAATAATCCTTTATTAGCTTGCATTACGGTGAAGCACAGGAGCATGGAGGCCTTTCTCAAGATGCTTACTTAACCTTTAAAAAACCACTGACATTTACAGGAGGTGCCTCTTTCAAACCAACACCCCGCTCTCACACAGTGATGAGCAGTGTCTCCAAACACAGCCAGCACAGCATTAACAGGGGGAGATCTACATGCAGATCATGTTCTTAGTAAATCCTCAGCACTCCAGTCCCAGAGGTTTTGGCCAAGGGGCCTGATGTGTTGGCACTGCCCAGGTCGATCTCCAAAGATATCTCTCTGTTCTTCCTGACCAAATGGAAAGTTGGTGTGTTGTGGTTCCTCATCTAAAAAGTTGGGTTTTGAGTTTAACATGCAAGTCTGTGCTTCTGATGCTGAGCTTATCTGTTGGGGGTCGAAATGGGGGTCACCTAAACTTCACAAAGCCACAAGGGGTGTGTAAAAATCAGTGGTACTTCAGTCAGTTGTAGTCTGTGATCTCTGAAATGAGACACCACATACTAAGCTGGATGTGTGGCTTCTAATGATGTACCAGAGGCAGCAAGTTAAGTACACTTTCTGTGGTACACAGTAAATTAAACAGTGTTAAAAAACCCCACTGTTAGCAGTTTACACACAGGTCCATATTGTGAAATTATTACTCCTGGTGAGGCTCCTTCCCATTTCGGATCATGCACCAGGTAATGTTGTGACTCTGGTGTCTTCTCCAGTGACTTGTATGAAAAGTTAATTTCAGTGCCTTTTTCTATTTTTCCTTGGTTGGGAATCAAGGTATGAATGAGTAATAGATTTATGGTTTATATATTAAATATGCATATACATACATACACATACATACACATATATATACACACATACATATATATATGTTGTGGGGTTTTTTAAACAGTGGATTTTTAATTCTGTCTTTCATGCACAGCCCCTCCAAGGACTAAGCAGACCAGGATGACTCAGTGGAGGAAGAGAAAGGAGGGTAAAGACCCAGTTGCAAATAACACTTTATGTCTGGCTCTTCTGAAATTACAACCAAGGTTTAAATTCTTGATTGTTCAGCTACTTATCAGATAGCATCCAAAAATGTAGTGCTTTGTCTTGGAGCGAGTCTTTAAAACTCTCTTCTATACATCTCTAGTTACCATATACTTAAAATTTAATAATAGTGATGGTGTTTTAAAGTACTGCACATTTCATGGAGTTAAATGCAAGGAAGAAAGAAAATCTAGTAAGCTTGTCTGTGAGGAATAGCAAACTGGATTTGGAAGCTGGAAACCTTCTCATATATTGAGTTAGAAAGTGAGTCTTTAAGAACAGTCATGATGTTCGCAGCAAGGCAGTGATACATTCTGCCATATCTGCAAATAGGTTGCCAAGTAAGAATTGGCAGATAGCAGTTTAAAAATGCCATTTTTTCCCCCTGAGTAGGCTGAAAGCATAGTAAGAAGTGTGTTAGCTGGGAACTCCCCTTTTATTCAGTCTGTGTGGCAAAAGGGATGATAAAGTTTTGTTCCACCACGAGAAGTGAATCCTTTTCCTCTGGGTTGACACTTCAACCTGTGGTAAGGGAGCGTGTCAGTCACAGCAATTTCATGGCTGGGGAAATCTAAAAGCAGAGACTTCCACTGAGCAAGTATGTGTGCTTCCATTTGGGATTCACTAAGGAGGAAAGCACTTAATGACCCACTTCGGGGAAAAGGAAGAAAAACTCTCTGTTCAGGATATTCCAAGGTGTTTGCTCCTGTTCCGTAGGGACTCTGAGCCTGTGGAGCTGCTGGCTCTGGAAAATTCCTGCTTGTCAATCCACTTGGACCCTCACCTCTGCCTGAAATTTGTGACATTTCTCTGGTAACAAGTAGAGGTTCATACTTCTTCTAGAAAGGTTCTAAGAGAAAAGAGCTCACTTTTTCTGTATTCTGGTGTTTGTGCTGGATTTTTGTCTGGTTTACTTTAGCTGAGATTGTCCTTACAATGGAACAAAAGGGAGTAGAAGCTCCCCTAATTTGATAGGTTAACCCCTTAGGTTTGACTATTATTTTTAATTTCTTTTTTTTTTTAATGAGTCCACTAGAGTATTAGTATGTCAGTGTCCATTAAAGCCTGCAGTGGTACTCAGTGAGAAGTCACATGACTAACTAATAAATCTCATTCTGGGGGCGTTTTTTATCTCTGACTGGCTTCTGTGGCCTTTGCCTGACTGCTGACTTCTGCAGGTAGTTTAGGTGCTGAGTTTTTTCACTGATGTTTATCTCAGCAGGGTGCTGAAGCCTCAGAGCAGCAGTGCTGGGTCAGGACCCACAGTGGTAGAGGGAGTATGAGCCCTCAACAGAGACAGAGTTCCTGCATTTAGAAACAGGGGGTTTTTCTCCCTAAGGTTACTAGGGAAGCACAGAGAGGAGCTGTGAATTGAAGCTTGTTCAAGCTGGGAGGCAGCCTCATGAGCACTCTGTGTTACCTACTATGTCTTTGCTTATCTTGTGCATGTTCTGGGGGGAGTTCAGTCGAAGGAATCCCCAGTTGAATCTTTGCCTTGTGTTTGCTTTAGAGGCGGCTCCCTCTTTTAGGATATTTTCTTGTTTCTTGTTTAGAGTGGCTGGGGAGAAATGAAACATGAAGCACTGCTGGTGATGGGGCAAGGGACAGGAGGCTGCAGTCCCTGCCAGTCTGACAGTGATGCTTTGCTCCAGTTTGTTTCCATGACTATTGGCTCTCACTATTAAACATTTGCAAATGCCTCCTTGCCGCAGTGCTCATGGATGTGTGAAGGTGAACAGCAGCTGTGAGTCAATAAGACATTTCTCTTTCCATGAACTGCTATGGATTACCTAGTAAAACAGCTTTAAGTACCTTTAATTCCCCCTTTGGAAAGTAGCTGGCAGGGATCACTGTAGGAGGGACAACAGTGGTAAGATAGATTTTGTGTCGTCTTTGCTACAGTATTCCCTCTGCTTGTGCTTTTGGGAAGCCACTTAACATCCCTGCTGTCCTTGTCCCTCTCTGTGCTGTGTGAGCCCTCATGTGCCCTTTGGCTCTTTGCACTGTGTTCCCAAGGGGCACCATTTCATTTGCAGTTCTCACATGTCCATCGGTTCAGTCTCTGCTGCTTTGTGTCATTTCCCCATTCCTTTCCTCCCCACTGTCTTCTACAGGCTCCTTGATGTCCCCCTGGCTCTCCAGACCCTGTGCTGCCCCCAGGGCTTCTTTAGGCTGGCCTGGCTATTTGCTCAAGGGTGTTTAAGCTTCTCCTAAAGCTCCTGCTTGCCAATCCTGTTGCTTAAGGCTTCCCTAGAGCTTTGCAGTCCCTTTCTTTAACCACTCTTGGCCGTTTTCAGCCTCCCAAAGTGATTTACAATTCCTCTGTGTTCATCAGATATTTTTCTTCATGTTTTTTGTTTCTCCAGTTATTTTCTTTTCTGTTCATCCTCCATTCCCTATGAATCTGTAGGCTGTCCTTGCTTTTACCTTTCCTATTCTCTCAGCGAGGACTTTCACATGCAGACTTGACACCCAGCTCATGCTCCTTTTTCTCAGTTTCACAACTCTGAGCTCATGACTGAACCCCCTTATTCCCACTGTGCCTTCTGGTGCAGGCACACCACACTTGCCACCTTGCCCTGGCTGCCTGTACCAGCATTTCTGGGTGGAGATGGCCCCCAGGGCTGCCTCCTGAGCTGATCACAGCAGCTTTAGTCCTCTCTTTACAGAGCTGCATATTTCTGTGAAAACTTGTTTCATGTCATCTTTTTTTCTTAATCATCTTTATCATCAACTGAGTTTTGATACTGCCAAGTTCCCTAAACTAAGGACACTCTTCATGCTTAATGTCACTGAACCCAAAAAGTAATTGCATTTCTTTGCCATCTATTCCATGTTAATCCTCCAAAAGAAGTGTTTCACTCATCATCTGAGCCAGTGGTTTTAGTACAGGCTGTGAAAGCCCCGATCTTTAATTTTCTGCATGGAAGCAGAAGGGAGAGGGAAGAGAGGGACTGTGCAGTTCATCTGCTTTGTAACAGATCTGCATTGAACCCGTGTGCGTTACCAAATCCATGTTGTGTTGAGGAATGAAGAGGAGCAGAGAACTGTACCGGGATTAAGCTTTCTTTTGAATTTACATGAAAATCTTTTCAGTTTGTGATGCTGGATTCCCCTTTGGCTGAGCAAAAGGTCAGGGTTGTCCTGGCTAACAGGGGTCTGGTCTGAACTGCTGCATGGAGATGGTGGAAGGAAACCTACCCTGCTTTCATGTTCAGGTCTACTGATAAACTCCAGCAGTTTGATACCACTTTGGTCTCAATGAAAAGAGAGATTAGTGCACATAATTCATGGGCAGGAGGAATAGGGTGGGTTTGCCTGTCACCCCCTTTTGAGGCCATCAAAGACCATTGAGAGGAGGTAAAAAAAATTGAGAAAGAAAAATGAGAAGCTTTCTGCAGACCAGCCATCCTCAGTGTGTCCTAGAAGCTGCAGTAGGGTGTCACTGTTGCCTTGGTCCTGAAGCATATCTGGAACATGCAGGAGGAGAGGAGAAAGCCCACGCACGAGCACTCACGAGGTGAGGCTGGGTCTCTGCTCACCATCCATCTCCACTGCTGGTTTACATTTTCCTTCTTAATTTTGCTGCTTCTTTTTGCTTTCTGCTTAATGAGAGTCTCACCTCTGGCTCACAGTGGCACTGTGAGCCTGTAACTAGATAAGGAGTGAAAAACTGGTGCTTCGAACAACCTGATGTAGGTAGGACGTGTCCCTGAGGTCCTGGGACTGCGTGTGGCTGGTGAGAGATGTGCTGTGTAGCAATGTGGTTGTCAGACAGGGTGAAAGCCACATCTTTGTGTTCTTTTCTGAGCCTTATATCAAGCTTTGATCTTGTCTTCATGAGCACAGTTTCAGACTGTAGTGAATGGTGTAACTGCAGAGGTTCCAGTTGGTCTCACCTGAGTTCTCCCTGTGTCCCCTGAAAAATATCTGTCACTGATCCCAGTTAAAACATTGCAATGCAGTTGTGGTTCCTTGTAAAGACTGTTCACAGCTAAAGGGAAAGGCAAGAAGTGTCACTTGAAACAAAAGCCCTACTTAAAGCTTTGCAAAGTGTAAGGTACTAACAGGTTTCCCTAAATCTTCAACAAAAGGTTATTTAAGAAGAGCTCAGCTGCTGTTGCCAGGGGACGTGTAGGCCAGTGCCTCTGTTATGATAAACCTTTAGCTGCATTTGTCTGCTTAATAGCTGTTGATGACAAGGTCATGTTCACACCTTTGAATTTCTGGGCCCTTGTGGCCACTAGAGACAAACCTGACACCTTTCATG
This sequence comes from Chiroxiphia lanceolata, assembly GCF_009829145.1. NCBI lineage: Eukaryota > Metazoa > Chordata > Aves > Passeriformes > Pipridae > Chiroxiphia > Chiroxiphia lanceolata. Next base: position 1,430,181 of record NC_045656.1, read on the forward strand.
GTTCATATTGCTCCTAAAAACTAACTTCTCTCTGTTGTGCACAGAAAGCTGATACGGCTGAATACAAACTAAGCTCATGTGTGCATCCATTAATTCCCTTCTCCCCTCTTTATGGTGTTTCTCCTCAACTTGCTGGCTGTTGTGAGCACTAAATACAGTTGTCTCAGCCTTTCCTACATAATAATAATTGCTGGCAATGTCTGATTTTCAGGCAGATTCTATCTCAGTCATCCAAGGTATTGGGATTTCTTAATTGGGACTTGTAGTCTTGGATTTTCAAGAAAAGGCAATCCTCATACAACTGAACAACTCAAGTGTTCTGCATGGTTTTCGTAACAGTAGTTTGCCTGCCTTCCTCCCTTCTTGCTTTTTCCATATGATCCAAAACTGCAACCCAGCATTAATCCATCCCCATATGGTAATGACTGAAGCAGAATCTGACCTGAAGACATTCAGGCACTGCCCTTAGTTCTCACTGTGTACAGAAGTGTTCAGTGTTCAGAGGAATAGGGTTCATTTTTCCTCTGCCCTGGTCTTAAACACATTTTCTGCTTTGGAATAAGCTTGCCTTGATATGTCTGTAGGATGAAAACAAATACCAGCAGTAGAAGCTGACACTGTGAAATTGCCCCGGCTGGTCCTTGTTCCCTGTTCCACACCCTGCACTTGTCCTGCTCCCTCGGCCAAGGGCTGAAATGATGAACTGTCCATCCAGCTCTCATGTGTGGAGAGACCAGTGTGACTGTACAGCTGCTGTGGGCATCGGCCAGGGTGATTGAATTCAGGAGGTGTACAAAAATCAAAGGGTCTTCTCTGTGTATTGAGTTCTTTTTTACTACAAACGTGTGGTTTCTGTAAGAGCGAGGATGTTTTTCCCTGCCCCTAGGCCACAGAAGCCTTGCTTTGATCTTCTGTGCATATGATTGAAAGATTTGGAACTGAGGGCTGTCCCCTCAGTCCAGCCTGGGTTATATAAACAATTTGGTTGATAGTTGATTTGCTGAATTCTGTGGTAAACTAATTCTTTCAAAAGTATAGTGCAATCCCATATACAGGAGAGGAGATGGATTTTTTTGTTGACTGGATAATATCTCTTTAATCTTTGTTCTTCACAGATGTTACCACTTGGACACACACTGAACTGAGAGAAATCAAGTGTCTTGTCATGGCAGTGGCTGTCAGCACTAGGGCATGTTTTCTGTGTGGCTTGTAAGGTGTCTGCAACAAATTTAGCAGGTGTTAGGACCTTGAAAATGTTATATTTGTCTTAGTGGGTTCCAGGTCATAACAGCCAGGAGTTGTGTCAGGAATCTCTATTGTCATGCAGTGATGAATCCCCAGGATGAGGCTCTGCAGTGTTGTCCCATTCTTTTTATAGCAGGTGACAGATAAAGGTCTGTAAAAACTGGTTTTTTACTTTCTTTTGGGAACCTGACAGTGCTGAGCTGACCTCAGTGATACCATGATGATGAATGTGACATAATATTACCATGGGTAGAACACAGCTGGAGAGAGAACATGAAAGACTGGAGGGGACAGGAGAGGACAGGCCTGTGCAGGTGAGAGCAAACTGCTGTGGAGGATTTGGTCCCAGCTCTCAGGAGCTGGAACAGCCCAGGTTTTGTGGTGGCACGGAGTGAGTGGTGCGGCTGACACAGCTCTCCTGCAGGTGTGTGCCTGTACTGGGTGTCCTGCTTCCACAGGGCACATTCTTTCTTCTTCTCTGTTTAGGCTTGAATTCATGTGTTTTCCACCTGTGAAGATTTGTGGTGACCTCTAATTCCAGCAAGTTTCAGTATATGGGCATTTTCTGTTTCCTCTATGCAGGCAAAGCACATAGTTTCCACCTCATGAGAAGTTCTGCTCCCTACACATTGTTCTGCCTGTTTACCTGTGTAACATGGGGAAAAATCCCAACTCGGCCATAGGTGAGCTGACTTGTACCAGGCATAAACCCCCAGGAAGTTAATCAGCATTACCAGTTGAATTGATCAGACTTTATATTGATGGAATAGGCCCTTCAGGTAGGAAAAATCCCAGCAAGTTCTTGTTGGGGATCAGTCCAGGTTGCCTGATGGCAGTTCAGGCTTCTCATGTGTATAAGCAAGGTTTAGTTGATGCCAGGAACTACTTCAGCAATTAACTCTCCATAGTCCTGCAAAGCTAAATCTGTGGCAAGGGCCCTTATCTGGAAGGGAGATCATTATTCTGTTAACACCACAAATATCTTCAGACTTTCACAGTGAGTTTGTTGAGATGCAGTGCTTTGAAGAACAATTCTGTGCCAATTAAAACAGACAAGTATATTACGATTGACTTGTTAAACAGAAGAGCTGGAACCTCTCCATGTGAAGAAACCCAGTGTGTTCATTTTGAAGATGACCATTAGTCTAAAAGTGTGTTTCCCTGCCCTGGAAGGGGAAGGAAAAGCTTAGTAAGTGTAGATCAGGACCTGTCTGGACAGGTGGAGGTTATGGACTTTATCAGTCTTGAACTTATCTTTGACCTTCTTTGCTCAGTGCTGTTATTCCTTATTTTCCTCCTGTCTGTCAAATGTCAGCAAGTGGGTGTGAAATGCAGGGAGTGACCTGCACACTGTATTGAACCCAGGCAGGGCTGGGAAGAGAGCACTGTGCCTGCAAAGTCAGCCCAAATATTGGCAGAACAGAGGAGGAGGCTCAGGAGAACTCTGACTCTGGAAAATCTCCAAGGCTGATCACATTTGCCGGCTTTTTCTTTCCTTAATGGGAGCTGAAGCTGAGACATTGGGACAAGTGTATTGGTGCTTAGGAGGCTAAACAAGGAGAAACATAAATAAAAACTCAATAATCCATCACTGGAGGGAACTAAGGAGCTTATCTGATTGGTTACAGCATGGCAAACACATCAGAAAAACACATAAATCCAGAAGACTGTGGGGTTTTGGTTGTTTGTTGTTTGGGTTTTTTTTAAATCCAGTTTGAATTTTTTTAAACACTTAAAGGGCAGATAAAATAAGCAACCAGCATTTGAAATGAAGAAAGAACTGATAGGCTTGAAAGGAAAATGTCAATGCCGCAAAAAAAGGTGCCCCTGTAGATTCAAGAGAGGCAATTTGTAGCCTCAGATGACAGCACAGAGCTGTTGACCACAGGGACTTTATGAAAACCGTGGCTGTTATCAGCTTGTTAAACTGGCTGGAATGGTGTAGAGTGAACTTGAATTTTTCATGTTTTCCTGCAAATGCAAAGCCAAGTTTGGGTTCATCTATCCACTAATGGGTTATCAGAGGTGAGTGCTTAGCTCCACCTGATTAAAACTTGTCCTAAAGCTGGAATGTCCATTCTTTCAGAAGCTAATCCAGCTGGTTTTCATACAGGCTTTAGAGAGTGCAAAGGATGATCTTTGAGTTTGCCATTGATAGAAATGATTCCTTTTTCTCCCTGTGCCGCGTTTGGAGTTGTGCACATATGGAGGCAAATGGGAACAACCTGAACCTCAGGGCAGAGCAGCTGACAAAAAGAAGAAAAGGAAGCACATTAGACATAAAGCCTTATCCTCTTCCCTGAGCTGCCTTTCATTGACATTTGTGTGTTTGGGTTTTATCATTCTGCTTATCAACACTCCATGGAGAGACGTGGGGAAGTACCAAAGGTGCGTTGAATGCTGGTGTTATCTACTGGGGAGGTTTAGTCTCTTTGCTTGCTTTTGAAAAGAAAAGCAGATGGAAGTGGAGGGAATGTCTTTCTCTGTTCTTCCAGGAGGGAGAGGTCTCTTCCCATGACATTTTACTGATCCTTAGCCCTTGTTATGTGGCATGTGGGAAACTCAGCAGGTTTGCAGCTACCCAGGCCTCACAGAGGGCATGTGTGCCCAGAGCTCCTCTCTCCTTCCCTAGGTATCAGTGGGTCTCATAAAAGCTGTTATTTCTCCCTGAAATCCTTTCTTGTCTCTTCAGCTTGTCATGGCTAAAAACCATTCCTACTGAAATAGCAAATGCTGTCATTTTATATGTAAATTGCATTTAAGAAACAAGATCTTGTGCTTGTCTTTTTTTTCAGTGGGCTAAGCAGTCATTTATTGTATTTCAGCCTTCTAAGACCAGCAACTGCACCTATTCCCATCTAGTGGCAAAACCAGCTCGATTCTGCTGTGGTGGAATGTGGGGTTTGGGATCTGCAGGTCTCTGTTACAGAATCCTGGGGGTGAAAATTCCAGCTCCACAGTCACAGCACAGGACGGGTCCTGGTAGAGGGAACTACTGGGAGACAGCAGATTGTGTTCTGGTCATCTTTGGAATTTCATGTATCTCTCTAATAACTCAGTTTGTCACTTCACATACCAACTCTAATCTGCTTTTGTTTAATTCTCTCTCTAGCTCAAGTTAAAGTCCAGACTCTATTTCAAATTTGTTGTTATTTTTTCATGTCTTGTTTTTCTCGAGTGGTTTATTGTGTCTAAATGCAGCAATTAAAAAGAAGTTATTAGTCTGTGAGAGAATTTGTCTCAAGAAGAGGAAAGCTTACAACAGCAAACTCTGGTTTTCCTTATTTGTTTTAGCAGATAAACAGGAAAGCAGCTTTCAAAGCAAACACACAGTAGGTCCCTTTGGGATACTTGTCCAAATCCCCTTGCTCACTGGGGTTGAGACTTCTGTTTTTCCCCTCCCTGAGCATGATCCCAGCATAGATTCTCTCCAGGTTTGGGGTGTCAATTCAGCCTTGATTCAGACATGAGCTGTCTTTCAGCCCCTCCACACCCACCCGCTTCTTTTTGGACAGCTTTTTGGGGCATTGCTGATAATCATCTCCCAGGTTCCTCTGCCATTCCTACCTCATTCCTTCAGGGGATGTTGGCGGAAGAACTGCCAGATCAATGTAGCCACGAGTCTCTAACCAGAAGGGTAACCAGATATAACCACAGCACGGTGGCCACTGGTGCTCTATGGTTTCAAAGATGTATTTCTGCACAGCTGTGGCAATTCGTTCCTCCTTAGTAGGGATGCATATTGTCCCCTCTCAGTGGATGATCTCAGGGCTTGGTCTGGCTGGTGTTTGTGCTGGCAGGGTGAGCAGGGATGTCTGGTGGCAGTGCTGGGGTCAGGTGGCTGTAGTTGGCTGGACAGGTGACATCTCTGATGAGTGAGGACGGTGCTGCTCGGGTGTTCTGTCTCATCCTTGTCCTCAGAGCCTGAGCACATTTCCATGTTTGAAGTATCCTGTTCAGTGAAACAGCAGCAGAATGTTCATTGCTGTGAGACTGCACTGCCCTGACTGTGTTCATACTCAGCACTGAGGGCCAGCCAGCTTTGTAGGTAGCTCAAAACCTTGGCAGAAGCTGCCTGGCCTGAAGAGTGCTTGTGGAGTGACAGCTTTGGAGCCAAGCACAACACCCCCACTGCAGACCTCACCACATCCTCTGCTGAGCATTTTGGTTGTGTTTTAAAAACCTTCTGCCTTTGTGCCCTTCTGTAGCACTGTGTCCCCTTAGTGGCTGATCCTGAGATGCTGCTGCTTCCTTTAACAAAAATAATGCAATCGAGGCAGCTGTTGTAAAAGGGGAGATTTATGATGTCTGTGTGTTCATCCCATTTCTGGAGACAGCTCTTCTAATGATAAAGGTGCATATATCTCGGTGTGATGTAAACAACTTGATGGATGGGTTGCAGTTTATGTGGAGAAAATATTGGAAGCCTTTTATGTATCTGTAAAGCTTCCTGGAAGGCAGCAGACAGGTGGCCTGGTACCAGCACACAGGTAGATCATCATTAGGGGCAGTCAGGCTGTTTGCAGGGACTGACTGAGGCCAACATTTCTATTCTGAAAATAATCAGCTGGTGAGGGCAAAAGGGATGGAGCTCAAGGCTGCCAGAGCACTTATCTCTCTTTTAAAACAAGAGTAAGCAAAGATAGAGTATATTAATATAATAGCTGGCAGGCAGTCTATGTAACAAAGTGCTGCTTTAATCCTTGTTTGGGGAAAAATGCAGATTCAGGGATTACTGTGTCCAGTCACAGATTCAGGTTTCAATTGTGGAGCAGTAGGAAAAGATTAGCAACTTAGCTATTTACTGTAGTGACAAGATGCAGTATATACAAGTCCTCAAAAGGATATTCATCTTTCCACCAAGGCAGCCTGTGTGTGTGTAGCTCTGTCTGTATTTTTGCACCTGCATTTCTAGTGTGGGCACAAGCACTAATTAGCTTTTAAGGTGGAGAAATTCCACTTAAAAAATGAAACCTAGTTTCAGTTGTCATAAAAATGTCAACCAAAGCAATAAAATGCCTCCCTAATTTAAGAACACTAGAAGGCTAAATAAATTAAATATTGAAACAGGTAGAAATTCTTATGTTGAAGTTGATGGGTTTAAAATTATTACTAACATAAAATCGTCACAAATCTTTTTCTCCTTGTTGGCACACAGGACTGCCTGTGTGAAATGTGCTGAGTGGAGAAAGTTTATAAACAGTGGGGGACTTGTGCTGCCTTGAGAAGCATCATTCCTTTGTGGACTCCTGTCACCCTGCAACAGCACCCAGTGCTTTTTATTTGCTCAGAAGTGACCGCACGCCTGTAATCAGAGGGTGTGGAGTTGCCTGTTTTGTGTTTCCAGGCTGGTGTTTTAGAGGGTTATTCCTAAGGGCTCAGCCCTGGCTCAGCCAGTCTGGTTGGGAGCCTGTGGACATCATCTAATGTTCCTCGTGCTGTGGCCATGGCTCTTCTGGCTGCCTTTGAAAGCATCCAAGATTTACACAGGTCACTTTGAGGTTGTTTGCATAAAGCTGGGAAAATGCTTCCTCAGGGATGTTTTTCTGGAAGCTTAGCATTGTTTAAGCTAACTGATCCTATGGTGAAGGATATGAACAATGGAGTTTTGTATATATGAGGTCTGAAATTCCAGGCAGCCTGGATGAACCATGTGCAGCATGAAGAGGTGTCCAACAGCCTGATCGTGAGTGAGCTACAGGAAAGCAAAGCAAGTGAGAATGGTTTTTTGCTCCACAATGAAAGAGCAGGATGGAGAACTAGTTTTCAGTCCTGTTGCTCTCCCTGCCTTTATAGAGGCCCTGGGAAAGTTACTTCATCTCTGCACTCTTCAGCACAGAGCTGGAGGGATGGTGGCTCCACAGCTGGATGAGAATTAACTCATTGGAAAACAGCCTGAGATCTGAGAGGGGTTTGTGGCTCACCTCCCACCAACAGAGTGTTGGGAACCTCCCACTGCAGGTTCCCTCTGGATTGATGGAGAGGAGGAGCAGAGCTCCACAAGAGCCTTGGGCAGCTCCTGCACCCAGAACTGTCCCTCTGGAATTGCTCCTCTCCCTCCACTGACGACAGAAGAGCAGGACATGAGCTGCCACCTCAGCTCTGTGTGGTGAATCAAGGTCAATGACATGAAAAAAAAGCATCACTATTATTATTAATGCTTTTCTTGTCTTAGTGTGGTTTCTTCTGTTGTGTGGAGTAGTGAGATGAACCTGTGTTAGATAAAATAAACAATTCATGGTTCTTAGCGTGCAAACCACACATTTCTGTTGCTGCATGGTGTGGTCACCTGGTGTGACCTCATTGCTTTGATATCTTGTGCTTCAATGCAAAGGGGATTTTTCGTTTGGAGATGATGATGATGATTTTTCATTTTTTGTGGTGTTGTTTTTGTTTGTTTGTTTGTTGGATTTTTTTTCCTTTGCTTTTAAATTATGTTTAGGATCTGTAATATAAGTAAATTAGAAGTGCCTTTTAATCAGTTTTTTCTTTAGATAGGCTCACTCTGGTACATAAGGATGGGAAAAACATGTTTACACTTCAGTATCAATAGATTATGTATCTTTGTTATACACTATGAATCATTATTATTGAAAATCAAATAGAAATATCATAGTTCACCATATAATTAAAAATTACACTGTACCACAGTTTCAAGTGGAAACCACTCAAGGTTGTGTGTGTAACCTTAGTAGCTTCAAATTTGGCACTGCTTTTTTTTTTTCCCCTTAATGTTTGATTTGGCTGCTGATATATTATTACATATTTTAACTAAATCCTGAGAAATATTAAGAAAACACTTGTCAGTGTTGATTTGGGGCTCTGTTTTAACAGATTATAACATGTCCAGAAGAGGTGAGTGTTCAGTGTTTGGGGCAGGACTTGCTGTACCCGTGGCTGCAGTTCCTGCCCTGCAGCCCAGTGGGTGGAAAGGCCCAGCAGTGCCTTGCAAACCAGGTCACATTCACTCAGCTCCTATGACCTGAAGTCATAAGTCAATTTTTTTCATTTTTCTCCTTTTAAGTTGGCCTGGAAGAAGCTGACAAAAGAGGAGGAATTGTGGCTGTTTGTTTTTTGCCTGCAGGCAATTTTCAGATTGTTTTTGCTGTATCACAGTGGACATACCTGATTGAAAATCCAAGATGTTCTTCCCCCCAGCCCCCAAAGCCACATCAGTCTTACTAAAGGAACGTTCCTTCTGTTCCTTCTCACAAGATGGAGCTTTTAATTGAATGTTAATCATGTCACTCATGCCATGACCTCTGCAAAAGGGTGCCTTTTTAACTAGGAAAAGCATTTTTTATATATTAGCTTTGATACTGACTTTTCCTAAAAGGGTCTCTGGCACTGTGATTTGCTGATTTAATTGGCATTATTTTATTGGCTCTGAACTGACTGCACGTACAGCACGTGCATTTGGGATCCCCATCTTTAGTTTGATGCATGCTAAAATATTTACTCTTTTCTGCTGGTTGTGAATGAACAAGATGATGTCCTACTACTACTTCCCGTGTCTTTTTAGCTGAGAAAAGGAAAGTTGTATCACTGGGCATTAGGAGGACTGGATCATTAATATTTAACTGTGTTGGAAGTAGAAAGCACTGTAACAGTAATAATAATTTACACTTGCACAACACATTTCTTCTGAGGATCTCAAAGCACTTCACAAACCATTTAATTAAGTCTTACTAAATCCCTCTGAGGTTTATTATTAGTCCCATTTTACAGATGGTTAAGCAAGGGCATAAAGAAGTTAAATGGTTTGCCTAAATGAGTTAGTGGCAACCATAAGCACGTGCTTCAGGAGGCCCAGCCACATCTCCCCTCTTGGAGCAGAGAAGGATCCAGGTGACCACAGTGTCTTGCCAGCAGCACACAGACCAGAGCATCTGGGAACTGAAACGAGGTGAAAGGGATTTGTCTGAGATAGTTCACTGTGAGTCCTCTCTGGTGCTCTAAGTTGGCTCTGTTATCTCTTGGTGTCCTGCCTGTAGAGGATTGAGAGCCCAAGGTGGAGGAGCAAGAAGTGGGGATGAGTCCAGGCTCTCTACCAGACCAAGGGTCTGTGTTTCATCCCATCCTTCACCAGGGACACCCACACTGCTTTGTTTCCACCCTGTGAGGCACTGGTGCATTGCTTTTATCAGCTTTGGCCAAGCCAATAAGTGAGTAAAGAAAGAAGTTCTTGCCACTGGACTTAAAATTATTCACGTCATTAGCAGCTGCTTCTCCTCAGCTGCCCGACAGGAGAGGCTGGTTTGTCAAGACATAAAGCAGAGCGTGCAGGGGACTCCCTGCTCCACTGAGAGCCTCTTAGAGAGTGTTCATGTACAAATGCATTAGATTATGGTTAAGCAGCTTATGGACATAAAAACACATTAGAACTTTACAGCACACTATAAATTACAGTTTTGCGGCATTCACAGCCACCATGTTGGGTAATTACATTCATTAATCTACTACTAAGAGCACATAAAGTTGCCTCCCCAAAGGTACAGCGTGTGCTCGTGCTCAGCTGGGAGTGCACTGAGCAGGGCCTCCCCTCCCCCTTGTCTCCCTGTTCTGCCTCGCTCCGAAACTTTCAGGTTTTATGATGGTTTTCAGCAGACCAGACTTTCAGACATGTTGGTCTAAATATTTGGGATCCACCAACGAAGAATTTCTGGTAATCTTGTCTCCTCCAGCTCTAAGCTGTTCTCAGTGAGCTGTGGGCAGTGTATGGACTTAACTGCAGTTGTTCAGTTGGGCAGAAGTTCTTGCTTGTTGTCCCCTGGGTGATCCATTTGTGCCCCCTGATGTTTGGTGGTCCCTGTAATTGTTGTTGTCTCTGATATTCTGTTGACACTTCCTTGCCTTAGGTTGAGCATCTCATGCTTCATTTTCTTCTGTGCAGAAATATTTCCTTTAATTAGAGCAGATTCTCAGCTGGTGTAAATTAGGATAACAATTTTTCTGTTATCTCCAGGTTGAATGGTTGTCCCAGTGACTATTTCCTTGCTTTTCCTTTCTTTATCACGCACAGAAAGGCTTTAAAACCATGTGTTTGGGGTGCACTCGTAGTCTGTACAAGCAGAGTCTTCTGCTGATTCCTTCTTGTTTCAGTTTCTTGTTTCGAAAGACCCTTCATGGCTATTTATTTCTTTTTCCTCTCCAGTGGACCAAGTTTTACTTTCGACATCCTTCAGCCCAGGACAACCAGCTCTCTAATCTCTCATCGGCCACATTTTCACTGGGAATTTCCATGAATTTTTAACTACAAAAACAGGAGAGTAGAGAGTTGTGTATTCTGTTTTTAACCTCTGGGAGTGTGTGTTAGGAAACAGAGCCCACAGAAATTCCTGGGAAAACTTCCTCTAGTTTAAGTGACTGCTGAGCAGAGGACACATGAGAAAAGTACTGCTCATTCAGAAGGCTAAAAGTAACAGAAACAGTTGACAGGCTAATCACCCTGAATTTTTAAGAAATCAAGCTACTAACATAGATTCAGCATTCCAGTCCTTGTAAAAACTTATACGTGCTCCAAAAATCAAAGAAAAATCCCTCTAAAAAAAAGGTCACTCTATCGAGAAGGTATGAGTCCATTACTTCAGTGAGTCAGAAAGCAAATCTGTTCTCTTTTGTTTGTAAAATTTAAATGAATCTAATTGTAAAACATGAAGCTTGGACAAGTCAACAGGATTAGGAGACTTGCAGAAATGACCCATTACTTCTGTGTCAGTTCATTAATTGTGTTTTCAGCTGCTGATTTCCGTTCACATCAAGATCATCTTTACATCTATATAAAAAAGAACCCATCTGTATAAAAAAGTACCTGTGCTCCTGCCACAGGAGCAGCTGTTCCGGGGACAGTGACAGATGCTTAATCACACATCAGTCTTCAGTGAAAGGCATTCATCTATTTGCTAAATAGATGTAGCTTCAATGACACTTGAACGTTCCAGTTTCAAGGGAATTTCTTTGTCATTACTGACAAATTTATTATCCTGACCATTAAATTTGCACACAGCAAAAGCTTTTTGAGGGAAGTGATTTTTTGTGCCACAGAAACCCCTCCAGCTCCACATCCTGAGTTGTCACCTGCCTGTTGCCCTGGACCTCTGTGTCCGATGGCCAGAGAAGGTGGAAAAAAGCAAGCCCAGCATCTCTTAGCTGTGGGACAGGGCAAAATGAGAATGTTTGGGGGGGATGAGCCTTCCACTGGGAATTCCCAGCTGTAGTTTAGTGCTGTCTGTCACAGGCTGCTTCTGCCCACGGCAGAAACATGAACTGCTTTGGGCCAGCATGCAAACATGAGCTGCCTCTCACTCACTGACACACCTGGGCATCAGCAGCAACGTGCTGCTTGTTCCCATAAACAAGAGCTGCAGTGATGGCCTTTGTTTCCAGGAGAACAGCACTTGCAGGGAAACAACTGCCTGGAAAAATCATATTTTGAAGTTTGACACTGTGTTTGCCTGTCAGCTGCTTGGCTTCAGCCTACCTTTTAGGTGGTACATCAGGGTATGCAACTGTAATCCAGGGGGCTTTCCTTCCCTTTTTCCGGATGTCAGCATCAGGAAACCAGAAATCCTTATTTTTAAGGGCAGTGTGTCTCTCTGCTGCCAGTAAGCCTGGGCAACAGCCTGCTGAGGGGAGACATTGCAGTTCCAAGTGCCTGGGCAGGGGCAGAGGAGGGGCAGGGACTGAGCTCTGCTCTGGGGGGACCAGGGACAGCAGCCAGGGAATGGCTGGAGCTGTGTCAGGGCAGGCTCAGGTTGGATCTCAGCCAAAGGTTCTTCCCCCAGAGGCTGGTTGGGCACTGCCCAGGCTCCCCAGGGCAGTGGGCACAGCCCCAAGGCTGCCAGAGCTCAGGGAGGGTTTGGCTGATCCTCTGGAGCACAGGGGGTGACTCTTGGGGCTGGGCCTGTGCAGGGCTGAGGGTTGGACTGATGATCCTTGGGGGTCCCTCCCAGCTCAGCACATTCTGTGACTCTGTGGCTCTGTGAGATGCCCTGGGGTCCCGCAGGAGAGTGTCAGGACAGAAGGATGCTGTCAGAGCTGGATGTTTAGTGTCAATGCAGCTGCTAAGCTGGTCCTTGCCCTCCTGACAGAACAGCTGCCAGTCTGGGTTAGTGTCCAGCTGAGGGCCTGTCAGTGCCCGTGGATTCCTGGTGCCATCCGTGTCACCTGCAGAGCATCCAGGAGGCACAAGCCAGAAACAGGGGCTCTCTGCTCCTCCTGAAGTACCAGAGAATCTCTGCCTCCCTGCTCACCCCGTGCTCCCAGAGCTCTCGTAACTCCGACAGCTCCCGGCTCCGCTCAGGCATTCAGGGACTTAATTGTGTGATGGTATCGATGTAAAATTTAACAGCCACTGTGTGTATTGACTGTGGCTTCACTGCTTACTGCTACAACATGCCCTGCTATTCATTGAGATGTTTTGGTCCATTTATTAGATATTACAGAGATTTTCCCTTTCTGGACAGAACTGGTAGTGATTTCTGTAGTGGAAACCTACTGGGAATGACTCTAATCTGGTTTCTGAGGATTTGTTTACTGGGGCAGCACATACTGGGCTAATTTCAGGGTACATATTCTATGGTATCTTTTCTATCCACAAGTGAAGTTTTAATAAGGGAGTGTAGTACTTGGACAGCAGTTTGTGTTTTGGGGTTTTTTTCCTCTTTTATTTTCCTCCAAAAAGCAGCAAAAGCAAAATTGGCTTAGTGAGTATTTATTGGTAAATTAGTGTTCCTAAAGCCTTCCTTTCTGCTTGTTCTTTTCTAGAGCTTGGAGAAATAAGATTTCATGTAATGCATCTGGGATTGGATTACTGGATTGAATTTTGCAAAGTACACTGGGGATAGCTGAGCCTGTTCAGAAAGCAGCTAAGCCCCTCTAAGTCAGTAAAAATTCAATTCATGATAGCTGATGAGGGGGTTTTTGATGGTTTTTTTTGGGTTTGGGTGGTTTATTTGCTGTGGGACAGTCCTGTTTCCTTTGAGGTGTTTTATCAAGGTTTATTAAGCTTTTGGTGTAGGCTGTGGTGGGATACAGCCTTTCTCTGGAAAGCAGGATGGAAAAGTGTGTCCTGGAAGCTGACATCCTCCTCCTGCTTGCTTGTTGAACACAAACATTAATTTTTAAAGGAACTCAGCTGAGTTTGTGTGTTGTGACTCTTTTGGAAAGCCACAGAAACATGACCAAAATTTATCAAAGTTGTGGTTGTGATTGATTATTACTTTGCATCTGGTCTTGTGTGTACTCAGGAGCTGCCACTCCTCCCCCTTCTCTCCTGCTGAGAGTTGAGGTTTTGGTCCTCAATACCAGGCCAACCACTTTATCCTAGTGCAGATGGCAATAATCTCTGTGTGTGATACTGATGACAGAGCTCAAGATGCAGCAGGGTTTGGGAAATTCCAGCTCTGTTGCAGGGATAGATCTCATCTCAGAAGAATAGGGTCTGAATTTAGATTCTGTTTCTCTCTGTAAAATTGGCCTGATTTTTTTTTTTCTGGATTTCTTTTTCTGTTTCTTGGGGCAATGGTTCTGTGTTGCTGGTACTGATGATTTGGAGTTGAATCATTTTGGAAGAGAACATAGGAGAAGTTTGCACAGTCCTGTGCAAGGAGAGATGTGATTATAAGAACCCAGGGAGGTGACTGGGCTGAGCTCTGAGGGAAAGGAAAAGCGGGAAGGCTGGCAAATTTCTCAGGGTGTGGAATGTTTTAATAAGGTCACGGCAAACTCAAGAAAGGAGGAAAAATTAATTCTGAATGAGGTAGCGACTGCCAGAGCAGGAAACCATAAAACACTTCATTGTAACCCTGTGTAGGATCCTTCAGTGTCCTGTGCATCCTGTAACAGGCCTAAGGAGGAGATTGCAGAAGTGTCATGTGGGGGATGACTGTGTCCTCCTCACCCTTAGAGAGGAAATGGGCAAAGAAACAAAATGCTTGTGCTCTTCTAACAGGAAGAAATCATGGTTTCCTAGGTGAGGTTTAATGCTCTCAGCAAATCTTTGCAGATTTTCCATTACAGTCAGTTCCTCGAGTCAGACATCCCTGCTGCCTGGTAAGTAAACACAAAAAGCATAGATTATCAGTTAAGAGTATTGACAGCATTTCAAGTGCTATCAGAGAACATTTAATTCAGTTTAATTTTGTGATAAATCTCATGTTTAATCCTCTGGTTGCTCTGTAATCATGTCTCTATTGATCTTTTCTGAATGACTGCATGCAGTTTAATAAACTTTGCCATTAACCCAAGCTTTCTAAAAGGGAAGATTGATTCCAGTATCAAGTCCGATAGAACCAATAAGCACCTGAAAATCATTAAATGTGTCCATTATAAAACATTTACTTTAAGATCAAAGTAAAAGCGTAGAGGTGAATTTGCAGCTTATTAGAGAAAGAGTTTGCAATTGGAAAGTCTCAGTATGTCAGTCAAAATCAGTAGCAGTTTTCAACCTGGCTGATTCAAGCTGACACCTCCTTTCATTTCTTATTCCTCAAATCCCTCTTTCATCCTGTTGAGCAACCTCCTTCCCTCTTTTCCCAGCCATAATTACATCCTTTAATTTATTCCATCTTCTTCATCCCAGGCATTTGTTTAGTCCAGGGGTTTGAGGTCATTTTTGCTTCATAATAAAACTGCAGACTTTGGGTGGCTTTTTGAAGTGTTGGTTTGGATTTTCCACCCTGAACTGCTTTTCTAAGGAGCGTCTTAGTCACATGAGATGTAAAAAAAAAAAAAGGCTATGGAATGGGAGACAGGTTATAGAATTGGGAAAAAAAAAGGGATGACTTTCTCAAATTCCTTATTCTCAGCTCTGTTCCCACTGTTCCTCCCAGGGGCTGGCTCACTTACGTGAGCCAGAGTGCATTTGCAGTCTGGCTGGATCCATACTCGTGGGTAGGAGCACTGCTTCCATAGGGACCTAATGCCAGCAGAATGGCACTGAAAGGAAGCACCTGAATCCCTTGTGACTGAGAGTGTTTGGTGGCCTCGGGAGTGTCTGTGCATCTCTGTGACCTTGGCAGGTGATGGTTCCTCCAAAAGCACCGGTGTGACCCTCAGGAAGCACAAAGGGAGGGGCACAGCCTGGCACAGCCCCTCCACAGTGCCAGTTTTGCCGCTGGGTGTTTTCTCAAAGCCGAGCTGCTCCCCCAGAGCCCCTTGGGCGGGGGATGTTTGAGGGCTGTGGGGAGCTGAGCAGGGACACTGCCTGCAGGCTCTTCTTCCCTTTTCCCCCACTCTGATCCCCATGCAGGTGTCAGGAGTTCCCCTGCAGGGAATGATTTCAAAGGCTGCAGCTTGTGTGGGGAGGGTCGCTGGTGGGGGGAATGCTGCAGGAGAGAGCTCCTTGGGAAGTAGAAGCACTGACTCAGCACAGAGAGCTGGTGGTGAGGAAGATGGGATGAGACTGCTCCTCCTCCTGGAGAGGGACAGAGACCAAGAGTTGTCTGGAATTAGGATGAAGAACAGGGAAGGGAAATGCTGTGCCCCCTCTGTGTTAGGGAGGGGAACAGGGCATGCAGGGAGCCTGGATGTGTGGGAGGGGAGAACGGGAGAAAGCAAGAACCAAATACACAGATACGTGGCTGAGTGGTGGCAGTGAGGCTGGTGATGCTCATCTCTTCCAGTAAGGATGATGGAGAAGATACAAAAAGCATGACTTTCCCACCCTACATGGAGGAGAACAGGGAGATGCAGGAAGTACCTGCTTGGCAGGAGGCAGGGAAGAGAGTCAGTCCCACGGGAATGCACTGGCTGTGGTAGTTTGGCCTGATGAAGTTGAAGGGCTGCAAAGGCTTGGAAGATGAGAGACTGGCTTTGCTGTTGTTTCCAAAACAAAGGAATGGATAGTGCAAGCCCTGAGATGGTTTATGGGGTGTAGCTCAGTCTGACTGGAGTGGGATGTGCCAACTGCCCCATGAACCTGGATCCCCTCTGCAGTGCCTGCTTGCTTTCCATAAGCATGTGTGCAGCCCCTTTGTTCCTGTGGTGCCTGATCCATTTACCCCTTTAAGTATTTAGCATTGCAAGGCACAGATGAAATAGGATGTGGTTTTTACTTCCATTTCACAGATGAGCACTGCTGCACGGAAGGGCTAAAGGCCCAAACTCACAGAGCCATTTATTTCCTTTGGAAAACCAGTCAATGGGAATTAAATAGTTTTAGGCCCCTGAATGCCCTCTTTGTGGATCAGGGCTTAGCTTACTGCTGCAGGTCACAGCGACAGTCGGGGGGAGATCAGGAATTTTAACCTACGTCTCCAGGTCCCCACATGAACAACTTACTTTCTCAGCCTGGGCAGCTGTAATCCTGTGCCTGGCAGGGTATGAGCTGTGATAAGGTCAGACAGGAGAGGTTTGAATATCGGCCCCAACAAGCAGCTTAGAAAACAAATCTTGAATAGGAAAGGTTTCCTTCCAAGTGCAGTTTGATTCCCGCTTATGGTTCTAATTCTCTTCAACATATTCCGTGGCTCTCGAGAGATGCATTGCAGGGCTTTATCTGCCTCCTGCTCCAGGCAAGTTTTGCAGAGAGACAGCAGTTGGGCTGCTTTCTACAGAAGGGCTGGTTCTGAGTTCAGTCGAGGCAGCGGGTGCACGAGGAGCGGGCTTTGACTGTAAGTGCTGCTGAAGTGAAGTGATTCACAGCTTTTGTAACTCCTTGCTAGTTTGCTGGAGGCATTAGCAAAGCTCTTGACTCAAGATGTTCTGTTTTGGAACCAGATCCCCTGGCTCTGCATCCCTACCAAGTTAAATTTGTGGCTTTTAGGTGGCTATAAACAAGAAATATTAGAGAAATTGCTTTTTGAGCCACTAAATAGCCCTGAATATTAGATGACACTTCAGTTTTAAAAGATCTATCCATAAAGGATCTTGAATATATGTAGAAGACATTATATTTTCAGCCACAGCATAACTGTAAAGGAAATTTTCTTTTTCTCTGGTGTATGAGGTAGCTTTGCAGGGTCTGTGCCCTGTGGTAAAACTGGAGCAAGCAGTCATCTCTGGTTTTCCCAGTTTATTTTTCATGCTGCCTTCTGTGCCCATTTAACTGGAGTCTCTGTATTCTGCATACAGGATGGAAGGGAAGATCTCTTTCACCTCCTAGGAACTGCTGAATAGACCTGATGGTTTTTTGGGTGATGCCACGTAGACTTTGTAGCATCCACTGAGCCGAAACAAAGGCTTTGTCCCCAGGATATGATGGATTCACGTCAGTGGAGAAATAGAGATGGAAAACATGTGGCAGTTACCCAGGGGGTCTGAGCTCTGCACTAGGCACGGGGCTGACACCTTTGTACAGTAACAGCACAACAGTTCTGGTATTTATTTCATCCTGGGAAGGAGGACTCTCGAGATAGGAGCATCTTACAGCTACTTTGTACATGGTGCGAAGGACAAGGCAATGATAAATCTTGTCTGTTATGCTAAGCTGTGCTTCTGAACTGCAGAGAGGGGGATTTGCCAGTGATCATCACTGTACAAGAATGTAATCCCTCTGCTTTTTTGATCATCAAATTTATCTTCACTGTATCTCTTTCCTTGGGGAAGAATAAGCCAGCAAATGGAAAGGTTACATATTGCTCTATTTCTTAAACTTTTGTTCTTTACTATTTTTTTCAGCCTGAATGCTAGAAGGAGGTTTCAGTTGCAGACAGAAAGTTGAACCGTTGTTTCTTTTTTTCACCCCTAATTGCACAAAGGTTTTGATCCTTTTCCTAATGAGAAATATTGCCAAGTTCTCCTTAAGTGTTGTAGTCCTCAGCTCTTAGCTGAGCTCCTTATTTTCTAATCACTGTTCTTTCATTTTAAAATCTTTCCTCATCAGTCTTTTGTGTGAGGCTGCAATGCCATATGCTAAAACAGTGGTAGAGTTAAAGGGTTCCCACAGAAGGGGAAAGAAAATCAAGATGAATATAAGACAGTAGGAGCTTAGAAGACAGACAAGACCATGTGTTAAGTAGTTCAACTTCTTGACCCACAAGATGCAGAAGAGTTGTTTCAAAATAGATTAATTTTTTGTTAAGGCTCAATAATTATAACTCATGTGGAGATTTTTTTGGTTTGGTTAAAATA
This sequence comes from Chiroxiphia lanceolata, assembly GCF_009829145.1. Classification (NCBI taxonomy): domain Eukaryota; kingdom Metazoa; phylum Chordata; class Aves; order Passeriformes; family Pipridae; genus Chiroxiphia; species Chiroxiphia lanceolata. The sequence goes on from NC_045656.1 coordinate 1,448,499, forward strand.
TCTACAGCTTGGATTAGTCACTGGATTACTCATGGATTACACCATCTGGCATAATCCAAGAGTAGTTCTTCTAATTCTATCCTTTTCCTTGCTCATTTCTGTATTGTCTGTCCTGCTGGCTGGTGTGTGCAGAGGGATGCTCTGCTTTCCCTGTGTGTGTGATACAGAAACACATGACATGGATGTTTCCATCTCTCTCTGTACAGCACAGTTTCCTAGCTGGTTTTCCCTCTGCTGTCTCCAGGTGGTTTCTTTGTCCTGACTCCTGGAGAGCAGGTTTTCTGGCCTAGTCTCGAGGCTGACACAGCAGCAGAGCCATGTCCTTGTGTCCCCACTCTGTGCCTGAGCCATGTCCTTGTGTCCCCACTCTGTGCCTGAGCCATGTCCTTGTGTCCCCACTCTGTGCCTGAGCCATGTCCTTGTGTCCCCACTCTGTGCCTGAGCCATGTCCTTGTGTCCCCACTCAGGGCCTTTCCGTGGCCATGAGATTTTATGAGCACTGTGAGACCTTTCCACTGGCACTGGACTTTCCTGGTGCTGCACCATCTTCCCGCAAGACAGGGAGTACAGAGGTGCTTCTGATTCGATTTACAAACCATGATACATTTTTTATGAATGCTGAGTGCTGTGCTAATGAATGGGGCCAGTGTGAGAGCCTGCAGGCTGGAGTCATCTGTTTCTCCCTGGCGCAGGAATAGCAGGGATGAGAGCTGTCTAAGCCCACATCCATTTATTCTAACCCTACCAATGAGGGGGATACCCTTTAAATGTAAAATTTATTGGCCCACTAACTTTTTGCCTGGGTCTGTAGCCTGCCAACCAAAGTGGTGTTTGAATTATTCAGCAAACACAATATGTGTGTGGAGAGTGGAGGAGCCCACAGTGCCAGAGACTCCTGCAGTGGAATAGTACTTCCCTCCAGTGAAATATCCTGGTAAAGTTGGCAGGACATGGGGCAAACCAAATAAAATAAATAGGGTTAAGAGTGAGTGTATTCTGTCCTTAAAGCTAAGAAAGCAACATAACTAGGCCCTAAGTTGGCATGTGTGTTTTGATCAGTATATGCAAGTCTTGTATAACTACAGATAGAAGTGTACAAAATTTTTATTTTGGAGAGAAAGTCTGAAATTTTAAAATATTTTTTCCATTCTAAATCACAACAAAAAGTAAAAATAAGCAAAACTATATGAAGGGGAAAAAAAGAATCTAGAAGTTTCACCCTGAGGACTTGCTCAATTATTTAGACAAACTGAAATATTTGTGTCTCATAGTTCTCTACGTGGTACTTGATAAACTGTTCAGTTGGATTCTCTCCACCATGAAAATCCCATTTTCTAGGGAGACACATTCTTGGCCCTGCTGTGAGAGGAAGCTGACCCTGGCATTCAGGCACAGGCAGCTCTGGGAGATGTGGATGGTCCCATCCCACAGTCAGATGTGTTTCTGCCCCACATCAGGGCAGTGCTGTGCATGGCTGGACTGGCCAGAACAGTGCTGTACCCTTGGAATCATCACCATAAATGTGCCACTAGTGTGCTACAGCACAGGGAACAAGCCAAATTCACCACTGCCCTAGGAGCTGGCTTAATGCTCCTGTCCCTGCCTAATCTGTAATCCTCACTGAGCAGTGCTGAAGCAGTGGAGCCCTCTTTGTTGGCATGCAGATTTAAAGGGAGCATCCCCAGGGACTCCTCTCCACATCTCTTTTGTATTTCTTTTCATTCCTCAAACAAAGGAAATAAAAATGAGACTGTGGCCCTGCTGCTCACAGGGTAAATCAAGCCCATTTATTTAAGGTCCAGCACTGTGAAATAAACCCAGGGCCAGTGGGAATCCATCTCCCTTGGCTGCAGGGGCTGCCCATGTGTGAGCAGTCAGGGGCTGGGAGCCGTGTAAGGCATGTCTGGGATGGAGGAACCAGTAACCCTCTGTTGTGCTGGAAGCACTGGGAGTTCAGGCCTGGATTCTGCCCAGGGAGCAGGGATGGGCCAGGAGTGGCCCTGGGGGCTGCCCTGGGTACTCTGCCAGGTAACAAAGGCTGGAGGTGTAGGGACGACAGGTACTTGCTGAAGATGATTTGAAAAGTTAGAGAGATTGTCTGTGGAGGAGTTGGAGAGAATGTGGCTGAGATGGTGCCAGCAGAGGACACAGATTCCTGCTGGGAGAGGCCAGGACTCACTGGGCTTTCAGACAGCATGTCCTCCAAAAGGCAGCCCCGAGTGTAATAGGGATCAGTTAGTCAAGTCTGCAAGAAAGAGGTAACCTTGGACTTTGCTGGCAACTTGTAAGACCTAAAAAAATCTCTAGAAAAAACATGATAGGACTTCTAAGCTGGCAGGAGGTGGCTGCACTCAGAGCTTCAGGATCTCTTCCTTTTGGCAGAAGTACACAGGCTTCTGGCTAAACGAGTCTGAGCACAATCAGCTGGGTGTACTTTGCCTTCTACAAAGTTGGGCAGCTTCAAGTGAAACAGTTCCATGGCTCTGTAATCGAAGCTGGCATTGCTCAGCACTTTCTCAACACACGATCCCAGATGAGGTTTTTTCCTAACTCAGGTTGTGCAGACTCTGGTAATTTCTTAACTGTTCTCCACAACTCTAAGTGGTGTGGCACAGTATTTGAGTGACAAAATGAGAAGGGAGGGGGAAGGATAAGGCTGAGAATACCATGTTTGAAAAACATGAAATAAATGAATGGCCATCAATAGCTCTAATATCCGTCTTTAAGTATGACATCAGCTTTTGCCAGCTCCACAGCTGGCATCATAGTCTCAGTTTTCCTCTGCCTCCAGCTCATATTTACTATGTGGCATTGAGGGAGGCCATTGCAGGACATATTTTGGAAACAGGTCTTCCCTGTATCCTTACAATATGTGGTGCTCACTGAAGCCTGATTTCAGGAGCCCTGGGCACTCCCCGCAGCTGCCAGAATCGATGGAGGCTGTGCTTCATTAGATAAAGTGCTCAGGAGAGCCAAGTTCTCTGAAAAATCGAATCTGTGGTGCTTTGTAAAGGGATGCCTAAAGTTAGCAGATGTTTTTGACCTGAACATGTCAGGACTGTTGTTGCTTCCCATAAAACAGGAACAGTGAAATACCTTTGTCTGGCAAAACTACTGTGAAAGAGGCTGTAGGTATTTGTTGAGCATCTGATACTATTGTGAGGAGCTGTAAAGAAAAGCCCTTGAGGAAATTAATAATTGTGCATTCAGAGGAGGGTGTGAATGGAGTGTCAGTAAACAAGGCTGAGGTCCACACGATGGACAAAGATGAGAAAACAAAATCCCGAGTGGCTGCTCATTAGCTGAACACCTTCCATTCTGTTTAGGGAGGTAGGAGCATGGGATCATGTAATTAAAGATTGTAATCATGATGTGTATGCACAAGAGGGCTGAATTAAGGTGGTGGCTGCAACCTTAATCCTGGCCTTTCATAACTTCCAAGTCCTTGACTTTGTGACCTCAATAATGTTGCCTTAATGTAGTTTTTTTTGTGTGCAGTTTAAATCGGCAGGACCTGAAAAGGAACCTTCTGTTTATCAGAGATATTGTTAACAAATGGTTTTGGGATGAAAAATCAAAGCAATCTCTTTGGTACAGAAGCTCTTTCACACAACATATCTCAAGCAGACAGCAACTTGCTTTGCTATTGTTTTGCCTTCATCTGTAACCAGCACGGGTGTCCCGCAGCCTGGCACCGCGTTTCATCTTCACTCTGTTGCACAACCGTTTTTGCACAACACTGAACCACTTTGTTTTCAGATTCCAGAGAGATGTAGGAGGCAATGGACTGCAGTTTTGTGAAAACAAAGCAAACAAAACAAGATTAAACCTTTCTGTGGAGGCCTCGAGACTTGAAGGAATTGCTGGGATTAGTGGATGGGCTGCTGCACCCACTGTAGTTGACATCATGTCTCTCTTCACCATTCCCTTGTGTCCAAAAATACCATAATATCGACACTTTGAGAATCCTTTTCTCTTTTGCATTGCACTTTACACCTGCTTTCCTTTCTCCTTGGTTTTGTTATAAGAGTGTTTGCAATTTTTTCCCCTGGATAAATGATTTGATGACCTAGTTCTTCATCAGAAGAATACACAGTATATTTAGCTATTTTATCTGGAGAAAAATGAATGGTTATTATAACCATATTGGGTTTTTTTCTGATTTTGAAAGATTATAGGGACTGGTCAGTGCATTGTTTTCAGACCTTTACATCTTGTTTCTGCCAGAATTAAAATAGCAAATTATGAAACATGAGGAAGGTATTGAAGTCTTGGGGCATTATCATCCATCAGCTATAAAAATTCTTCCCCAGTGTAATGGAAACATAGTATGAGTCAATGAAGACTGTCAAGATGTGATGGCAAATTTGGTGCTCTCAGACTGGCAGTGTTTCCTGATTCTGAGGAGTTTTGGTTCATTTTGTGCAGCTGTTTGTGCATGTTGCTGTCCTGGATTCGCAGCTGATGTCTCCCACTGTGTGATGCTTCCCTTTGAGGGTGGGGAGGCCCTGGCACAGGTTGCCCAGAGAAGCTGTGGCTGCCCCATCCCTGGAAGTGTCCAAGGTCAGGCTGGACAAGGCTTGGAGCAACCTGGGCTACTGGAAGGTGTCCCTGCCCGTGGCAGGGGGTGGAACGGGATGAGCTTTAAGATTCACTCCAACCCAAACCACTCTGTAATTCTGTGCTGACCAAACTGCAGGACTTCTCTCAGCTGCTGGAATGAAGGATAAATTGTCGGGCTCTGATATAATGCTGTAGTGGACTTTAGCAAGAACCTGAGGAGCAAATAATTGGAATATAGTTGCAGAACATTGCAGTTGTTATTTGGTTTAACTAGCACTGCACTGTAAGCTACACCTGGTTTTAATAATCAGTTTTTAAAAGTTGTACTTTACTGAGGTCACATTCAGTGCAAATTCAGAAAATAAGTTCTTGCAACACTGGAATTGTAATGATAACCCACAAGGATGTTTTGGAAAAGGCTTGAAATCTTTGAGCAGCACCTGAAATGTTCATCCAGAGAAATTTCTGCAGTGCATTTGCTACACACTGCTTTTACAGTGTTGCTTTTAATCCTGTGTTCCCATAGAAAAACCCTGTAATAAGGAGTGGAGCAGAGTTCCTGTTATTTGCATGTAGTTTTTAAGTTGTTGTCCAAGGGCAGGGGCAGGAGGGAAGGGCAGCAGCTCTTGGTTGAGGTTCATGGGGGTGACGTGGGTACCCCCCAAAGCACTGCTCTGCTGCCACTGGGGGCTGGTTTTTAATCAGTGAGTTGTTATTTACGGAGCAGGAAGATGGACCCTGCTGAAATAAATCAGGAACAGCTCCCTGAGAGCACAACACTTCATGAGAGTGTCCTTCCAGCCTCCTACCTTGAGAAATTATCTGATGGCCCCACAGAGGCTGCTTCTCCTTCCCTCCCCAGATGGAGGGCTTGGATTGAAGCTGTTCATGTTGCCTGGAACTGAGGGGATTGCAGGGACACCCCACCAGGCTCCAGCAGCCTCCTGACGTCGCAGCAGGGGCAGCTCTTCCCCACCATGGCACATACACAGTGGTATCAGGTTGATTAATGTGCCCAATAGAAATAAAACAAATGGAATTTTTTTTAGATTATACAGTACACTCATAAATATTAATGCACTTTTGTATTGAATTGCATGTAATTACATATTTATACATTTAAGTCACCTTCCTGATACACTTAAAGCACTTTACTGATGAAAGATATCTCTGAATAAGATGGTTTTAAACTGTGCCTAATATGTTTGTAGGATTTATTTAATAATGTGTGGGCTTGCACGCTGGCAGGAGAGGAGAAAAACCTCCATCAGAGACTGAATGTGTTCGTGGGGTCTGGTGCTTAGTTTGAATCCACTCCATGGGCAGCTGCTGACAAATACATCTCGACATGAAATATTACTACATCTTCTTATCTATGTAGATAAAGTCTCTGCAGTCCTGTCACCTTAGAGTAATTACAGCTTATTACTCTAATCATGATGATGCCTGAAGTCTGTAATTAAGATTGTGCTGGCTAATGTTCGAGCGGTACAGCCATTGTCCTGTCTAAACAAGGGAGAGATAAAAATGGGAGCAAGGACAAAGGGCACCAAGTGGGGAAGTGATTTATGCAGGGCCATGGTTTGCAGCCAAGTGCTGCCTCTGCCAAGCCCAGGGGCTCCAAGGGGCAGAATCCCAGCTGAGACAATCCCGGGCAGTTTGCACCCTCAGACACGAGGAGCAACACCCCATGTGACCCCTGTTCAAGCTACTTTTGATATATCCTGCCCACCTGTGTCTAAGCTTCATTCTTTTATCATGTTGTGCTGCAGTGTAGTCTGCAGATGAAGATTTCAATATGTATTTCAATATACATATATATTTTAAGGCCAAGTCATGTATCTGTGGAAGGCCATGGCAGGTTCTACCCCACAATCCCATAACACGAGGGTTTGACCCACAGCACTCTGCAATTTTCTCTGTAGTGCTGTCAACTGATGAAAAGCAGAGGGCTGTTCTGGAGGAATGGGGTTGTCTAAACACCAGTCCTTATGTCTACATTCCATAGGAAGCCCACCCACCAAACAGGATTTAAGGCCCCTTTCACAATTTGCAGAACACTGAGTTAGGTACATGTGGAGCTCCCTTGCCCCTCTCAGTGAGCAAAGAGGCACCTTATTTTTGAAGATTCCTGCCAGTCATTCCTTCTGTCTTGGAGGGTTCCTTTTCACCAAGTTTGTGGAAGGCTTTGTTAATTTGGTGTCACTCATCTCTGTGTGTATATGCAGATTCTTTGATCCCAATTCTGACATGAGCTCCATGTCCTTTAGGGGCGTCTGACAATTCATGAAACTTTCTGCAGTTGGGTGGAACACAGGCTTCTCCCAGGCACATCCACAGTGATCTGTAGAATCTGACTCATACCCTCCTTAAAGCTAATGGGAACTAGTAATTTCTTGATGGCAAGTTCTAGCCCCATTAGACATTTTATAAGCACCTGGAAACCTGCCACCATTTAATTTAGATCACTCATAGCTGGGGGGGAAAAAATCCCACAGAAGCTTCTTAGTCATTAGAAGAATTTATTTTTTTTTTCCCAGAAAGTTTCCCTTTGTTCACTCCTTCAACCTTTCACATTTAGAGTGAATCCTCTAGTAGCATTTCTATCTATCAAATTAGCTCTGTGTTTTAACAGAAGTCTTTGCTGGTATAATGTACTACTCATAAAGCACTGGATTTTTTTTTTTATACTGACCTGAAAAAAATAAAGATTGTTAGCAGCCCGATCTTAAGGTACAAATCAGTGTATTTTATAACCTGCCTTTGCTATCCAGGTGTGGATGCTGTAGTTTTATGAAGCAGTTGATGATGAGCATTGGTGAAATGGTTACTCATTTTAGTACATGTCACCTGAGAACCTGCCTTCCTGCATTCAGGACATGTAGCTAAACCTAAAACCATTCTGGGAAGGGAGACAGAAAGTGTGCTGAGGAAAGAGTTGTTCTTGCTTTTGATTTCCTTGGGCTGCTCCGTGGGAGCACAGGGCTCCTCACAAGGAGATCTCAAAGCATAACATGATCAGTGCTACTACTGAGTTCTTTTTCAGGAGGCTGAGGAACCAGCGAGGAGAGGCTCGAGGTCCTTAAAATACTGATCTGCTTTATAGCTAAAGATGCTAAAATACTTTTTTATGAGGTTGGATAAGGCTCCTAACTTTTGGGATATGAATAACACTGTGAAGAAAAGCCTGGGATATTTCCTATGGGGTCTTAGGTGAAGAAAAGGTAGAAAAGTTGTCTTATAGCTTCTGTTCAGTACTCCCATCTTTAATACTTGTAAAATCATTCTTTTTACTAAATATGAAATGTGAATGATGATTGTCTCCAGTTTAATTATTCATCTCATTGGTTTCAGTTATGAATTTTGTGAGGCTCCTGTGTTTTCGAGAGGCATTTGGGGAGCATTCTTTAATTAAAGCCAAAGTGATTTTTGCCTTTGGGCATGTTTTTTTGCATTAAAAAGTGGCATAATTTGAACTATATTCTCCTGAACCTCAGTCTGTATGTGAAAAGGGACCAATAGCCCAATTTCTTCCCTGCTGTCAGTTATAATATTGAGTGACAACAGACAACAGCTGAAAAGGCTACAAGATCACAGAGTGCTTTATGGTGGGGCATGGGAGCCTGGTCAAAGCAGCCAGGATTGTGAGCAGAGAGGCTGGAAGTATTACATTGTTTCCTGCCCCTCCCATGGCAATACCAGACCCTCACGGGGGGAGTTCTTGGAGGAGATGTGACTCAGCAGATTGCATTTGTTAGATGCACAATATGCACTATAATTAACATCTTTCCAATAGTTCTTCTCTCCTAATGAGTTCTCCAGCCTCCTCTTCCTCTGCATTTAATTCTGTGTTATTGAAAAATATTCAAGTAATATTTATTTGAAATGAAAACAGGGGTTCTGCGTGTTGCAGATTATCAGTAAGAAAATAGCTGTGGGCTAAGTGAGAAAACTCACATTTGTGTTACAAGACTGGAGTGTTTTTTACAGGCAGACATTGATTCTGGGGGTTAAAGGGCCAGTAACAAAGTTTTCAAATACAAGCTGCTTGTTTGTGCACTTTTCACCCCCCTCCCTGAGATTTGGAAATCTGCTGCTTAAGTCAGGCTTGAGGGAAACATCCCCTTAAGTCAATGGAGATTCATCGGCCCTAACTGGATTTAGGTCAGCTCGTGCCTTGGCTTGTCAAATACAAGAAATAATAAGAATAAATATGAAAAGTCGAGCATTGTTTAAATCAAAGCAGATTGTTAATTTAAACATTATAAACATATGATGTCTTCTGAATGTGTTTTCACCTGGTGCATGAGATGCTTTGGAGAATTGTGAGGTCGATGGTATGAAACCTCAAGGAGGATGTGTTTGCTTCTGTGCACTCACTGCACCTGACCGACTTCATTTTGCGTTTGCCTGTTAAGTGGTTGAGAGGACATCAGTGAAGGCTGGGTTTTTTTCCTTTTCTGGTGACTGTAGTGTTGCCTCTAGAGTTCTTTGCTGGTCACTTGGAATTGCTGCTTCAGGAGGGCAAGCAAATCAGAGCTGTGGCTTAACCGCTGTCTTTTTCTCTCCCCCCTTCTCCCTCTGCAGAAGGACGTAGCTCTGAAACCTCAGGAACGTGTGGAGAAGAGACAGAACCCTCTAGCCAAGAAGAAACGGGAAGCACTTACCAATGGGCTGTCATACCTTCCCAAAAAGAACAGACTCCACCACCACCAGTACAGCTCCGACCGGGAAAATGACCGTAACCTGTGCCAGCACCTCGGGAAAAGGAAGAAATTACCCAAAGGCCTCAGACAGGTGGGACACAAGTCACCTGCTGCGGGGAGGGAGGGCTTTGGCTCCTGGTACATGGTAGGTAGAAGCCAATTTCTCATTTTGTAGGATCACTTATTCGAATCCTTTGGTGGTTGTTTTGTTCTCAGGCTCTCGGGTGGCACTCGGTGCTGTGTCCTGCCAGTGCAGGAGATGGGCTGAGCAGGTGGATTGATGGTGGAGCTGATCTGATTAATAAATGTGCAAGGCTTGGGAGAGCTTTCCACAGGCTGGCTGTGAGGCTGTCAGGGCAAACAAATGTGGTCTCTCTGTTACACTGCAAGGCCACCTTTGTCCTATAAATATGCACTCTTGTCTCTAGACTTTGTTCAGGGAAGCACAAGACCCCTCTCAATGCCAAGGGCAAGGTGAGGTAATTGCAAGAAGGGCAGCTGTTCATCAAGGCAAAGCTCTGAGACTGATTACAGTGTGAGGAGAATGTTTGTAGGGTGTCAGTGGCACTGGTTCTGCTCCTCTGGGTTACTCAGAACCTGCCCTAAGCAAGAACTTCTGCCTTCCCAGCAGTGTTGTTCCCTTCCAGGGTAGCTGTGGCACACATGTGGCAAGAGTGAGCAGGTCACATCCAGGCTTGCAAAGCTTGAGGCTGGAAACGTTGGGTTCTTCTTCATGACTGTGCAGTGTCGTGTTTGTTATGTTTTTTAAAAAAGAAGAAAGTGTGACAAGTGTGATTTCTATGATGCGGATGCAGAAAAAAGAGGTAATAGTAAAAAGGTCAGCTTCTGCCTACATTTGAGTCGTGTTTATGAGCCTTGAACCAAAATTTACATGTCTAATGGGGATGGTTGATATTTGGAATCATTTTTCATCCTTGTTTAGTGCAAACCAAACTTTGCTTTGCGGAGAAACTTGTAGAAAATAGTGAGAATTCACTGCTTCTCATTTTGTGAGCTCAGGGAAATGGAAGGAACATTGAGGATGACAAGTATGCTGACTTGTATTCAATTTTGATATTCAGAGTTACAGAAGCTGGGAAAAAATAGGTTTTCATGATGATTTTTAAGCCTACGCTGTGTATAGAAATAAAATTAGAGATTACACAGTACTTCAGCAGAGCACACAAATTGTAAAAATGCCTATTCTACACTACCACAGCTGTTAAAGGTATTTCTTCTAATTTAATTTTACTTGGTATTTCAAAGGGAGGTAGGGAAAACTCTTCAGGATAGTTGATGCAATGGTTACGTTATAAATAGATATTGAAGGTTGCTGTGTTTCCTTGACTGTTTCCTGTGTTCACCTATGTGGTCTTCACTCTGTTCTGGTTTGGTCTGTCCGATGGTAAATGGACCTGCTTTGGGCAGGAGGAACTGGCCTCTGTAGAACTGACTTTTTGCATTGTTGACTCCCCTGGTGTGGCCTATTGTCAGGTGGAGCCTTTCTGCCCAGAATTTCAGCTATGAAGGAAATCAGCCTCACTGCTGATGGAGGTTATTTGTGAGGTTATGTTTTCAGGAGTAAATATACACTGTCTTGGAAGGTATTGAGTTGACAAATGTCATGGAAAATGCTCTTTTCCTTTGAGCTGATAAATCTGAGTACCCTGCCTAATTCCTGAGGGATCAGACTGAGAGGAAATAAAATATCTTGCTCAATATAAATTTATTACATTCAGGAGGGGTGTAGCTCCTCAGATATAAGCATTTTAGTCTCATGAACAGTGTAGGTGCTGACAAACCTATGAGGCTTTGGCACTTAGACATGGAAAAAAGATGTCATGGAAAAGACTATAAAGTTCTTTGGAGAGGCATGCCCACCACCTTTATAGAGAGAGTTTGTGGTAAGCATTTTCTGTCTTCTTTCAAGACAAATGGTGTAGACCTCAAAAGAAGGAGGAGAGTGATAAGTTCTGAGGGTGATTTTCCCTGATAATGTTACACTTTTCCTCCTCGAGTGACTCTTGGCTGCACACCTTGGGTTGCTTTCCCCATCCAGGTCCATCCCACTGAATTCCTGGGCTCTTGGAGGGGAAGTAGAGTTGATTGTCAACCTTCTCAGATGGCAACAATCCAAGAACTGGGGCCACTGTGGTTTGTGCTTGACACAGTAGGAGTGTCCAGAGCCATTTAAAGTTCAGGAGACTTCTGGATGTATATGGTGTCCTATACTAGGGCGATATATTTATATATAAACAATTTATCCTGCCTCTCCTGTCCCTGGGGGAATCCTGAATTGCCACATGTGAATACTGTAACTGGTTGGCAGGATGCAATCCTAATGCAGTCCCTTGCCTTCCTGTGCTGGCATAAGACCTGGCCTGAAGTCTGTCCCTGTTGGGAGATGTTTTATACCTGGAGATCTTGTTTGTAGTTTCCCCAGTGGTTGACAGTCCTGGTGGATATTCCTTTCTGTGAGATCTGTTATCTGCTGGAAGTAACTCTCACTGCAGGATTTAGGGTATGAAGCTCCCTTGTCAAACAGATTTAGTTGAAGTCAGCTATTGAAAGCACTGCTAATTAGTTTTCAGAGAAAATCCTTGCAGTGTTCATGCAGGTATTTATCCAGCTCTGCTGAAATGCCTACAGGTTTATTGAAATCCAGAAAATGTGAAACTGTAGGTTAATTAAGGCTCATATTTTACTAGCGAGAAGACTTTTGAACTCTGCTTTGTGAGCTTTTATAAATGTACTTATTAAATGCCTCAAGGAAATTTTAGTTGGCATTAAGCAAACATAAGACTCATCAGAATATTTCTCCAGCGTCTTAAATTTAATTTCCTTTACGTTAATTGGTGGTGGCATGTTTTTATGTGTTTTCTGTAAAAATCATTTGGAAATCTTAAAGTGAACATTTTTAAACTAGTAAAATGGTGGCAAACATTTTTAAATGGATTTTAATGAGTTTTTATTCCTTGAGGTCCGAGCACAGCGGGGCATACCAGGAAACAATGAGTTTTCAGAGCAGAAGGAGTGTTGAGAGTATTCTGATAATGAGAGGGAAGGATCTTTGTTCAGTGGGTGTGTGTTTTGGAAAGAGCAGAAGACACTGACTTTTGCTACCTCCACCATTTCCTTCATTGTTTTGTTCATCTGCTGGGAGATTCTTGCATCTTCTTGCAGAAAAGGATCGTCTCTGGAAATGCTTCTAAACCAGCAAGGGGTCTTAGCTGACTATGTCTGTATGAGAGCTGCTGGGTTCTGCCTGCACCACCTGATCCCAAAGACACTTGCAGAGTATCAAATCCCAATCCCAGATACCGTGTGACTGCAGGGAAGGAGACAAATGGTAATAAATAAAGGGCGGATGATGAATAAAGGGAATAAAACTCATGATGGAGAGATGAATTAGGAGGTAAATTTTAATGAGATAAAGGCAAAATGGGAAGCAGCAAAAGATACCCTACTGCCTCTGGCAGCCATCAGCTACAAGCATTATAAACTATTAGCTTTCACCTCGTAGTGCATTACATGGATCAATTAAGGGGGAGGGAGGGAAGGATTGAAGCTGTTCCTTCTCAGGATTAAGTCCACGATCTCCTTGGCAGCCTCACCCCGAATTTATACATCTTACATTTGAGACTGCTTTTGGTGGCTAATCTGGGTGGCCATCACTGTCCCCTGGCCACTGTGGCTCGTGAGCATCGTGTCATTAATTGTGTTGTGGATTCAGGGACAGCACACTTGGTGCCTCAGTGCAGCAAACCTGTGGTGTGGAGGGTGAAATGACCACTCTGTGATGAGTGTTTAATCACACCCACAGCCAGAGTGGCTTTTGCAGGCTCTCAGACAAGCCCATACCTGACAGGTAATGGGAGCAGAGCGGGAGGTGGGTGTTTGCTCCCTGGGCTGTGGTGACACTGGTCGGGGACGGGGACGGGAGCAGATGGGTTTGATTGTCACCGGCAGTGTGATCCCGGGGAGAGCTGCCTGTGGTGACAAGCGATTTACAATGTGCTATTTACAGTTTGGGTTTGCAGTCTCTCAATGACATCTGAGTGCTCTTTAGCAACTGCTTTCATTACTGCTTTTCTAAGAGCTGCTAATTGAAAATGAAATTGTGGGTGGGCTTTGGGAGTGCCATAGCAGCTACAAGTATTATATGCAGCCATGGAGAACTGCTTCATTCCTTTGACTCCCTACTTGTAGTTCTGTGCAAGGGAAAAAAAGGGTATCTATTTGTGCAGTGTAAGGTCAGACACCTTGGAAATCCTGCCTCCAGCATGCATGCACCCAGAGTGAGTGGTAAAGGTTTGAATCTCCTTGTACACAGCTGCTGGGATTCGGGATTACTTCACTGTAATTCACCAGTGGATTTCGGTGACTAAAAAACTTCTGAAGATCAGGACGGTACCTGGGCCATGAAATAGCTCGTGCAGGGCAAAAGAGGAGTCTGGAAGCCATGCAGGGGTGTTTGGGCTGGTTTTGCACTGTTGGGGGTCTGGTTTTGTATGAAGTGACAGGAAACATCTCTACCAACTCCCAGAGTGTGAGACAAAGTCATGTGCCTTGGGAGTGGTTCCAGCCACAATCAGGTCAGCAGGGATATGGCCATGTACTGCTGGAAATGGAGATAATGGTTCCATTCTGTCTGTAAAGAGACAAGTTGTTTGGTTTAGGTTTTCTTGTTTTTCATTTCAATTTCAAAATACTGGCACAACCACTTTGAAATGACTGGATTTGCTGTTTGTGTTGCAGCCTATACAGTGTGGTTTGATTCTGTGCAAGTGTTGCCAAAAGTCTGAAGGCACCCACAGCAAGTGTCACCAGCAACAGGACTTGAGGGGCTTAATGGTTTAACTGAACTGTATCTGCTTGGTGTTGGTGTCGTGACACCCAAGGCATTGTTTATTAATCTACCATATTAAACAACATTTAATTAGAAAAAGAAACTATTGAATTATGAAAAACCAGATTGCAGCACTGAAAGAATAGAAAGGGCCATATCCAGATAACTGTGCTTTGAGGTTACATCACAGCATGAGTGGGTGTAGTGATACAGAGGGAGAAGATACTCGTGTGATAAAGGGAGATGGGTAGAGCTGGGCTTTGAGAAGGATTTATAGGATGGAAAAGGGGAAGATGAAGCAGGTCTAGGCTGTTTGTGCGGGTCTAGGCTGGGCTCTGTGGGGGTTTGGAGGGGTATGTTACACAAGGGTGTGCATGTGGAGGGCTGTGCCCAGAGAGGGGCCTGTTGTGTGAATGAACATCATCCATCTCTGCTAATGTCCAGCTCACTGTTCTCCAGCCTGCCTTGATGCTGTGAAACATGGAGTGCTTTACACTGGCACTGGGTAATTCCATCCTTGGAAGGCCCTGTGCTGTATTTTCCCACATGCACAGTGTGTGGGTTCCTGTGTGTGACAGGGCTTGTGCTGAAGGCTGGGCTGCTGTTCAGTTGCCCCTCTCGTTTCCCTCTCAGAAACTGCCACTGGTGACAAACAGTGCTTGAATTACAAGCATTTTGTGATTCTCGACTGCTGTTCTCCTCTGATCAGAGGCCACAGAAATCTCCAGCTGCACTTAACCCGCAGTCACCGCATCCCGTGCGTCAGCTGTGAAGGCACCCAGCTGCTCCAAAGCATCCAAACAACTTCTGGGCCATGATAATATATAATTGAGCTCAACGGGCACGGAAAAGATTGTTGTTCTCTGCAGAAAGCGCTGAAAAATGATGTGTGGCTTCGTGTGCCCGTCGTTCCGCACGGCACATCCCTCCCCGGGCCTGACAGAGCTCCTGAGCAGGCACTTTGGATTCCATGAAAACACACACACACAAAACCAGGCACATCCTGGGAAATCCAGGGCCATTGAGAAAGCCACGTGTGCCACAGGGCCGCAGCTTCCCGAGCGAGGCAGGGCTGTGCTCCGGAGCCAACACCTGCATCCATTGATCAGCCACACCAGAAAGCTGCCACTTCACCCGGGCTCTGCCTGCAGTGACGTGTCACAGGCGTCCCCCCCCTTATAATCACCAGTTTCACCTGCAATTTTTCAATAAGCTATTGAATTATACCTCTCTAAATGATATACTGCGAATCCAGCGGGTCCTAATTACTAATGATGGTTCTGAAAGACTTTCATTTGACTGTAATTAGGTTTGCAAGCAATCAGCTGCCCTTATCAGGATTGGAAACACATATAATGTAAAATACAGGCTGGTGGGAACGGAGTGTTTTCCTAAAAGGAGGAGGGAAAAGGAAGATGTTTTATTAGCAGAAGCTGTGACATATTTTAACACCTTGAAAACATTATGTGTGAAATTAATTCTGTTCAGTATTATACCATCTGGCAATGTTATTGTTCTGTATATATTGCCATGTAAAGTGTGCTTTTTCGTTTGGGTATGAGCCTGTGTTTGAAATAGGAATCATGAGTCAAACTGATTACTAAGGATGTTATCCCTGCTAGATGGCTTAAAAATACATATTGGGAAATCCTATGGACTCAAAATGGCTTCCCCATGGAGAGCTTCCCTTACAGAGCTGATGAGGTTGGAAGAAAATGGCCTCGTTTTTGCCATGCCCCTGTCCTGTGAAGGAGTGTATGTGCTCAAAGGTAAGAGGAACTCTATCCAGGTATTGTGTACTGATGCTGAAGTAGAAAATGCCTGTATCTTACGCTCAGTACCATGATAATTGTTGAACAGTATCTCCTGGTTTGATCCTGTCTGTGCAGCTCGGAGCCTGCTGTGTGTTGGCAGCTCCAGGCACAGAGAGTCTCCAGCTGTAAATGCAGAAGAATATAAACTTGAAACTTGGTTATAGGCTGGTGTTTGCCCCCTCTGGCTAAAATATCAGCTGTTGGGCAGCATGGATTGTCCCTTAACCAGGACTCACCACTGATGTGGTGACCAGTGTGATTATTGTGGTAGTGTCAGTTCTGGATGGTAGAGCTTGTACAGCCAAGGGAGAGCGTGGGAGAACTGGGGCCATATCTGGAAACAGGAATAAATGGTGGGTTGTTAATATCTCCCATGTTTTACTGAAGCTGATGGTGTGAGCTGATCATCCCTGGGCTGTGGCAGAGGAAGGGCTTCTCTGCCTCCTCTGTTGCTGTTGTGCTGTGTGTGCTCAGCCTTGCAAGGAAATGAACAGTGTTGGCATGTTTTCATTTCTAACACAAATGGTGCCACTCTTTGTGCTCTGCCCTGCTGCATCTCCCTTTGCCTTTTGGCTTCAGGTTACTCAGCTGTGAGATGGAGTTGCCAGAGATGTCACCCCCCTGTTACCTGACCAGGTAATGCTGCTGGGAGAAAGTGCCCCTGTGTGCACCACCTACCCAGTTCATCCAGTGTGACAGAAACTCCCAGCAGACTCCAAACTGAAAAAAGAAGATTAGTGGCTTTTGGGTTAGCCTAATTATATTAATCAATTAGATATCCTGAGAATTTTAGTAAAAAAAATTTCCTCTGCACAGAGCAGTTATTGTCTCTCAGGATTATCTTTTTTCTTTTAATGTTGGCACCCTACTTTAATTGAAAACTTAAATGATTGTCAGAGGTGCTGGGAAGTGAACCATATTTTAAATGTGCAATGCAATCAATTGCTGTCTTAAAAGTTTCCATGCATGTTACCAGTAAGGAATTAAACAAAAAATTAATTTTGACTGACTCTGCCTGGAGATAAATTAAACTCTAGCATAAGTGATATAAGAGAGTATAATAAAGGGAGCATTTTGAATTAAAAAAAAAGAAATCATGCAGAACTTTTTTTTTGTATTCTAGAAGTAAACTTAAGCCAAGACTTGTAACCTATAATAGGTTTGCCCGTGGATTAAGTGGAAGCAGAGAAGTTCTTCGTCAGATTTGTTAGGAAAAACTGGAGTGTTGATTAGGCCTTTGTAACCTTAGGTCCAGCTCCTGAGTGCTCTAACCCCATGGACTCAGGGGCACAGACATAGGCCATGGGCTTGAAAAATGTGTGGGGTCACTTTTAAAGTGTCAGTGAACGGCACTCAGAGGAACTGTTCCCTTCCCAAGGGGTGTGGAAGGCTCCCTTGACTGGCCTTTCCAAGGGGAAGCAGCAGTTCCTTGAACTGGGTGAGTTACTTTCCTGTCTCTGGTTGGACTAAAGGCAGCACTGCTGGTTTTTTAGCTCGTTCCAGCCCCTCTGATGTGGAGGGAGGTGCTGTGACCATTCTGTGTTCTGGGCTGGGATCTGTCCACAGTGGGAAGCCAAGGCAGGGGGATGGCAGCGCCTGGGGAAGCCCTGGGGAATTCCAGGACTCAGCTCACACAATTGCTTTCATGGTCTGCAGGCTTTGGGATGCCATTGTGGAGTTTC
Source organism: Chiroxiphia lanceolata (assembly GCF_009829145.1). Classification (NCBI taxonomy): domain Eukaryota; kingdom Metazoa; phylum Chordata; class Aves; order Passeriformes; family Pipridae; genus Chiroxiphia; species Chiroxiphia lanceolata. The sequence goes on from NC_045656.1 coordinate 1,466,113, forward strand.
TGAGCCTTCCCTGGATTTAGCCTGGCAGTGGCTGTGGAGGGGAGGCTCTGGCCTGTGTCCCCAGAGGTGTCACGACATTGCTGGAAGGAACAGTGTGCAGCACTAAACCTTCTGCTATTTATTGCATTTTGGCAGAAAATGGCCTGTGTATAAAGCTCAGAAAAATTATGGATAATCTTCCTCAACCCTGAGGAGGTTGTTCCCTACTTTTTGGGGTTTCACAAGTCGTAATGTCACAATTCTCTAAAATCAAGGCATTTTAATTTGTGCCCAAACCCACTGAAATGGAACAAACTTTTAAATCTTAAGTCCCCATTTCCTATGTGTAACCCTTTACACATAGGAGGTAGATGAGCTTTATGCACTAGGAAAGCCTCTTTTGTTATTAGCAAAAACGTGCCACAGCTGTATTTTTTTTTTCGCTGAGCTTGCTGTACTCTTGAATAATTCCAAGGGATATTTTAAATCAAAGAGAGTGTAAGAACACAGTGTGGCCATTATTGTGTAAGGCCACAACTCCTAAAACAGACAAAAGAAACTTCTCCTTTTGTTCTGATCTTTCCTTGGAACAATTTTCTCTGCTCAATATTAAAATACTGTGAGGTTCTATGAGCAAAAATGACAGAGTCACCCTTAAGAAAAAGTTACCATTGCTAAACGGGAATAAATATTTTTACAGTAGATCAACTGCAAAATTATTCTGGTTTTGAGTTTCCAGTGTTGTTGGAAGTTTGTCTCTAATACTGGCAATACCTATAGGCTATGAAAAAATCCCTACTCCTGGTGTGTCTAATTTCCCATTTTTTAATAATCAGTGTAGGAGCAGTTTCAGATTTGTCTGTCTGTATTGGATCAGCTGATGGAAAGATTATTGGAATGAGTCATTCTATTGTGACTGACTTTCCTGAAGAAGTCCCAAAGTTTTAGCAAAGTCTCCCCCTTAGTCAGGAGAGTGCACGAGCCCGTTCCTGGCCATGGGGTCTGCCTTCTTCCACTGTGGGGCTCTGTGAGCAGCTGTTTTCAACATTATGGAATTCTCCACTTTCTCCAATTAAAGAAGAATTCTATTACAGTTTAATACCAGATCCTTCTAGTATGGAAGACACCAGAAGACTCTGTTTTCTGTAGTCCAGCAAAACAAAGACATAGGAATAGGATGTTGGTATTTCTAGGATTTTGTCATAGCCATAGGAAGAAGCAGACCTCTGGTACATGAACTTTCTTCCTGGTACTTTTAGTTGTGGCAACTATGCTCAACATTTCCTTCTGAACTGCTTTTACTCTGATCTAATTGAACAAAGAAATCTCCTACTTTCTTAACTAAAAATAAAATCAAGTGCCCAAGGCAGGCAGAGGGTTAATAAAAACGAAAATTCTGTTAAAATTACTAATCAATCTATTTAATGTTTTATGGTCTCCCCTCTCCCAAACACATGTTCTTTTCTTGTAAAGCACCTTATTACTTCCTGCTTGTTTACCAGCTTTTAGCAAGTCAAGCAGCATTCAAATTGCTTTGATGTTAATTATAGAAGCTGTTCAATAGGGCTTGCTAGGTGAAGGAAAATATGTTCCTATGTTTAAGAAAATAAATTAATATCCAGACAAGTGCTCTGTGCTTTGGTTCTAAAGAAGGAAATGACAGGATACTGATGACTTAGCGTTGTGTTGTCAAATAAAAGCTATATTTGGGGGGCACGCTGCTCTCAGTTTGCAAGATTTAATATTAGTTGCCTTCAGTTCTCTTGATGATAGAGAACAATGTGCTGAGGACTGATCCTCCTTACTGTAAAAGGAGTGAGTTTCAATATCTCTGGTGCCAAAGTAAAAGGTTCTAGAAGCAGGGATTTTGCCTTAGGCCCCAGAAGCTGTTAATGAACCCCTGGGATGTTGGGTTATCCCAGCTGGTCCAGTTGTCCTGCTCTGGACCTTGGCCCAACCTGAGCTGCACTTACTCTGCTCAGTTCAGGTGCATTGACATTTTAGCTGTAGCTCAATTTGGGGATCTATAAAAAATACTCCTTCAATGTAGAAGAATGTGGAGCTGTCACTGAATGAACTGCCCCGTGTGCAGGTCCAGGCACTCAATGTCCAGCCATGACCCCTGGGAGAGCCCTTGGCCAGGGGGAACCAGGGACCAGGACCTGCTGTGGTCTCTGCCAAGCCCCAGCCTCATTTCCCCATGTTTATCCTGTATAGAAATTGTGTTTGATCATAAGGAACTTGTCTACCAATTCCTAATCAAGGCATAAAGGTTTAACTGGAGAATTTGTGCAGTGTTTGGAGATGTCCAGATGAAAGGTTCGGTACCTGTGTGATAAATGATTGTTGATAATCTCTGCCACAAAGAGCTGTAGCCAGTGCAGGTGACTGGAGTTTGTGTTGAATGACTGGGGAGCAGCTCCAGGAAGTGAAGCAAACCTTTGGCTTATTAGTGGCTTTGTATTTATAAATTAATAACACTACACAGAGGGAAGCTGGATTGTGTATCGTTACAAAATGCCTTGGAAAGATCTGAAGTCAGATTTGTGGTCTGATGTTTCCTGTAAGAACTGCAGTGTTTTCCATGATGGAAAGAGTTTATTTTCAGTATTAAGGTTTGTGCTTCCAATGTTTTAAATGAACCTGTGCTTTAATATGCAATAAATACTGAAAATGACCCCCTCAAACTTTATTCATTATCATCATGGCATATTTTGATATAATGATTACTGGTGGGCTGTTACTGGTCTAAAGCAAGGACCAGAGGGTGTGTGGTTTCCATTGTCATGAGATTTTTGTACTATTTTAGAGTGATCATAAAGCATTTCCAAGAGTGGAACTGTATGAGACTGTAATACTGCATGGGAGGAAAGAGATCTTACCTATCAATAGCAATGCAAGGCTTGTAATTTTAAGTCTTTCTAATTTAAATCAAGAAAATCTGTTTTTCATGAATAATTCAGAGCTCTGATTTAGTAAAATTATTTCCAGCCCATGTATATTAAGCAGCCAACCTGCTATGCCAGCCAGCTCTGTTTTCAGACACTGTTGATGGGGGGTTTCTCTTTCCTGCAGAAATGATCATCTTTGTCTGTTAGAAAATAAAGCTGCTGTGGTATTTTGTCCTTTTGATTGCTCGAGGATTTTTCTTTAAACCTCGCAGGCTAAAATTCAAGCTGAAGAAAAATAAACCCCTTACTACAGGAGCTCCTAGAATTCAATTTGGAGAGAGTAAACCTTGTACTATATCCATTAGGAAAATGGCAGTATTCTTCCATTTCCTGATGTTATTCAATTACTTACCCCGCTTCCTGCTTTTAGCGTAAACTGTATATTTTAGCTCATGACCTTTGACAGCAAATTGAATCAGAAGTGGAGATGCAATGAAAGTTGGGTTTTTTTAAAGAGTCTTTAAAAGCATAGATGTGTAGGAAATTTGGGGATTTGTTTTGTTGTTGTGTTGTTTGGTTTTTGTTTGTTTGTTTATTTGTTTTTTAAATAAGCCTTGCTGTGGATTTTGTAATATAATGCATTTTGCTTGGAAAAAAGGAAATTGAAGTTAATGTCCTTCCTCCTTTGCCCTGGAGAAAGCACAACCTGCATAGCTGCTCTTGTTAGTGCCTGCCTGCTGAAATTAGCATTGCATATTTTTGTTAATACCAATAAAAGTGGAGTTTGTTTAATTTAGAATCAAACCCTTGTTTGGATTGGATTAGCACTTTAAGAAAAATATTTAACTTGTAAAGTGATGCAACACAGGTCGATTTAATCTTTAGCTCCTCCAGGATTGTAGCTCATTTGCAAGCTTTAGATCATACTATTTCCCTTACACTTGTGAATAGTGTTAACACATTACAAAGCCCAAACCAGTGTATTCACCTGAACCTTTCCAACACAAGTACCCCAAACGTACCTAAAACTCTGCTGGAGCCATCAAGAATGATGGTGCTGCCCAGCTCAGCCATGTTCCTGATAAAACTGCTCACACATGGTGTTCCTGGAGCTTTTCTATTAAATGTTGATATAGAGTTAAGTAGGTTTTAGCTTTATCTGAACAGGATTCCTTCAAGTCACAGTTCCCCCCCAAATTCATCATTTTTACTAATCTTGTGTCTTTATATTTTAATGACATTTTGAGGGCAATAGGAGCCCTTTGGTGTGTTCAGAACTTGCACTTGGATTGAACTTAAACAGAACTTGAATTTAAGAAAGAAAATCAGGAGATGTCTTAAATTTCTTTCTTCTAATGTGAAGCAGTGGAGAGCCCCTTTCCTTGGCTACAGCAGCAGCCTGTCCCTCGCCCCTGCTGTTGTAATGTCTACTTGTACTGGAACTAAAATCTCTTTTTCTACAATGAGTTATACAATTTCAGGTCTGTACACAGGGCTAAGTTGTGTCCTGGTCCACCCTGGGCCTGTCCTGGGAGAGAGCCTGGCTTTTCTGCACATCCGTGTGTGTGGTGGCACCACGTGACCAGGTACCAGAGCGTTGCTGTGTTGCTCTGCAGGCTGTTCCAAGATAACACTGAATTCTTTCTTGTTCTGGCTACAGCAATGCCAAGTGTTTGTTGAACATCTGTCAGTGTGTTCAGATTATTAACCTAACTTCTGCTCGTTTATGTTAATGGAAACATTTGAGCTCCATAACAAGCGAGTGTAACAGTTCCTCACGCTCCCAGTCCCGCTGAAATCCAGCTGAGGGGTTGACACAGTCCAAACCCAACTGGCAAAGTGTTGGCAATGCCTCCTTCAAAAGTGTTGCTACACTTTGTGCTGCCCACGCTGCAGGGTGGCACAGCTCATCAGTGTATTTATGACTCTAAAGCATCATCATATTTTGGGGCAGATTAGAAAATAAAGGCAAATGGACACCAGAACTGTTTCCAAATTTGGCATCTGTACCCAGCCAGGTGTGGTCTGTCCTGCTAGTGTGGCGTGTTCCACGTTGGCTCTCATGTTACTGTGCCCACAGAAGAGCCTTGAGGAGCACAGGGCAGCCCAGAGCTGGTGAGGGCAGAACCCAGGAGTGCTCCTCTCAGATCTGCCATGAAGGCAGCTCCCTTCAGTCACAGGCTGTGGGATCTGCATCCTTGGAGATTTCCACATCTCCCCTGAGCAGCCTGATGTCTCCTGAATCAGCCTTGCTTAGATGAGGTCACCCCTGAGGGCCCCTCCAACCCAAACTGTTGTGTGTCCCACTGAGCGAGTCATTTCTGGGAACAGAAACTGCTGTCCATGCAGTTATTTGGTGTCTGCCATTGGGCTGTCAGTGTTACACGGATAACAAGAGAGGCTGAAGCCAGCTGAGGGAATGGTCCCTTCAGCTGGGTCTCCAAAGGCCTTTGCTTTAATGTTAGCTCACAGTTTTTGCAAGTTGAACTAAAGGACTGATCTCCTTCTTGGACTGCATGTAGTCTGCTGGGCAGCAAACTGCACTCAGAGTCATTCTTCCAAGTCCTATAATCTTTTACTACAGATCCCATTAATAAAAGTATTAATTACTCTGTTCTGGAATTAGGATTTCGTAATGAAACCTCAAAAGGAAAACTCAAGCCAGGTTGGCCAAATGTCACGGAACACAAACTTGAGCTGCGAGTAAAATAAAAGTCTGAGTTGCTTTAGGGTTTACGGTTAAAGGAATGTAAAACTTTTCAGCTTGTCCAAGTTTTGACAGAAAACCTTGTAGTACTTGGCAGGCCTGGCTGGGTTTCCTTAAGTGTGAAATGCAAGATAAAACTGGCGACTCAGAGCCAAGCACAACGAAACGAGAAGGTTCTCCTGAAACAAAGAGAAGTGGGAATGCAGGGATTTTTCTCATAGCTCTCCTGCAGCTCCATGGGGTGCGTGGGCTGGAGCACCCCGAGCATGGCATGGGGGTGCTGTGGGAGGAGGTGCAGCTGGAAGGAACACTTGGTCCAGTGACACGGGGTCAGGGCAGCTGGGGGGCTTGTGCCAGAGGACAATTTACCCCATTTAGTTCCTGTTTCCTGCAGAGTGAGCAGAGAGTGAGATAAACTCCTGCAGCATCCCCACTGCCATGGAATGCACAGGGCAGTACCAACCTCCAAGCTGCAGTTAAAAGCTGTTTGGAATACATATCAAATGTTTCACTTGGATGGGAGGGGAAAGGCAATTTTTTCTCTCTCTCTGTCCCTCCTTTCACCCTTGAACTGGGACTTAGACAGCCTGTTGGGTGAAATGAAGAACCTTTTTTTTCTGTTTTCTATCCAGAAAGTTTTTTTAAGAAACAGGAGTAGTTGTTAAGGTATTGAGGAAGATTTTGCTGACAGCAGATACAGTTGTGTTTGGACATGTGGGGAGTGGGGGAGTCAGCCATTTGACATTTCTGTCCATCCAGTGCACTCCAGAATTGTAATTATTTACAATATTTTTAATGTTTAATTTACTTCAGTGCTTAGGGTATTCAATACCCTTTTCAATACTACTTTGACTTCCCTCTTTTTTTCATGTCCTGATTGAAGTTTTGTGCTAACAGGGATACCTTTGGGACAGAAAGGTAAATAGCAAGTATGGATATATATCTTAGAGATAAAAAGATAAAAGACCCCTTTTATCTATGATTGGAAGAGTTTAATTTTTTATTTTTAGGCAAGACTTTGTAACTCTTGAGGACATTGTCTTACATCAACACAAAGCGTGCTCGTGCTTATGACAGCAGTCTCGCAGGGTGTCCGTGTGCTTCTGGAGCAGGGAGGAGGACGTGTTTCCACTGATAACTGTGCGGGGGCAGTTGGCTCCCTTGGCATTAACTCTCTGAGTATGATGAATTGCAGCCAGTTTCCTCCACCACCAGGTAATCTCTGCTGAAACATTCTGTAGGGACTTTTGTAGTTGGAACCAGCACGTAAGGCAGGGAAAACACTCCTCTCGCATCCTTTGGCTTTGCTTATCATAGAACCTCCTGAGTTGGAAGGGATCCACAAGGATCATGGAGTCCGACCCCTGGCCCTGCACAGACACCCCAGAAATTCCACCCTGTCCCTGAGAGCTTTGTCCAAACCCTCCTGAGCTCTGGCAGCCTTGGGGCTGTGCCCACTGCCCTGGGGAACCTGGGCAGTGCCCAACCACCCTCTGGGGGAAGAACCTTTTGCTGAGATCCTGAGCCTGCCCTGACACAGCTCCAGCCGTTCCCTCAGATCCCTGTCGCCGGTCACAGAGAGCAGGGATCGGAGCTGCCCCTCGGGAGGAGCCGCAGCCCCGACGGGCTGTGCCCTCAGTTTCCTCCCGCTGAACACACCAAGTGCCCTCAGCTGCTCCTCACACAACCCCTCCAGACCTTTCACCATCCTCATGTCCCTCTGTGTAACCTGCTCCTTTTCCCCACTTCCTCCTCCTTATTAACACCAATATATTGTGCACAGAATGACAATTCCAGAATGGTTTGGGTTGGAAGGGACCTTAAAGACCATCTTGTTCCACCCCCTGCCATGGGGCAGGGACACCTTCCACTAGCCCAGGTTGCTCCAAGGCCCGTCCAAACTGGCCTTGGACACTCCCAGGGCTGGGGCAGCCACAGCTTCTCTGGGCAACCTGTGCCAGGGCCTCCCCACCCTCCCAGGGCAGGAATCTCCACCCTCCCAGGGCAGGATTCCTCCCTCGCTCGGTCCCGTGGAGTTCCCGTGTCCCTGTGGCCGGGGGCGGCTCCTCCCGCCGTTCCTGGGCGTTGCGGGGGCTCCCCCTGCGGGCCGCGCGGGGGAACTGCGGCCCCACCCGGGCCGGCTCCGGCTTTGCTTCCCTTGTGTTCTGCTTTCCTTTCCTTCCCCACCTCCCCGTTCTGTTTTCCCTTTCCCGTCGCTCTGGAGACAGACTTAGAGAGCTGAGGCTCTTCAGCCTGGAGAAGAGAAGGCTCCGGGGAGACCTTAGAGCCCCTTCCAGCGCTTAAAGGGAGCTTATAAAAAAGAGGGAGAGTGACTTCTTTAAGGTGACAGATAATGAGGACAAGGGGGAATTGTGTTAAAGAGATTTACATTAGATATTAGGAAGGAATCCTCCCCTGCGAGGGTGGGGAGGCCCTGGCACAGGTTGCCCAGAGAAGCTGTGGCTGTCCCTGGATCCCTGGAAGTGTCCAAGGCCAGGTTGGACGGGGCTTGGAGCAACCTGGGACAGTGGAAGGTGCCCCTGCCCATGGCAGGGGGTGGAATGCGATGATGTGTAAGGTCCCTTCCAACCCAAACTACGCTGTGATTCTATGATTTATTGCCTTTAGCAAAGGATGCTCATTTAGGGGGAAAGGTTTGGGGTTTGTTTTGCCTTTGTAGTAACAAGTAGCAGATTCCAGTTTTGATCAGACAGACATTAACTGGTCACCCCTGGCCTCCTCCTGCCAACTGAGCAAGCAAAAGAAAAAGAAGACACATTGCGAAGGCACCCACAGGATCAACTGACAGGGAATCAGAGTTCCAACCACAGTTACAGGGTTTATTCTTTTATCTCACCAAGGCAGAACAAAAATATTGTAGCACGTGCTGTGACATTTATTGGCATTGTTTGTGCAGAGCAGCTGTTTGACTCCACATGTTGGAGTCAGTGAGAGTCTGAGAGCATTCAGAGTCTTCACTCAGGTCTGATGGCAGGACTGGAAGTGAAAGTGTATGGTATTGAGAGGCAAGAGGCTGAGGATGGGACTTGCTAAGAGTCAAACACTTTATACTGCTGCTTGGTCTAGTGGAAGGTGTTCCTGTCCGTGGCAGAGGGGTTGGAACTACGTGACTACGTGATTTGTAAGATCACTTCCAACTCAAACCATTCTGTGGTTCTATTTGAAAATAGAAAATCTGTGAGAGAAAAGCAGATTTGTGGAGCTGCCTCTCTCCCCCTTTTCTGTCAGCTGCTCTAGTTTGGTTGTAACTGGCTCAGAGTGAGTGATGAATCCTTCCTTCTCCCACATCCAATAAGACTTTAGTTAACGCTAAATTTACCAGAACTTCTGAGATAGTGATAGAAGCCCTTCTTAGAGACACAGAAATTACATTTCTAAAGGTGTCACTTGCCCCCTGCTTCCTCTGGGCAGTCACTCATGTGGCCCAGAATGGGAGGGAGAATGGCAATACTGTTAATTCCTTTCCTGGTCCTGGAAGAGTAAAAGAATGAAGGAAAGGTTTGATTTGGAAGATCTTCACGATCTGTTGTGAGCGATGGCCTGGCTCAGCACCCTGAGGGGTTGCTGCGAGGAAATGACAGGAATCAAGGAGCAGGGAAGTCCTGGGGAGCTGGCAAAGCCCAGCAAGCTGTTGGGGTCCCCTTGCTCCTCCTCTGAAGCTCGTGAAAACTTTGGTTATTAAAACCTATTTGCAGAAGAACAAGTAAATTTCCAGAGGGGAATGTGATGGCATTAAACATCTTCACAATCCCCCTTGGGTGCTGTTGTACGAGACTGGAGCTTACAAAGGCAACACCTCAAACACCAGCCATCAGAGTGTCCCCTGAAATGGGGGACTGCAATTTTATTGAGTCTTGTGAAATATGGCAGGTTTTGCTGCCTTTACAGTGCTATAGCAGATTAGTAGCAGGAGAACTGACAAACTCTATTTGCCTGTGACCAGCCTTACTAATGTATTATTCAGCCGTGATTATGTTTTAATGGTCTAAGAAGTGTAGAAATGTTTCAGCGTGGCTGAATGGGAGTGGTAGAGATCAGTAATTATAACATCTTCATTATAAATATGGATAAACCTGAAGGTTAGAAATGATGTGTCTTTTCTAGTGGAGTAACTAGTTCTATGCAGTATAGTGAGAGATGTGTGTGAATGGTTTTCTCTTGCTTAGCAAGCATTTAGAGAATTGCCCTAACACTGGTAAAGGGCAGGTCTCTCTTTAGTAAACCTCTAACTTCTCAACTAAAGAATAGCTGTTTTTCATCTTTCTCCCCTATTTCCCATTTACTGATGAGGGGAGTCCTGACACATATCCAGTACCGCATGGTTTTCTAAAGACTTTCACCTCCTGGTTGGATTCCTTGCTGTCTGATAAGGAATAAGTTCACACTGCAGTCTGTACCATGGAAACGCTTCAGGCCCTTCTCCTCTATCTTGATGCTTCCTTTCAGGATTCAGTAGTCAGCTGAACGAGATGATTCCTCATCAGTCAAATGTGGTTGCAATTTATTTTATAATGCCAAATCAACATCGCTTGCAATAAATTTGATAGGGCAGGTGAGCTGAAAACCTGGAGATTGACAGTGAATTTGTTAGGCCTATTGAAATGGAGGTAGGTCCTCCAGGTAGACTGGTAGGCGTAAATTGGTGCGTTTGAGTGTGCATCAGTACTTAATTTTACCACCTCAAGGACAGAATTATGCTTTTGGGAGTGTCATGGTTTCCTTGCAGTGCATCTATGACCTGCTAGCTGGACTTAGCTGGGCTGTCTGTGTCCTGCTGGATCTGAATGGCATCTCTTCTCTCTGGTGGCTCCTCCAGTTCTGTTCTGGGGCAAGAGGAGGAGACTGCCAGTGGCTTTGGGCTGCCTGTGTTAGCTCCTGTCACACTCCCAGCTGTGTCAGAGGCCATGGGCTGCCCTGTCCTGTGCCCAGTCACATCCTCAGGAGGGCATTGGAATACTTTGTCCAGGGCAGAGATGGCATAAAGCCCTTACACCTGCCCTCTGGTAGCCTTCCCTGGACAAGGAATATTAAGACAACTGTTTCCACCCATTAAGTGGCCTGAATGCAGCCAAAGGCTCTTGGTATAGCTGAAAATCATGGTGTATCACACCCTGCACAGGCAAGTGGGTCATGCTCAGACATGTCTGTCATTGATAGAGGCTGAAGCTTTGCTGTCCTCTTCCTTCAAAGCAGTATCATAAGATATCTAATATTGAAATATCTTGTTATTTTACTACTTTGAACTGGAGGGCAAGTGCAAGACAAAAGACTCAAAAGGGAAGCTCAGGCAGTAATGTGTTTACTACGTGAAAAGTGGGTTTTAAAGCTTTGAAAGGGTTGTAATGCTCTTCTTCCTTGAGATGCTAATGCTGAAACTTGAAACAGAGCACAGTATCATTAGCAATTAAATGTGTCTGTGTGCTGCTCTTACATCTTGTAAGGCTCTCGCAAATCAAACGGGTGAGGTGCACATGTCTAATAAAATAATGATTTGGAAAGCAGAGTTCCAAAGCCCTGTTTGCAATTCACAGCACCTTCATGCCTGGCATATTTGTATAAGGTTTTAGAATTAAATTAATTGCCCCAGGCTTTGTACTTGTAAAGGATTGATTTTTGTTCTTTACCTGTGTGTTGTTGGTACTTTGCCTTTCTACGCCTCAATTCCAGCAGCTTTTGTGCTGCATCAGTCCAAGATTTTAAACTTTAATTTTCTGCCTTTGAATTGCTTATACTGTTCTTTTAGTGGCAAAAATTACATGTCAATAGAGAGATACACAGATAACTTCCTGAAGAAGTCCATTCCAGATTTTGAGTAGCATATACAAGATTACAGATGTAAATACCTATATCCAATGAATAAAGCATTTTAGCAATAAAGTGGAAATACTTCTGGATCCTATCTGTAGAAGCCAATAGCTGAGCAGGAGTGGATTGGAAATAAATTTTTGGTGAATGTGTTTATTCCAGTTATGAGTTTTAACATTTCTGACACCTGTTTTATGTTTATTTTGCTAAAACAAAAATAATGTGTGTGCATGGGTATGTGCACATATGTGTGTTTATTATGCACATGATGTATTCGTTACAGCGAACGTAATGTAAACATACAAAAGTTCACATTACTTTAAATACTGAGCTTAACTGTCAACCACAAAACATATTTGCAAACTCTTTCAACATGTGTAACATATACAATCCTAATTAGAAACAGCACAATAGCAGAGCTGCCCATATGGTAGTGATAATTATGTTGAAAGAGTTTGTCTTGTGGCTCAGAATTAAGTTTGGAAGATCCAATGGGAACAGTCTCATGTTCAGGGTTTGTAACATGCCTTTAAAATGTGTATGTGAGTGATTTGCCATGGCCAGGCTGGGTTAGATGAGTTAAAGATGAGAGGGTTGATACGGTGGTCATTTGAGAGGAGGAGGAGGGAGTGTTTAATGTGTATCCCTAGCAGAGTTATTGAAGGGTTGTCTCAACAAAGGTAGTGTTGCATGTTTGTATATGTGTTTTATGTATGTTATCTTTAGAAAATGATTCCAAAACATAGGTAGGTATGTTGTGCTCCAAGGCACACCTGAGACAGTGCTGTCCATGCCAGGCTCCAGTGATTTCAGAGCAGGAGCTATGGTATGTGCCCCTCTGGCACACATAGGAATGGATATAAATGGGAAGCATAATTTCCAACAGAATAATTAGAACTGCATTTATGAATGGGTCAGGGCTCTCCACTGAGAGCCTGCTTTAAAATAATTAGTTATTTCCTCAGCACACTTGTGAGCAGCCCGTGCTGTACTTTGCCAGGTTAAATATGCTAAGGCAGGATGCAAACCTAGGAGAAAATGGGGATATTTAGCTTTCCATTATATATGGGCAAATAATAATACCTATGAAGATAAAAGCAGTGGCTACAGCAGTAGATAATGTGGGGTTTGTGATAAATACTACTAGGTTTACAGCTTCTTCTGCCTTATCTCTCAAACACATCCTATGGTTTCCATGTCCTTCAAATCAGTGTGAAACGGAAGCAAGTTGTGCTCTGAAAAGAGACAAGTAATTTGCAACACCCAAGTGATGTTTTAGGTGAAATAATGTAGAACATATTTGTATGTATGAATCACAGTCTTTTATTAATACACAAAATGTAGCACTGTAAGTGTGGGACATATTACTATTAACCTAGAAGCGTTCAATTTGTAGGCTTAAAATCTGGACTAAGACACTGTAGTGTGTTACTAATGGCAAATACTGAAATGTTTAGTGTGGCAGTGTGCAGAAAACCCCCATTTTGATTCATTAGGGTTTATTCTTGGAAAAAAAAATGTGTAGTGGCATTTTACAACAGTTACAATGGAAATATGGAGGCACCAGAGGAAAATCCATCTTGTTTTGGTTTTAGGAACCAACAATTCTCTGTGAATATACAAATCAAGATCAAAAGAAATGGATGTTGTGAGTGAACCTGCTGTCACAGGCATTTTATTATGAATTTGAATTTACTAAGAGTCTTTAATTCATATTTATTAACAGTGCTAAGTGTTAACTTCTCATTTTAATAAAGGTCCTTTATTCCTACTCACTACAGAGCTTAGAGTGTAAAGTTCAGAGAAGGTTTCTGTAGTTGCTGGTTATAAACCAATCTCTCCCAACTCCTGGACTTGTGCTCAAGGACAGTGCTGTTGATACTGTGAATTTGCAAAGTCAAAATCTCGGCTGATCTTTGGTCTTGGCATCTTTATTTATTTCTACTTTGGTCTCTGAAGGTCAGTCACTTGCTGTGATGTGAGAAGGAAAAGAATGCAGGGATAAGAGGAATAGTGTTCTAATCCTTTCAATGCTGTTGGGGGAGCAACTTCTAACTTAATACCTGTTTCAGTTATTGACCCCATTTTGTGGAGAAATTGAATGTGTGCATTTTATTGATTGTGCAAACACTCGCCCACTTTGGGAAGCGCATTCCTGCCAAGTATCCTGGGTCAGTCTTCCATGAACGAGAGAATTGCTTGCTTTGAAATCAATGGGATGAAGCCCGTTTGTACCTGACAGAGTTCTTCCAAAGCAAACATGTAACCCCATTTCTGATGGTGAGCAGTGTGGGTTTGGGTTGTTTTGCCTCAGCCATTTCCTCCATCAATATGATCTGAGCCAGGGTTCCCTTCACACATGCCAGTGTATTTAAACAATCATCTGCAATTTCATGTGGCAGGGGATGGAGCAGGGGGTTGTGTAGGAAAATGCTGGGTAACACAGCTGCTCTGATGCAGCTGAACTTTTTTGACTGGACATGCTGGTGGTCCCAGAATTTCACTTCCATGGCCTGGCTCTGGAGCAGCTGCTGCCCAGCCCTGGTGCCCAGCTCGGTTCCACTGGCCCTGGTATAGGACTATAATGTGGCTGGTCCCTCCACAGCAACAGGTGTGAGTCAGACTGTGCTGCTGTGGTTTAGTGCAAGGCTTCTGCCACCTCCTGCTTTGGTGGAGTGCTTTTATTGAGCAGAAATGGATTTCTTTTGAGGGCATGCATCTCCTACATAACGTGGTCTGGGAGCTCTTTTCATTCTACCAAATATTTCTTAGTTTGGAGAGAATATGGCTTAAACTGTCCAGTCATTATGGTAACAGATGCCAGCAAATGTTGGTCCATTTGGAGTGATGACTGAATTTTTTCATTCTTATAAAAAAAATGCCCTATTTGTGTGTTTTGCTCTTCCTACCACTCTGGCTGCATGTATGGCAGCAATAGGAAAACAAACTGGGAGACAAAAGTGGCCTGAGTCTGTCTCACAGGCAGAAATTCAGAAATTCCAGGAGGATTGTCCCTAGACAAAGATAATGCATGTACTTACCTCTGTAAATCCCAGTGTACTTACTCCTCTCCTCCTGGCTGTTCCCTGGAGTCACAGGCAGAAGGATACTGGGTTTCTGCAGCATATCAGCAGTGCTGCTGGAGCTGGGAGGCGCTTTGGCTCCGGGTAGTTCATTGTTTGGGGACAATGACTGTGTGCAGAGCAGGGGCTGGCTCCTTCCTCGGCTTTGCGAGCAATTAAAGATGTTTAAAATAGGCAGCAGTGCTTCCAGCCCTGCCCGTGGGGATGAAAGCACGCCTTGTTTGTGTGCCAGCCAGATGCTGGTGCATCGGATTACATCTCTGCACAGATCCTTGTCCCTGTGTCCGTGTGAGTGCTAACAAATGCTGGTTGGATGTGTCCCAGTAACTCCTGCAGCAGGGATCTGTCCCTCGCTGCCCCTCCGCGGTGCTGAGCTGATGGAGCCCTGGGGGGTTCCTTCTGGGCACTTGGAGTGATGGAGGCCCCGTGATTCCCTGTTGCCTTTTGCTTTACACACCTCATATTTTGTGACCATCCTCTTCTGTAGCACAGCTTTGCTAAAGCCACCAAGAGCTGGTGTTTCACTGGTATGTGCTGTGTCTGAGCTGCCTCAGATGATGCAGTCGTTTTTTTGGCCTGGTGACAATTTCAAGCAGATACATTTTCCTGTTCCTCTCATCTTCTGTGCTTGTTTTTCCTGTACAAAACATCCCTCTGTGACCCTTGGAAAAAAAAAAAAAAAAAAAGGGGTGTGTTTTTCCCCTGATGAAAGGTTTCTGTCCTAGAACTATCAGCTACCCAGGAACCACAGATCAGAGCTGTCCCAGCTGGACTCTGAGTCCTTATGTTCATAGAGCAGCAGTGCCTTCCTCTCTCTCTGGCTCAGCACCATCCAGTGCAGGCTTCTGCCAAAACCTCTTACAGCCCTGGATCACTGGCTGTTTAGCAACAGCCTTTCAAGCTTTGAGAGAGGATGGAGTGATGCCATGAGGCAAAGAGCCCTCCACTCCTCCTTCCTTCGTGTGAGAGAGCAGAAACTCACGCAGGAACTCTCACAGGAACAGTGGATCCAATTCATTTGCAGCCAAGTTCTGTAGGGTTTGTCCTGGGGATTTGTGAGCTTTGCAGAGCCAGAGCAGTGCCTTGTGTTTCCACGGTACACAGCATGGAAAGGGACTGAGAACAGAGTGAAATCCATAGTCATGGGTTTGGATGTGGAACCCCCGGCCTGTTGGAGCATGTGGGTGATCCACTGTGACTTCACAGGACAAAAACTCCAGGGGGAATGTGTTCAGGGTCTGGTTTTGCCTTAGTTACCCCAGGAACTCAGATGTTTGAAATAGAACCAAAGGAGTGACTTTGGTGGGGGTCTGGGTGAAGGGAGGCAGCACCCAAATCATGGAATCACAGAATATCCTGAGTTGGAAGGGAACCCCAAGGATCATCAAAGTCCAGCTCCTAGCCCTGCACAGGATCAAAGCTGCTGAGGACAGCAAATTTCTCTGAATGTGAGCATTAATTGATTCCTCTCAGCTCTTGGGCCCTCTCAGACTTTCTCTTCCAATGTTTCTTTGGGAAGCCACGTTCCAGGAACTCAGGGATGTTTCTGTTTGGTGGCCCCCTCTCCAGCGTGGCTGCAGGAGTGTCCCCATGCTGGTGGCCCCACAGGGTCAGAGGTGCCCCAGGAGACCTGGGGCTGTGGGCTCCTGCTCTGCCCAGTGACAGGATGAAAAGGTGAAAGAGGGAGCAGAGGGTTTCTCTGGGGATTTTTTCCTTTGACAAGTCACTTGTTTTTATTTACAAGCTCTATCAGTGTTTTAATGGGGGTAATTATCCTTGACCAGGTAAGTGTAATGGCCTGCTGCCTCTCTAATGGCTTTTCCTCTGTGATTTCCCTGCTTGGCACTGAGATGGCACCCTAAGAGCTGGGAAGGGAACAGCAAGGGTGGAGCCCAATATAAGAATGATATGAAGCCATTAGAGAGTGTCCAAAGGAGGCCACGAGGATGGGGAAGGGCCTTGATTTGAAGGCGTGTGAGGACACTGAGGGCACTTGGTGTGTTCAGCTGGAGAAGAGGAGACTGAGAGGAGACCTCAGTGCAGTTCCAACTGCCTGGGCAGGGGCAGAGGAGGGGCAGGGACTGAGCTCTGCTCTGGGGGGACCAGGGACAGCAGCCAGGGAATGGCTGGAGCTGTGTCAGGGCAGGCTCAGGTTGGATCTCAGCCAAAGGTTCTTCCCCCAGAGGCTGGTTGGGCACTGCCCAGGCTCCCCAGGGCAGTGGGCACAGCCCCAAGGCTGCCAGAGCTCAGGGAGGGTTTGGCTGATCCTCTGGGGCACAGGGGGTGACTCTTGGGGCTGGGCTTGTGCAGGGCCAGGAGCTGGACTGGATGGTCCTTGTGGGTCCCTTCCAATTGAGCATATCCTGTCATTCTGTGACTGTAGCGTGGCCGGATGATGGCAGGGTCCTGCACTGCTCTCAGAAGCTCCCTGCAGCCCTTGGCATGTTGGGATTTGTGTCTTCACTGCATTAAAGCAGTTAGTGGGTTCAGGGACTATTGTAGGGGTTGTGTATATACTGGGGGGGGACTATCCTGTAAGTTTATTGCTCTGCTGCAGGCCTGCCATCTCCTCAGACAGCCTGGGACTCTGTGCTGCTCAAGGGAAGGCACCCCAAAACGTACTTTTGGAAACCCAGGGTGCAAAAGCACAGACCACCAGCTCTGATTGTAACCCCAGAGGGAACTGTGAGCAGCACTGTTCAATTTATCATATTATGTCACATTTTCATTTCTAAACCCCAGTAAATCCTTAACAATGTTCCTGGAAACAGCCTCTAAAATTCACACTTGATTATATTTTACCTCCGAAGATGCTCTTTCTTTCAGACATGTGGTGCTGGCCATGGTGAGAAATTTGGAACAGCTGAAAATATCTGTGTATTAGAAATTTATTTACTGTCGCCGTGTCTGTAATCTGTGCTGTGGACATTTCCAGAGATTGTGTTGCTGCACTGCAGAGTTTTAGAAAGCTCTGAAGAGATTAATGCTTAAGAAGAAATATTTATAATCATTGGTGAAAGTGGTGGATGGTTTTGATTAGATGGTAATATTGCTGGTGATAAATTAACAGGAGGAAGATGATTTAAGAATTGCATTGTCTGAACTTTGGATTTCAGACATGACAAATCTGGGTTCTGCCTCATTCATAGATTTGCCAAATCAAATTTATCCAAAGAGCGTGAACTCTGTTTTTTGAAATTTTCCTGCACTGAATACCTCCAAATAAAGAAAAATGCTCTTCATATCCCTTCATTAACATGTAGTGTGCCATGACAGATTTATGAAAGACGTCTGGGTGCTGGAGTGCCCTGGTGCTTTATCCCATTTGGTAAATAGCATGGTGATGTGCTGGGCACTCAGCTTGCATTCTCAGTGCCATTCATCATCCTGCTGTGTGACTCCAGCCTATTGCACTCCTTTGTCTCAGTTTACCTGTGTATGAAATGTTGGTACCATCTCCTCCCACTCTTGTGAAATGTAATTAAGTTAATGCTTGAAGGTACAGTTTAAGTACAAGCTGCAGCTGTTATTTGCTAAGGTTTTGATGCATGTAAGGAAAAAGTCCTTCTTGGTTCACTTCAGTTTGGGGTTTATTTTTGGTTTCTGCCTTTTTTTTAGTTCTTTTTATCTCCTTCTATGTCTGTTACAAGAAAGGCAGGAGAATGTGACATTGAGTGAGTGACACCAGAGCTGGTGGAGGCAGGAGGGGACTGTGAGTGTGAGCAGTGATGCTGGAGATCATTAACACTGCTATTTATATCTGTAAAAACCAGGTTTCAAGGGGAAACATCGAGGCTTAGCGTTGCTAATTATACAGCTGTTAACTAATCTAACAGTGATCCTAATTCCACCAAACCTTGGCACTGACACTTTATGGCCCCGTGTGAGGGAGCTGGGGCAGCACTGAGCCCAGCCTGGGGGGACAGCAAAGCCTTCCACTGCACATGTGTCCACCTTCAGTACAGCCTCTTAGAAAGGGTAAGGGCACCTGGGCTGGGGGTTTTAAGGAAATCTCCAATTACTCCTGAAGTCAAAATGACAGAGCAGGAGTTACTTGGAGGATTTGACAGCTGCTGAATCCTCAGAGTCACTCTAAATACACATACATTGTTTGCATTATTAATCTAATGTCTTTGCACTTTGGTGTCTTCTGTGGAAGTATTGCCTCAAGGATCTATCTGCATAAATTTTATACTAAGATCAAGGTCTTTATTTCCATTTAAAGGCATAAATTAGAAAGCAATCTCACTGAAAAAGTCTGATCAGTCACAGGATCAAATGGATTCATCAGAAGTGTGTGATGCTCTCTCCTGTCACCTTCCCTGCTCCTGTGTTGAATCCCTTCCGTATTTTTGAAATTTGAAATCACTAAAGTGACCTATTTTCCTGTTCATATTGTCTGTTTGCATTTCCCCCTGTTTGCAGGTGGGAGATGCTTGAAGGGAAGATGAAGGGCTGTTCCTCAGGCAGCCCAGCTTCCCTTGCCTCCTCACTCCACCAAGAAGCTCATGAGTAGGCAAACAGGGGCTTAAAGGCCCTGAGAGCATTGAATTATTGTCAGAGAGCTGGTTGTGTACACATTGACCTTATTATAACATTTACAGCTTCAAGGCAAACTCAGAGCAGCAAAGCCTGCAGCAGGCAGGTTTCCATTCGGGACCAGGAGCAAGGAGTCTGCTTTCTGCACTTGCTGGTGTTCCTGTTGTTAGTTTTCATGTGTTAGTGATTACCTCCTCTTTTCTCCAGTATTATTTGATCCTCACTGAGGGCGAGAGGAGGTGGCCCAGTGGGAGGGAAAACCAGTTTAGGCCAGGGCATGGCATATGTGTGAAAAGCTTTTCATGTTTGCTTGCTCAACTGCATGAGTCAAGCAAATTGCCTGGCTGAGAGTCTTCTGAAAATGTCTCGTATTTGGGATGCTCAGATTGATTTTTTTAATTAGTTTTTACTTTTTTAAAAGAAAATAATTATGTAAAGCACTTTTCATCTCCAGACCTCTCATGGTCTTGCTGTTGTGTTACCTTGATTTCCATGCATTCTGTGGGGATTCATTGCCTCCACGATCACTGCCTGACAGAAGTCCTCATTTTCTCCCTTCTTTCCTCTCACCCTCCGTCTCAGCGTCCTGAGCTTCCACGGATCAAAGGAGAGCTCTAGTTTATTTTTAAATTTGGTGTTTATTAAGTAAAAGGGACAGTATAATGTCATTATGGATGGCATCCTTTAATGCTGCAGAGCAGCAGCTGTTGTCCCCTTCTCTGCTCACAGAGACCCTGGTTGCTTGACAGAAGGTCTGTGAGCTGTGTCCTGACTTCTTCATTTGAAGAAAGCAGAAGCCATCCTTAGGAAAGCACAAAGGATTTAAATATCGTGTGTATGTTAGTTGGTGTTTTGGGAATAAATACAGACTGTGTTGCTAGAAGTGCAGTATGCTGATCTCAGTTTGTGTCTGCTGTTGCGTTATGGAATGGAGCTGTTACTCCCCACTGCTGTGTTTACCTGCAGTGTGTCTGCAGATGATAGGAGTGACAGTCTGCCCATGTCAAAATGGTGAATGTTGCCACTCTTTTCCCTAGTTCCTGGTGTTCATAGTTAGAAGAGGTGACCAGAAGATGTGGAATGAAGAGGAGAAAGTATCTCACACTCATATTCTGTCAGATTACACAGGGAAAAGCAAATGTGTTTTTATTTTTTTTTCCTAGTATTGCCAAAATATTTGTGATACTCTCTTTGCTGGAATAGGGGTTTTGCAAGCCATTCCAGAGAGCATGCAGCTGCTGGGCTTTGTAGATACCCTGTGTATGCTCAGAGGAGCTAGAAACAGTGATTTGACTAACTTCCCCTTTTTTTACCCTGCAGCATTTCCTTCATCCCCTTGGGTACTTGTCCACCCATAGCCTTGTGTTTCCAGAAGTACTCAGTGAGGTATAATTCTGCTTTGTGAACTCCAGGTCTTGGCTGTTTTCACACGTCCCTATCACAGCCTTCCTCATCAGCAGGTGTCATTGCAACCTCAGGACTGTGCTTCTATCCCCTGACTGACTGAGCCCAAATCCACAGTCATTTTGAGGCAGCCATCCAAGCCTTCCAGGGAATATGTTACACTTTTCCCAGAGGAAAAGTGCTCACAAGACAGATTTTGCACAAGGCAGAGCTGTACAAGCAAATCCCCATGCCCTGCTCGGGTCCGCTGGGAGCCCCAGCTCAAGCTGCTGCAGGGGATGTGTGTGTTCACTTACTTCCCTAATGCAAACAGGAGTCTGAGGGATCACCCTCATATTCTTCCTGTAGGGCATGCTGAGCTAATGGAACTGATACATCTGGCCTCCTCCTGCTTTTCTAGCCCATGTATCTTCTTTCCAGCTGCTTGTACTGGAACCGGCAATCTCATGCCTTCAGCTGCTCCCCACGTGTGAGAGCAGGGAGGGCAAGACCAGAAATCAGGCTCTGAGCAGCACAGGCTCCTGAAGGTGCTCATTCCCTTTCTGCTCTAAATGGAAACCAACTATCTGCAGAGACCATTTAGGCAACGTGAAAGCTGGGATTGCAGATGCATTCCTTTGAAAGCCTGTGATCATGTTCTGTTTTTCCAGGCTGTGTCCTGGGATGTCAGAGGGAGTAACCTGGGCCCGAGCAATGGGAATCTCCAGCTGCCTGAAACCAAGCTTTGCTGTCTGAGTGCAAACAGTAATGGTAAAAGCAGTCAGACAATGGAATAAAATGGAGTAAACCAAAATCTTAAAGCTAGGGAAACTTAGGCATGACTATGACAAAGGAGTTTCTTGTTCCTTGCCTGTTTTCTGCTAGAGTAGCTTTGTTCAAATTAGTTCAAACTAAGGTCTCTAAGCCAACAAAGGGGCTCCATAAGAGAACTAATTTAAAAAAAAAGCATAAACACCCTCATCCTTGTGTACTTGGACACATCCCTGAAGAAATCTTGCTATGTGTCTTTGCTTGCTGCTGGTGCTTAATGAAAACATACCAATTATAACACTAAGGTTGCTATTATATAAATAAAGCAATATGGTTCCGTTTAGAGAAATAATAGGTGCTCCAGTAGCAGCCTTGTCTTCCCAACTGGAAGGAAAATGTGGAATATAATGTGAATTGGGATATTTTTCCCTCTCCAAAACATCTTGGTCACTCAGTGGAAAAAATGGTGGAGAAGCACCGACCTAGATCATCTTTCCTATCTGACTAAAATCTGGAAGTACATAATTGTATAAAAAATGAAAGATAAAAGGAGGAAATGATATCAGAAAAGGGCTTGATTTTCTTTAATTTAGCTTGAAAGTTCATGTCCAGTAATTCACTTTGCTGCCTTTTTTTATTCAGCTCTAGTTCTGCTGTCCTGCTGGGTGATGTGTAAGAGGACCCGTTACTTCTTAATTTAACGGGACCTGTAATTCAGTAATTTTCATACTGAACTTCACAGATACTGGTAGAATTCATTTTACTCACTGGCTGCTTCCATACAATATGTGCAGCGGATCAAGGATGTAGATGTGCCCAAAACATGCTGCCCTTCACAAGGAGGCTGATGATCAAACTTTATGAATTTGTGTGGAGCTGTGTGTCACACAGCTCGAGCACACACACACTGCTGCTCCTCTCCCTTGTCTTTTCCCTTGGAAAATGTGACCAGCGAGTGGCAATACTGTTGAATGCTGCTTTTATTAGCAGCAGCTTGTGTGGGGATGTTGTCCCATCCTTTTGGGTTATCTCTCCCACGTGCTTTGCAACAGTGCTGAAGCCAATGAATAAAAACATTCAGGGGGGAAACAAGAGTCATTTGTGAGGAGCTCTTTGCCCGCTTGCTTTTCAGGGCTGGGTGGCTGAAGAAGAGTGATGCCAGTAGTGATGTTGAAACACATCAGTCCTTTTTCTGGATTCCATTTTTCTGGGTCTGAATGAGTTCTGTTATGGAAAAAACAGTGCAAAGCTTGCTGCTGCATTGACTGTCCTGGGCCAGAGTTAGGAACTACTGAGGGCTTTATTAATGCCCATCAGAAAGTAGTGCACAACAGTAAAACCTTAGCTGGTATTTGTTTTGCTACAATGAAAAAGTAGTTTAGTTTCGTGGCATGGAGTTTGTACAGTCTGAAGGAAGTAGAAGCCTCTGTAGAAGCTTTGAAGGCTTCAACACTTGCAGGAATAGCACATATGAGAAGCAAAGCTCCAAAGATACTTTAAAAGATGTAGTTATTGTAGGGCCTAGCTTATCCAAACTGCTGATTCTGGTCTCTCCCAAAGCCATTCACAAATCAAGCTCAATGTTGTTGAATTTCAGCAGTGGGAAGAAATTCTGGTGATGAGCAGCAAGTCCAGCAGTGTGGCTTAACCAAGGAAGAGAAAAAAATCCCGTTTCCATTTCTTACTTTCACCAAGAGATACTTGAGTCCTAACACTGAGCATTTGGGGTCATGCCCTCAGATGATGGTGTAGCTGTTGGCTTAGTAGCTTATTATTTGTGTCCTGTTCCCTATGTCCTGTCTAAATGGCAAAGAGGATGAGGGTACTTGTTGGGACACCAAAACCAGGAGAGAGGATGTTGTGTGTCCCAGTCTCCTTCTGCAAGGATGTGTTGGCAGGGGAGGACGACCTGTGTGCCGGAGACCCAAGTAAATTAATTTCTTTCTGCAGGGGCTTGCAAACCAGTTTTTCCAAGACATGTGGCCTAGATATCAGGAGAGATCTCTGTCTTTGCTGTCAGTGCTGTTTAAATTTCAATGAAGAGTTAAATGCAACCCAGAGCAGGGGTGTAGGTGTGGGGTCTGCCCGGCCATCACAGCAGGCTGTGCATCAGCAGGGGGGAAAATCCTGCCTACAGCCCTGTTACCTGGCAACAGGGAGTGTGATATTGGGATCAGCGGAGAATTACTTGAACCTACAAACACTCAGTTGTCCCTGGCATAGCTCTGTCTCCTAAGGCAGAGTTCAACTGCATCGTGACAGCTGCCAGGAAAAACACGCTCCAAAGGCTCCGTGGGTGCCGTGGGTGTCCCTGGGTGATGGCCATGTGTGCTGCCACGGTCCTGCACCACTGATGACATCTGGAGGGGACCCCTGGGGTGAAATGGAGCCTTGTGAGCAGTAGTTGAGAGCCAAACCAGCGTTTCATAGCGGTGCGGGGGCACGGGCAGCGCCTCGCCGACTCCAGCCCACACAGCTGAGGGTGTGCCAATCGGGATTTTCCCTGTTGGCCTGGCAGCAGATGGCACAGAGTCCCCTCCTGACTGGCGTCAGGGGTGGTTGGTGTTGGCTTTCTCAGCTGTACATCTCTGGAGTCATTGTTTAATTCTCTTTCTGTCCTACAACAGGGACCTCCTGGCAGTTCAGTGTCGGGCTGTGCCCTGTGTCTCCCCGACGTATTCTACACTGGCACAGAGACGACCCTGCTCTAATAACTCATATATAATTCAGAACCCTGAGGTTTAGGGATTAGCCAGGTTATGCAAAAACTATTTTTTTCCCCCCAGACTCGTTTGCATATTAACTTTCCTGTGCATTGCTGATTTGGTTCTGGTGAGGTTCATCCTGTTGCTAGGAGGGATAAGCAATGAGACACTGAAGAATTATTCAGAACGACTGCAGACACAAGAAGTTAATACTGCTCTCGTTTGTGTTTGGACAGCTGTCATGTAATTTAAAAAGGCTGTGGAAACTCTAGAAGCTTTTCCTTCAAGAAAACTCTAGGTGAGTTTTTAAAGCCTGGATGGTACCCCTGGTTCTGAATGGCAAAGTTCTCCATTGCAATGGGAACAGCAGAGCTCCTATGGGACCTGCACCTGGAAGGGTGCTTATGGCAGATCTTTCTCTGAGGTAGAAGTCCATTGGAAAACTCATTAGCTTATAAATAAGTGGGAATAGGAATAATCAAGTGTGTAGAAGAAATACCTTTCCTTTCCAGGCAAACTGGGACTTCATCTAGAAGCTTTCTTCTGTCTTCTTCGATTAATACAAAAAGCCTTGGCTGCTTATAAATGTTGGTTGCATTTGGTGCTCAGCAAAGTTTGCCTTTTAAAGGGATGCTTTTGGTCAGCTGTCACCTAATTCCTTTATGTCATGTTTATGTAAGAAGGACATGCTATTTTTAGAAACTTAATGTAGATATCAGTATGCTGGGAGATGAGGCTGTGCTCCAAGAGAAGGATGTACCAGCGTATTTACTTCACAGCATAGACAGGGCATTTGTGTGTGGTGTGTCCTGGGAATACCAGAAGCAAAAGCACTGCCCTAAGCAGGGCAGGGAATTTGTCCACCTGGTGCCTCTCCAGCCCCTTTAAATGTGGGGTTTAGCACATATACAACTATTGGCATCCTCCAGAAATTGCAAGATGCTGGTGCTCAAAATTACCAGCGTACTTCTGTTTTTTTAAAAAATAATGTAATCTTAACAATTTTTTATTCTCTTTGTTTATGGATTTTGAACTTTTACTGTGCTCTCAGACCATGTGTTAAACTTTTCTGCCAGGAGAGCTGAAACGTGCTTTCTGCTGTTGTTGAAATGAGAACAAGCATTCTTTTATGCTTGCTGACTCCAGGAGCCTTCCTTGCAAAACACCACTAAATATTTTCAGGTTTCAAAAAAGAGCAGCATTTATCATCTCAGGAGCTGTCTGCCTATACCATACTCATGCATGAGCAGAGATACCCCATTTTATTGCCCATATGTGTGCTGCAGTTTGCCAGCTCAGATGTCTCATCTTATTCATTTGGTAGCATATCTCTAAGGCATATTTTTATAGATAAGGCAGTAGAGAACATCACAGGTAGATGTACAGAAATGTGTTTGGGCTGTGAACAGATACGCTCCAAATGCACTTACCTACAATTGTAGGTAAGAACAAAGAGGCTCAGCAAATGTGTTTCATGATTTGGTATATCCCATTCCTTCCCTCCTCCCTCCCCTGCAGTTGTATAAGTAGTTTTGATGGCAGCTGCTGGATTAGACCCAGAAGCTTAAAAGATTAAAGAAACCCCTAAAAGCAGCGAGGAGGAAGTGAAGGATCCGTTTGTCTGATGGTTTGTGTTTTCATAGTGGTGGTTGAGAAGAAAATTGCAAACAGGCCCTGCCCTGCAGCATCTGGGTGAGCAGGGGGAGGGTGTCCGGGCCAGCCGGGACCTGCCGGGGCTCATCCTGTGCCGTGTCACATCCCGGTGCTGGGGGGTGACAGTGGCAGTCCCCAGCCCCTTCCCTCCTCGCCGCTGGAGCACACAAGCTCACTGAGTGCTCTGCTCCTTGGCTGTCCTGAGCTCCTTATGGAGAGACAGGAAACTCGGAAATTAAAACACAAAAAAAAACCCTTGGAAATTAAAACACAACGAATGGCTCAATGAGCTCCAGATCTTGCATTTTCATGCTGTAGTAAACTGTGCTGCTGCTGCTTACACTGTGTGTCAGCTCTCCAAGGAACGCTGTTTTTAATGAATGTGTTTCTTGTCCAGGTGGTTCCAGTCAGTGTCAGGGCAGAGGGGGACACAGCATCTTTCACCAAAGTCAGGCTGAAGTCTGATTCCTTGCCCCCATTTCCCTTTACCCCCACCCACCCTCCTTAGCCCCAAACCTAGAAGCAGCTGTTTTAAGGAGGGATTTTTTTTTTAACGTGGTCTTTTGCTATGTAAAACATCTGCTGCTTTCTGGCTGATCCCTAAACATTACTGATGGGGTGTATAATCAAACCGGGGGGCTTCAAGAATGTAAGCCAGTGCTGCCTTTGTCATTCCAAGCACAGTCATTTGCAGCACAGACTTATCTGATGTGGATGAAAGACAAGACTGGGACACCCAAACCGGGTTGCTGGGGCAGGGAGTGCTGCTGAGGACCTTAACATTATTAACATTAATCTAATCTTTCCGTTTGTCAAACAGATTTTTGAGTATATGGAGACAGCTTACCCAGTTCTTAAGACAGTGCTCCCAGATCAGCTTGTAGTTTGTTCTGTAATGCCGTGTGGATTTGCTGGGATTTTCAAGTAAATACATTATGTATATGGCTTACAGATTGCTTAGGCTGTCTCCATCAATAATTAAAATGAGGGAGGGGACTGTTCTGCAGTTTTCTTTTCCTCATCCGTTTTACATGTCTGTTTTAATCTTTCCTCTCTTAGGATGGGGAAGATAAATGTGTGGCAAGGGAGAGTGTGTCAAAGACAAGAGCTGAATGTTTTTCCAGCAGACAGGAGCTCGTGGCACATCGCTGCAGTGCCAGCTCACAGCATCAGCCTGACCTTTGCCATTCTCTTTGCAGACACTTTGATTCAGCCTTGTCAAGCGCTGCCAACTTGCTCTCTTGGCTCTTAAAACAAGCACACCTTTCCTGCTGAGACAGGACACAAAGTGTCACCTTTGAGCCTTGTGGCAAGCATGGTGCTGTGCTGTTCAGGGGGCCAAAGCGGAGTGAAAAGGTTTGGTTGGATTTGGTGTTGCTGTGCCGAGTGTAGCATTGCCTAGATTGGATGGGGGTGAGCTTTGGGCTTTGTTGTTACACATTTTGTAGTGGTACTTTGTTAGATCAAGAGCTTCAATACAAGTTAATACTTAGATTTCAAGTGCATCACAAGAATAACTGATTTCTCTTTCACGCCTCCCTCCTCACTTATCTCAGAAAAGGATATGGTGTGTTGGAGTTGACATTTCAAAACACATGGTGCTGCTCTTCTAGTGTAAGATTTTCTGCTGTGGCATTTTTAGTGTCCTGGCTACTCTGAACTGAGTGGAAGGTTATGTCTAGTTAATTGTAAGACTGTATCTGAATTCCCTGCATGTCACTGACATCTCTACCTGGAAGTTCAAAATGACAGTTAGTCCTTGCTGTGGTCACAGCTGGCTGGAAGGTACAGGCACAGCAGGGCTGTGCAGAGCCCAAGGCTGGAATGCTGCTCTGGAAAGTGCCCCCAAGCTGGGAGAGTGACAGTCCTTTCACACTGGCATTACCACCTAAGGACTCACAACTTACTGGCCTGTGTTCACTTCCCAGCTTGGTTTAGACTTTACATCATTCCCGGAGAACAGAGGAGCCACCAAGGTGTTGATCTGCTGAGCTGGATGGATGTCCTGGCTCAGCTCAGTGTGTGTGCCCAGCAGTCCTGGCCTTGAGCTGAGCTGGTTTCCCAGCCCCTGTGGGAGGTACAACACCCAGCACTTGGGGCACGTGTGTGCTGGGCCAGTGCTGAAGCTTCTCCTGTGGAGATTGTCAGACCATAGCTGGAATTATGGGCATTAGAGCAACTCCCAAATGCACAAACCCCCTGTGTGCTGTAAGGATAAATTAGACCAGTTTCAATTTTGTCACTATAGTGGAGAAAACACGTGGTGTGCTGTGCTGGGTGTGGAGATGCTTTGATGTTGCATACACCAATACCTGGTATCTTCCATGTGTTGAGAGCTCAGGTGGAAGGTGTTACAGAAGTAGAGCAAAGTGAAGCTTGTCCAACATTACTGTTTTATTTTCACATCTTGCTGAATAACAAGGCTGCACTTCAATATCAGTAGTCTATCTGAGCTTCCAATGGACACTATAAAAGCAAGCCAACAGCTGCTTTACACTAACGTAACTATTTATTGACAAGAATTTTGCACTGTGAGTGTAAGAAATGCTGTCAGTTTGGGTACTACAGCTCCTCAATGCACAAAGCTGTTTGTTTTTCTGAGGTGTTTTTGCTGGTTTTTTTGAACACTCTCTGTTTTAATATTTCTTAGCTTTTCTCAACTGCTTGAAGAAGTTGACAAGTCTTCAGGCAGGTGCTCATACACACTGAGAAGGTGTCTTATGCCTTATTTGCTACTTTAAAATCTGAGGTGCAGAGAAGTTGTAGCAGCAATGCAGCTACTCTGGGTGAAGTGAGGACTGTGGTGCTCTCTGTGTTCAGTGCCTTGCACTGTGCAGTCCTGCTTGTGGAATATAAACTGCGGGTGCTGATGTAATTCAGATGTTAATCAGAATTTACAGTAGTTGAACTGAGCTTGGAATTTAGCCGGGGGCACTGAAATGGAGCATTAATCAAACGCCACAATTACTGAGCCACACTTTCTGCATTAAAGTAAACTAATGTGGGAGATGCATTACACCCCTAACATCTGAGTGTAAAGGAAGAGATCATGGTAGCAGCAGTCATTAGCCTTTACCTTTGGTGTCTGAGTAAGGGAAAGGGCTCTGTAGATGTTAGTCTGCTCTCAGAAAGAGGACTTAGGGGAAAAAAAGAAAGAGAGAGAAAAAAAAAGCTGAGCTCTTTTTAATAAACTAGTGTAATTACAGATCTGTTTAAGTGGAGGCATATGATACGTATGTTTGTGACAATTTTCCAGAGGGATGGTTCGGCTAGTGCTAAATAACCAGGCTCATTTTCCCATAATGCAAATGTTATTCACAAACTATTACCATAATTGATGCACCGAGCCACTGTAGAGTAAATAATGCCTTGTGTGTGGGAAGCAAACTAGAAGTCAATGAATATTAAAGAACAAAATCTCATTTTTAAAGGGAAATTTCACAAGAATTAGAATTACTTTGGAAGTTCAATGGCAGAGCAGGTTCCAGTGGCCTGGCTGTATTTTGGTCAGGTGTTACATGCACAGGCATGAACACACATGCTCTGGGCTGTGGGCTCCAGGCTGGTCCTGTTGGGGTGTTTTTTCTGCTTAGTGGCTACAGAGCATCCTCAGAGCTGATCCAGTCAGCCTGGGAACCTTTGGGCAGATCCTGGGAGCTTCCCAGAGATGTGGGTTATGCCCATGCCAGGCCCAATAAGGACCTTTCAGGGTGTTCTCTGTTGGGGAGCTGGGATGTGTAGCCCCATGTCTGGGGAGATACTGGTTGTTTCTTTGTCTCTGCCTTCCTGCACTGTGCTGGATTACTTGTTTTGTGTAACACAAGAAGAATTCTGAATCATGCCAAAGGCATGGCTTTGGGTTTGTGGGTTGTTCTGCTTGTGATGAGGATGTGAGTGGGCTGCCCAGGGCTGCTGGGGGTGGGATCTGAGACTTGCTGGGGTGCTGGGCACGGCTGCAGGGACCTCACAGCTCTGTGTAACTGCTTCCTTGGTCCTTGCTCACAGTCCCTGTGCACAGCCTCGTGCCTTGGCAAGTGTTAAATAGGTTACAGCACTTATTGCTGAGGTGTAAATTGCCCTGTAGCCGTGGCTGTGCAGAGCTATTGGCACTGCAGCCTCATCTGTGCTGCTATGGATTTTTAGTGTAAAACGTTTTGCTGAACAGGACTTGATTTAGCTGTGGGCATTAGTGCCCTGCCATCTAATCCCTTTTTATGTTCAAAGGGAACTTGTGGTAGTGCCTCAATGTATAATACGTTCATTGCATGCAAAGGTTCTATTTTTTCAGGCATTTCTTTACTCCCCCCCTCCCCACTGGATGTATTTGCTCCCTCATCCCTGTTCCATGTCTAAATGAAGGAGATATATACACACAGTTCTGTACTGTATTGCAGGGCTGTGTTCAGTGGGGTGAAATGATGGAATGTCACAGAAATCACTGCTTTCTGCATTTGAGAATTGTGTCATTCCAAACACTTTTGAGTACTGGTGTGTTCTCAGAAGTGATTTTTTTTTTCTCCAGGTAATAAAACCCTGTCCAAATAGTGCTGGAGCTCCACAAACCAGAAAGCTGGGGAACAAAATGCAAACCCATTGTATAGGTTTACAAAAGCATCATTTGATCTCTTAATATCATAAGCCATTTTGTCCAGCTGACAATTATTGTTTTTTTTTTAAATTACAGACCATAGCACTGCACCTTTTTCAGAGAGGTTAAAAAGGCATTTTAAGCCACCTTTGCCTCCCATCGCTGCAGATACTCACACATGACTTCCTGGCACAGTTCCATATATCTCATATACCATCAGCAGCTCTCCTTACTGCACCCTGATCTAACTCAGTGTGGCAGAAGTACCATATTGTGAGCCATCCTGAGCCCTGCTCTTGTGTGCCAGGCTTATGGGCTGTCCTGCTTCTCTCTCAGTCTGTCTCTTGCAGGTTGTAAACCACGAGCAAATGTCTGTTTCTTGTCCCCTGTGGACTGCGTTGAGGTGTCTGTTGAATCTTTCAGGGTTCTGTGGTTGTGCCTCCAAGCCATAATTTCACCTGGAAAGCTGAGCATGTGCCCCAGCTGGGTTACCCCTCACTGTAACTCATTACAAATTGGCACTTTGCTGGGGGAGATTACTTCAGACTGCTTTTCTCGAGTTAATCTATACTCTTTCTCTTTGAATCAGGCAGCCTTACTTATTAGGCTTTATCCTAGTCCCAGGGGAAAGCAGCTGTGAGAC
This sequence comes from Chiroxiphia lanceolata, assembly GCF_009829145.1. Taxonomy (NCBI): domain Eukaryota; kingdom Metazoa; phylum Chordata; class Aves; order Passeriformes; family Pipridae; genus Chiroxiphia; species Chiroxiphia lanceolata. The sequence continues at coordinate 1,496,881 of NC_045656.1, forward strand.
CTGACACCACCCTTAGAGCACCTACAGACCTGACAATCTTAGAGCAGCCAGGGAAGAGGTCACTTGCACTTTTAAGTCATTGCAAAAGAATCTCTCCATAAAGGACGACTCTGGTGGTAGTGCTGGTCTCCTGGACCACTTCATCCTGCATCTCATTGCTCTGAAACGGTGCCAGTCCCAGAACTTCGATACGCAGGATGCAGCTCATCCTGTGCCTGCTCTAAGTGGGTATTAAAGCATGAGAGCTCTCAGATCCTGCCAGCCCACATGGGATTCAAAGCAGTGACCTAGAGAGTTCCTTTAAAACGTGCACAGAAGTCCGAATTGACAGCAGCATGTTCATGATGAGATTTTTCAGCAGCACTCAAGATGAAAGAGCAGATGGTGCTGATGGGCGAGCAGGGTTATAAGGTACAGGATGGGATTTGTTACCATGATAATAACAAGATAGCCAATCCCAGTGTTTCCTAGTAGGCTGGAAGAGGATAGTTCCCTGTGGGCCTCTATGTGACTCACAAATGTCTGGCAACACCGACCTTGGGACACTTTGGATGCCTCATTTGTTCATCATGTTGGCTCTGAGATGTAGCCACTGATCTGGGTTTGGGCATTCCGACCCCTTTCCTCACTGCCTGTGTCCTGGGAAGCCTTTTAGGTTGTAAAGTATTTCAGTACAGAGCTGGTGTGGTTCTGGGTTACTTCTAAAGCAGAAAGGCTGCCGTGGAACGTGGGTGCTTTGAAGCGAACCAGGTATTTTCAAATTTTTAGCTGGGGGAGTGCTGGTCATGTTGGAAGGCAGGCAGGAGCTTCAGCACCTGCACTTCACTTATAGAATCCATGTTACTCTACAGTTCTCTGAGCTTGGGAAAAACTTTCTTAATGGACTTGCAGCTCCCCCAGGCTCTGCTCTCAGCCTCATGTAATCTCCCTGGGATCCCTGCTTTGGCTGCTGCATTAGGAGCCACTCTGAACTGAAAAACATTTCAGAATCCTTTTCATTTATACTTATTCCAAATTGCTTTTATTTTTTTTTTTATTTTTTTCCCCCCACAGGCTCATTATAAAAATTACTGTAAACATTATCTAAACTTTGTGCTTGTTGTTTATGTGCTGTTTCTTTCAGCATCCCCACACTTCACTCTGCTGGTTGGGAAGTGTGAAAGCTATTATGGTAATAGGGAGGGAGATGATTTTCTGCTCTCCTAGTGCCAAGAAGACAGGAATGGATGTAATTCATCTTGGCCCTGCTGCAGATGCATCATCTTGCTTTAGCCTCCCTGCACATACACAGAGGTTCATTTTGCTTGGCATAAGGGTCAGGGCTCTTTAGCTTCCTCCAGAGTTGGTGTAGCTTGGCTCTGCTGTGCAAGTGGGTTCTTCAGGGCATTGATACTGCCATGTGAAATAGTGAAAACAGGTGAAATAGTGTCTGATTGGCTCCTTTCCTTCCTCCCATGTGGCACCAAGCAGGTAGTCTGACTCAACAACAAACCTAAAGTCAGAGAGTAAAGGAGGAGGTACACACTGCTCTTAGGAGGCTTAAAAATGCACTCAGTACTCACTGTTACACTGCACATTGCATTAGTGTGTGATTAGCTTTGTCATGGGGAATAATTGAAATGAACATGGATCGATATCTAAATATACATTAGGGTGTATTAAAAGGCTTAGAACCAATGGTCTGTTAAAAAGGAGGTTATTTCAATTCCTTTGTACACTGTCTCACAGCTGAAATGGTGTATTAGAGTATAGCAAAACCTGCTGAATAAATCAAAGTATGATTATTCTGGGAGAACTGTGAGAATTCTATCAAAACATGGTTCCCTTTGCAGGGCCATATAAAATGCATCAGGATTGTGGCTGTACAAACTCAGAACTGGAAAAGCACATTATTTCATGTTATTGATGGTGATTGAAAGAGCAGGTGTGGGCTAACAGGGTTTTGGAGGTGACTGCTGCAGCACCTTTAGGGATGGATCCCTGCCCGAGGTGGTGTTTGTCTGGCAGCCTGTCCCCAGGAGGTGAAGATGAATGTTGTGAAACAGAAGTGAAGCTGTTGTGTCATGCACCACACGGACTATAGCTCTATAAAACTGGAGCACCAAATACATCTCAGAGAAAGTGCTGACACTGTAGGTGTGGAAATAAATGGTGTATTTTGTTCTACTGCAAAGATGAACGGAGTGTTGAAAACTTAAGCTGGTGTGTACTTCGTGTGTGCAAACCTACCCAGCTGTCAGTGTTGTAAGGAATCACCAGGCTCTGCTGGTGCTGCCAGGGGCTATTTGTGGATGATGATGATGTGGGGGTTTTCAACAGTGTGACAAAAAATGAGCAGTCTGTGGCACGATGGGCCCATCCCTGCCTGGCTGGGGGATGTGATGGCTGGAAATTCTGCATCTCCATCCCTGCACTGCACTTGTCCTTTGATTGCAAAAGGACAGCTCTCGAGGGACGTCGCTGTGCATTTTCCTGAGATAAAATAATAGCTCTGTGTTTTGTGACCCTGGAACTTTAGGTCCTGCCAGATGCTAATGAACCAGTGGAAAACATCCAGGGCCTGGTAATTGCTTTGAGCCACAGCTGTTTGTGCTTGGTACGGGTGGCGGCTCTCGCCTCCTCGGTGGCTGCGCCCTGTGATGCTGCCCCGAGGCCCCCCCGGGGACTCCTGGGTCAGTGCAGGGAGCAAACTTCCTCTAATTGGGTACAAGAGAGCGTGGTGTCCGTGTGGACGGCGGCTCTTGACACCACACATGTGGTGTCTGCAGTGAATCCCGGGCAGGGCTGCAGGGAATGTGTCCTGCTGCAGGGATGGAGGAACAGTCGCAGCTGGGGAGGCAGCAAGGCTCCTGCACTGACCTGATCTCATTCAATCATGCAGCCAGATCTGTCCTATTTATCCATTTGCTCCTCCAAAAAGCAGCTTTTTGGGTGCAGAAAATAGAAGGTGCTAATAAAAATCAATGTTTTAATTTTCTTTCTATGGTACTCCCTGTAGGAGGCCTTCTCATCCATTTTTGATGTTTCCATAGTTCTGAAAAGGGCTGGGGCATTTTACCTTTTAGCATAGGTCAACTGTCCCACAGGAAGGCAGAATTAAAGGGAGAGTGGGAATATTTTTCTGTGGCATCAATGGGAAGTAATTTCTGACAACTACAGCTGTGGAAGGCCATGATTTGAACCAGCCCAGCTGACCACACAGAGCAGGATTGGAAAGGACTTCACCTCAGTTCCCTTCCTGCTGAGCAGAGAAGGGTGGGGTCCTAACGGGGCTGAGCAGGGAAGGGGTCTAAGGGCAGAGCAGGGCTGAGCAGCCTCAGCTCCACATACATGCAGTGGTTGTTATTAGTCAATATTGATGTTTGGATGCCTTGTATAAGTCTTGGCTTATGAAAAGTTCTAAAAACCTCTGCTGGAGGTGAATGAGTAGCCAGGCTCTCAAAGTCACAGCTTTCAGATGATGCACTGAACCGTTATCAGCACTGATAGTACTTTTTAGGTGAGTAATATTGACAAACTGGTTTTCAGGATCTGTTTCATGTGCTTTATATTTCTGTGTGCATATAGTTAGAGATGGGAAGTCAGTTGTAAATGTCTTTATTCCATCTCACTCTGCCTGTGAAAAAGAGACCTAGAAAAGGTAAAGAGAGAGATGAAAAGGATCTGTGGAGACATGCACAGCTTCCATACAAGGAGAAATTTAATAGTCTGTGAGTCTCTGGTCCCTAAAAGATGTAATATAAGGGAGACAAGAAAAATCCGTAAATTCATGATCTGAAGATGATGCAAAGCAAATTATTCTCTTTTATTGGGGTAGAGTACTGTGAGACTCCCACTTAAATAACCAGACAGCTGGTTAAAACAGCAAAATGAAGTGACTTTTTGCTTCTATAGTGAAATTCTGAACCTTGTTCAGCATCTTATGGAAGCATAAAGAGGTTCAGCTACCTGTGTGACAAATTCAGGTCCTGTTTTAATACATATGATACTGAGGGCACATCCTTGAACCTGAGATTTCTGACATTGTTTCCATGTGCATCGGGAGGTGTTGAGGCACGGGATGCTGGGCCAGGTAGCTCTGCTCCAGTACAGGCCTGGCTGTGCACAGTGGAAGCACAGGAGGCTGATTATATTCATCCTGTAGTTTGTAATGTGATATTCACTGCTCCATGGCATGCAGGGAGCTGGGAGATTTGCAGCCAAATGAATGTGTTACTTTAAACCAGAGTCAGGGAATTGGGCAGTGTTTCTGGACAGGCAGAAGAACAAACATCCTGACCAGTGGCTTCCCGGGATTTATTATGCATTAGTTTCATATTGGTAGTGGTGGTTGGTTTGGTTTGATTTTTTTTTCTTACAGAGGTCCTTGCAGATATTATTTTAAAACACGAGCCTGACAGCATCACAGCTCACCAAGTGTGACTGTAGAGGGGGGGCCGAAAAGGGGGTATCAGGAGAGAGCCTGGCTCCTGAGGACTTGCTCCGGTTCCTCGGCAGCGTTACTGCAGCTGCAGAATCGGAAAGGAGATATTTGCTTTATGCTTAAGAGGCTTTATTGTTTCTAAACTATATATAGTCCTATAATCTTTCTTTCGATGGGGGAGGGTATTGCGAGACAGCATCCAAAGCATCGCTACCCTGCCTGGTGGGCGAGCGAGGGGTTAACGCGGCGGCGCAGGGTCCTCGGAAGGGACCAGCTCATTGTCAGAATAATGTTTAGCCAGGTGTTAATCTGTGTCTGGAGGGAAGTGCTGGAATTCATTATTCATCCCACTGGGGGAGGTCATGGTCCTGGGAGGCTGCCAGCGCCGGAGCCAGCCTCCTGGCTTTACTGACATGTGCCATTTGTGATGAACGCAGCTGAAGTCCATTTGAGGAACGCTGCTGTCAGGCAGCCAAGCTGCCAGCGAGCGGGGCTGAGCTCCCGAGCAGGGGGAGACCGCGCTGGGCGGCGGGAGGGCAGGAGGGGACACGGCAGCGCCGGGCACAGCGAGAGCTTTTCTGCTCGTCTTTCTCTCCCCTAAATCCTGTGCTCCCCTTGGAAAACCGCCCGCTCTGTCGGGAAGGGTGCGCCGCTCGCCGTCAGCAGGATAGGTTTGGGTTGCTTTTTGGTTTTTAACGAGGGCAGGAGGTGAGACAATGATCAAGTCAAGTTGGTTCTACGTCAAGTTCAAGCATGCAGAGAAGGTAAGTCCTGCAGGGACACTCGGTCCCGCAGCCCTTCCCCAGCGCCCCTTCCCTGGGCAGCAGCGGGGAAGTTTCCCCGCGGGTTGGTTTTCCAGGGATGAGGCTGTGCCGACAGCCGGAGCAGCGCAGGGCACGGGCTGGGAATGTGGCAGCAACTTCAGCCCGGTGCGGGTGGAGGAGAGACGCTCGGATCTCATTCCTCCAGTGCTGCGCCAGGGAAAAAAAAAATAAAATAGTAGAAGTGGTAGAGATGCGTTTGCTTTCCTCGTGTGGAGCTTGAAAGGGAGGGATATTTCTGGTTCCGCGGAGCCCGTTAGGAGGTGTGACCTGCTTCTGCAGGGCGGTCAGTTCTTCTCTTCTTCTTTAGCAACTAAGAGTTTAATTGTCCATAATTATTACGGCAAGAAAGAAGTTGTAGCGAGATGTATTCCAAGGCTCTTTGCTGGGGGTTAATGCGGAGTTTGCTGTATTTCCTACTGCACAGAACAGAGTGCTTTCCGTGGGGTTTTCCTTTGACACTCAGCTTCCACTTTCTGTCGCCTGCCCCTCGGTACCCAGGTGCCTGGGGGAGACGGAGGGACGGGGATGGGGAGAGGACGGACCAAGATTGCAGCGGGGACCTGCTTAACAATGCTGCATTTTCACTGGAGATCTCCCTGGAGGGTTTCCTGCCCCGGGTTAGCGGCTGGTCTGGTTGTCAATAGTGCTGAGACACCGTCAGTATATGGATGTAGCTTTGCTGTTTTCTTTAATCCAGCAAAATAGGGAAAAGAGCAAGACAACTTTTTTTTTTGTGAAAATACTAAGCAGCCTCACTATCTGTTCCCTAAACATCCTCGAGCAGTTTGCAACTTGCTGTTCTTAAAACTGGGAGGAAAGCCTATGCATGTGCTGTTAGACTGAAATTTTCTATTCCGGCAAATAGTCCCACACTGATTTATTTCTTGTCTTTGTGCCTCAAGTTATACTGCATATATATTTCATTTAACAAGAAGCATTTATATTTCATTTAACAAGATTGTCCTATCATTCATCCCAGGCTGCAAATAGCATATTTAACAGTCTCAGATGTAACTTCCATTTTTGTTTGGTTTGGGCAGTCTCAAAAAGGCTGCAAAACCCACATTATTAGGCATTTATATATTATCTCCTTGATGTTTCTCTACTATAATTCTATGTTCTTTAAATCATATCTGCCCTATAAATATCTATATCAAAACAAATCACCTCAGCATATTTACCATATGGAAGTTCCTGGCAATAAAAACCTAAGGAAATCGGTAGTTATTTGCCAGTGGGTGAAGCTGGCTATTTAAAACTCATGGGGATTTCTCTTTCTTTTACATTTTGTGATTAAGTTTCTTCTTCTTTTTCTTTTTCATAGCCCTTGCAGTTCATTCAGAAAGCCCTCGAGTCCCTGAACACAGCAGATAATGTTCCTGCTTTGCTGTCACCGAGTGATTCTCTGTGTGTGTTACATAACCTGTCATACCAGCTTTGTCAGAGACAGATATTTTTGAGATCTACAACCTGGGAAATTTGATCATGGATGAAATCCAGGAAACCCATTTAATCTGTATTCTTAGAGTTACTTGTGCCTTTACAAGACTTTCTTCCGATTCACCAGGGAAGTTGCCAAGTCTGTTCATCTGTTGGGGGGGGAATCCCCAAACCATAATGCACACACTTAGGAAGACAAAAACTGAAGTGCATGCCTGGTCTTTTATTGGATTTCCTGTGTGATAAGAGGCTGTTATCCATTTGGGTTGAATTGGGGGTTTCTTAATGGGAGGCTCAGGAGAAATTTTGGTCTTGGCTATGAGGTAGGGCTGTCCCCCTCACTGAACACAGGATTTTGTGTCAACGTTCTTATTGTGGCTGGGGCTTGTTCTGCATTAGCTTCAAGTGTTGTCTGCCTGTGAAAGTTGTACTAGTATGGCTTGGGTGTGAATTGGCGCTGAATGTATTAAACTGGTGCAGTTCTCTGGCTGGGCTCTCTGGGTACACACTGTCAAACAAGTGTTTCTGTGATAGTGTAACCACAGTGGCTTAAAAAATTAGGTCAAATTCTTTCTCAACTTCTCTGTGTTGTCAAGGTTTTAGAAATTGGGTTTATGTGACCTAAGCTGAAGAACCTTTGAAATTCTCAAACCAGCTTTTTACGGCAGTTTGTCTAAGTGGATTTAGAATCTCACTTGGAGATGCAGTTTCTCCTCTTCAGCTGACACAAGTGTGGGCTGCTGCAGGAATGAGTGCTCCCACTCCCAGTTGTCAGCAGTAGTGTTTGTGCAGCCACCTGGGGAAGTGACCCAACCCGAACTGAAGGGGTTTTATTCCTTTTTTGGGCTGGCTTTGTTTTCAGGCAGGTCAGATGTGTCCCAGCTCACCACAAGTGTACAGCAGGATGTACCTGGGAATACCTGGGTGAGTGTGAGTAGAAAGGACAGTGATGTCTCTCCTGGCAGCAGCCTGTGAAAATTAAATTAATTTAAGTTTACTCTCCTCATGTGGAAGTGTTACATAATCTCTGTTTAAGGGAGGTCATTTTAGGTTAGGGAAAGGTTGTGTCTCTGCCCTGCTGTCAGTGCAGTATCTCAGTTAATCAGAACTGGAGCTGCTCTTCCTGTGTGTGCTGCAGTGTTGACATGGCACTGCTCCCTCCTAATTCTCTTGTAAAGAAGTTCATTGACATTTTTATTAGCTGGCTGGCTTTGCTGAAGTTGATGTCCTTGCCTCTAGCCATCACAAATATTTTCTTTTTTTTTTTTCTTTTGATTTACTTTGGAAGATGTTGAGGTCTGAAGACCCCGCTGTGATAAAGCATATATATTTATATACATGTCAGAGGTAACTCTGCAGGCAGCTTTTATATTGTAAAATATTCCTTCCCATATAGATTGTCAACCTGTTTTATTCTCTTAGCATCACTACACTTTCCTGCCATAAACTGTTCTATTGATTGGGTTTGAACGCTGCTCATCCTGTTTGGATTATCTGCAGCCTCTGCAGATAGACCTGAACCAAGGTGTGCTGATGTAACTTGCCTGAGCTTCAGAGATTCAACCCTCATGAGTCTTCTGGGAGCTTCCAAAGTCATTGGGTCCACCTGGCACCTTGACATCTCTTAACTAGTTAATTTAGGTTATCTGCCTGCTTGTGCAGAGGCTGGTTTGTACTGGTGGGCAGTGGTCATGCATCTGCAGCTGCAACACAAAGCCTGCAAAATGGTCTTCAACTGTCTTTGGATGCTCACCTTTTATCCTAAAGACATGTTGGAACTGGAAACAGAAGAGAGAGGCATTGGCTGTATTGATGTGTTAGTTTGCTCAAGTCATCCAAACAGTTTTAAGTCGTGTAAACAAGCACTAAAAACCCTTTCACAGCCATGTGTTTTTAGTTGTGATTAAAATGATCAGATGATAAAACTAGCTAAAGTAGAAATCCACACGATTTCATCTCTGAGTCTGCTATCATGTTAATTGCTAACATTCTGAAACACAAACTAAAAGGGAGCCTACTGGATAAACCCCAAAGTTTTTGTGTTTACCCTTTCAGAGATCTAATATGATGAGGTCGTTTGGCCACGAGCCACTTTCACACAATACCCGTATTCAGCCTGAGTGCATTTACACTGGAATTAAAATTCAAAAGCTCCATGCAAATAATAGTGCTGACACTAGGAAATCAGTTTGATCTGAGGGGGAAAGAAAAAAGGCAAACTCTTGGAAAATCTATGAAATTCTAGAAAGTGTGGGAGATGTGTGGAGAGAGGCAGCGTGAGTGGGCAGTCTGGCTTCACGTGTTGCTGCCTGGGTGGGAGGGAGCTTATGGGTGAAGCTGGAGGACTTGAAAGGTTTTGCATTGTCCTTGAAAAGCCTCTCCCTTGTTTGAGGTTCATTGATAGATATTGCTGAAGTGAAGCTTGATTTTCCTGTTCCCAGCAGTGCCCAAGGGAGAGAAGTGCTGTATTTCTAGCTGGAAAATTAGATTAAAACACCCAGTACCTAGATCCAGGGTGCATTCATTTCATCCTCTCTTATAAGACTCTCACTGCTCTGAAAGGCAGTTTACAGTTTTGACAGCTAAAATAAAAAGCCTGAAGGACAAGCAACCACTTTAAATGTTAGAAGGGCTTCATTTCCAGCAGAAAGATTTCAATTACAGTCATTTTCCTCCAGTAAGTACAAAGAGGTAAATGGAACCCCTGTTTCAAATGTTAAACTCACAGACTACATTATTACTAGTTGTACTTTGAAAGTAAAGGATAAAGCCAATCTAAATCAAAGCCCTGATTCCAAATTACTTTTTAAGAGTATGATGAGGTCTGCACTCGGTAATTCAGCCACTCTGCATTGAGCAGCACAGAGCACATCAAATGTGACTTCCATTAGACCATGCTGCTCTTCTGGGGGGATCCAGGCAGGAAGCACTGAGAGCTGCATCTTGAAAGGGCTGCTCTGCAGCTGGAGATTCAGGAGTTGGCTGTCTTTTTAGAGAATTTAGGGTGGGGGTTTTTTCGTCCCTGACTCTGCTCATTATTTGTCGTGTCCCTTTTAACAGTAATTTGGCAAAGGTTTGGTTGTTTATCTCCTGTGTGGCACAACCTCTTCTCCCTCCCGCTCCCTGCAACGAGGTTTTTCCATCCGAGACCACTTCCTCCCCTTGCTGGGGTGGGGAACACATTTTCAGGAGTCCGTGGTTTTGAGGCCAGATACTGAAATGTGCACAGTGTTTGCATAATGCAGTGGCTCTAAAGAGCCTGATAGCCAAGGTGATAAATCAGTCTGGTGACCTGAGCTCACCGAAACATTAATTTTCCCTGGAATGATGAACCCTTCCAGAAATCTGTACCCACGGCTGGATGGAGTCAGGGATAACTGCTTGAGTCATGGCTTTCTGGGTCAGACCTATGCCCAGAAGCACCTGAGGAGCAGCAGGGATTTAACCAGCCTGCTCCTAGGGCTGCTCCCTGTTCCAGTGGCACTGAAACCCCTCCTTGCTGGTGCCTGAGAGGTGGGTACCCACCTGGTTTTGCTCCAGAAGTGTTCACTGGAGATAATGGTGCTAATTTTATTTATTTATCTTTGCTACTTGTTTTCCTCATTGCTTTGTAGATGGATTTTTGCAGGTGTGAAATCAGATGTTGCTCCTTAAACTGGTGGGAATGATCAGCAAAGGGTTTGTGTCTTCCTGAATTACTCAGCACAGACACCTGGTTCACTATTTTTATCATTTTTAGCTGCTGAAATTTTTTTGCTTTCCTGCCTATGAATATTACAAGTTTGGAATTTTTTTTAGTTGTGTTGCAACTGTGACTGCCAGCGTTTTAGGGAAATAAGAGAAATTCATCATTTTATGTGCTTGTGAACAGAGATTGGGCCTAATGAAGGAAAATAGATGTAGGAATTTTATTTACTTGTAAATATGGGTTATTATAAATCATAAAATGATGCAATGGTTTGGGTTGGGAGGGACCCTAAAGATCATCCCATTCCACCCCCTGCCACGGGCAGGGACACCTTCCAGTAGCCCAGGTTGCTCCAAGCCTTGTCCAGCCTGACCTTGGACACTTTCAGGGATGGGGCAGCCACAGCTTCTCTGGGCAACCTGTGCCAGGGTCTCCCCACCCTCACAGGGAAGGATTTTATCCCAACCTCTAATGTGCCCTTGTGCTTCAGGAGCCTGTGCTCACTTGGACCCAGCTCTTGTCCGGCCTGGTTTGGCTGAGTGACCCTGTGATTGCCATTAAGCCCCATCACAGACCTGCCTTGCTTCATGTTCTGGCCTTTTGTTATTGCATTTTGATGTTACCTGGCCTTTCTGCCAACACAAAGAGGTCAGAGGATGGTAAGTGGTTGTTGGTGGTGGGTGCAGCCTGCACAGCTGCTGTGCTTTGCTCGAGGCTGGCAAGGGGGTCTGAGGACATTTTTCCCTTCTTCCAGCCTCAAAGGCCAGGTTGGGCTGGAGCACCAGCACTGAACGTGGGCTTTGTGTCTCTGTGGCCTGGTGAGCCCAGAGAAAGCAGGCAGGGCCAAAAGCCAGAGGAAGAAATGCCATCCAGCCCTGTGCAGTGTCCAGCCCCAGAGGGATGAGAGGTGGGCTCCCCACGTGTGCTCAGGGCCAGGCTGCCCCTCGGCTTTCATCTGCTGCCAGGGCTGAGTGAAGTGCAGCCAGACCTCCCAGGAGGAATAACATCCTGCACCCTGAGCCATGTGCAGGTCTCTGCTCAGGCCTGCTCCCCCTCCTTTTGGCTGCACTTTCTGTTAAATTGAAAGCGGTGGATGGGCCCTGGAGTTGGCAGGCAGGCTCTGTTTGTTATATTCTCCACCTGGCCTTACGGTCATGAAGTTAGCTCAGAGTGCTGAGCATTTAGGGCAGAACACTGGAGATTGCTGGGCTTTGTAATGTTTACTGATTTATCTTGAGTTAAACTGATCTTGTTCCAATTCTGCCAATTGTTTGGATTTGGACCCGTTCTTGGGAAAACTCTTGTGTGATTTTGGATAGGGGCATTTAACTAAGCTGTTAAATCTTCCTGATTTCTTTCAGTGCTGCAAACTGAACATTTGCAGTTTGCTTTTTGCTCTAAATGGTTGTCACTAAGGGCCTCTAAGTTTGCTTGGCTTCGCTGGGAATATGGTAGAGGTTTAAAGGCCTTTTTCTTCCTTGAATCCGGGGCAGTTGTTGCATCCTGTGTGACAGGATGACTCAGGGGCTGCTCCTGCCTGGACAGGATTTGGGAGCCCTGTGGGACTTGCAACATTAGGAAGTCCAAGCACCACCCGCTTTCCCCGTGATTTTTCTCGCAAAGGGGGTCACTGGAGCAGAACTATTTAAACATCTTGATGTCACTTCACGATCCTCCCACTTATAAGTGGGAATAGGTGTTGTTTTTTTCCAACTGGAGCCATTTTTTGGACAGCTTTGTCTTCAGTACGGTTTGGGATCTAGACCTGAAACTTTTCCATCTTTAGTTCTTGTTTTTTGCACGTGAGACTAAGACGAACTGAATACCAATGGGAATAGTCAGTAGCAGATAAAATAGCAAAGAGGAAAAAAAAGCCCTGTTACATTCTTCTGATGTAAATTTTTAATCAAATGTATTTTCTTCTGTTAAGCAACTTTTACAGCCCACTGCACAAAACATACAACCAAAAACCTTTGCACAATGAACTGCATGTAATAGGCTAGCAATGCATCCATTACACGTTTTTAGGTCTGTAATGCATTTAAATCCATTTTTGTGTGCACGGCAGTGTAGCCTTCATAAGATAATTAGAATTTGCTCAGTCTTGCTTTCATAGTTCCTTAGGTTTTCTTCGGATTGCAGTGCTTTGGAGAGCTTCATCAGAAGTGGTCTTTTCTATAACAAGAAGGAAATACAATTTGAATACATTAGAAAATACAGCTCTCAATACCTTAGAAAGCTGGAAGCTTTGTATCAAAATTTCTAAAATGACTGTACAGCCATTGGTATGAGTGAACACCGTTCTTCAGCACAGCTGGATTGAAGAGCTGGTAGATGGTAGAATAGGTTGTAATAGCACTGATAATTACATTAAATAACAGTTCTCAATCTGAATAATAAGAGGTGAGTTTTGTAGCAGGATGTAGATGTAGCAGTACCCTTTTTACTGGTGACCAGACTCAGCACTTGTCATCACCATTTGTGTGTCTTCTATACGAGGACTCCTCCCAGGGGGCCCTCATTTGACACCCAGGTCCTGCCCTGGCCTCCCCACTGGCCAGTCAGGCCTCCAAGCAGTCCTCTGCCTCCATTTCAGCATCCCTGTTCTAAATTTCCCAAGCCACCTCTGTTTCAGGACTCCGGCTCCCCTTTGGCATCTGCCCACACACCACTGGGCTGGACCTTGCTGAACTGTGCTCTGGAGTGCAGTGAGACTGCTACTGGTTGTAGCAATCCTGGCAGTATTGGAGACATCTGAAAAAGTGTTGTTCTTTGTGGTTTGGTAGAATCACAGAATGGGTTGGGTTGGAAGGGACCTTAAAACTCATCTTGTTCCACCCCCTGCCCTGGGCAGGGACACCTTCCACTGTCCAACCTGGCCTTGGACACTTCCAGGGCTGGGGCAGCCACAGCTTCTCTGGGCAACCTGTGCCAGGGCCTCCCCACCCTCACAGGGAAGGATTCCTTCCCAATATCCCATCTAACCCTACTCTGTCAGTTTGAAGCCATTCCTTGTTGTCCTGGCACTACATGACCTTGGGAATAGTCTCTCTCCATCTTTCCTGTCGGCTCCTTCAGCTACTGGAAGGCTGCAATTAGGTCACCCCAAGTCTTCTCTTCTCCAAGCTGAGCAATTCCAATTCTCTCAGCCTTTCCTCACCGCAGAGCTGCTCCATCCCTCTGATCATCTTGATGCCCTCCTTGCTGGGGGGATTGGCCAAGCAGGGTGTGCTTTCCCCAAGAGCTGGCAGGCACTGGGGTTTGCCTCAGGCTGGGGTGGTGTGGGCAGTGAGCTCTGCCCTGGGGTGGCAGGAGGAGATTCTGTGGTGCCACCAGAGAACAGGAGTGTGCAAAGCCCTTGTCTTGGGTGATGAGCTGTGGTGAGACCTGCTGTGTGGGAGGGACCCTTCTGGGGCTGAGGAGGAAGCACAGGCTCAGGCATTGCTGGGCACACAGAAATGCAGAGGAATTCCTTTGAAACGCTCTTTGGGGCCCAACTTCTGACTTGTAGGCCTGTGGTATGAGCACACTGTAACCAGTAACATGTAGGTACTTGATAGATTAATATTCAGGACACAGTAGATGAGAGAAACTGGCTGGGGGAATGTCACACACAATCTGTTCTTTTAGACTTGCTCTCTGTTTTGAAGCTAGATTCACTAATTCTGTAGATGGGAATTAAAAAAAATAAAAAAAAAAATCTATGGGTTTACTCTGATTTTTAAATTTTTTATTTTCCCCTCCTGGACTTCATTTGCCTGAGGGCTAGTTCTGCTCTTTAATTATTTAAGAACTGGGTTTTGTTTACAGTTTGTAATAAAACTGATAAAAGATTAACAAGGTGCTTGTGAATCATTTTAAGCAAATTAAAGCTTTGAAGACTTACAACAGCAAATATTTGAGAATTGTAAAGCAGAAAAAATAAGAACAGACCAGATAAGATAATCAAGTATTGGATTTGTTTGGGAGAAAAAACATTCTTGTTTGCAATTGGACGTGAGAGCAGCATTGTCTGCTCTATCAAATATTTATGGGTGTTTTTAGCAAATTTGAAGACACTGGTTGTATGAAGCAGCACCAGGTATGTTAAAATACTGTTTTATTACAGTGTAGGGTAGTTGCATGGATAGAGCATGGCTTGGAGAAGGGATTCTGAGTGGAATTACAGGTGTCTAAGTTCCCCCTAGTATCAAGCCTGTGCCAAAGCACATGTATCTTGTGCTGCATTTAGGGACTCTAGTGACCCTTCCTCAAACAGTCCTAATGAAATCATGGACTCTGAGTTGATTTCCATGCAGGAGTGAAATTAGGGAGGTTCTAACTCAATTTCTGCGCAAGAAAGAGATCTTGGGGTTTTATCGATATTTCCTTCTAAACATCAATACGTTGCTCAGTAGTGGTAAAAAAGACTAACCTACTAAAATTAGGGAATGTACTAAGAGTGGAACAAGGAGCATTGCTATGATGGAATATAAATTCCTGATTTGACCCTGTCCTGGACATGTGCTGCTCTCCTCATCCTCTCTCCAAAGACTTGCAGACATCAAGTGCTCAGCAAAGAGCTACAAGGCTGTTCAGAGGTGTCAAACTGCCTCAACTGAACAAACTAGAACCCTTCAACTGTGTGAATAGGTAGAGGAGATGTGACAGAGGTCTGTGAAATCAGGCAGGACACAGGGAGAATGGGAATTGTTCATTGCCTTCCGACACAAGCACTTGGAGACATCAAAGGAAGTTGGTAAACTTCCTCAAAGCCAGGCTGAAGGAGAGCAGATGTAGGTGGTTCTTTGGGAAGGTGTTGACCAGTGCAACTGGTTGCCAAGGAAATTGTGGATGCTCAAAGTTTACATTGCTTCTAGGAAAGTGGACAAATTAATGGAAAAGAAATCAGTGGATTGCCACTGAGCAGGCAGGAACCCCATTGGGAACTCAGTGAGCTGGAAGTGACTGGAGGTGGAAGCAAGGGGGAAAAATGCAGGTATATAAATAGAGAGAGACAGGAGTATTATATTTACTTAGCCTATTTTTGTTCTCTTCCTTTGGACACCCATTTATGGCCACCGTTGGAAAGAGGATGCTGAGCAAGCTGAGCCTTTGATCTGACCCAAGGCAGCCCTTCTCTGTGCTGATGCCACTGGGGCAGCTCTTTCTGAAACATCTTATGACTGCTGTTAAAATGGGTGTTCTCCAACACCCACCGAGCTCAGCTGCTCTGGATTTGACTGTGGTTGTTACCTTGAAACAAAGGCACATCACATGGTGATTACAGTGTGGTATTAATAGCTGGATTCCTGATTTTTTGCTGATAGAGCTCTGGGTCTGGGAAGAGGAATCTCCACTTCTATGAGCTTCATTTTCTCCATCCATAAAATGGGCATGAAGGCACATGTGTTGTCAGGAGTATTATCTATGCAGCATTTTGGGAAGAATTACAATGCACTTCTTTGAAGCTATTGGACAAGATACAGAACCAAGAGAAGGCAAGCAACATTTCTATTGCAGTGTCCCCAGAAATGTTTGAAGAGGGTGAATTATTGCATTTCAAGGCTCTTCAGCACCCCAGAGAAAAATCAGGACAAACCTTTAGGCCTAAATTATGTTCACAATTGAATGAGGTGACAGGAAACTTCTGGGGCAGATGAGGAGAGTCAGAGTCTAATTAAATGGTGTAATTTTATTCCTGTGGGGATGAGCTGTGAAAGCCAACACGGTAACACTGCAGGTTCAAAGGTCTGTGTGTAGATCCTAATCTGCTTAAAAGATGGGGTTGAATTTCACTGACTGTATCAGAAACTCGCGTTCAGTAACTAAATAGTTCCTTTCTTGAGCATCCAAATATAAACTGTGAAAGAAGGCAGAGCAGCTTAAAGGAGGTGAATTAAGCTCTGCTTGTGCACAAATGATAGAAATATTTTAAAAGCTCCATAGCTGGTCTGTCCCCCCTTTTTCAGCTGGCATCACTGCATGACTTTGATGGCAGCTCTGAGGTACCTTGTTAGAGTTGTGCTCCGAGGCAAACATCTCATCTGTAGGTCTCAGCAATGGTTTTGATGTCTCCTTTTGCCTTCCCCTGTAGCTGATGTTTCTGCTTTGCTCTCCACTCCTGCAAATGAATTCCACCCAGGGTGGTGGGGCCGACGTGGGTGTCGGGACAGGGCAGCGCGTGCCCATCTCGGGGAGCAGGGGCTGCACGTGGGTTCAATTACTCTGTAGCTTTATTCAGGCAGGATTTGTAGCTCCCAGTGTTCTACACAATACAGATGTTAGAGATGAACAGATAGTGATTCTATTTCCTTGTTTAGTGTTCTGTCATTCCTGTGTTGTGATCAATCTTTGTCCAGCCTTCTTGAAACTTCGCTTGTGTTCAGTGTGTTCCCCCCGACTGTCAATGACCTCCTTTAAAGCCTCGGATCTGTTCCATCTGGTCCCAGGAACTTGGCAGCTTGTGTGGCGAGCAAAAGCTGGGGTTTTTTTCCTATGAGTGCTAGTAGAGAGAAGTCAATTCATGGCTAAAAAGATTAAAATCCCTAAATCAGAAAAGCTGGGAAAAATATAACAATTGCAACTCTGCCAAGGAAGTGCTTCTTGTTGGATTAAAAAATCTTATGACAAGTTGAAAGAGAGAGATTTGGAAGGGTAATTCAATTCTGTTGTCAATGCAGGAGAGTTAAAGCTGAAACTGTGTTAGAATACATTAACAGCACTGCCTGGACAGAGAAGATCAACTGCCACTCAGAGGCAATTTCAAGCTGTTTTCTATTCTGCCTCAGTTTATGACCTGGTTTGGATTTCCTGACCTCAATGTCTCTGAGGTTTATCACCTGCTGTGGTCAGAAAAGGTCTCTGCTTGCATGTCCAGAGGTCCTTCTGAAATAAACTGTGTCCTGCTGCAGTTGAAATGGGGAGTGGGAGCTGAAATGGAAAGGGGTCAAGCTGGCAAGATTGGAGAGAGAGAGGCATCCATATGGAACGTTGGAGGTGTTACGTGTTCCTTACACACCAAGGAAGCATCCCCTGTTCTTGTCAGGGATTGGCAGCAGTTGGGCACAGAGCTGCAGCTCTCCAGGATAAGGTCTGTGGGTGGTGGGAGGAGAGAACAGCTTTTACCTTCTGGGGATGGCCCTGAGGGTGGATGTCAGTGCCTTGGGTGTGCTGTTGGGGTTGTGCTCCTGGGGATTGTGTGAAACCTTGTAGGAAGGGCAGCACTTTGCAGCAGGGTGGTGCCATCAGCCCACCCTTTCCTGCTGGTTCCTGCTCCTGCTGGTGTACTCATCAGCTTCCCAGACTTCTTTTTCTCCTTCCTTGTGAAAAAAAGGAGAAACCAAAGAGAAGCCAAAATCATCTCCCTCCTTGGCTCAAGGTACAGGTTGAAGTTTTGTTGTTTTGTCTTAGAAAAGGGGCTTGCTCAGTGCTCAAATATCACTGTGGTGTGTTAGTGAGTGAAATTGGGAGCACAAAATCCCATTTTTCTTCTCAGCACAGACAGAAGATGATAGAGAGAGATGTGGGTCCTTCCACTGTTCATAGAGGGAGATTACTGAAAGAGATACTGCTTGTGACCTCATCTAAGTAGTTACTCTGAGACCAATAGAAGGTATAAATCTAAATCTCTAATAAATCTAAAAAAATACTAGATTTACTGAAAAGTGATCCAAAAAGTACCTTGGCATAGTGGCCCATAGATTTTATATTGCATTCTTTGTGCCTTGTAGTTTTGTGTGGGGTCAGGACACGGGTTAATATAAAAACTCAGTCCTTTCAAAGACACCTCTTTGTTAAACCCATGTCTCTCCTGGCTCTAGGCAGTGGACTGATTACATGGATATCCTACACAATCATGAGAAATATTTAAAAACTATTAGTTATGGATGTTTGATAGGACCACCTGCCTTGGGAGGTACTTCAGCTGATTGCTGTAGGGCACTAGGTCGTGAGTGACCCATATGGGGTCCTGCACTAGAAAGGGGAGGGATAGTGAGAGTTCTCTTAAAAACTCATAGGTTCAAAATCAGAGTAAAGTTTCTCTCCTCATTCTGGGCAATTCAAACTTGAATCTTTTCTCCTCTAACTTCAAGCATGTAAATACGTCTGAATTAGGAATTTCATCTCCTTGAGGTCCCTGGGTCTGGTAGGAGAGAAATGAACCCACTCCGGGGCCTGAATGCTTTTTGAAGGTTCCCAACTTTCCTTAAGAGTGCACAGCAGCCCAGGCAATGAGGCCTCTAGGTTAGCTGTTTGATTTGAAGACTTATTTATGGGTAGGTGAAATCTTGCATCCCTGTGTAAAAGGGATATTTTTTAACTTCTCCCTCTCCAAAGGGTGACCAGGTTAGGAATGTTGGAGGCACTGGGATGCTCAGCTACTGCAGGGGCATCAATGGGCTTGTCTGCCTCCAACACAGGGAGCAAGTGTCTGTTCAAATATTCTGAGTGATCCTTTTCCATGAAAATGAACAAGCACCTACAGATGTTCTTGATCACGAGTCTGGCAGCTTTACACTTGTGTTATGTTGTTTTTACCCAAAGCAGCACTTGCAGGACCCCGGGACAGTCAGAGCCCAACTGCAGCCACACTTGGCACCGTGTGCGGTGACACAAGGCCTGCCCTGAGAGCTTGGCAGCTGAAAGGGCCTTACAGGACAAGGCTGTTCACAACACTGAACAAATATAAACCAACAAGTCTCTCAGGGATGGAAGTGACTGCTGGATGTGTGGATCACTGTCCAAACTGCACAGTCAGTGGCGAGGGGAAAGCTGGCTGTGACCGCAGGTCACCCACGGAGCACTGGGATGGTGCTGGGCTCATCCTGCCCTCCTTCCCTGCTCTCAAAATGAGCAGTCCTGGCACTCAGCACATCACTGGACACTGGATTGCAAAAGCTTTGCATCTCTGAGACTAGGGGTATAAATATACAAGGAAATATGTGAGCTCTAAAGTCCAGCATATCCTTTACTGTCACATCAATTCTTTCATCCTCTTCAGCTAAAAAAGTCAAAACAGAGCCTGTGTCCCAACAGAGTCAGTGCTCAGTATTGACCTGGAGAGAGTTGCCGGCATAGTTGTAAACTGATTTTTATCATGGCCATAGTCAAAACTCAAAAGATTTGTGTAGAAGTGTCTGTGTGTGGGCACATTTATGCATGTAATGTAATACTTCTAGGTTTAAACATTGCATGTAGTGTTTAATATACAGTTACATAGACATGCAATACTTCTAGGTTTAAACATAGACATAGGTACAGCATTGATTGGATCTGTATGATTTTGATATAGAGACTAATATTTTTCCACTCTGGCACAATTCACTGAGGTGTATATGAGAAAATAGCAGTAACCTTTAATTTCCTTCAACAATCCTGACTCACACAATCAATGCAGTGAAAGCCAATGTGTCTGGCTGGAGATGCACTAGTTAGGTGCCTCATGAGCACTGCAAAGGCTGGGAGGCAAGATAGCAACCTGGGAATTTCATGGAGACCTTTTCTGATATGTGCTTCTGTTTTGTGGCAGGGGAATTTTTGTATTATTCTATAGATGTTCTTAGTCTGGATTAGGGCTTAGCTAAAATCAAAATTGTGGAACAGCTTCATCAGTATGTTTACTTATAGACAGATCCTTGCATCTTCACAAGACTGATGAATGAGTTAAGCTTTAAGGGATCAGTGAGAAACAGATGCCTAGATTCCCTACGTGATATTGAATATTACACCAAGCATGTATTTGCATCTTTTGATGCCTGACTGAAGATCTAGTGTGGGGTGTTTCTGTATGGCTGCACTGGCTTCACTGTGGAAGTGTTACCTAAACCTGGTTAATGAGCCGAAGCCGTGTTCGCCTCCTGGAGCTTTCCTGAGTCCGCCCCAGACCTTGTCCTCATTTTATCAGTGTATTGGTGTGATCACACACAGCCACAATACACAATCCCAGCAGAATGTACACTCACAGTGGCAACCAGACAGCAGCAGGTCGATGCCATCAGCTAAGGATGAATTTTTAAGGAAATAAAAATGGGATTGTATCCTGACAGACCCATGTCTGTCATTCAGTTAATCTATTCCTAAAATGAGAGAATGCCTCCTTTTGCATGTAAGAGCACCGCTCTAGAAGCCTGAGGGACTTGCCCAGAGAAATGTTACAAACTAAGGTGAGGGTGAGGTTGTATCTGGGGTTTGGCCAGGTCAGGTTTATCTTTCTTTTGGAGGGGTCAGGGTTCTGCTCTGCCTCGTCCGGGCACACTCAGTCTCTGTACAAGGCAGACTCTCCTCTCAAAAGAAACACAGTGGTGGTTGTGTTGTCATTAATGGTGGTTGTATTGTCGTTTTTCCCCTTCATTAGATCAAATACAGGAGCAAATAGTCTGGAGCACAAGGCCCTCCTTTCCCGATGGAGCTGGAAACGTTCCCGCAGCTGGGCCCGGGCACTGCCGTGTGCTGGAGGTGTCCTGTCCCACCAGGCAGGGCAGGAGCTCTGTGGGGGGGTTGGTGCTGGCTGGGCTTCCCTGGCAAGAGCCCTGACAAACAGATTTCCCTACTGGAAAATGGCATTAAATTAAATAGGTATCAGCCTGCTACTCTGAGAGCTGAATGTCAGTGCTAATAAACCAGAGGCTCCATCTTTCCCAAAGGACCTTTGGAATCAATTGAAAGCTGTGTCCTCCATCCCCCTTTCCCAGCGGGGAAATGTTACTGTGCTGCTGTGCCACTTTGTGTGCTCGGGGTGAGCAGAGACTTCCAGCACACCGTGCTGATTGACAGGATCGCTCCCAGCACTGGGAGGAGAGGAGGTGACCTTAAACACTGGGGTTGTGGTTCTGTTTTGACTGTAAGAAAATGCTTCTTTTTTCCCCTCTTTCCTTTTTTAAAACATTTCCCTACCAGCCTGGCTTTCTATTCATCTGTATGTATTTTTAAAGGTTTTAACTCCTTCCCGCCCTGAGGTGGAATTAAATAAGCTTTGAACGCAGTTCAATGTCATTTGTTTTAAAAAAAAAAAAAATAAAAAAAATAAATAAAAAAAGAGAGAGAGACTAAAGAAAGAAAGGTGACCTTGCAAAGTTGCCTGTAGAAAAAGATCTCTCTTATCATGAGCCTAAAGTAATTAACTTTATTTTTGGTGTTGCCTTATATGAATTGTTCATGCATCTCAACTGGCTGTGGAAATGCCTAATGACAGCCTGAGTGTGCTTTGCAGGCGGGTTGGCCACTGCCTGAGTGGCTGTGTGGGTGCAGGAGTTTGCTTTTCCCCGTGGAATGTTCACAGAGCACTCACCCCCTTTCTGCTGGGGAATGTTGGTGCCCTCTGTGGTCAAGTCTCTGTGGTCAGGGAGGATCCTGCATCAGTAAGCAGAGGCCACTAGGCAAGAAATCATAATGTAAAAAAACATCACTCTCTTGGTATCAATGCAACAAATTTTTCTTGCCCATCTTGCTCTTAAATGATGTTGAAGTTACTGCTTCACGTGGCAGATGGGCAGAAAGGATGCCTTGCTGCATTTCTCTGGTCGTTCCTTTCCATAGCCAGTTGAAAACTCATTCCTGGTTGAGATAGGGATGTCAGTGGATGTGTGTGCAGTGTGGCAAAGAAGTGTTTTTCCTGAGGAGGTGGTTTGAGTCCTTTGGCTCCTGTACAGGTGCCCAGGAGGAGGGTGGACAGAAGTGGCTGCTTTGAGATGACTCTCTGGTGACGTATCCAATGTAGATGCTTCTCTTCCCTCTGTGTGGCAGTCGTTCCTCAGCTCTTGAATCAGGGGACTTGGATTTGGGTGGTGCCTCCTCACCTCCTCCGGAACACCAACCCCAGCCCCCCTTTGGCTCTGTTACCAGCTGATGTTCCCCCAGCACAGAGCCCAGCTGTCCCCCAGGGAGAGGTGACTGACCGTGGGTGAGGTGTGCTGATGGAGGTTGGAAGAAATGCTGCCCCTGTTTGCTCCTTGGCTCTCAGGAATGTTGAAAAGTTCCAAGATGTGGCTGTTGCTCTCCTGTTACTAATGGCATAAATTCAGCAATTACTTTAAGCAACAGTGAAAAAGTAAATGCAGATACTGTTGTGCAGGCTTGGCCAAAGCACTTGGCTTTGGTGTGGCTGTGCTGTGTAACCTATTTCTGAGTGTAATTACCTTCCCTGTTATCACTGTGGCTGTTAGGGTACAACATAATCAGGTTTTGGCACAAGATAGTGCTTTGTGTCTGCAAACCCTCTGGTCTAATCAAGAGGGAGGATCAGGCTGTAGCAGGTTCATGGTTGTGTGAGCTGCTCCAGACTGATGGAAGGGAGAGGATGCTCAAACCAGAACAGCAGTGTGAGAGCTCTGAGCCTTAAATTTCCACAGAATCAAACATTTGAGGTGATACAGAGCCAGTCTGTGGGCAAAGAAAAGTTAGCTGTGAATTTAGTGCTGTGTAGAACGTGAGAGAATAGGTCAGTGTCTCAAATCCCCCTGTTCTGACATCTGTCCCTCTGACTGTGGCAGTTCTGGTGCCAGCAGAGGGAGGTCATGGGAGGCAGATGTGGGATAATCTCTTCTTCCCCTTAAATCTTTTCCTGGTTTAAACCCTCAGAAGAAGCCTTAATAGCCTTCTTAATGGGTGAAGTTCATTGAATTCTGCTTGGATTATGGCTCGTTCCACTTGGTTTGATTAGGTTCAGCAAGGAATTGGGAACAAACTTCAGAGCGACTCATTTTGAATCGGGAATGAGATCAGAACAGGCTCTGATATGTATTACTCTGAAATGCAAAACGTTAGTCATGTTTATTCCCTCAGTTGATTGTACACACTTCCTAGGCTTTCAGAGGTAGGCAGCCATAGCAGTTTGTAGAGCTTCTCTTGAAAGGGATGTATTTTCTAGCTAGCACAAAGGGAGAAGTGGAATGTCTAAATGTGAATGTGAAACATCATTGCAGTCATTCCCATTCTTAGGCTGACCCTCAGGATCATTCCTGCTCCTTGCACTTATCTAAATGCATCAACTGTAATTTCTTACATACAGCTTGTGTGGCCCAGTGTTGATTTTTCTTTCTTTTTTTTTTCCCTTCCTTAAAGTAAACTGAGGCCACTTCTGCCAGAGCATAATCACTTCTGTAGTGCAGTGATTAAATGCTGGTTGTTGGAGGGCTAGAAAAGTACAGGAATCACAGGAAAAGCATATTTTTTTGGAAGATCTGTTTTGATTAGTCACTAGGATTTGTTTACAGCACTCTCCAGAAAGCTGAAACGTTTTGGGTGGATCAGAGCAGGTAACAGCTCTTCTCCTGGGATCAGCACAATGTGCAGGATGAGGCAGAGTGTGACAGATTTACTGACACCGTGTACGTCCTCTCTTTCTGCAGCCTCTCCCTCTCCTTCTTCGGGCTTCCGAAAATGCCTGATCTGAATCAGCTCAGAGGTTTTTATTTTTCCTTTCCTTTGTTTGAAGTTTAAGCCCTGTGAAAATCCATTAGAAAAGATGCATTGTTGGACAGGCCCCGATAGCATCAGCTGCCACTTTATCTCTCCTGTCGCTCCGTGGCTCCCGTTACTCCCGGGGGCTGCCAGCTTGGATTGTTCCCATCGTTTGGGTGGCTTTTGACCCACCAGAGTCCCGAGCTGGTCTTGGGGCTTCAATGGGCTCTCTGTTATCAGCCTCCCAAATACTGGTGTACCTATCAGAGCCTGGCACCGTGTCAAGGCTGTGGGCGTCCTTAAGATTCATCATTGATAGCTCACATGCTTTTTCTCTCTAGCAAAAACAAGCACTTTTTGTTTAAGTTCACTGATATTTGGCAAAGAAATATAGTAGTAATTATACACCCAGCCTCCCCCTCCCCCTGCACCCCCAATCCCAGTTTTATAAAATCAGCTAGCACTGGAACTGAAATAAATGTCATGAATGAATAATAATTTCTTTCATTTACACAGTAATTAAACTTGTTGAATACAGACTTAATGCTTTACTGCACACTGTTTAATTTGAGTGGTAGATCCACGCTTTTGTTAAATTCAGGAAGGGAAAAAATGAAAAATCTGCTTGACTATCAGTGTGTTTTGTTACAAACACTTTGTGGTTGGTCTTTTTTCCTACAGTCATGCTGACAAAGGAGAACAGGCTTTTCAGACTGTTGTTAGCATCTTTACAAACACTTTGTGGCCAGGATTTCAGGAATGTGTTGGAGATGTACCTCTTATGGATTAATCAGCATTTCTGAAAGCTTGGTTGTGGGTATAGATGCCCAATCTTAGCAATTTGACTTTCCACAGGATTTATTTTTTCTTTCTGTGCAATCTTTAAGTTGTGTAAGTGCAGATCTCCCCAAGAATCAGCCTCCTCCCCTTCCAAACTGGATTCAGGGCCACAATTACAGCACTGTTTATAGTGCTCTGGTGTATGGCAATGTCCTCATCTCGATGGGTGTGCAAAGGGTGGGTTGAGTAGTTACAAGGGCAGAAGAGTTGGATGTTTTAGACAGAGAAACAGTGCAGGTGGCAGAGGTCCAGGTTACTTGGTGCACCCTTCCTCTGCAGGAGTAAAGTCAGGGATTTTTTTAATGGGAAAAGCCTTAACTTGCATGGGGTGAAGGGAATCTTTGCTAACTGGAGGATGGGAACAGTGAGAGAGTTGATGAGAAATGCAGGCATGGGAATTTTGGGAAGAACCATTCAATCTTCACTCCAGGGACAACAAAGGGAGCCAAAGGAACCTATGAGGCCCATCAGCCCGGGCTTCCCATAGATTCACTTGAGCAGGTTCAGAGCTTTGGGCCACCTGTCCAGGAGAGGACACTGGACTGAGGAGCAGATGTTGGAGTAAGGGGTGTTCAGCCTCAGCCACCAGCTCACATCTTGATGGTGCAACTTCAAGTTTTGTGAATTGTACGTCTTTATTTTTTTGAAATAGAGGCTTGCAGTAGAGTTGTTCCCTTTTTCTGTCAGGGTGCAGTCTCTCAGATGCCCTGAATTTGTGCTTCTGGGCAGTTACTCTGAGCTGTTGTGACAGGTTGCAGGCCTGAGTGGAGGAGGTTCAGCAGCACTGGGGGCAGGCAAAGGGACTCTCTTGTGTATAAGTACGTGCTGCAAAACACTGCTGAATGTTTTAGCTTCCAAAGCTGCTTTTTTGGCTTAAATTGGACAATTGCTTACACTTGTCTGCATGTTCTGAAGAAATCACACAACTGAAATGGTTGTTTCCAGCTGCTCCTACATATTCCCTAAGCAGGTGTAAGCAGCTCCCAGAGCCACGTTTGGGTGGACACTGTAGGGAAGAGGCAGCAGTGAGGGACTGCAGGAGGTGCTTGTGCAGGTTTCAGCAGCAGCTTTGCACCCCGGGGCCTTCCAAAATGCCCAGTGGGCAGGGGTGAAGGCAGCAGCCTCTCCAGCTCTTGCTCCTGCCAGAGCCCTGCTGGGACCAGTCACCATCTCAGGGAGCCCTCAGGTTAATGGGATGAGTGTGTGACAAAATCAGTGCATGGGTCTGGCTGAGGTTCACTGAAAAGGGCTCCCAGGAGTCAGGACATTTTAGAGGGAAGACCATCTGTGTCTGGGGATGTGGCTGTGGGCTGTGTGTGGGTTTGAGTCACGAGGCAGCTCTTACCCCCAACTACTGCAATCACAGAGGCCTCTTGGGAGCCTTCCCAGAACCATCTTCTTAAAAGCTCAACAAAGTGTTTTAATTGTTCTACATCCAAGGATTATTTTTCCCCCTTTTCCACTCTCAGGGGGCTGACATCCACAAATGTGTGTTGGTAACTTCATTTTCTTTCTTACTCAGGGAACAAGAGGCACTCAGGCTGTTTTGTTTATAGCTGTGCTCTCAGCCAGCTGCATGTCTGGAGATGAAGGTGACAGCTTGAGATTTGTGAGCCTAATTGGCACACAAAAAAATTAATCCACTGGGAAATGAGTTATTTGCAATTATCTGTAGATTTGGCTTTATTTCATGGAGACAAATATAGTTGCTTGGTGACTTAATTACAACATTTTTTTAAGATTATGAGATTTTAAAAAGGATATCATTATTAGCAAGATCTTGAGACTATATTCGGTGATTCCATAATTACAACTATGGTCATATTTGTTAGCTTAGAAAATAATACGTGGAAGCTTTTAATTAAAATAATGAGATCTGTTCTTGCAGATATGCTTTCAAGTACCACCCTTGGATAACAGGACCCCTTATTGTTCAGTGTAAACTAAAACAAGCTCTGCTGTGCTGGGGGAGTATCACAACTAAGGCTGAGCCAGATCAGCATTAAAGTATTCTTTGGCTGCTGGTTAAGAGGATGAGCACGAACTGGGTGAAGTAGCTAATTGTCCACAGCTCAACTGATCTCTGCTTGCCAGGGCAGGTTTCTCAGAGTCCTACTGGTTGGATCTGAGAGGAAATGGTTAGAAATAGTAAAATATTCTACATCTGTGTGGTTTCTGTTGATGTTAAAGGCATACAAACATATGAGCACAGATCTAAATTGCTGCTCCCTTACCTGATTCGCAGTGTCATTCACACCATGGCAGTAGCCCAGGATGAGCACTGGGTGGGAAATCCCAGCTGTACCTGTCTCCCACAGCACTCTGGCAGTGGGAATTGCCAGCACAAACTGGGTGAGCCCCTGGGTTGATCTGTCTCCCTGGGAGGTCACCTGTGTGCTGGAATGACGGTTCTCAATCTGCCAGAACAGCCACGAGTACCCCAGTGAGAGGGTGCAGAGGAGGCCCATGACTCAAGGGTACCTGTGTCCTTAGGGATAAACCAGCTTTGGTCAAAGCTGGAAACCACCAAGTGCTGCCCTGTGACTCCAGCAGTGCTCCACTCACTCCCAGTGCCTTGTGTCCCTTTTTAGCAGACAGTGTGCACAGGGTTTGCACACTACAGAAGGCATGGTCCAAACTGGCCTGGCTTGTGCTGTTAGAGGGAAATACTGGTATTACTCTTACCACTCACTTAGGATGGACCCACTGGAGAGACCCAAAGCATATTCCTGTGCTGAAGGTATTGGCAAAGACCCATCAGCAAGGCACCTCCACTGGGTGTTATTTACCCTTCTACTGACATGGTTGCTTGACCAGACCTACTTGGCATCACCATTTTCATAGACAGGGTGTTCATTTTGCTCTTCTCCTGCATGGAGATACAGTGCACATCCCTCCTGGCATAAAGCAGTGTGGAAAAGCACAGTCCAGTGCTCTCTGGAAGCAAAGGAAGGACTTGAATGGACTTAAATGTGTACACTGAATCAAACCCCACAGGAGAAAAGAATTAGACATGCAACATGAAAGCAATATTTCCACATCTGGGAAAGTGTTCAGAGAGTCCCCAAAGGTAAGATTAGGGGGAAAAAAAAAATCAAGTGTGTTCATTTCTTATTAGCAAAGTTGTTATTGGCAATGAGATATTCTAATTGAATTACTCCTAATTAAAATAATTATGTTTTCTAAGTACTCTGATCTGTAGAGACCACGTAGAGAATCAAAGGTAGAAATAAACAGCACCTAGTAAATTCTCTCTAAGCTGGCTTGCTTGATGATGCTTAAAGGGGTTTTTTATGATTGCACTTGCTCTGCGTGGGCTGGTGTTCGTGCCATGAGAGGATGGCCTTCAGGAACCTCACTCCTGGCTCAAAAGACCTACCATCAATGTGTGAAGGTTTAGCTGGAAAAGTCTCAAACTCAGATAAGCAAAGTAAGGCTGGTTCTCTGCCTCTTCCACACCCTGCCCGACCTTGAACCTGTTCCACCTGCACTTCCCACCAGCAGTTGGGCTCTTATCTCAGTTATCTGTGCACTGCTGTCTTAGCCTGGACTCTAATAGAGCCTTTTTGGCATGTAATAACCCAAAATCTCAGCAGTGATCTCTCATTTCTATCAGGATAGAAAAAGAAAGTCAGGAAGGCAGCATTCTCTTGATGAAGGGTGAAAGGTGAACCCCAGAGTTAGCCCCTGAGCAGCCTTCCAGAGTGGTTGTTAAGATGAAGATGTGATTCCTGCTGAGATCTGGCATCAGAATATTGCTTTGCTGTGGGTAGATACCTTTCCTTTTGCTCACTTCCATCTGGAGTGAGTAATCCTAGTTTATCTCCCTGCTGCAAAACACTTGGAGGAGCTAAGGACTAATCTGTCTGGGGAGGTAGAAATCATCAGCCTCAGGCTGTCCAGATCCATCCCCTGATCCATGCTCAGTGCTGTCCTCAAGCTGAGCTTTCCCTGAGCCTTGTGCTGGGAACATCCTGCTCCATCCTGTCTGTGCACACAGGACCCCACACTGTGGGCCTCTGCTTTGGGTTACACCCCATAGCAAGACCCTTTCTTCATGACTTCTCAGTGTGTTTTCAATTGTAAAATGTGCATCAGTTGTAAATAACATCCAGTTTGTGGGGTCATGTGTGACCAGGTTTGACAGACAACTCCCAGGATCCTCCAGCTCTCTCATGAAGCTGCACTCGCTGGATTTTGTGGGATGGTTTTCTGTGGATTCTTTTCCTTAAATATGCAACTTGGTGTTGCAGCCTTAGAAAAACACTTTGCAGAAACAGAGAAAGTTGGGACTTTCAGCCCAGGGGCCACGTTTAGGGTCTGAGATGTTTGGAAATCCTGCTCAAGGGAAACCTTCCACCATCACAAAACACTTGGCTAGTGGAAGGTGTCCCTGCCCTTGGCAGGAGGTTGGAACTAGATGATGTTTAAGGTCCCTTCCAACCCCAAGCATTCTGTGATTCTATGATTTTCTGTTTTATGGTGACCCTTAGGATTGTCTTGAATCAATGTAAAGGCCTAATCAGTCTCGGAATAAGCTAATATTTATCATACACAACCTTTATAAAGGCCAAACATTGCAATTTCTTCTGATAAGGAGAAATTTTCAAAGGTTTCTCACATCAAATAGTGCTGATTTTTCTTTTTCTTTTTTCTTCCCAATGTGATTAAAATTCATTCAACATCCTCTTGCAAGGAAAAGAAAAAAAAATATATATACATTTGATGGCTTTGTGCTTTCTTCCCCTCCCTCTGTAAAAATAGAAAAGCTTTCAGATGTTGCATGAACAAAGATATGGAAATGTGAGAAGAGGGCAGCATCTGGAGGTTTTCAAACACGAGAGCACGGGCTGTACGTTTCTTTTGCTGTTAGAAGAGTGAAAAGCTGTTTCCTGTCATTTCCCATCTTGTCACTCGGAAGCCTGGCATCTTGCGGCTCCTTGCACCAGCTGTTGTTTTTTTCTCCACAGACAGATGGTGCAACCTCTTTGATAATTTTTTTCCATGTTCTGAGGATTTTGCATGTGTACTACCTTTATGTAATGATCATATAACCCTGTCACTCACTTTATCCTGTTAGCAGTGTCATCCCTGTAAGAGGGAGGAGGAGGTTGCAGTATAAGGAACTTAATCCTCCTCTTGTGTTCTGACATGCTTTGAAAATACACGGTGGAGTTAGAGTTACAAATGTTTCCAGAAGCCTTCTGTATTCCTGTCTGAGGGATTCCAGAATACTGGCTGTGATTTTGTAGGATTCCTCTGTTTGTGTGAATTTGATGCAACTTTACATTTGTTTCAGGGGAGGTTTGTCCCCTTCCAAAGTGGTACTGTAGTACAAAAGTATATTTTTGCTTTGTATTCCTGGAATTCAAACTTGGCCTGTTACAAATAAATCTAATGCAATTACAATTGCCTGTGGAAAGGAACGGAAACGACTTCTGTGTCTCATAAAATGGCTGTACTTAAAACTCGTAATTACTTCATTCCCTTTAATTTCCACCCTCTTTCCAGTGTTGGAACGTTGCCCTTCTGGTGGCTCTGTAATGTTAAGGATTAAAAGCTTTTGAGGGTTGCTGGACATATCTGGAGGTCTTGAAGCTACAAAGGAGCACATCCCATCCCATCTCTGCCTTCCCCACAGACTGGCACACCAGTCTGAGTTAATCTGGAAAAAGCAAATTGAAGAGGAACCCTTGGTGAGTGGTTCCTTTTGTACAGAAAACTTGGCTCTCTGGTCTCACCTTGCAGGGTTAAAATGTGAGCACAGAGCAAATCACAGGTTTGTCAGCGGTGGGGAGAATTAATAAGATTAATCCTGAGCAGCCAAGCTGCTGAAATGGGCCTGAGGGAGAGCTGAGAGGTGGGGTGTCCACACCAGTAGCTGGTGTGTGTTCCAGCCCATTTTAGGGAGGTGATTCTGCCCCTCAGCTGAGACCCCCCTGCAGAGCTACTCCAGCCCTGGGGAACAGCACAGCAAGGACATGGAGCTGCTGGAGAGAGTCCAGAGGAGGCCCCAAGATGGTCAGAGGGATGGAGCAGCTCTGCTGGGAAGGAAGGCTGGGAGAGCTGGGATTGTTCAGCCTGGAGA
Source organism: Chiroxiphia lanceolata (assembly GCF_009829145.1). NCBI lineage: Eukaryota > Metazoa > Chordata > Aves > Passeriformes > Pipridae > Chiroxiphia > Chiroxiphia lanceolata. The sequence continues at coordinate 1,527,564 of NC_045656.1, forward strand.
AGGGAAGGCTCCAGAGTGACCTAATGTGGCCTTCCAGTGTCTGAGGATCCTGCAAGAAAGATAGAGAGAGCCTGGAGGGACAGGACACAGGGAATGGCTTCCCACTGCCAGAGGGCAGGGTTAGATGGGATATTGGGAAGGAATTCTTGGCTGGGAGGGTGGGGAGGCCCTGGCACAGGTTGCCCAGAGAAGCTGTGGCTGCCCCTGGATCCCTGGAAGTGTCCAAGGCCAGGCTGGACGGGGCTTGGAGCAACCTGGGCTAGTGGAAGGTGTCCCTGCCCAGGGCAGGGGGTGGAACAGGGTGGTCTGTAAGGACCCTTCCAACCCAAACCATTGTGGTATTTTCACCAGTCTAAGTCAGAGATCAGCATTTTTTCCTTTGTTGTGGAGCATCATAGAAAATTTGTTGATGAGGGAATAATGCATTAAAATGCATTTTAAATTGGAAATTAAATCCTAGCAGCCTAGTTTTGCAGATATCAATGATGAGATCTGTGATTTATGGGATTGAGCCCATTTTTTTCATGAGTGGTGTTTATTTCATGCTACTTTGGATGTTTTGATGTTTCTCTCAGAAAACACTCTTAGACAGTGAATATGTATTTTTTTTATTGGCACTGTGCTGCACATTTATTGGTCCTGTCACCTCCAGAGTAATAGGCATAATTGGAAGAAAACAGGTAGTAAATGAAGCCATCCTGTTTTCTGCTCTTTGTTTGCCTTTGCATTGTGTTTATGCTGAAAAGAGCATCCTCTTCCCACAGCCAAAACCCCATTTGCTCTGAATTGTTTACTCTGAGTGCCATGTATAGAAGTGTGGCTGCTGTCAGAAAAGTGACTTATAAAAGTGACACCATGGGCCTTACTGTTTATTTTCTCTTTCTGTCTTGGAGACATTTCCTCAGCTCAGCCACCAGTGCTGCAGTCCCAGCTGTCAGCAGGAAAATCAGAGCTTTGGGAACCCTGCAGGATCAGGTTCATGATGTTATTAGAAAGCTCAAAGCTGCAGCACTCTGAAACATCCCCTTTGCTTCCCACCTCTGGACCATGACTGTGGTTGGCTTTTAAGGGATCCACAGGGCTCCCTCCTTGTGTTTTGGGTTCCTGGTTGGTTTTTTTTCCCCTTTTTTTTGTGATCCAATCACTGTTTCTGTTTTTTCTCACATGTTGGAAATGTGATAAGGGTGGCAGATTCCAATCCCAGCTGTAAGCACAGGCAGGATGGAAATAGTGAGTTGGGCAAGCTGTGTCCAGAGGGCAAATGGAAAGTTTCTAGGCTCAGGATTTCTGCATGTTGGGGGTCAGTGCCTATCAGTGTCTCCTACTGGGGATTCAATGTCTAGATTAAGGCCTGTAGTACTACCCTAAATCAAACTTCACTCTCAAAGAAATATGGATCTGTGCTATAAATTATTCTGCACTTGACTTCAAAGGTTGGGCCCTGCTTGCTTGTGCTGTATCAAGTGCACGTATGTGTGTGTGTGTGTGTGTGTGTTGGCAGTGGGCACAAGAAGGATGCAGCTTCAGCAGGGAGGGCAAAGGGAGTTTTGTGCTCCTAGGTTTGGAGTGTAGGGGAACATTTTTCCTCAGTGTCTGAGGAGGTGCAGTGTGACTCCAAACACTTGTCAAATGGACATGGATGGGAGAGTTTCAGGAGTGACTAACAGGTTTGGATGTCTTTGGCACTAGAGAATGGATTTCCAGGCCTCAGGGTTTTATCAGTCGCTGTGTTTAAGCACTGTTTGTTCTTCAGGGGTGTATGGGGCAGGTGTTTCACTTTGGGAGGTGGAAGCCAAAGCAGATCGGCCTTTGATCATCAGGAATGACCTGCTGACTTCTCCACATTCTGCTGTTTCCATTCTCTGCTTTTGTTGATATCCACTTAATACTTTTGTTGGTCTGTCTTTCCAGTCTCTTTTTTGCAGCTATTTTCTTTCAACTACTTCCTTTTAACTTTCTTTCAGCTTAAAAAATTTAATTCTTTTTGCATCAACTAATTTTGCCTTTCTTTTTTATTTCCCTACATCCCTTTTGTTCCACCTTATTTTTCTATGTCTCCGCTTGCTCTCATCTCTTCAGTATTCCTGCAGGTGCCTGCTGAAAAAAGTATTTTCCTTTTGCCCCTACTCTTGCATTTATTAATTTGGGATAGAATTAGAGAAAAAAATATTCAGCTCACGAATAACTGCTTTCTGGTAATACTAGACTTTTCTGGGCTGCAAAATTAATCAGTGCTAATGGTTTCCATGAAGAGGCAGGAACACTGAGTCTCAGTGTAATCCTTGCTCATCAATATCCTTGGTTTTTTCTGTTTTGATCTAAGTCAGGAAATACAGTACCATTCATGCTGTCTTTGATCCCAAGATTTACAGCCCAGTTTCTTACATCAAGTAGTTCGGGAATATTAAAACTCTGCAGCCTTTATTCAAGTGAGCACTCCGAGTTTCTTGTAAGGCACGTAGCACTAGTTAGTTGTGTTATGAATTTAAGAAGAATAAGCTACCCTGGATTTGGCAAATTCATGCTCGATTCTAAAGAAGCACTTAAAGGGATTATTGAAATTTGTCTTGTAAAACCCCCTGAAGATTTTAGCAGCTTGTGTGGGATTTTGGTTAGCATTGGAGGGACTTGGCAGGCTCAGCAGTTGTACAGAAGGTCCTGTAATCCCTCAATAATGGCAAGGTGCAGCAGAGGTGCCGGGGGTCACAGAGCACCATCGGTGCTTTGTGCTGGGAAATTCTCAGCTGCTTTTCCGCCCGAGTGCCAGCACGGTTCATCTCTCTTCTTCCCCTCTAATTTGGGCCACTGAAGCTTCAATCTGTTATCCTGTGAAGCAACCTGATGGTTTGTAGAATTCTGTAGTTGAGGCAGAAATGACACTGAAGAAGCTTAAACCCAAACCCAGTCCAGCCTATGTCTTCACCCTGGGTGGGCACTGGGGACCATTTGCCAGGATCATGTCTAATGCACAGAAGGAAATGCATTTATTGTTTATAGGAGATGGATGCAGATCATGCTTTTGGAAACCAGCCTTCAGCAGAAAGCAGATTGAATTCTTTGGGGCACCTGAAAATATGATATTTAGAGTAAAGACTGAGTCCACTTTGGCCAGAGCAGACCCTGGACACTGCACATTACTCTGGCTCTTCTCTCTCTGCCACCATCTTGATTTTCCATCTCCTTCCTGTGGTCCTGCAATTCTCTGCCCTGCTCTCACATTACCTAAATGGAGTTTTCTCTGCCAGAGTGCAGTAAGTGATTTACAGGAAGAACATACTGAATAATTTTAGCCTATTTTATTTCCCGTTAGCCTGAATATATACAAAGATATTGTACTTTCCTCTTTGTTGCTTGAACTTTTTGTCTTATAAATAATTTTCTTTTTATCTGTGGGTTTATCGCAAATGTTGAAATTTCACTTGTCGTGTTAGGTGTGTTGTCATGTAGGAGCTCTGAGAGACAGCTCTGTGATTGTGCATCATTATACGAGCACAGCATAGGAGACAGCCCCAGGAAAGCTTTTTGCAATTTATTTTAGGTGAAAGGGGCTCACGAAGTGCCCCAGTGGAAGCCAGTGTAATGCCTAAAAACAGGCAGTCCTTGTGCCAAAAATAAATCTGTGTTGTGATTAGCTGTGTAGACGTGATTCCTCAGCAAAAGTAATTCTGTGAGGATTTAAATGATGATTCTGTTAATACTGGAAGTAACTTTGAAATTCACTTTTCTCGAACATTAGTGCTCAATTGCTCAAATGTATGCAGAAAGCAGGCGTGAAGCAGACGGATGCTGAGCCAGGGCAGAGTTACTGCAATTCCAACCAGACTGCTCATTGCGTGGAACTTTTGGTTTATTATTATTTTTTTTTCCTTGCATTCTCTAAGGGCTGGTGAGCAGTGATGGAAGTGGCAGTCTCCTGTGTCTGTAGCCAGAGCAAGCCCAGTAAATGAGCAGGGATGCAAAGCAGGTTTATGGCAAAACTACTTGAAACCCCCTTACTCTGTCACTGTTATTAATTAAGGGCATTTCCCTTTTCCCAGTGTCCTTGTGAGGGGCAGAGGATGGGCAGAGACTGAGCTCTGCTCTGTGTGACCAGGGCCTGGAGCTGTGTCAGGGCAGGCTCAGGTTGGATCTCAGCCAAAGGTTCTTCCCCCAGAGGCTGTTTGGGCACTGCCCAGGCTCCCCAGGGCAGTGGGCACAGCCCCAAGGCTGCCAGAGCTCAGGGAGGGTTTGGCTGATCCTCTGGGGCACAGGGGGTGACTCTTGGGGCTGGGCCTGTGCAGGGCTGAGGGTTGGACTCCATGGTCCTTGGGGGTCCCTTCCAACTCAGCAGATTCCGAGATTCTGTGAGCTGCACGTTCGATTTCTCGTGTTGCTGCAGTTTCTTCCTTCTGAAGGTCAGCAGGTACGTTCCCTGACCCTCTTGAGCATAGGCAAGTGGTAATATTGCCGAGGAATTCTTGAGCACTTCCAAGTCTTCCAAAGGAGAACCCAGCTTTCCCACACGGATGCACACAAGCCACGTGCCCCCCGCCCCTGCCGAAGCTCTGCCACCACTCACGGGCGTGTTTAGTGAACAAACCTAATGACGATCGCGGTCACTTAAAATTACGGGAAAGGGCAGGGTTCCCCCAAAGGGACTTCTTTTCTGCCATGATTGAATAAAGAAGGAAGGCAGCTGCTGAGACTGGAAAAGGTCACTCAGTCACATCGGTTGATGAAGGAATCAGAGGAGCTGTCATCCCGCCTGCCAACTGACGGCCGTGGCCGGGCAGAGCTGTCACTGTCACTGCCGGCATCTGTCACGGCTCCGGCCGCGGGGCACGGGCCCGCCACCCTCCTCTGCTGGGATCAACTGTTTGTTCAGCAAATGGTGTTGGGAGGCTCTGGCTTTTCTCTCCTGCCCTTCGGAAGATCAAGTTAAACTAAATATTTGAAGCTGTGCTAGGCTGGTATTGACAGAACACAGGAGTGCTCGGGCTGGAGAGGGAGATGGACGTGAGAGGGATCAGGATGTGCCGGGGGCGCTGCGGATCAGGTTTCTGTGATGTATCTATAATTCAAGGTATTTCTACAGTAAGGTGAAGGAGGGAACAGTAAAGATGGCTCAGCAGGGGTGTTTTGTGAGGGTTCAGGTTACACTGGCTGCAGGTATCCTGATGTTATATCAATTCTTGTGGAGCAAATCCATTTTAGGCTTAGGGAGAAATCGCTTTCTCCCCCTGGTCCGTTCATGTGATTTTCAGCCATTTCTGTGCTTCCCTGAAGAAATGAAGTTCTTGATAAATTTTCCAGTGACTTCCAGTCATACACTGACCAAAACATAGCTGTTAGAGTGATTTCTTCGTGCTTTCTCTTGCACGGGGTTTCTCTCAAGACCATGTGTCCCTGCCACTCCTGAGAGCTGTAGATCTTTCTGCTTAAACATTTGTTTGAGTGGCACTGAGATTTGTCTTGCACTCGTTGCTAACACAGGCTGTGATTTTTCAAAATAGATAGTGATTTTAATATAGTTTTCCTATTACTCAATACATACTGACATGTAGAGTGCCCTGGTTTGTTTTAATGGGAATTCACTATGTATCCCTTCTTCCTCTCTATGGCTACCAGAATCCTGCTTTAGTAGACCCATCTGCCTACACTTGTCCTGCATTTGCTGCTTGTACACCCCCTGTGTAATCTCCATTACTTTTTTGAGTCTGACAGATCTTTCTGTTTTTTTAGGAATAGATTTCTTCAGGAGGATCCTGTTCAATTGGAGAAAAATCCCTGAATGGTTTGGTTGGGAGGGACCTTAAAAGCTCATCTTGTTCCACCCCCTGCCATGGGCAGGGACACCTTCTACCAGACCAGGTTGCTCCAAGCCCTGTTCAGCCTGGCCTTGGACACTTCCAGGGATGGGACAGCCACAGCTTCTCTGGGCAACCTGTGCCAGGGCTTCACCACCCTCACAGGGAAGAATTCCTTCCCAATATCCCATCTGACCCTGCCCTCTGGCAGTGGAAGCCATCCCCCCCCCCATCCTGACACTTCAGGCCCTTGTCCCAAGTCCCTCTCCAGCTCTCCTAGAGCCCCTTTAGGGCTGGAAGGGGCTCTGATGTCTCCCCAGAGCCTTCTCATCTCCAGGCTGAACAACATCAGCTCTCTCAGCCCTCGGAGTGTCTCTGTGGTCTCCTCTGTCCTTGCTCCAACACGTCTGTATCCTTCTTATGCTGAGAACCCCAGAGCTGGACACAGGTGGGGTCTCCCAAGGGCAGGATAGAGGAGGAGAATCCCTTCTCTTGACCTGCTCCCATGCTGCGTTTGATGCTGTCCAAGACATTTTGAAAGAATGGGCGTTGCTTTTCCTGCCCTGGTGCGGTTACAGTGGGGTATCTACTCCAACATGTTCCTCTGTAGGTGATCCTTTAATATAGATTCACACTTGAGAGGTTTGGGAACTGGATATGGTTTATGAAAGCCAGATGACAGGAAGCAGTGACACACAGATAGAACTCTCCCATTAGCTTTGTCAAAACATTTGCTAATTAGAGTGCAATCCCTCAAAACACACTTCTAGGAAAAAATGAATCTAAATTCAAACCCATGCCGGCCAGGGAAGAGCAGAGTCCTCTCCAGTATGTAAATTAGATTAGTAGTTGAGTGGAATTGATTCTACTGAGACTAAATTAATCACAGTGCTTAATCAGTGTAACCTTTAAACAGCAGTCCTGACCACAGCTGCGGGGGAGCACATTGTTCTCGCAGACTTCTGACCTTCCAAAGGCTCTGGGACTCTCAGGCAGAGGAGTGTGAGTGGAGCAGTGAGTCAAAGCTGCTTCAGTCTGACCTTCACGTTCTTCCACTGCTTAGAAGAGGGGAAAAAAATGCATACTTTGTGGATATAAACCTGTGGTGAGCAAACTGTAATGTCAGTGTCAGTCAGGACACCACCTCCTCATTTCTGTGCTGGGATGGAACAGCTCATTATTAAGGGTTGTGAAATGACTCTGGACCCACCTCCACTCACAGCAGTGGAAGAGCTCTTCACTAGCCTTGGAGTGCATGATTTGGACCTCAGGCTGAAGGATTAATCTTCTCCATGTAATCTGTAGGCTACACATGCTTCCTTTTTTTACTTATACTAGCAGAGAATGTGAGGATCCTTGAAAGACACGTGTTTGGGCACAGAGGGGACACTGATACATGCATATATTCCCCACTAAGACAAGTATTATAAGACACTGAGATCCCAGTGGTAGAATATGCAACCCATGGATGATCTTGAAAACAGACCACCAGAAAAAAATGACTCCTGTTTCCTCAAATCAGTCTCCTGCAGATCAGTTTGCACACGTGGTAAAAGCTCATGCACTTGCATAATGAAAAAAGCAGGAAGAGGGGTTTTAAACATGCTTCCAAGATCAATTTTGAAAAGCTGTTGAGGACTGGGAGTAGAGTTTCCTTCAGGTGTTTGCATTGCTTTGATGCTGAGGTCTCTCCTCTAATAAAATGTACCAAACCCTGAGAAGTCCAAAATCACTGCCTTGTCTTGAAACCCAAGGCCCTTTCCTGCAGCTTGCAGCTGTCCAGCCAGCTCTTGGGGTGCCAAAAGAGGCCTCTGTGTCACTCAGTGAGAGGGGTGACAGATGGGTTTGCTTTCCACAGCATGGACAAAGCTTCAAGTTAAATGGACCAGACAGTGCTCAGGCAGCTGTGTTTGTAGTTGATTCTTTTAAAATAGCATTTTTCTTCTACTTTAGAAATATTTGGGGTTATTTTGCTGTGATGCTGGATAGAAATTGTCTGTATAGCTGACATGAAGAAGAGATGAGAGCCCACCTGTGGATGTGGTTTGTTGTTGGATCTCTTCCCTGCTCTCCTTAGCCAGCAGGCAGACTTGGATCTGTTCTCAGCTCTTCCACTCATCTCCTTACTCTTCTCCTAACTGTTTCTCCTGCAGATCCCTGTCTTGTAATCTGAGGACGACATTGTTTCTGTCCCCTACCATCCTTTGTATTCTCTATTTTAATTGTTTATCTTTTGGGAATGTGTGGTGCAGCACATGAATAATGTATAAGCAGAGTTTTCAACCCAGCAAGGCTTTGGGGTTTGATTGATGACCATCAGACAGTAATAGCAATAGCTCTCTGTAAATAGTAGGTTGAGTTATTTTTAAGGCTGTGTCCCATCCCTAAGTAAACCTTTTACCAAAAAAAATCCCCAACGAAGCTTTAAAAACCTGTGCTGAGAAGAATTTGGCATTGCTTTTAAAGCTGATGCTTGCTGTGATTTATTATTTTTTTTAAATAAGATATCCAAAAATTTCCTCAGCTAAGAGATATAAAAATCCTGTTTTGCTGTAATATATTGTTTCACACATCTACTTTCCATTAATCATGAAGTACCTTTGTGACAAGAAGCTAGGTGAATTGTCTGATTCCTTGAAACCACCTTTCTTTGCTATGAACGATTAAAACAACACATCATCACTGAGTTAACTGAGTGTCCCTGCTGTGGTAGGAGCAGAGGTAGAGGCTGAATGCTGAAGTACCTGTTTAGACATTGAAGATGGGTTACGTGCTGCCTATGTGAAATAAACCAAACAAAACATTACCAGAATAATTTGAAATGTCTTTGAAAAATATTGCTCTAAGTCTCCATACGTTATTTAGTTATTAATATCCACATCACAGCTGTGTCCTCACAGGAGGGAACTGAAAATATGCTGTTAATGGTCATTAGAGTCAGGAAAGTCAATGGGAGAATGGTCTGTGAACAGGGATTGAATTTAGGAATGTGTTCATCCGGGTGGGAAAAGCTGAAAAGGATCCAGTGGCAGTGAGGACTCAGGTACTGGTAAGGTTATCAATTTTGGGATGTGTTATTTTGGAAGCTGATTTTCTTTTTGACTGTTGAGAGATTTGAAGCTAATGCTTTTCCACCAAAGAGGATGCCATAATTCCATATCCAGCTGCTACCCAAGAGGGTCTGTGCAGGAGCAGGCGGGTCAGTGCTGCAGGGAGCGGGTTCTCTGTTGCCTCTGGTGGGACTGATGGTGCAGAATTCCCTCCCCACTCTCAGCCCTGCTCTTCTGTTTCTCATAAGAGCAAACCTGCCAACCACATTGCCATAGCATCATATAAAGGAGATTTGCCATGATTTCCAAAATCAAGATGTGACAATTCCATTTTCTACAGATTGTATAGAGCTTGAATTTTATCACGGAATTTTGGTTTGCAAAAATCTTTCCTGGTGAGCTGAGGGGAAAAGGAGGCACAAACGTGGGGCATCCTGGTCTCCTCCTTGCCTATGCAGAGCTGAGTTAGGCATCTCCTCGGGCACAGGTGAGCCTTGTGGGAGGTGAGGAGATGGCAGGCCAGGGAATTAAAGGGTTTGTTTTATCCCCAGCGCCTTCCTCACTTGGATATTGTTCCCTCCTGTGTCCTGACACCAAGTCAGGGTGCTGGACTCCTCCAGTGAAGGAGTCTCCTGGTAGGTCAGAAGCTAATTCAGTCCCCATGGTTTATTTATCTGTGCTTCATGTCGTGGCTGAGACCGACCTGTGTGCCAGTGGTGATACTGGTTATGGGATCTGGCAGTGCCTGTGACCCATTTCCCTGGGCTGTCACACCGTGAGCAAGGGCTGCTGTGCTCTCTCCTCTGGGGTGTCACTGTTATCCATCATCATGCAATTGGCTTCCTCACAGCTTAAACAAAGTGCCAGAATAAGGCTTGAAACCAGTTAGGTCTTTAACACAGATTATTCTTTTTTTCTTAGATTTAATGAAACACATATATTTCAAACACAAATACATGTATATGTGGTTAAACTTTTATTTTGTCACTTCCTGCAGCTGAAATTTATTGTGGATTGAAATACACAGGTTTATCTGCCTGACCTTTTGCTAATTGTTAGATTGAGATAAGTGTGTATGTAAGTGACAAATTGCCTTTAGTGACATTTAATCTGCACACTGACATTAATGGTGGGTTTAGCAGCCTGGTTATAGTCTTTGTTGCTGAGAGACGAAAAGAGCAAGGACTTTTATCTTAATTTGACCTTATTCAAAAGGTGTTTGTAGTAGTAGTCAATTTCTGATTAACTTAATGACCTGTTTTACATAGAAAGCAGTCAAACATTGATATATGAAAGGGCCTCGAGGTGATAGATTACAGAGGCAGCAGCGCCTTTGCCAGATTCTCACTCTTAATGGATGGGAGGGAGGGAAGTGGGAAGAGGAGCAGCCCCAAACTCTTCTTGCTGATACCAGAAGAGAAGGTGCCACATCCAGAAAACATGGTTAGAAAAGCATCTGTTGAAGGCTGGGAGCAAATAGCCAATAATTGACTTTGCTTAATGATTTTCTGTCCAGTCCTAACCTGTGAGACACGGGGTGCAGGAGGCACATACCCGGGTGTGTCTTGGGTGCAGAGCGTGGCTGTGGGGCTTCTGTGGGAGCTGAGCTGTGCTGGGCAGTGTGGGCATTGTCATCCCTTCCACACCAGCAGCTTCCAGGAGGGGTTTCCTTGTCAGAGTCCCCAGGAAATAATGAACACAGTGAAAGTGTCTCTATTGGGGATTACGGCGCTGAGCTGAATCCGTCTGGGTATTACCCTGCACCATATTGAGGTCAGACATGGCCTAGTTCTGACAGCAGAGCTGCAGATCCTGGAGGGTAAACAGAACACTGAGCCCTGGCTGGAAAACTCCAGTCCTTCCCTCTCGTTGCCCTGTGGTATGTTTTCAGAATGATTTAGGAGGAACTTCAGAGACAAGAGCAGAGGTTATAAACTGCTTTTAGGAAAAGTAAACACCTAAGCAAATCATTCAGGAACCCATTAAATGGCTAGACAGCTCCTATAAATACAGTCCATAACGCACTTTGGAATGCTCCAGCACCTGCTGGCTCTGATGGGCTTTCCTGGGGGAGCTCCTGAAAGGTACCTTTTAATGGTAAAAATTATTCCCTGCAGATCACTGAAAAAATGTGAAGATACAGTTCAGAAGAGGGCTGGAAGGATGTACCTTAAGCTTGTAAACCAACTAATTAATTTGTAGTGTAATGCCATTTTTTTAATGCAACAGAAATGCATTTAAAACTAAACCAAACCGGGTGGCAAATTGACACAAATGTTTAGTGAATTGAGATCAACACTTATTACATCAAATGACAATGGAAATGCAAACAGAAGGCCTTGGCATGTTGTGGAGCTCTTCAGCTGCTGCCTGGCTTGGCAGGGAGGTGCTGCACAGGCATCACTCCCTGGGCTGTTACAGAGCCTCTAAAAGCACCAGATGAGCTGGAGAGAATTGTTTGGAATTGAAAGTTTCAGATGCTTTGGGTTTCTACTGCTTTTGTAGTGTGCAGTTTGCCTGCTGGTGTGTCAGCCACGTCCAGCTGGGCGATGCTCCTGTCTGTCCTGCTGCTGTTTGAACAGTGATAATAAAGTAGTTGTTGCTGTAATTGAATAAAATCGACCAAACACAGCTACTGTACCCACTCCATCACCGTGGAGAGCCAGGTGACTGCTGCTGCCACCAAGGGATGGGAGAGAAAAGGGCTGGTATTTCCAGCATGGGCTCACCACCATAATTTGGGAGTTTGCTGAGCTCTGTCTTTTACCCAGTTATTCCTTTTCCCAAAGATGTAACCGCTTTGATAATTCCCTGTGTTCCACTGTGTCGAGGTGGACTTGGGTCTATGAGTCAAAAATGTGCTGAGATGTGGGAAAAAACAGCTAAGTGTGGGAATAGGAACTCAAGCAACCCCCCCCAAAAAACCCCACCCCTGAAATGGATGGAGAGCCATACATGTCCTGTATGCTAAAAGGTATTTTATGGCTATACCTTTTACAAAAGAAATAAATTTTAAGTTGGTGCTGCCCCATCTAATATCTGTTCTGTTACTGTAAAGGTGGATTTGAATGCTACACCATGAGTTGATAAATTATTATCCAAGGACTATTTTGACTGTGTTGATGCTGAATTTGGATGTTGACCCTTTTGAGAGCAGGGGTGGTGTCTCCATGTCAGCGCCACTGCAATTGTAATTGTTTTGTAAATTGTATTTCCTTGTGAGTGTCCCCATTTTTTTCTGGTTTCCTGTCCAGTCTGATCCAAGAGCAGAATGCCAGAAAAGATCCTTTGGATCATTTTGAGCTTCCGTAGAACTCGGGCAGCAGGAGTTGATGTAATTAATTCCTGTTGGTGTATATCTTTAAAATAAATAAATCTAGTCTTTACTTTAAATTGCCAGTAATTGAGAAACCACTGCAGTCCTTGGGAAGTTGTTCTGGTGGCTAATTACCCTCACAGTTAAAAATTAGCATCCTATTTATAGCTTGACTTTTTTTCTCACTCCTGCTTGCAGCCTCTGGATTTTATCAAGCCCTTCTCCCTAAACCAAGAGATCCCCCTGTTTGGATATTGTTCCTTGTTTTCCTTCATTTCCACATTTCTTTTCTCTTCCATATATATAAAACAGTGGTGCAGCAGTATGTTTTTGGTTCTGTTTGGGTTTTTTGCCTGAGGTTGGACTACATTTGAAATGTATTCTAAGATTCTTGGGTGAAAATTGCTACAATACACAAAATTCAAAAAAGATCTGTTAATTATCCTTGTTTTCCCAGTGTGAACTTCTGTACCTCTCAGCAGCACACACTCAGCAGGGCTTCTCTCATCCTTTTGTCTTCTATTAGTATTGACACTGTTTTCATAGGACAGACACCTGACAGCTCTGGGGGGGAATGAAAACTCCCTCGCTGGCAGCTGAGGGTTGAGTGTTTGTCCTTGTGGCTGGGGGAGTCACAGCCTCATCCCACAGTGAGGTTTGCAGACACCACCAAAAGGAGCTCTGATGTCACTCCACGGTTTTTCCTTCTTCCTTGGAAACTGTCCTGTACAAGTTTGGTAGGTGCATGTTATGCAGCAGCACAAATGATGTTTGAGGAGGGAGGGAAGTGATGGTCAGCCCAGGGCATTTTATGGTCCCGTGCATCAGGATGTTGTTTGGGGGCTGGCAGGTACAGACTCCTGTGCTAACAAACCTGCACTGAAACTGCACTTCTTGTAAGAGGACAGAACAAGGTTCCCTACCCCAAATGCATAAAAAAATGCATTTTCATCAAATTTACTCAATCTGTGTTAAAAAAGTGTCAACCTTAGCAGAGATGTGTGTTGTGCTTTATCAGATATGGGTGGTGTGTGGATTCCTTATTCCTCATGACCTTACATTATCCAGAAATACATTGGCAGATGGACTTGAAAGCATTTGTTCCTTGCTTTCTTCTTACTTCTTAGGAGCTCTATGGACCCCCCATAACTGCAGGACTGATAAAGGGACTGGAGCATCTCCCTGAGCAGCAAAGGCTGAGGGAGCTGGGGCTGTTCAGCCTCCAGAGCAGAGCCTGAGAGGGGCCCTCCCACTGTGTGTCAGGGGCTGCAGGGAGGGGGCAGAGGATGGAGCAGGCTCTGCTCGGGGGGCCCAGCAATGGCCCAGCAGGAACGGGCAGGAACTGATGCCCAGGAAGCTCCAGCTGGACAGGAGGAAGAACTTCTTCCCTGGGCAGTGCCCCAGCTCTGAACAGGCTGCCCAGGGAGGGGCTGGAGTCTCCTCTCTGGGGATATTCCAGAGCCCTCTGGACACAATCCTGTGCCCTGTGCTCTGGGCTGGCCCTGGCTGAGCAGGGAGGTGGCACCAGTGACCCACTGGGGTCCCTTCCAGCCTGACCCATCCTGGGATTCTGTGGTGAAAGCAGCATGTCAGTAAAACCCCAAAGCAGACACTAAATTCCTGGTATCATTTCCAGATGTTAGCTGAGGGATTGCTGGTAAAAGGCTATTTTGGCTGCTCTCCTTTCAGCCAGGTCTGTGCCAGTGTGGGTCCAGCCAGGCTTTAGCTTTTCCCCCTGTGCAGAGGCACTGGGAAGGCTGGAGGGATTTGCCCTGGGGAGCTGGAAAGCTGCTGGGCATCAGATGGCAGTGCTGACTTTGGAGGCTCCTGCTGGTCGGCAGGTGTAGCTGGTCAGTAAAATGGACATCTCAGCTCCTGTTTGACTTGGTGTCCACGCCTGTTGGAACTGGGAAAAGGCTGCAGATTTTTTCCTGCACGTTTTCATTGGATTTTTAGACAAACATGCTTTCTCAGAGTCAGCTCGTGCCACTGTTGTCACTTTAGTCTTTTAAAGTACTTTTTCTAGTTGCAATCTTCCTGATAGAAGTGTCTGTCGAAAAGAGGAATTATGAAACGTGACAGAATATTCACATTTTGAATTGGACTTCTCCTGGCAGTTGAATCATTGCTGCAGTCAGAAAATACAGTTGTGCGGCCCAGGTGATGTGAAGGCTCAGGATTTTTCTGTTTGCTTGTTGATGTTTCATTTCTTTCACTGGCAAGAGGGGGATTTGCAGCACCTACTGCCAGGCCCTGAGCTGGCAGCCAGCAGCTCCCTTTGGGTTCATAGTCTGTGTTGTTTATGGGAACAGTCAGAAGGCTGGTGCTGAGCACTCAGTGCCTACAACAGGCTCGGGGGAGAGGGGGGGATGGAATTTCTTTGCACTGTCTCCAGGTTGGTTGGGGGTCTGTGGCCAAAATCTGCTTTGGGTGTGCTTTAAATACCTGCTTAAGCCTTGAAAACGTGTCCATGAAAACCACCAAGACGTGCCTTCAGACAATAGACAGAGCCAGTCTTGTGTGAAATCATTTATTATACAGTTCTTGGGTCTTTTTTTCTCAGTTTGCCTTCGTTTCCCCACCCATGAAATAAAAATACCAAGTTTCCCTTTCTTCCAGGCTCTCTTATCTGTGCTAATACAAAGCTGTTCAGGGATGCTTTTGTGCCATATGTCTTCACAGTGGCGAGCAGAGGGGGGCTGTCAGTCTCAGCTGGGGGCCTGTATTACTACTCATTCTGTAGTCATACAAATAGTGGATAATATAATAATAATGCAGAAAAGAAAGTAAATGCTCTTTATATGGAATAATTGAATATCACTGTGACGTTGAACAATGACTCTTAAAAGGACGGGGGGAAGTCAGGCTTTTTTCCCCCTTAATTACAGTTGAACTCAAATTACTATATTTAGTTATTTCTAAAGCTCCATTGTATTTTTCTGTGTCTGAAAGAACACAATGATTTGGATACGCTTGCATTTTCCTCTCCAGATGTCCTATTGCCTCTTGAATGTGGTTTTATATCTTCATATCTCCAATAATGGAGGCTTGGATTTCTGCTCCAACAGTGTGTGAGGAGGCCAATTATGCAGGTCAATATTAAAGAAATATTATAAATGGTCTCTGCAGGCTTAGAACAGCTTTATCTCACTCTTGCCAGTACTTTCTATGTGGATAACTGTCTTAGCTTCCTTGCCTTTGTGTTTTATTTGGATTAATGGGTAACCTAGATATTTCCAAGTCCCTGTAATACAGTTTTTTCTGTAAGAGACTGGAGAAATTCTTGACCTCTAGGATTGAATTCCCTGTTAAACTTGCAGTAGTGGTGCTTTATCCACCCTTGTGGGCAAGTGAAGGGTTCCATGTTGAAACTTCCTCCACTTAACATCTCCCTACCCCAGGTTCCCTGGCTGCCAAGCCTGTGTGATATTTTTCTGCTTCAAAGCAGTTTAACACAATGGCAATATATATGTTAAGATCCCTGCTTACCAGTTTATCTCACTGAGCTAAGGAGTTTAATACGCTGTAAGACATGGTTTTGTCTTGCCAGCCTCTGTCTTCTTACAGCAAACTATATTCCTATCAAAGAGTAGCTAATGTTAAGGGTTATGTACATGAGAGCACCCTTCATGGGAGGCGTGAGGCAATGAAAACAGAAGTAGTTTGACACAAAGCAGCCTGAAAAGGGGAAACTCCTTTACAGGCATCTTCACTCTTATGTGCATTTCAATTTACACTACATCAAATTGGATTAGAGTCTGTTAATTCAATTAATGACTACATTGAAAGTTTGCCTTTGCTCCTAGTGAAAACAGGAGGGCAGCTCCTAATAGCCTATGGATTTAATGACTGCAACTTTGAAGAGTGTTAAGCTAAAGTGAAGTTCAGAATGGCTTGTTAACTGGGTTTATTAGCTGTTGACCTTCTCTTTCAGCATAATAGCAGCAGCCAGACTGAAGAAAGCATTAACGTCCTCATTAGCATTTATCTAAAGATAGGCTGCTGCCCATTCCACAGTAAATTAGCTCAATCAGCCATAAAGAGCCTGAGAAACATTTTCTTACATACCTTTCATTCTCTTTCTTGCTCCCACCCCTCGATCCCCTCCCCCCCCCCTTATTTTTTTAAAGTTAACCAAGTTCATTTTATCCGGTTTACTGAGTCTGAAGCCTAGGACAGTTGCATTTAAAGTGTTTCTACATGCTTATATAATTACAGACCTTCTCCTGTGAGACAAAAGCGTGGGAGTGGAATTACAGGCTTCCAGGGATGTCCTTGGCTTAGCCTTTTGCAGAGATTAGGGTTGTCTTGCTTGTTTTCCAATACAGCCCTACTAAGCTCAACCTCAGGACAGCCAGGCTGACTCAGGAGCTGGTTCTCAGCAGACCAGTCTCTTCTGCGTGTGTGAAAACTCCTGTGGTTTGAGGTGCAAAATGTACTTGGCCAAATCCCTCGTGCTGGTTTGGCCCTTGCTAGCAGCTGGAGTTGGGAAAAGCATGGGAATGCGGGCGACTCAGTGGCTGAGGAAATGCCCTGGGTTGGTTCAGCTGCACACAAAAACTTGAGAGTTGGACTCGATGATCCTTGTGGGCCTCTTCCAGCTCAGAATGTTCTATGAAATCTGTGAAAAAAGTTGTGTTCCCTGCCCTCCCTCTCTGCTGCCCAACTCTGTGCTCAGGCCTGGCCTTGGGGAGCAGGGGCTGAGAGGAAAAGAGATTGGAAGGTGACAGCCCTGGTTTATATTTGTCATGTCCAACGGGGAGAGGATTTGTGCCTCTAGTGTAGCAGCTTTTGTTCAACGTAAATAATTTATATATAATTGATTGGGATCTTCTGTACATCAACAGCTGGGCAGGCTCAGGGTGCCAGCCTGTGTCCTGCCTGCAAATCTGATGCCCAATTTATGAAGAATAATTTTTGACAAACCTATAACCCCATACACTTAAATTGTTTTCTGGGACATTTTATTATTCTATCTGTTCAAGCTGAAAAGATGCTGAGAATGTCAACCCCAGCTCCAGAACACTTTGGTTATTCAGATGAGATAAGCCTTGTCTGTTTACAGTTCAGAATGTACTTACAGGTTTTGTTGTATCAGGTCTCATATTCCCTTTTAAGTTTATAAATGAACATTAATGCAGGTCACCGAAATAAAACATTAATAAACAGATAGCATTTTTCTATTTTTTTCAGTACATTGGAAAAAAAAATAAATTAGAGACTAGGAGAATTTAAGGAAAAAAAAATGCTTTAAAAAGAGGCAAGGAAACCAGTGGCAGTTTAATTACTGGTAGTATATCACTTGGTCCAGGTTGCTTTACAGCAATTTAGTGGGTTTTCTTCTTCAGCATTTCCTAATAGCTTCTCTCACATTTTTAGCTCTATTATATGAAGTATTGCATAAACTTCTTTTAGAAGACTGTTGCTTCCTCAAAGCTTTTAAAACAGGTTGTGAGAGAAAAGCAAAAAAGCAATCTTGGTGCAGAGAGAGGAGGAGGAGAATGGAAGGATGAGATGAGAGGAGGAAAGACCTCAAGTTCCAGGTAACAAGTGACAGGATGAGTGGAAATGATCTGAAGTTGAGCTAGGGAAGGTTTAGGTTAGATATTAGCAAAGAATATTTTTAAAAGTCTTTTAATTAACTTTCTATTTACTCTAAACAGGCCTCTGCTTCCAGTCACCCCGTCTTTAGGTTTTCCAAACTAGTAATTATTCAGGGTTTTATGTCTGATGTAATATTTCTCCTGCAGGAATAATCAGATGCCAAAAGTTTGACAGTCTCAACATAAACAGTTGAACATACTGGCTCTAAAATTTCAGGGCTTGATTTGTAAGTATGGGTCCAGCCTAGCAAAGTACTTAAGCAGGTGCTTAATCTTAAGCCCCTGAGCAGCACCATTAACTTCAACAAAACTCTCCCTGTATTTAAAGTTAAACTTGTCCTGAAGGATTCTGCTAAACTGGAGCAGGAATACTTGGCATCTTGCAGGATAAAGCCATAAAAGCAGCCCAGTCTATTAAGGCAGCTCAGCTTCTTCAGCTGTCGTTGGTTTTAAGAGGATTTTGGAATATAGTGATTTTCTTTGCTTCTGGGGAATCCACTGTGTTGGCTGCTGCTTTGGAGGTATTCCAGCTGCACTCGGGGAACCTACATTTTGTTATGTACTTCAGGGAAAGTTACTTTAAATAAAATGGAGGATTTTCACATAAATATACTGTCTGTGTGCTGGAAATTCGAAGAATTTACTTCCCTCAGAATAGAATCGTGTTTTGATCACAAGCACATCAGAGCTTGTGATCTGGTGATGGCTTTGAACTTAGTAACTCAAGAGGGGCATTTTGTTGTTTGTGAGGCTTTTCAGCACCTGTTTTGCCTGTAGTTCAATTAATTAAAAATAAAAAGTTGTGCTGATGGTGAGGAAGTAGCTGTAACGTTGTTATATCTTAGAGTTACAAAAGCACCATGGACTTAATAGGATTAAATCTGACTTCTAATAGGGATGGGCACAATCTGCAGAGCTCTGGTTTAGTTTTGAGCACTTCTGCTTGCACCAGCCCAGCTTCCCAGGGTGAAGGATGGAGATGAAGGGTAGAGAAGGGCGGCAGCAGCCAGAGGGTCAGTGCAGGACAGGACTCTGAGCCCTTGCATGGGATGAATTTCTGCTGTTTGAGGACAATGCCTACAAGCAGCAGGATGGTTTGGTCTGCAGCTCCACCAAGGCAGCTGCAATCCTGCCGTCCTGAAATGGCTTTTCCAAAATTCGCTTAATTGCTCTGGACCGTTGCTGCCACATCCCGGGCACGGGGATGCTGCAGGGAGGTGCTACAGTGTCAGAAGGGTTGAGAAAACCTGGAACGGGAGTGAGCCTTTCGGTGGGTGTTGTGCTGCCTGTACACGGGTCATTTTTCCTTTGAAACAATTCTGGAGCCGGGAAAAGCTGGTCGGTAGCACCATCTGCAGGCTGCGAACCAGGGCGGGCGCCGCTCACTGCGCGCTGGAGTCCGGCACTCGCAGGGAAAATCAGGGACAAAAGGCACCTGGAAGAAAGAGAAGATAGGGAAGAGCTGTGCCGGCGCAGGCGTCGGTTGTTGAGCATTTCTAGTGGGTGCTTTCACATCCCACAGCGGTGCTGTGCCCGGGGAGGGGGGAGGCCCACGGAGCTGGTGGCACTGCCCAGGATCCGGGTGGGCACGTGGTGATGCGCTGCTGTGCCAGGACTGCTGCCTGGAGATGGAGCTCAGGACCGTGCCTGGAACTTGTCACTAAGCCTGTCCCGCTGCCCTGAGCCAGCACGTCCCTTTGCTGTCCCAAGTAGCTGGATTTGCTGTGAGCTCTGCTTTACTCGAAGCTTTTTTCACTGTGAGCTGTAGAAACCCTCTGAAGTTCAAACCTTGCTCTTCCAGTCTCTCTTCAGCCAGGGTCCTCTGAGGTGTCAGGTCGTGAGCTGGAGTAAAAGACAACACGAGCATATTGCAGTCAGGAGATGAAGCTGTACTGTTTTCTCCATCCTCACTTCGCTCCAGTGAGGCTGAGGCATCGGGGCCGTGGGTCCTGGGCATTGCTCCAGCCTGGGGCTCCCGACTCCACAGCATCCTCAGGCAGGGCCACAGCAGCTCCCGAACCCCATGGCCATGCAGGGAACGTGAGTGCAAACACCAGAGACAGCACGAGAGGAGCAGGTAACCCTCCCATTAACCCTTGGCCGGTTCTCCATGGGCAGCCCTGCGAGCCTTTCCCTGCCCAAGCTCGGTGCCACATCCAGCGCTGCCGCTGTCCCGGCGGCTCGCTCACAGGGCCCGAGGTTGCTCCAGCTCTCTGCAGCAGATGGCACTCTTTAGTTCTGTTTCAAGCCCTCTCCTTCTGGAAGTTTCTCTGGGAGAATCTGTTTTAAAGGAACCTCACTGCTTTCCCAACCCTATTCTCCATGAGGCTTCATGAAAGCTTGTAAAGGCCATTGACTCTGGAGGGAGCCGGCAGTGGCACACGGGTCCTGCAAGGTCCTCCTCCAGCACATTTCTGGTTTCTTTAATCCACAGCGGACAAGGGGAAACCTTCTGTGTTCTTGGCCCACTTTTATTTTGTCAGTTCCATCCCACCTGGTGTATGAGACCCATTGTAGTGTTTCAGTCAGTTATCTCAGAGAATTAAAAAATGATGACAACGACAAACACCACTCCCCAGTTTCACAGCCTTTCTGTATCATAGAAGGGAGAGAAATAGTGGCTGCAACCTAAATGAGCCATCACAAAAGTCTGTGGCATTGGTTGTACTTTGTCTGCATGGATAAGGCTTATATTTAAAACAGATTCACTGCATAAGAGCCACGATTTCTGTGAATCCCATCACGCAAACCACGGGAACAACCTGTGCATCAGGTGTCCTCCCACCCCCTCTCCCTGAGGTGCTGTTGACCATAATTGTAGGACAGATTGCACAGAGGACTCGCTGCTGTGGCCATGCAGGTGACTGGGCTGGGCAGGACGAGGGGACAGTGATGTGTGTCACTGAGGTACTTGGCTGAAGTGCTGCCGAGCGGAGCAGTGGGAACGGGAGGCACGAAGGGCTGGGAAGGCTGGGCTGGCCTGGCTGCTGGGGCACAGCCACTGATGGTGTTATGTTGGCTTTGTACACTGAGATGTTGTCTCTGGCCTTTGTACCAAAACCAGCTTTGTCACAAACCTGAATAAAATGTTGTATGGAAGGCAGGTGTCAACCCCAGGACTGGGAAAAGCTGTACTGCATCCCCTGTGACAGGCTGAGCTCTGGCACCCCAGGCATCACTGTGCATATTTCTGCCCTGTGTTTTGTACAGGGAACCAAGATTTTGCATTCAAAGTTAGGTAAATCTGTGTTTGCACACATTTACACAGGTTATTTTAGGGAAGATCAAAGTTTTCCACCATTACTGTACGTACCTGCCTATAGGAAGAAGAGACTGATTTTGTTGTTTTGGGCTATTTATTTATATGTTTGGCTTTGATTTTTGTTCCCTCTTAGATGGGATGCTCTGTTGGTTTGTATTAATTACAACATGGTTGCTCTTCTGAGCAGAAACTGCTATCCATGGAAGTATACTACAGGATGTCTCTGCTTCATAAATCAGTCCCAGGATTTTATTAGACTGTTTATGTAACCTTAGTTTATGTGCTATAATTCTTTGCTGTGTTGCCTAGAGTAATTCCCAAAGAGAATGTTTGTTCTTCTTGCTTATAAATTCTTTCGTATGGGCTTTGCTTAGAACTCCTTTTTCCTCCATCACTTTCCTTTTCCTCTTTTTTGGGTAACCCTTGGTAGCATTATAAACGCCAGCTATTAAAACCTAACGTATATTAGTTACTCGCTTATCATGAGCTATAATTCTCTTGAAAATGGGAAGGAATAACTTTTTAGTTAACCTTAATGAATTGATTTTCTTTTAATGCACATTTTGGAAGTATCTAATCCACCAAACCCTGGTGCAGTTCTTGTGTGGAAGGTGTCCTCCTTTTTGGAGACCTTTGAGTGGACCAGCTTTGTTTTGGTCAAATCACATGTAGGTGAGATAACTAGTAATAATTGGATAAAATAAAAATCTGATGATTTCAGGAGGCACAAAGCACAAGGGAAGTGGGCAGTGGAGCACAGGTTTTCCACACAAAGTCTCATGAAAGCAATACATGTGCCAGTAACATCTGAAGGCAGCAGGACTGCTTAGGGGCTTTCACTGACATGTGTTCCATCAGTTTATAAAACCATAGCCTACAACATCTGATAAAAATCAACTGTACTTCTCTTCTGAAATCATTGCATGGCCACATGCAGAGTGTTTTGACATAAATCTCCAGAGCTGTGGTGGGAATGGCTACATCGGGGGCTGGGGGAGGATGCAGCATCTCCCCTCTTGCCACTGCCTTGGGAACACACTGGCTTGGATGGTTCCACATCCTTTGATTCCTGGATGGCTGCTGAGGCTCCTGTGAGGGGGGTGAGCTGGGGGAGCTCCAGTGCTGCCCCTTGCCCACACATCAGAGGGCCCGACAGGACCCCACGTTCTGCCCACTTCACATCAGCCGGGGGGAAATGTTTTGTTTTTTTCCTTTCTCAGCAGTGCTCAAAATTTGCTGGTGAACCAACAGGTCTGCTGCATTATAAATCTTTTGAGATGTGTAAATAGGATATTTTTTCCCATACAACACAAGTAATTAGCATCCTGATTTCTTTAAGGTTGCAGAGTGGGTGTTATCTCAGGGCTACATGGCTAAACCACCTCTACCCCACATATGACCCTATTATTTAATGTTAATTTTTATAGCATGTCTGCCACTGTCCCCAGTCACTGCCCCAGTCTGCCTCTCCTTTCTCTTACCATCCTCTATCCTCCCCTAAATACCCTTAGTTTGTACGTAGGCATCTCTGCTGGAGGCAGCAAATTCCCACCGTGGTGCCTCTCTGTGCTGTGGGCTACAACTTGCTTTTGTTCTCCTTGTAATTTTTTTCCATGACTAACTTGACCACATTTAATCAAAGGTATCTGAGGCAGGGGAGGGGACAGTCCTTGTCTGTGTGATGTCACTGTCCCCGGGCTGAGCCAGCCCCGTGCAGAAGTGGCAGTGCTTCAGAGAGCCATCAGGGCTTACAGGAATCTGAAACAGATTTCAGGACAGCCTGCTTTCTCTCTCTCTTCTCTACCCCCACCTCTGTAAACATATGAAAGAAACATGAGAGAGCATTAAACCACAGAAGACAAATCATGGTCAGAATAAATATACTGTTTGCTAGCAAACTTAAAAATACGCTTGTGGATTCTAATAGCTGTAGGCAAGAGTTGGATATTTATTGCAACCAAGGCTTACTGTGGTTTATTATGTTTATAAAACAGTTTAATACTACTTTTCTTTTAAAATGAGTTTTTAATTTAGAATAATTTTTTAGGATTTGTTTCCAGAGTACAGATGGCTGATCGCTGCGGGGGTGCGGGGTGAGAGGGAGAAATGTGCTTGTGGGTGTGTTTTAAAAGCACTCCCAGATGGAGTGTATTGAATGAAATTTAAACCATTGCCCTGTGAACTACAAGTGTGATAAATATAATCAGTCAATCCACAGAACCACAGCGGAGGGGGGAGTGGATTGATGGGCACGGGGGGGAGGGAGGTGGGTTGGGCAGCGTGGCCACCCGTGTCTGCAGCATGGACTTCTCTTATGGAGGGTTCCTGGTCGGCACCAACGTGCTGACAGCATCCCCCACCTCCTCTGTAACCCACCCAGTCCCTCGGTTCCTCCCAGTGCAGTATTCACTGAAAAAAGGGAGAATTCATGCCAAAAAGAAGGCCTGGCTGCTGGAAGTACCGAGATCTTGGACTATTTTTCATTTACTCACTCTTAATTACTTTCTAAGTGTAAGAGTTTACAGATATCACTGTTTCTTGCAGAGGTTAGTGTAGTTCAGTATTTTAAAGCCCATAGATTTCCTTAGAAGGATTTGTTTGTACAGCTTCTCTCTGTGTTTAAGGCAAGTAAGCCACACTGAATAAACTGTGCACAGACGTTTTTGGACAACACAACAGAACAGGTGAAGGAAATGGAGGGAATTTTAATTGCTCCAAAATTCTGAGGTCTTCCAGGCTCCGGGAAACAATTTTCAGCTAAAAATGATCTATGGGCCTTGAGTATGGGACAGTGTGTCTTTGTCTTGATGTGCAGATGAACAATGCAGCATTCCCCCTCTGGTAAACCATGCAAGAAGGTGTATGGACACTGGGAATCACTTCTTTCATTGCAAACACGTAGCAGCTCAGCCTCCTTGGCTTCCTTCCTGCCAACTTCCATCAAAAATAAAGTCATCTCTGCCCTGGCTGGGATAAATGTCTGGCCAGCTCGTTTTCCAAAAGGATGTGCTTTGAGCAGGGCTGATTAGAAGGGTGACAGTTTGTTTTTTCCCAGTCAGTACAAATTTAAGGCCATGTCCACACTTGCAGAATTTGGCACGTTTTCTCTCGTGCTCTCCCTCCACCGTGCTCTCATCATGCCTAATGACTCCGTATCAAATTGCCAGATAGGCTTCCAGACTTCCACACTGCCATTTGGGTGAGATTTGCTCCAAGCAAGACCTGCTGGTGCTCACACTTGGACGGTGTCAGCGCGGGCAGGAATCGCTGAGCTGGGCTGGACTGGGCTGAACTGGACTGGTCTGGACTGGACTGGACTGGGCTGGGCTGGGCTGGGCTGGACTGGGCTGGATTGGGCTGGACTGGACTGGGCTGGGCTGGACTGGGCTGGACTGGGCTGGGCTGGACTGGACTGGACTAGGCTGGATTGGGCTGGACTGGGCTGCCCGCGGCCACGCTCCCTCATTCCCTGCCCGGTTCCCTCATTCCCTGCCCGGTTCCCGCATTCCCTGCCCCGCTCCCGCATTCCCTGCCCGGTTCCCTCATTCCCTGCCCGCTCCCGCATTCCCTGTCCCCCTCCTGCACTCTCTGCCCCGCTCCCGCATTCCCTGCCGGATTCCCGCATTCCCTGCCGGATTCCCGCATTCCCTGCCCCGGTTCCCGCATTCCCTGCCCCGCTCCCGCACTCCTTGCCCGGTTCCCTCATTCCCTGCCCCGCTCCCGCATTCCCTGCCCGGTTCCTTCATTCCCTGCCCGCTCCCGCATTCCCTGCCCGGTTCCCGCATTCCCTGCCCGGTTCCCGCATTCCCTGCCCGGTTCCCACACTCCTTGCCCGGTTCCCGCACTCCTTGCCCGGTTCCCGCATTCCCTGCCCGGTTCCTTCATTCCCTGCCCGGTTCCCGCATTCCCTGCCCCGCTCCAGCGCTCCCTGCCCGGCGGGAGGCTTGGCTGGCAGTCCCTCCATGTGCACACACCGTGGAGCTCAGTTCTGTGCCTCTTCCCAGCGGCCGCCTTTGTTGTGCCGCTGGCAGCCGTGTTTTGGGGAAGGCACACCCGGAGCAGTTGCCAGCTGGCCGGGGGCAGCCGTGCAGGCACCCGCGGGGCTCTGGAGGGCCGGGACCCGGTGCCAAGCACGTCCAGGCATTTACATCACTTGATACATTTTCAAGGGACCTGCAGAGATACAACCTGGCTTTGGGAGATGATACGGGAGATGCAGGATCTGGTGCAGCGGGGAAGTGCAGCAGTACTGGTGGATCAGCAGTACTGGTGGTTCCTCTCGGTGTTGAAATGGACTTTTATCTCATGATCTTTGAAAATCTCAGCAGATCAGGGGGAGGGATAACGGGAGGACATCTCTTGGGATAGGGCTTTGAACAACCTGGTCTAGTGGAAGGTGTCCCTGCCTGTGGCAGGGTGTTGGAGGCAGATGGTCTTTAAGGTCCCTTCCAACTCAGAACATCCTGTGATTCTATGTAGAATCAACTGGCCAGCTTTTACTGGAATGCTGGATATTTCCTGAGTGTCATGATCTCTTTGAAAAGATTCAGTCAACGGTGGTATAGCAGGGAGAAAGGAATAGCCAGATTAAAACAGGGGTGTTAGCAAATGGAAGGGCTTCTGTCTCAAGTACAAATGGTGGGGTTGATAAATAGAAATGCAGGCTCAAAGCCTGGAAAGTAGCTTTCCGTGTTGTCACAGAGCTGTCAGTTGCATTTGTGGAAGGACGTGTGTCACGTGAGGACAAGGGTGCTCGTGTGACAGAGAACATCATCATGGTTGGCATCCTTGTGGGTAATATCATTAATAAGTCTAATTGCATTGTGGGGCTCAGTCTTCTACGCCAAATGCTATTTTTCACAAGCTCCATCAATTCCTGGTGTGTACTAACATGTGTGTATCTGATGCCTGGTGCAGCAGGAGTGAAGTAGCTGCTTTTTAATTACATGCAGGTTTGCTTTGTGGAGAAGCAAACCTGCCCTCCAGGTGAACATAATCCTTGCAATATTAATGGATTTAAACCTGTACAGACCTATAAGCAAACTTCGTAAAGGACTTCTTTTGCGTACACAAAGTGAGCTGGAGATAGGAGCCATAATTAGAAGAAGCCATTCTTAAAACCTCATAAGGGATGTTCGGTCATACATAAATTAAAAGTGGAATTTAGCATATTTCACAAGTGAAATTGCCTTGTAAGACATGCAATGCAAAAACAATCAACTTGCTGTAACTTGACTGTTTCCACCTGCCTGTAGGTTATTTGGGGCTCTAGACTGTTTGTACACAGAATCCCTGCATTATTATTATTAGCATTATTGGTAGTTTCTGTTGGAGCATTGTTGGGGGAAGCTCAGTTTGGTGGTGTAAGAAAACAATTAGCTGTGCTGGTCATATTTCATTTAAAAAGAATTATTCGTGGCATTTCAACTCCCTTTTCAAAGGAGGCATAAATTTTGCTAACCAGTGGTGAAAATTCAAACTAAGATATTTGTAGCCCTGTAGACAATCAAACCAAAGCACTGGATGGCTGCAGAACTTATCCATAAAACAACAAGTCCTGGGGGCTCAGCTCAAAACTCTGAACCTGATTCTAATTTGCTTTATGAGTCTCAGTTTTTCCCATGTGTAAAGTAGAGATCTCTCTTTGGTGAGTGAAGCTTTGATCAAACCAACACCTGTATGAGTTCCATAGCCATTCCCCTGCTCTGCATCAAACCATTCCTGTGCTCCTGAGCCAAAGGACACAGCTCCATTCTCCTTCTGCCTCAAATGAGAACAGCAGGATCTCTCATCTCCAAACAGGTAGAGTTCTTAGGAAAGCAGAGTTGCCATATGGAGAACAAGAAATCCGTGTGTTCTCACAGTAATAGATGCCTCAGACTGTGCCTGCACATCTTGGTTGGCTTTTTCCTTGGTCCTTCCATGTGTTTCACCTCTTTGGATACAAATCCTGGTTCCTTGTGCTTCCTGCATCTCTCACAGCTTTCCTGAACCTCACATAAGATGCTTTTTTCCCTCTTTTACCAAGGTCTCTTGATTTGTCTTCATTTTGTTTTAAACTCTGGAACACTGGTAATGCAATTGTAGAGCTAAATAAACACTGTATTATGTTTGGGGATATTGCTTTCAGGAAAAATGGTCCAGTGCACAAATTGATAGTGGAGTGTATTGCACTTAAGAAAGATGGACTGTGCACTTACTGCTCGCTGGAGAAAACACTGCGGGAATTTTTGGTTCTATTTCTTTATTTTTTTAAAAAAAAGTTTAGTTTTTTAGTCATCTATTTTTAGAATATGAGTATGGTGTGTAAAATATCAATGTCCACGGAGATGTTATGTTTTGAAAAGCACGTGTTGTCATCTCCATCATTTTCCAGTGTGCTTCCTGCAGGAAATCCTTGAGGAGCCTAAAGCAATCCCATCTTTTTTTTATTATTATTTATTTTTAAAAGGTTGCTGGTATGTCTTTTTAGAAAAAAACAAACAAACACACAAAAAACCCCAACAGGTTTCTTGTGATCTCAGTACCAAGGAAAATGAATAGTATGGCTTTTCACAGGCTGCTTTTTATCTTGTCTGTCGTGTTAGTGACCAAAGGGAGAAGACAATGACCACTTTCTGTTCTACCACCATTGTTTCTCTCTCCTAAATTTTTGTTTCCTTTTTTTTTTAACCTGGACACCTGTCTGTCTTTTGATTCTGAGGGCCTTGGAAGTTTGCTGTGCTTCCTTGACTGTCTGGAAACGAGACATCTTGTTGGGAGTGCTGCCACAAAGAGACAATGGAAACAAAACAAACCCAAAAAAGGGATCAGTTTACATACTGTGCCACACCTGGGCACTGTACTCCCCTGCCAAGTCAAGTGGCACTTTGAAGAAGATATGAGGCGAGGGGACAGGTGATGATGGGGATTTAAAGACACACAGCTATGGAGGTAACAGTTCCCTGGGTGGAGTTGTACCTGGGAAGCAGATAGATCCAAGATTTCTTGTTCTTCCAGCTTGAGCCTGTACTGCTTGATCAAGGGCTGGATGTATTATTTGAAGTAGTACCAGACTCATAAATCTCCATTTTCTGGTTGCTTTAGTGATCCATATTTACCAGGTGTAACACTTGGGTACTCGCATGAACAGCAGTGTAAAAGCTGAATGGCACTGCCCAAAGTGTGTTCAACAGAGAAAATACTGAGTTGTGGGTAAAATCAAGAGAGTATTTCTTATCCATGCCTGTGGTGTTCCAGCAGGCTCTCAGTCTGCTTCTTTCCAGGCACATACAGTCTTGATTCTAGAGTTTGGCCCCTGAAAGAAAACCATGAGTGCTTGCATGAGTTTGGATTGAGCCTTTTCATTTATTCTTCTGAGAGATTTTCTTTCTGAGAAGTCTGGAACTGTGGTCCCAAGATTCAAGAAGTGTAATTCACTCTACAACATCACAAGGTTCTTTGGGAATTTTTAAGAGAGAAGTTTCCAGTGTCCCACAGAGGCTCATGAGCACATGTCCCCGCTGGAAGTTAATGAGACCTTTCCTTTGAGGTTTCGTCTTCCCTTCCAAAGAACGTCACCATTTATATTGCTCCCAAAAAGTTCTTGGAAAGGAGCACTGCAAACTCTCAAATAGCCACAGAAAGAGAGCTGGAACAACTTGACTGGTGGTCAAAAGGAGTCACAAAGTGATTTTGCACACACAAAAAGGGAGCTGTCTCTGCTGGCCCACCTGGAGCTCCAGGGTCTCAGGCATTGCTGCACTGCCCAAGGTTAAATAAACCATCGCTTCGCGATGGTTTTAAATCCTTCATCCTCATTTCATGGTATCGAAAAAAAATTAAAAATCATTACAAATATAGCCTCTATATTTGCAAACTGTCCTCTGTGCTGGCAGCTCTTTCTGGTCATCAGTTGTTTTTATCTTTGCCCACTGAAGGTAGAGGCTCCTCAGCCGAGTGCCCGACACACAACTCCCGTGGTTGTGTTGTTGAGCTGCAGTGGTCCAAGCACACAGTGAGGCAGGGGCTGTAAGGAGACATAATATCTCATGCTGGAATAATTCAAAGCATTTTTTAATAAGGCTCTTTTCACTGGTGCTCCTGCCAGTGAAGGCCGGGCCCCGCAGCTGAGGAATCCCTGCTTTCCACCTGAGCCGGGCTTACCTTGAACGAGGAACAGAGTTTGGAGCTCCAGAGCCCCCTATAAACCAGGGGGGTTTAACTGAAGCGAAATGCACGTGAATGTTCATGATGGGATGTTCTTAACAAGCTCTGTTTCTTTTGAGTAGGTTCCATTTTAACTTCTAATGGGTAAGAGAAAACCGCTTAAGTAGAAATGCATGTTTTTATCATTAACTTCTGTAGCTAAGATTAGTTTTCTAGAAAAATTAGATTTACTTTCATATCTTATTCTTTATTCTTTTTCCCCTCTCATTTTCTATCAGAATTCACTGTATTCACTCTTACTGTGGCTTTATTATCTCACTGCCAAAATTAAAATCATACTGATGCTAACTGATTTTCTGGTGGTTGTGATGACAGATCTGTGATGTTTAGAGGTTTGCATTCCTGCCCTCCCTCTGAGTTTCCCCTCCCCTTAGAGGTGTCCATGCCAAAGAACAAGCTCTTTGCCTACGGCGCTCGTTGTTGAACCTTCAGATCAACCAGTTAATATTCAAAACATTTTCTATTTAAATTAAAAACTTACTTCTTCTTAATCTCCCTGTTCCCCACAAAAATCTCAGGCTCAACCTCTTATGCTCCAAATCGAAACCCAAAGGGTAAATGATCTTTACTGTAAGAAACTAATCAGATGGAGGAATTGACTTAATAGAGAAATTTTTTGAAATGGATCTTGCCGATAATAAAAAAGGAGAACGTCAAAACACTTCTGTGCTTTTTGAAGTCTTAGCAGAAGGTATCAATAGACATCTTCTGTGGTAAGGATTTAGCCCGAATTTATTGAAATCCATCTATTAGGCCTGAGTCTGTGGACTTCTGGGGGCAGCTGTATATACCCCCTGTATTTATGGCTCTTTGAAAATCTGAGATTTATGAAACAGAATTATATTTTGGCAACTATCCCATGTTTATGCTGCTCATATGCCATGTATTTATATAATGTGTAACTGTAGAAGTGCTGTCCATGAATTGCTGGGTTAATGCAGTGCAGTGTCACTGCATGAAGGTATTTCCTTCATGGATGCATTCTAGAAAAACTGCGAGGACAGTTTAAGGATGTATTTCCTTTTAAAGGCTTTAAAAAGGAAATTACATACTGACCAACATTAGGTAAACTGGAAGGGAGACCTGAACACTTCAGAATGTTTAAACTTTGTTCCTTACTGTAGAGCTTGGAGGCAAATTGCTTTTGTTTTACTTTTCAGCCTTTTTTCAGTCCTTCCTCTCCTGCCTGTTCTTTCTCACCTGCCCTGTGCTCAGCAGCAGTGAAGGAGGACACGAGAATATAACAGGATTAGAAAAGTTAGCAGGGGGATTTTGAAGAAAGAAAAGGAAAATTTTGTGAACTAAGTCATTTGATGCCTGTTACTGGCTTTACCTGCTTGTTCAGTAACTCGAGAATGCAGAAGTGTAGGTGGCCCTTCATCCAGGGCCTGCCTGTGCTCTGTGTGGGCCTGCCAAAGAACTGAGGATTCCAGTCCTGGTTCCTGTGTCCAGAGCTTCCTTCCTGAATGTCCTGCTTTATCTTCTGGATGCAGGAGAGGAGGGACTGAAGCTGCTGACTCAGCTGGAGGAGGTGCCCAGTGTGCTGGAGACCTGCTGGCAGCAGAGAGCTCGGGAGGGCACGGGTTGGGAGTCTCTTCTTCCAAGGCAGAGGGGCTCAAATTGCTTCTCCTCCGGGGGGTGAGGAGGGAAGTTTGGCTAAAGCAGATCCAGGGGCTCCTACAGGCAGGTAAATCTCCTTCACTGTGTGCAAGTATTTAATTCTTGTAAGGGCCAGACTGTGAGGGAGTTACAGCGTGGGAGGTTGAGGAGAGCAGGTTAAAAGTCAGTCCGGCTCAGAAGGCCCAGTACAGGATACAGGATGGACTCTTCTTGAGGGGACTGGGGAAAAAGTAGACTGGAGTCAAAATAATGTACTTTGCTTTCTTTTCATTACTCCTTTTATGTGCTTTTCCTCTCCTTGGCCACTTCCTCCAATAAAAGAACATTTTTTCATCAGGAATTTCTCCGTACCTTCTTTGGGGAATAGCAGTTATTTTTCTCCATCCCTCTAATCCACTTCCTCCCTCTGCCCATGTTTCACACCTCTGGGAAAATCTGAAGGCACTTCATTCCCTGCTTCTCGTCAGGCTGGTTAAAAGTGTCATCAGGGAGTAGAACCAAAAGCTGTTCTGCCCCAGGAGGTCAGAGCCTCTCTGCAGCCCCTGTTCCTTGATCCCAAAGCACTTCAGTCCCAGGCTCCCAGGCTTCCCGTTCCCAGGCTGGCCGAGCACTGGGCACCGTGTCACCAGGAGATCCCATTACCTACTGGGGCAATTAATGCCCCTCTTTGCAGGGTTCCCATTAGGTCTTTCAGCACTTGAAAAGGCTGTAGTTCACTGCTGGAATGTCAGCAGAAGGTTTTAATTTGGGACTCATAATGGGAAATATGTCCACAGAGCTTTGCCCAGAAAAGGGTTAATGTGACAGACCCAGACTTCTGATGGAGTAAAGCAGGAAAAACTATTTCCATCACGGTAAATAAAAGTGCATTAAAAAGACATTTAGTCATGGGAATAAAAGCTAAAGAAACACATGCTATGTTGGGATGGTTTATATTAGTGTCATTAACTCCTATGTTTTGGAATAACTCCCAGATGAAGGATTATGCTGAAAGTAGGAATTAATGGCACTAATGTAAGCCATTCTGTGGGGTGTGCATTTATACCTGGGATTTTGAGGCACACAGTGAGCAGTTGGTAACACAGCAGGTTGGACAGACCACGACCAAAAGTTGGTATGAACAGGCCTTGCTTTGAGCCAAGGGAGCTTTATCCTGTAGACCTGAGACATCTGGAAGGAGGGTGGAAAACCCTAAAGTAACCCTGTGTAACCTGCCATCAAGGCCTTGAGCTTCTCAGAGACTTGACCACCCTAGTGCAGAGAAAAATTCAGTGTGGGGTGGAGTGCAGCCTGCAGACCACGACAGGGACTGAACGGCCCTTTCCCAACATTCTTACAGTGTTTGCAACCTAAAATGGGCCTTGGCAGCTTGCAGGGAGGCCTTTGAAGCAAAAGGACATTAATTGCAGTGGTGGAGCATGGCTGAGCTCCCTGGTTAGTGCAGAGGGAGCAGTAGCAGTTGGCTCCTTCCACTGACAGATCTGCTCTTTGGGGAGTTTTAGCCCAGTAATTTTTCTGAGAAGTTTTTAATTCAAAGCTGTTTTGTTCTCTAGACTGTGGATGCCACCAAAGATATGATCTGTAGGACATCAATAAGTGACTCAAGGGTAGATGCTTATTTTCTTCCATTAGTTTGTTTTTAATTGCTTCACTCTATTCACTGATTATTTTACCACTCTTTAGGATGAGATGTTTCAAAGTATGTGAACAATTCAAAACTACAAGAAATATCCATCCTGGTGAAAATCCCACCTGTAATATTTATATTGCCATACCATCCTTTGTGTCTGCTGCAATAACATTTTATAAACCCCCACCTCTGGAGCAGAGCCCGTAGTCCCAAGTACTGATGGTCCTGCCTTGCTTGGACCTCCCAGCAGGTCCCTGGTCCATGTGGGTGTTTGAGGAGGCACCTTGAAGGGATTCACTCTGCAGCTGCAAAGATGGGCATGGAGAATCCCAGGGTTACACATTCCTGCTGCCTCTGCCACTCCAACTGATGGACCAGATGTCAGGCAGGAAAAGGGGCTGTAGTTTATTTTAGAGATATGACTTCAGTTGGGGTATTTGGAGAGTTAGGATTGCCAAATATTTTCATTATGAACTCCTTAGTTGTTTGAAGTTTATGATAATATTATTATTAGGAGGAAAAACTGGTCTTGAGGGTTATTTATTTCTTGGTTTAAAGTAGGATTATAAGTAGTGATTCAGTTAGTTTGGGTGTGTAGAAAAATATATCAATACTACTTCTAAAAATCTAGACAGGGCATCCTAATGCTTTCTACTAGAACTGGGAAAAGTTGAAGGGAACAGAAAACACGTGCTCATATCTGTTATTCTTTTAAAAGTTGAAGTTTTGATTATAGAAGGATATGCAAAAAAAAGCAGAACCTTAATTTTTATGAATGTGCCAACTTTGACACTGAATCCAAAACATTTTTGTTTTAACCAACTGTGGTATTTCTCGGTTCATATCTAAATTCAGATAAATCCAATTTTGGCTCTTCCTCTTCTCCTTCCTAAAAGTTTGAGGTACATGTCAGTGCTCTGTAGGAGCCTCCTCGGGTTTTGTCATTATCATCTGTCTTTAGAGGCATTAATGCTTATAGAGGTATTAAAAATAAATCTTTTTTGATCTTCACAAATCTCATGGCCTGTAAAACCGCTCCCGAAAGGATTGCTGTACCTCTTCAGTGGTGAGGCTGGAGAGGACTGCATGTTAGTACATACTCCTCCTTTCTTCTTCCTTTTTCTCATCCATTTGGATAAAAGGAAATGGTAAAGAATCCTTCTGAGCATTACAATTGTATGTATTTTATATTGGTGATGTCTCTGCTTATAAGTGCACCCTTGTATGTGAAACTGTGAAATTCAGTGTTCTGACTAACTTCAGTTGGCCTAACTAAACTTTGAAATGGAAACTAACTTTGCCGAAAACAGAAAGCTTCTTGGTTTCTGGACTAATCCTGGAATTACACACTGGATTTGCTTCATGGAAATAAGTGTGCTTAAAAAATTACCTCCGCTAAGTAGGTTTGCATTGTTTGAAGAGACCCAGGAACAATAACTGACTTTAACCCTTCCCATCTGTGATTCCCTTTGTCTTGGGGAACAGGGTGTTCAGGTCAGAGGATCCTGGGTGTGCCGAGGCAGGTGTGGTCACCACCCACATGGGCTTTCGTTCAGAACCCACTGTTCTGTACAAGATGATAAAAAATAAAACCAACAGCATTTGGGATGTGTTGGTGTGCTGGTTGCTGTGGCTTCGTGCTGAGCTGTCTGATGTAGGATGGGCTGGGATTGTGTTCCAGGCACTTCCCAGCTTTGTGGGTTCACAAGGTCGTGCTCAAAGGTGTGTGTGCCCCTTTGGTGTGTGGTAGTGTTGGGTGCAGTCAAAGCATCCAATTGCTGGCTCTGAGCTGTGGATGCAGACCTTGGAGATGAACATGTCTCCCAGGTGAACACCCCTGGAACACCCCTGGTGAGGTGTTGGAGTATGGTGGGAAGCATCCTGGAGATCACAGTAGCATGTTCTGTGCTGTGGGAGCAGCTGGGGCTGCCACGTCCTCTCCTTGTGCTGACCCACAGAATGATGCTGTAAGACTTGCAGAAAGGTCTGAAAAGCCTTTTGCTTCAGAGAAAGGCTGGCACATGTTTGGGCAGGGAGCTCCTCCATGGCATGGGCACTAAAATTGATGAAGCACGTGGAGAGAATAATAATCCTACACTGAAAGTGTATCGGCTCAAGAGACACAGACTTGACTTTGTCTCTGGTTTAGGCTCAGTCTGTCCACAGAGACCTTCTCTTTTCTCTGCCTCATTACCCCATTTGTGAAGCACCTATAAATTCTGCTGCTTTTCCTAACTGGGATTTTGTCCTGTTTAATTTCTTTATGCTTGTGGTGGCCTTGGACAGTGCAATGAGGGGTCCATGTAGGTTCCATAAATAAATGATGGATATGATTATGTCTTCTCTGTTTGCATATTCACAAGGCTGTGTTCTTTTGTGCACTATATTTAGTGCAGAATTTGTAATTAATTATGCTGCAGCAGCTTTTCCAGTGGCTTCAGAAAGGTCAGGGTGAGTTAATTTTTTCGCTGTATCGTTTATGTCTGCTTAGCTCTGAATTTGAGATAAAACTGACTTTGCTGAGTGGTGACTACATGCCAAGAAAAATATGTTCAGTTCTAAATTCAGCTTCACTTTTCCCCCTTAAATACATCATTCTTCACAAGTATCTTAGAGGTCTTTTCCAACCGTAAGGATTCTTCACAAGTGAATTTGGAGAGGAGTAGTTTACTTTGAGATGATTTTATACTACAGCCTTAGTCCATCCTCCTTCTCATGTCACTCAACCTGGAGAAAGTGGCTTTGCTTTTTTGTTGTTGTTGTGTTATCATTTAATGGTTGTGTCCTGTCAGAGTCAATACCTTCCCCTGCCGTTAAGCACTTGAGAGAGGGAGGGAAGAAGGGAATATATATATCTATAATTTCAAACTACCTTGTGTACCTACTGATATTTACCACTATACCCTCAAAAAGCAAACAGAGATCTGAGTATCCAAAGGCTTTGCCTGTACAGCCCTTGCCATCCATGCTTAGCTCGAGCAATGAAAGATTCCCAACATCTTCAATATTTATGCTTCACAAGGCAGTTATCCTCAGTTATCCTTTTAGCAAGTCCCATTTCTCCGTGTTCTGTCATGGGCTCATTTATACAAGGCTGATTTAGTGCTAACTGGGGAGATTAGATTGCCCTGCTTGATGCTGTCAGCTAAAACTGAGTCAGTGTCTGTATACTGTGGCCCAATTGCTCAAAGAGCCTTACCCTTTTCTGTATTGCTCATTCTATTAGCTACAAAAGCCTTTCTCACCCGGCTTTTGTGCCGGGGTCAATTAGCTCCTGAAATAGCTCATATAACACAAATAATCATGGCAGCACTAATCCTTTGGGCAAGCTCCACACAATGGCCACTTCTGGCCCCGAGGACAAAGAGGGCTGTTTATCTTCCCTGCACACAGGCTCCAGGACTTTGCCCAGTCATTTGCAGAAGAATTTATTAAGGCAGGGGTCAGAGGTGGTTTGCATTGGAGGAGATTTTCTACCTTGCCACCGTATGGGACGTCCTTGTTGGATTCCTGTAGGGTTGAGTGGGGCTCCAGGTGACTTGGATCACAAATATATGTGTTCAAATAACGCTGTCTTAGGTAAACATGGGCCTGAAAGACATTTAAAGTGAACACTAACACAGCACATTTAATGTTCCTCATGTGTACCCAGAGAGGATTCCAGCAGGAGTGATGAGCTGCCCTCAAGCCTGGAGCTCCCACTGTAACAGTCAGCAAAGGGTCTCACAAAGGCAAATCAGCCTCGAGACAGAGGTGGAGTCTGGATCTGTGGTTATCCTGTCCAAGCTCCTGCACTCAAAATAACTTGAGCTTTTTCTTTTCTCCTTGGAAATGACACCTTGACAGAAAGAAATGAACTGCTAGACTAAGTTAACAGTAAGAATTTGCTGTGTGTTCACAGAAGGAAAAAAGTTGCCCCCCGCCCAAGATCCTGCAGGTTAAAACTGTCTTTGAGTTGCCTGTTTAGATTTGAGTATTTAAATCCTTTAGAAAGAGACAGGAGTGGAAATGCTGACAAGATTACATTGCAGTTAACCTTCCTGGACAGGTGTGGTCCACACTTGATAAAGCATGGTAAATAGGAAGGGCTGCTCACCAGACAGGAATGAAGAGGTGTTGACTTCCTTCATCTTAAATATTTCTGCTGGCCTTTTAGCACCATAATGAGCATGCAGAAGGGAACATCATATCCAGATAATCCGTATTGCTCTTTCCTTTGCAGGGAGTGTTGAGCTGTGGTTCTGCTACAGGTGTTGTTAATGTGCCTGAAGGACAGGAGAGGGATGATTTATAGACCTGATACATGGAAACAGCACTGCCCACTGAGCACTTTTCGGGCTCACATACTTATTAATTTCACCTATTGTTCATTTGCTTTTGCTTACAGTTGGTCTTTCTCCAAAAGAATGATGTGCTTTCTCACTGCTGAGGCACAACTTACTACGGGGTCTGGGATAGGAAGTTTGTATTTCTCTTGCCTTTTTGGTTTTGTTGGGGGTTTTAATTATTTCTCTTTCTCAGTTATCCTCTACCTCATGCCCCAGGAAGCCTTGTTTAGTTGTTTCTGTTGCACTGTCGGGGCCTGTAGCTCATGACTTCCTGAGCCCTGAGCTTTCTATAGGATTTCTGAATGATGGGATAATCCCAGTGCCATGACTGCACACTGAGCCTGCAGACCTGGCATGTGCTGAAAGTTTCTGTAACCGGAGGCCCCAGCAGATCAGTGGGGTCATGAGGAGAGAAGCGTGATGGCTTTTAAAAAGTTCCTTTCCAGTGTTAGTCAGTGTTATGCCAATTACAGACCATCCTTGCTGGGAGTTTGGATAGGGGGTGTGTTGCCTTTCTGTCTCTGCAGTTCCTCTTATCTTCCCAGAGTGCCATATGAATGTGTCCCAATGACTTTTATTTCCATAGTTTCTTTCCCAATGCTTTCCCCAGTCTAGTTTTGCCAGATTTTTTTTCTCTTCTCACTGATGAGAAGAAAAATCTCAGTAACTTTTCCTGCTCATATAAACACTTTGAGATGAAAGTGGATGAGAACAGAACATGGCAAGTGAGTTGTACCCACAGTGTAACAACCATTACACCAATTGCTTCAGTTTAGTTCACTCTCAGTTATAAGATCTGCTAAACTTTCAAGGCTCAGCATCGAGGGAACTATATTTTAAAAGAATAACAAGAAGATATGTTTTAAAATATCTCCTTCAGCCTTGGATAAATCTAAGGGTAGATGACATTTAAGTCTCTTGGGACTCAACTTTCTGAAGCAAGTTGGATGAGCTTCCCCAGCTACTTTTTCATTAAAGAGGGGTGTACAGTACATGTTCAGAGTACATTAATGACTACATCATCGCTAATAAATTAGGTTAAGAGCTGTATGTGATGCTATCAGATCGTTGTAGCCATACTGCTTTCATCCTCTATTTTTAAATGACTTCCAGAGTCATATCTAGAGAAAGTCAAAAGCCTCCGAGGCCAGAGGGGAAAAAAAAGCTGGATGTCTGACTGGGAGAGAATAGCAGTAAACTTCTGGAGAGAAGAAATAAAGCTTCACACCTTTTATTTCTCTCTCACCCGATTTTTGTGTGTTGTATCTCCAGTATGAGGAGGAATGTATTCCTGAAAAGTGGAGAGAACGTGCAGCGTGGAGCTCATACAGTGCAGTATAAAATGGGCATTTTAGGAACAGCAGGAGCAGGAGGGCAGGTGTGCAGTGAAACGGGGCTCTCCTTCTATAACCAGCTGGTAAAAACCACTTACAGCTGACCTGCTCTCCAGGCAGAACTCACTGGGCTTCAGCACTTGCCAGAAAGTGCTGGGTTTGTTGTTCTGTTCTTAATCTGACATCCCCTTCACAGCCACCACTCCATCACCCTGTCCTGGGAATGCCAGGGGCTGTCTCCAGGCTGGTTATGTGTTTATCTGCTGCTTCACATCTTCATACAAGTCCTGTCCTGCAGCCTCTCCTCAGCATTGATGCGGGAACAGCCGAGCCTTCATCTAATCACTTAGAAAATCAGCTGTATTTAGTGACTAAAAAGATTATTTGGTCTGAAATAGATCCTTTCCACATGCTCTTCTCCAGTGCTTGTCCAGCTGGTTGAGTTGGCTGGTAGTCAAGTGTGTTAGAGAACCAAATCCTACATTAGAATATTGACCTTTTCTTTATTGGAGATCTAATTTTATCCCAAGAGTTAGGGCACTTTTCCTTTAGGAAATGTGCTTCCTCATCTGTT
Source organism: Chiroxiphia lanceolata (assembly GCF_009829145.1). Lineage (NCBI taxonomy): Eukaryota > Metazoa > Chordata > Aves > Passeriformes > Pipridae > Chiroxiphia > Chiroxiphia lanceolata. The sequence goes on from NC_045656.1 coordinate 1,566,275, forward strand.
TTTGTGTAATCCAAAAGATGCTGCCACAGAGTTCCCATCTCCATATATTATCTTTTGCCATAAAAAGATCTCAGCTTCTCTTGGACAGAAGATAATTTCTTTTGTAGCCTTTAAAGGATTCTGACATAACCCATACTGGGTTAGTTTTCCTGTTTCAAGCCATTCCAGGTCAAGTGCCCCATGCATAGATAAAAAAAGCTGTGCTGATACAGCATTTCAGCTCTCAGTGACTTACCTGGGGAACCACACTGGCACAAGTAAACTGGATTACTTTTTCTGAATTTGGAAAAAAGTTCTGTAATTATAAATAACTGGCAGAACAAATGCATGTTTTAAATAGAATTAGCTGTTTGGTTTGCTTTTTTTAATGAAAGAGGATGAAGATGTGTAAAAATACAGATTTTGAGCATTATAGTCTATTTTTATCCTGGCTTAGATCACTGAGAGCGGTGTGTAAACAGTGCACCAATTATTTCCGAACAGCACAGCATCATCTTACCACCTGTTTAAACAGAATTTTACAACTGACAGTCATCCCCTAGAAGAGAATCTCTTCCAGGACATATTTGTTGTTCAAAGTGCGAAATTATCTACCCACTGGGTTTTGTGTCCAGTTGTGCCTCTGGCTCTCCTTTGCATCTCCGTTTATTCCCTATAAATTGGTGTGTATCACTTGCCTGTCTCCCAGGAATGCAGCAAAACACAGTGTTTGCAAAAGCTGTTTGGTTAAAGAGATTATTCCCAATAAAAACTGGTTCTAAACATCTGAAGAAACTGGACAACATTCAGATCCCAGATGGACATCGATGGCTTGTGTCCATAATGGTTATTGACAGCAGGAATTTGGGGCAGGATTTTCATAAGGGCTAAACCATGAGGTTTGTTTTCCTCATCTGCCTTAAATTTGGGTTCTGAGCTGTAAATGGCTTTTTTTTTTTTTTTTGAAGCCTAAGCTTTTCCTTAGCATACAGCTGTATGAGCAAGTTTTTTAATGGTGAGATAGTATGTGGGTTTAGAAAAAAGAAGATTCTCTGTGGTTGTTGGCTGTGGCACAGCTGTACAGGAACAAATCCAGGCCAGCTCACCCTGCTTGTCCCACAGGGTCTTGGTCTACAACTTCTTTGTGAGGGGCAGGGGAGGGGCAGGGACTGAGCTCTGCTCTGGGGGGACCAGGGTCAGCAGCCAGGGAATGGCTGGAGCTGTGTCAGGGCAGGCTCAGGTTGGATCTCAGCCAAAGGTTCTTCCCCCAGAGGCTGGTTGGGCACTGCCCAGGCTCCCCAGGGCAGTGGGCACAGCCCCAAGGCTGCCAGAGCTCAGGGAGGGTTTGGCTGATCCTCTGGGGCACAGGGGGTGACTCTTGGGGCTGGGCCTGTGCAGGGCTGAGGGTTGGACTCCATGGTCCTTGGGGGTCCCTTCCAGCTCAGCACATTCTGTGATTCTGTGATTCTGGGCCCTGGAAGGGGTAAGGATGGGCAGTTGGAACAGAGCAGTGGATTCCCTTAAAATCTACCCACTCATTTCCAATGCATTATGTTTAGAAGGGAGGAGGGTTTGCTGTAAAGAACAGCCTGATCAGTGTTTCCAGCTGCTTCAACAGCCCCATGAACTTCAGTCCCACCAACACTTCCCTCAGATTTACAGCAGAGCATCTTTGCCTTCTACTGACACCATAATGCCATTTTATGTAGTCTCTCACAGTAATTCTCAGAACAGCTCACGAGAAAGGGAAAAGAGGAATGTTGTGATGATGTTTTCAGAGCAGCAGAGCCAGGGAGCTGACTGGGGCTGGCAGGGGCTCGGTGCCACTGCACTGTCCCCGTGCTTCCCTCATATCACCAGGCTGCCACGGGGCCTGGTGCTGGCAGGTTACGATGCTGTAGCTCCTAATTTTCGATTTATTTGAACCTGTGTCTCCGGTCTGCTGAGCTTTCCTGGGCCAGCATCAATCCTGACACACTGCAATCCCTCAGAACCTCCACCCCATCAGATGGTTCGATCTGCGAGGAATTTAGCTAGAGGCACTTAGACAAAAAAGAAATATTGTGGCTGGGGAAGCATTTAAGTTAGAGGAGGCAGCCAGGGCTGTTTTATTACTTAGACCTCTGTCACCTGTGATGACCCAGGAGAGTGGGGAATATTGATCGCTTGTCACTCACGGAGTTCAGTAGATTGCATTGACAAAGCTTGTCAGGCCTCTAATAGTGGGGTGAGTGGCCTTGGCTGCCGCCCAGGGGAAAACTCCACAGTGCCTATTACTTGGCGGCCTTAACTCTTCCAGCATTGGGAGTGAGCGCTGACAAAAGGGAGGGAATCATTTTGTAGTTACAAATGCCCTTTCCTGCTCTGTGCTTTGGTTTGGGTTTAATTTCCTTTCCTTTTAGCCCTCCTGTCCTCATCAGCCACGCTGCTTTTGCTGAGGCAGAGAAAGTGGGGGGCTATTCGCTTCTCCCATCTCCCATCCAGCCCTGGCATGAACACAGGAGGTCTTGGAGAAGCTGTCTGGTCCCTCAATCCTATAGTATATTGCAACATGTTCTTACAAACAGGATGGAGAAAGAGATGAGAGCCCAAAGCTGAGCCTGATAGCTGCAGCCACTTAAAAATACAGTTATCAATCACGGCAGAGTGAAGGTTAGTGAACCGTAGCAGATTTTTGTTTATCCTCAGATCTTTGCCACTGCCACCAGCTCTTGTTACAAAGATAGAAACACAGAGTGCTGGATTTATCTTGCCTTGACTTTATCTTCCCTGTCATCTCAGTGTAGGACTGATTATTATATATATATATATATATATACACACACCCACATATATGTGTATACTGGGAGAAGGAGGAGGAGAAGGCCCATGGCACTGGGACCAGATGACCTTTGTATGTCCCTTCAAAATGAAAGATTCTTTGTATTCTATTCTATTCTGGAACATGCAGCTGGGGTACTGGCACTACAGAAGGGTTCAGATGGATCTGGGTCCATTCTTGGTGTTTCCAAGCTCTTGGCAGTTAAGCCTTAAGTTAGAAAATTGGCAGTGTGGGGCCCTCAGAGAAGCTGGGAGAGCCAGCTGGGTTTTCTGACCTGAGGCCTTGTCACACCTCGGTCCCAAACGCTCGTGTCTCCCTGGCTGCCTGGGAATGGCAGCATGAGCTCAGAATGTTATGAGTTGGAAGAGGATCATCAGGTCCAACTTGTGAGACAGCAAAGAATCAAGCTTTATTTATTAAATCTAAGTGAAGAGCTTATGATGGGAGTAAGTACATGCAAATAATTGTTAAACATTTAATGTACACGGGTTAAATGTTTGATGTACACGTTCTCCCCATGTTTATTTTTTTGCTTGTTTCTAACTGTGGTTTTTTCCCAATTCACTTGCTACTGTCTGTTGTTTGAGGTAGCAGACAAGGTGGCATTTAAAGTATGTAATTTTCACCAGCCTTGTCAAGGACATGTGGTCAGTAGTGTGTATGAAATGCATTCTGTGGAGAAATGGAACAAGAGAGCAGCTGATAGCCTTTGCATATCATTTTTAAGTAAGCTGCAGTAAGCTTACTAAGTAAGCTTAAGTAAGCTCTATCCATTGAGAAAGGCCCCAGCTGGAGCTTAGCAGAACAGCTGAACTTTTTCAAAGAGAAAGAGAGAATTAGGACTTTGGGGTTTTCACGTGTCTCCTCTCTAGGCTTTGTGACCAAATGTTCTGTTTCACTTCCAGGAATTTCCTCTGATCCTTGCAGAGGGAATGTGGGAGATGGTAAATAACCTGCATCTCCTTGTGACAGGTTGTTCAAGGAGTTGGCAAGAAGTGTGAGAAGGTAGCTGGAGCTCCTACGAGATCTACCAATCCCCACTGAACTGGGGGGCATTTAAATGGAGAGTCAGGACCATGTCAAATCCCGGCGTGTATTTCTAAACCTCCTGTGGGAACTGGAATAGCTTCTTTCCCACAAGACCCAAACCCTCCCACTGCAGCAGCCTGACAGTGAGTGGGCAAAGCTGATGCTCAGCTCATAAAGCACTTGTCTTCTCCCACCCAAAATATCTAATAAAACAGTTGCTCATCATTCCAGCCTCCTCCATAGCTGCAGCACAAGACACCATGTCATCCCTGGAACTTCTCAGGATCCTGTTTTTCAGCCATTAAAAACACTGATAGTTTGGGTTCAAAGATGCCCTGCTTGGCTTTGTAGAAGCTAATGAGGACATTTTTGCATCTAAACAGCAAAAATTAGTCTTAGCAGGAGATATAAATGCTGTGGTAATTAGGCAGGTTTCTGGACGTGCTAATCCTGCCTGAGCAAGGCATCAAAGTACAGGCTTAAAAGAGAGGTTGGTTATTAAACTTAACCATGTGCTGAAATGTTTCTCAGTGTCACCACTCAGAAACTTTCTGGAGGAAGGATGAAGCTGGACACCAGGCTGCAAGGACAGCCAAAATACTCCCTTCTTGCTATCCCCAGGCATCAGGAGCTTCAGACCTGTCTCAGAGTGTAGAATAAGAGCCTGCTTATTGCATCTACTGACCAGCTCTCAAATTCTTCCGACCTTCTGGAGGGAAAAAAGCCTTTCAACTGCAGTAAAATGTACATTGTATAGGGCACAGCTTCCTCTGCCTGCCTGAGCATGGTGGCTGGTGGGAAGAAGAAATCAATTACCTGTGTGACTTTGTCCCAGATTGAAACCCAACTCTGGCAAACAGATGCCCAGCATATTAATTTGCTATATCACATTGAGCCTTGAGTTTGAGTTCTCTGTGAAAGGTTTTATAATTCATATACCCTGAAATAATTTACACCTAATTAGATTTTGTCAACTGAATAATTCTGTCTCATGCTGCTTCTGCAGAATAATTTAAGCAACTTCATTTTATCCTCAAAATAGTTGTAAATGTCACATTAATTTTGTTGACACGAGCAACTTATGGGAAAGTCAACCAAACGTGTTATGGGCTTTTCACACTGAGCTTAGCCCAGGGATGGACATCTGCTCTGCTGGTATCTTATGTGGGCTGTTAGACCAGAACTGCTTTTTGTGATAAGGTGCAAAACCTGTTATGTCAGAGGTCTGGAGATGGTTTATATCCCTTGGATAATCCAGATGCTGCAGTTCCTTTTGGCTGGTGAACACTTGATGTGCCTGGCAGAGCCTTGGGTTGCCCTTCTCCCCACCCAGACCGATCAGCCCCTGTTTTGCAGCCTGGCCAGCTGGGGAAGCCTTTGGTGTGAGCCCAGATGGAGCCCTGGCTTTACCTGTAGCTCTGCAACAAGGGCCTGGGGCAGTTCCTGCCCTGTGTCTGTCTGGCATTGAAGGAAAGATGAAAAACCATTGGCACGTGTCACCATCACCACTGTTTCAGACAAAAGAGTGTTCTGCAGATGCTCTTGGCAGTTGGTGCGTTTGCAGTGCTTTGGGTCAGGTGGGCACAGTGCTCCTGACACCAGTGAGCAATGACTGGAAGTTAATATGGACACTGCCCTGTGCTGCCACTGACAGTGCTTTCCTGAAAGAATCATTCCCCAAATCTGCCAGATCTGGCCCAATTCCTGCCCAAAGGAGCTTGGTGTGATGCACTGTCCGACCGGAATGCGCACAAGGGGTGAAGGAATCGTTCTGTGGATTTGCTGACATGAGATATTAATTTTATGCTTTTCCTATTAAAAAGTAAAATAAAATTAAAAAATACAAAATTACCTGCACTCAGATGAGCTTGTAACACAGAAGGTGAGAATTATCTGCAGCTAGATCTGTTATGTGGCTCCTTCTTTCATTAAAATACTTGAAAGTGTGTTGGTTGGTATTAAAGGGCACAGGTTAGTCCTACACTGGATTGTCCTGAGCTAAATCAGTATGGTCTATTTGCCATATTCAAATTAGGATAGATAATGAACATGAAAGTGGAGGATTCAAGATGTAAGAAAATGTTGTAATAGCTTTTGGAAAGGGATTAAAAGTTTCAAAATATGAAAAGCAACTGTGATAAAGCATATCCTTTGTGACTTCTGTGAAGTACCATGCAAACTTCCTTTCGTATCTCTGACACTGGAAATTTGAATCCTTTTTTTATTTTTTTGAAGGCAATAGTTGATATATATTTACAGCTAAATTATTGATACAGGATGAGGCAGGAAGCTTCACAGTGCTGTTTATGTTGGATTTTTCACTATCTCCTGGTAGACCAGCCTGTTTTGCTGATGTCCACAGTTGTAATGTTCCACAGTGTCACAGCAGAAGCGTTTACTTGTTTGTAAGAAAGAATGGAAATGTTGTAATGAAGGATCCAAGGAAACGACAGATCCAAGGACTAGATTATATCCATTTGGGAAGTATCAACGTGTGCTTGGGGGGGCAAACCCAGATCTCATATAACGAAATGCCTGGTGTAGTCTTCTGAGTTTTGGCTCTAGGTTTTGGATGAGAGGTGTTACCTGCTGTAATTGCAGTCCTTTAATGAAGCCCACGGTGAGCCTGGATTTCAGCTGAGTCAGTTGGTAACTCCACTGGGATCAATTCCCACTCACCTGCCTTGCTGGGACAATATCCCACCAGTCCCCATTCCCTGCCACCTTCCCTGATGGGGGAGGATGGAGAGTGTGAAATAACAGCCCTTCCTGGTCCCTGTGGTCCCTATTTGAAGAGCTGGGGGTCTGGGGTGAGCAGGGCAGTGTGTCTGGCCATCAGTCTGTGAAGCAGCCCTTTCCCATACAATAAAGAGTGCATTTGTACACTCACCCCTCTTGAAACTCATAAATGCACTCCTGAGCACATTAGAGAGTCCAACCTTTGTGGCCATGCCTAGGGAAGAGAAGAAATCTTTAGACAACCTTCTCTATGTTGGTGGGACTTGGCTGCAGCTTTCTGGGTGCTGTAATTTAACTGAGCTGCTGAGCTCTAAGGAGCTGTGATGCCAAGGATCCATCCTGGTGACATTGTGGTGGTTATTGGTTTTCCACTCTGCTTTGTCAAAGTTCTTTGAATAGGTGGCAGATAGACTCTCACCTTAACTGTAATTTTTAGCAAGTGTATTTCCAAGCAGCTTCTCTTGTAATAACAGTTTGATCTATTTTATACTATTCTTGTCAACTCAGGAAATGTGAGTAGATGGTTTCTTTGGGCACCTTTGGGTTAGTGGGGTGCACAGGAACACACAGATGCCTGAGTTGGAGCATTGACTAAAACTGAGGGCCCAGGGATAGTCCACCTCAGCTGGAGGTTCTGTGGTGCCTGAATTGGCACCTGAAGTGTTTGAAGTGGCTCCTTCTGCTTTCCTGTAGTGTTGTTATAAATCTGTTTCTGGTTTTGGTGTTGACTTTCCCCCTCCCTCTCTTAGTTAAGTGAACAACAGGTTGTATATTTGGTATCTCTGATATTTATCTTGCATTAAATCCTGATACTACAATGCATTTTTTAAAGGATCCCAGCTTGGGTGAGGCACCGTTTTGGTGCTTTGCTGTACCCTTGGGGGCTCAGTATATTTGGGTCACAGGCATTGAGAGATATGGGAACCAAACAACTGTAAAATTCACTTGGAAATGGATATGTTGCAAATTAATGATCCTTTGTCTCTATTTAATCAAAAAAACCCACAAAATAAATGGCAGTGTGTTTGGAGATAACCTGGACTATTGGATAGTAGAAGGATGAGGTGGAGGATGTGCAAGGTTTGGTTCAAACCTGGTTTGAGCCAGGTTTTATTTGCCTTCATTCAAGGCAAGTAGAGAAAGCATCTATATTTCAGTGTGTATATAAATCAGATGTTGCCAACAGATTGAAAGATAGGCACTCTTCAGGCAAAGTTCTGCCTCCTTCCCCAGGATAGTTCTGGTTCCCTCCAATTATCTTGCAACACTTGGGTTCTGCTGCTTTTACACAGATACTACAAATTCCTGTAAGTGATGCATTAGCTGGAAAGCCAACAAGGCATCAGGACAGTTGTTGATGCAGAACCAAACTTTTCTGTCTCCTTAGAAGAACAGCAAAATTCCATTTCTCCTGGGAGAAGTTTATTTTAGATAGAAAAACAAACCAGGCTAAAAATGCCACCCCTTTGCTCACGCAGTCTGATGTTTTACATCCATTGTTTGGAGGAGGTTTATGTCCATTAACTCACAGTGGAAATGAAGCCTCTGTGATGGAACATCATCATTGATTTACAGCCTTCCAGGTAGTGCAAGACTTACTGTGGGCACACAGAAACTGTTCTAAGGTTTGATTTTTTTCCCATCCCTTTCCAAAAATAACATTTTATTTTCCTTTTTTTTTTCCTTTCATCTCTCAACTCTAACCACAAGTCCCTCAGAGGTGCCTGGGACATGTCTACCACTGTCCTGTGTAATTCACATTTTTAGATTCTAATCCCATTGGCAACACTCCTGACCTGGACTGGGAGAGATGCAGATAAGATGCTTTGGTGCCATCCCATGAATTATTGTGGCAGTAAATAGAGACAGACCATGTTCAGAGCCATCAGGTCCTGCATCATTTCCAAAAGACTTGACATCAAGGCATTTACATTTATGTGTTGTTGGTAGGTCAGCTCAGGCCACCAAATCCCCCACTCCACTGAGCCAGTGGAGTTGTATTAGCAGTGCTGTTAAAAATGAAACAAATCAAGCCACAAGCAAACAAAACACACACACACACACAAAGGGAGGAATATGCAAATCGTGGCACTGTGGGTTTTTTTATAAAGAAGTTGATCCTGACGGATCCAGAGGAGCCTGTGTTGTAACTCAGTTTTCTCATGTTGAGCACATTTTAGCTATAAAGCTAATTATCATATGGATTTTCAAATGACTCCCTCCTAGTTCTTGTCTGGGTACCAAAGGAGTCCATGTTCTGGTTTTGAGCGGATAAAATCCTCCTCCTGGAAGCATTTGTTTATCATATTACTGCTTCACATGAGCCGAGCTGAAGCCTGACCCGATGTTAAGTGTCTGTGGGAGATTTCATTACATCCATATACTGGAAGTCCTGCCAATATACTGGCAGCAAAATCCTAGTGGAAAATAAATGGCAATAAACGAGAGAAATGATGGGCTCTGTGAGTGGTGAGGAGCAGAGCTTTATTGAGGCTGGACAGCCCTGGAGATGTCACTTGGCACAGAGACACGAGCTTAAGAGAGTGCGAGTGAAAGCTGATATTGAAATAACGACTCTGTGGCACAGGCTGGGGAATAATTTAATTAATTGCACCGAAATTTCTTTGATGAATAGTTATGTGGTGATAAGCATGAGGTCGAACAGTAGAATGAGTTTCAGCTTTTTAATGGGCCAGCACAGCTGCAGGTTTGGAAGTGTTCCCATTCTGTTATTTCCCGTGCCCACTCTCTCCCTCGCTCTGCGTGCACGGCCGGGCTGCACATGCAGTGCCTGCTCCCACAGCCAGCCAGGCTCTGCTCCCACAGCCAGCCAGGCTTTGCTTCTCACCCCTGCCCAAGGAGGGAGAGAGGGGAGCTGGCCAAAGCCACTTGGCTAAGGTAGCCCTTTGAAATCAATGCCAGATCGAAAGGAAATTGTAGGATGGTTTCTTTATGAATCCTGCATTTTTTTCCTATGATGCTTTTAACAGGGCCTCCACTGCAGCAGTTGTATGAAGATTTTAATAAAACTTTTCTGGTCTCCAGAGGAGGAGGCATGTCTTTGTTGTTGGAGAGCTGGAGGGAAGGGAACAATGCAACACAGCTGGAATTTGAACATTAATCCTATGATTCCTGGGCCGTATTTTCAGACAGATCAATTACTCCTGGCTGTAACCAATCACCAGCCATTTCCTCACGGGCCAGGGCTCCATTTACCATCCCTTGAATGCTCCAGCTTGACATAACCTCCTGACTTTATGGAGCTTCAGCTGTAAATATCACCTGCCAGACCTGTGGCAACTGTCAGCTATGGTTTACCATGAGTCATTAACTGAGAAATTAGTGATAAGAGTTGTGGGTGGTACTGGCTGGCTGGGAGTTGTATTTAGTGCCCCTCTGTTTGGCAAGCTCTGGGTGAGAGCTGCAGGGAGCTTTGGGGGAGTCACTGGAGGGGCTCTGCAGCTTTGCTCAGGGGTTGCCTCTGTCAAGGGCTCGGAGAGCAGCCACCACGCTCCGGGGCAGGAGAGGGACAGCTGGGGTGGGCCGTGGGGGAAGAAGGTTGTGCCTCCCTGGGAACGTGTCCCTGAAGATGAGCTCCTCCAGCAAGAGGAGACCCCTCTCCTGCTAACCCAGGCTTGGGTTCAGTGAGTATTCTGCCAAAACAGATATGAACTCTTTGAACAGAATGAAAGAAAACAATAGCTGATAAAACCTGCTAATTTTTTTTTTCCCAATGCAGCAGAGCTGCACAGACACCCTTGGTTTTGATTTACATTCTCTTATTGCCTTTTTTTGAATTTCTGAATTAGAGTAATAGTGTGTTACTCTACAGCAACAGCTTCCCACCGAGGTTCACATTGTGCCTTGTGAACATTCATTTATTGAGATCCAGATCCCAGCCCAGTCACAGCCATCACTCAGACCTTCCTCCTGGAATAACAACTCAGTCTCTCATCACAAAATTAATAAACACACAGTGAATTCCTTTTGAACTCGAGTAGCTTCTAGCGTGGCCTCCATAAGGGCTTCCCTCCTAGTGTCTCGTTTCTTTTCATGCTTGGTGAGTGTTATACCCACCACAGATACACCGTTATCTTCAGGAGCAGACATGTGCCCTGCTCTCTCTTTCCAGCCTAATTCACATGGCTGTATTTTAATATCTGATTTATTAAGGAGGGTCACTGACAGTATTGCAGGAGAGTCTTGTGGCTTTGGCCTTTGCCAGCACCTGAGAGCAGTGGCGGGGGCAACACATGGTTTGTTCTCTGAGTTGGTTGGGTTTCTTTTTTCTTCCTTGGAACTTTGCCCATCTTATTATGAGTTCTTTAGAGAAATGAAATGCAGCAGTAGCTTGAAGAAATCATGGACACTTTCCAGCAGTAAAAGAGCTCTGGAGTCAGTATATAAGCTTTCTCCCCTGGTTGCAGTTAGGAAGCTGGTTGACAGTATAATGGGCTTTTGGAAGGGGCACGATGGTTTGTATGTTCTGTTTGATGTTGCAAATACTGAGCCCTCAGGGAGATCAGGAAAAAGGATGTTCTGTTCTTTAGGAAAGGAAAAGATTAACCTGAAATGTGAACTGAAACTTGGGAGCTCTGCAGGCCTTAGGTTCACTAGAGATGAGTTTGCTTACTTTAATGGAAATATCTTCTGTCTTGTAGCAAAGGCGGGAAAGTGTTTTTGCAAGGATTTGGTTGGAATAGTGATGTGTGCGTTTATAGAGAAATGAGAGCCACAGCCAAGGCTCGAGTAGGTGAATCTTGAAAGCACAGCAATTCCCTCAAGTTAAGTTTCTGACTGTTTGGATGCTCTTCAGAGTCAGAAAGACTTGTAACTGTTGTCACAGAAAGTCTGGAAATCATATGTGATCACTGTTGTTTCAGAGATTTCTGGAAAAAAGGGCTTCTGCTGCATTTCTTCTTTCTCACTTCTACATCCATTTATATCCATGAGGAGATTTCAGAGAAGGGGCAGAACATTTACTGACATTGTTGCTAGAGCTGTGGGGGGAAGAAAATAACCCTTTCCTCTGAGCTGAGATCCTTTTGTCCATTCTTAGTAACTATTGGTGACGACAATAAATGTGGCTTTTGTCAGCAGAAATCCTGTTTCACATCTTACCTTTACCTGCAAATTCAAATCCACTGGAGGGGTCAGGCTTTTCTATGTAAGCTTGTGCCAGTCTGTCAGAGTTCCACCCTGGCTGTGCACACACCCGCTCACTGTCAGAATCGTGTGGCCACTGAAGGTGACAGCATGTGACAGGTTTCTGCTGCTGCAATTCAGGCAGAGGCACTGGGAATGATGGGTTTGTCTCCTTTGAGTCATTCCCAGTCTTTTACATTGATTACAAAAGGTATTTTCCTCTTTTTTTCTCGGCATGCCACAAGCCATAGGACTTCTTCTCTTTGGGAGCAGATAACAGGATTTTGGGCTGGAGGCCCATTATAATAGAAGATTCTTTGGACATCGTTTCTTTATCACATTTGCGTGACTCTCCTTGTTTCCTTAAGACTCTTTTTACTGAGTGATCAGGCAGTGGTTAATGTTTGATGCAGGGAGATGCATCTTTAGTGGGTACAGATGGGTGGGGACTGGATTTGCTGTGGCAGGCAGAAAAGAACCTTTGTTTGAATGCATACACAGTTAAGTTCTGCTTCTTAAATAAGTTAGACTTTCAGTCATCTAAAAGGACTCCAGAATATTGGAAAAATGTGATCCCTGGGGTGCTCTGCAGTTGTTTCCATTCCATCTCAAGGATTTCTGAACTTGAGAACAGGAGCAGGAGCAGAACCTGAATTTGGTGCATGGCCTGTAGCTGTACGTGTGTATGTACTTATCTCTGTGTGGATTTATGAGGAAACACAAGATAATTGTCATTTGGTGAGGGGTTTGTGGCTTATTTTCCTTATTTTATTTCCACTGTACTTATAGTTATTGCCAGATTCAGTTGAACGAGTTGTTCTTTGATGTACAACGATGTCTGAACAGCAGGTTCATCCACCCTAACAGCCTATTTTTACTGGCCTGTAACTGTAACACCGAAGAATGAAAGTACATGAGCACAGTTGTAATTACACAATGGATCTTAATCTGGGCTGATATTATGAGATATGAATCTGTGGCACTTTCAAACTGAAAAATCAATAAATAAAACTTCAAGCACTTTCAGTGCTTCAGATAATGGGCATATTACAGGATTTAGCGCTTGCATCTCTCTCAAAAATAGCATCCTGAGCTTTTACAACTTGCCTATCCTGCTGGAATTTCCCATTTAGCAGGAAAGCTCTGCTGAGTAGAGGGTGATCTTCTTACCTTGTTTTTCTCCTCCAGCGTAAATGAAATTTCCAGTTCCACAGACTTGTATTTCACAAAAAGGTAATGGGGAATTTTTAGGTCAAATTCCACATTCCCTGTTTAGTTGAAGGTGTTCTGGGCTTTCATAACACTGTATTTACAGAAAATACTGATTATTTTCACCTGTGCTGTATTATTAACCCAGTACCCATTTGTTGTAGCTTTGTATGAACCTAAACTTCAGAGCAGATCTAGGTTTTAATCAAGTCACAGTATTTGGGTCTCTGGAGGACAGAATCTGCAGCAGCTTTATTCCTTCACTTCTTTGCCCTCCACCCCAAATATATAACATCAGTAAACATGACTGTAGTGATTATCCCTACAGTTTTGTCATGTTATTACTGTGTCAGAAATCAAGGGAAAGATAGGGAGTTCATCTCACTGAAAGAGTGAGAATTCATCTCTCCTAAGAATCTACACTCTGTGTTGTCAATGAGATAAAAAACAAACTTCCTCAGAACATCAGAGTAGGGAGTCCTGGGCACTTCAAAGTATTCATTAATAAAATTTTGGCTAAAGCAACATCTTAAAATACAATGTTCAATGAGCAGGCTATCTCCAAAAAGATTTCTTTCCCTTAAATCTCTTAAAGTTTATTAGGTGGGCGTGAACAAAAAGGTTGTCTCCAATAAAAGACTGGCTTTGTAATGATTAGCAGGGGCCCTGTATAATTTAAGATATTCTTTACAGTTTATAAATACGGGCTCATAAAAAGCGGAGATATAAAGAAGCTGTGACTTTAAGTCATTAGAAGCCCAATGGTTTGATAAAATAACAGGAAACAGACAATTTATTATGAGCAATCTCGGTAGCTCTGGATTATCTATAAAACTTTTATGGCCCTCCCCAAGTGGCAAGAGGCCATAAAACTTGCCTGAATGAGGGACTTGTTAATTTACTTGTTAAAGCAAATTAAAAATTTATAAGCGCTTTTAGGTAAATGAGATCTTCTCTCATTGCTGCCCTTGCGGGCTCAGGAGTCCTGGGAGGAAAGAAGTGGTTGCGCTCAAACATCACAGCAGAACAATAAAAGCCATTAAATTGGTTCAGTTTATTACTGCAGAGCCAGGCAGCTGTTGCCATGGTTTGCTGGGGGATGCCAGGGGTTGACAGCCTGGCATTTCTGTGGCCTCAAAGGGAAGGCAGTGCCGGGGCCTCACCCACCCACAGCTCCTCCCGCGCCTCCTCCTGCCTCTGGCTTGTGTGGAGACATCTCCAAGCCAGTCTTTAGCCCCTCACAGGAGTGTCAGCATCTCCTCTTATCAGTCCTTGTCCTAGTTGTTGTAAAATAAGTTTATGAGCACCAGAAAAACCTTCGCAGTTCCAGACTGCTTAACCAGGATGCTAAACAGCAAATTAAGTTTTGATTTAATCCAATGTTCCTGCTGTAACTAAAGACAGTAGTGAGGAAGAAGGGCCTGGCAAGGAACACAGGGCTGTTGGGCATCTTTGAGCAATCTTTGAAAGCTATTAAAATGGGTTTGAGAAGTGGTTCTCCAGATCACTTCAAAAACAGCTTCTTACAGCAGATGAATTCCAGCTGTGGAAGTACCATGAGGAGTTACACTTTGTCCCTGCAGCTCCAACTCAGAAAAAAACTATTAAGAAAGAAAATTTTTATTGAAAGCTCTTAATATTTAGCAGAAGACCAGGTAAGGTTTTGAATGAGGAGAGATCTAAATCAAGCTGCAGTGAACTTAACAAAGCCTCTCCCGAACAGTTCTTCTCTAAGCTGTATATATACTTGTAGCTATTTTTCTTTTGTTCAGGAAATATCTTTTAGAGATCTGGTATCATTTATATAAGAAGTTAACAGCACTTCCAGAAGTGAAAAATGTCATAAATTCAAAAGGTTCGTGTTGTGAACACTTCAGGTGATCACTTCAGATATTTTCAGGTGTCTCAAAACCAGCACCCAGAAGTAAAAACTACCTGACCAGTCAGTTGGCTAAACACAGGCTACAGCTTTCAGTCCACATTTCATCCTTAAGTATTTTATTTCATACACATTTCATCTCCATATGATTTGTATGATTCTGTAGTTCCTAATGGATATTGCAGGTGCTTCCCTTCAGAATAGGAAATAATCAGTGCAAGAAATATGTGGAGTACGTGGAGAAAGTCTAAAAGCACGGCCTGCAAGAGAGACTTGAAAGAATTGGGGCAATTTAGTTTTGAAAAGAGGAAATGGAGTGGAGATGCTGATAAGAGTCTTCAAACACAGGAAGGTCGCTGCAGGGAGGACGGGAGAAATCTGTGCTGCATATCCACGATAGGTGGGACAAGGACACACTGCAGCTGGAGGTACACTGGAAGTGTGAAGGTGGTTTTTACAAGGCAAGGGTGGTGAAACACTGCACCAATTCACCTGCAGCAGCTGCAGAAGTCACTGGGTGTCTTTAGCAAGTTTGGGCTGGATTAGCTGGTTGTCTGTGTGTCAGGAGTGATGCAGGTCTAGCTGGTCCTTTGTGCTCAGAGGGCTGGGCTGTGGGACCTCTTGGGTCTGCACCTTTCTCTAATCTTCTGTGATTTTATAATGCTGAGGCTCCTTGGTGCTCACAGACTGCAGTGGGTAAACTGAGGACTCAAATACTTCAGGCAGTGCTGCCCCAAAGTCTTTATTTCCCATGTGGTTCCCCAGTGAGAGACAGATGTTTAGCAGGACGCTTTTCCTTCATGCTGCTAGACCAAACAAAAGCTTCCAATCTCCAGGAATTCAAGTGCAGCAATCGTAATATTCTGGCACTTCCATCACTCAATACTTGTATTATAAATATTTCATGGAAAAACTGAATCATAAAAGTATTATTTTTTGTAGCGTGCCAAGAGTAGATCCAGGCACTTGGAGGATAAAAAGTATGAAAGTCACATTTTAATATTGTGCTCTCCTCACTAAATAGAGTGCTAGTCTGAAACTGTCTGACATATAAAAATAAGGCAAAGCCTCCAAGGTATATTAATGGTGGTTATAGAGCTAATGGTTACATGGCAAACTCCCAGTACAGTCGTTTCAATGTGCACATTTCTCTGAAACAGATATGACTGGCTGGAAAGGTCTCTTGAAATCCCATCTGGCATCTCCTGGGACCCCACTTCAGCCATATTTCACTGCCCCAAAAGTGGATATAAAATGAGTCAAGAGCTCACTGTCTTTCAGTGAGGTTACACCCATTCCTCTGCGAGGCACATCAGGAACTCCCAGCCCTAATCCCTGAAATTCGTAGTGATGACAGTGCTTGAAGTCGAATGATTAATCTTTCATGTCCCTTCCTACCTAGCTACCGTTCTGGTTCCAGATTTTGGAAACCCAAATTCCAAATAGGTTTGTGGGTGTTCTCAGCTTCTCTGGATCTGGCCCTTAACCTATTTAAATGAAGGCAAAAAGCAAGTTCTGAGGCAGAGTTCAGGCTGAGCCTTTGGAAGGGTACAAGCACACAGAGCAGGGCACAACAGGGATGGGATGTGTTTGTGTTGTAGGTGGTCTCTTACGGAAATTTCTATGGAAGTGCATAGCTATTCTTGGAAGTGTGTTGAGCCCAGCATGTTATTTCTGGAATAAAATAGAGGGAGGGAGATAGAGCAGCTGATTGTCCATTGGTAGGGCATCAGTGGGTAGGTAGAAGCCCCAGGTTCATGGCCCTGTTTCTCCTGACCTGAAGCAGTAATAGAATGCAGGTCTCTTATTCTCCATAGCTGCAGCACAGACATTTCTTGGTGCACCATGAAATCCCCCCTGAACACCACAAAGTGAATCCAGGAGGCAGCGGCCTGCAACTGGCTCCTTCCCTGAATCTATGTTTTCTCAGGGCTTTTTTCAATGTTTATTAGTTTAGCCTTGCAATTCCATGTTTACATAAATTACATGATTAAAAGCAAAACAGGAACCTGGAGAGAATGTGGTTTCTGTTAAAATCATTCCCAGTTCCTTGCTCACTTAACCCTTTTGAAAACCAGAGGCACTTACTGAGCTGCCTACGTGTTTAATGCACAGGGAGTGTGCTATTCCAGCCCACCAGGGAGGTGTTTAGAGTTATTCCCCAAGGAATTTATTTACTGGGTTCATTCATACGGTAGCCAGGCGATGACTACAAACAGTGAATAAAATCAGCCTTTTGCTGTACCCTGGGAGCCAAGAGAGGGACTTGGCTTAGCTTAATTTGAATTATCACCTGCCAATTTGGTGGAGACCCACAGAAAAATTCATCAGCAGTTCTAAGCAGCATGTTTGATGAGGGAACACAGGCATTAGCTTGGTGAATGTGGCATAAAGATTTTTTTTTTTGTAGCAACTAGTGTTTGCATGGGTAGAACTTTGATGAATACTGCCCTCTGTTCTTATCACAGATGAGCAAAGGAAATATAAATTAGAAGCTCATAAATATAGGATTCTCCTTGCCTTTGAAGAGCTTAATTTCCATATGGTTTGCATGAGAATGCTCTCGTTGGTTTCAAAAAAATGAGTTTGTTTTTGACTGGGCTGTGAGTAATGTGCAAGCCACAACATTTTAAGTAGGTGTCCTTTATCTAAAGTAGATAAAAGGGGACATGAGATCTGTGAGGGGTTAATTCATATGTTCTAAATGAAAATGGAATTAGAAAATGAATTCCCTTCTAACATCTCCACTCAGTGTGCAGATCAAAGCCATCATAGGAGTAAATTTATGTCTGATAGTGTGGACGGTTTCAATGCACACTGGCGAAATATCATGCTGATTGCTGATTGAAAACAGTTGTTAATTCTCTACTTCACTAAATTCAGAGTGGAAAAACTTTCCTTAATAAAGAACAGATTGAAGAGAACCAAGACCTTACTGTGTGGAAATTAATGGCAGATGCATATACTGGTAGTTAAAATGTTTCATTAGATGTTAATGTCTTGCTGTGTTTTTAATTGTTCAGAAATTAGCCTCTAGAATATTAAAACCATCTGTTTGTTATCATGATGAAACAGAATACTTAAATAGTTATTAATTTTGTAGGCTTTTTTTTTCTCCTTGTCTGCAAAACTTTGATCTGTTGAGATTTCAGTGGATGCTGGATGCAAAAGTGAAAAACAATTTTAAAACACCTTGGTGCCCCAAATCTCAGCGTTTGCTCCTGCCACCCATATTTTGCACGCCTGCTTTATTTCACAAATTATTATTCACCAAGGAGAAGTTGACGTTTTTTAGTGCATGGAAGGAGCGTGCTGATGCTTGCTGAGCCTGTATAATGGTTGATTTAAACTGTAATATGCTACATTTTCACATGCTGATACTTAATTTTTAAGTCTTGTGGGTCATTTTAAAGCCCAAATATTTCAGAACATAGAAGGGTTTCCATGTAGATCCATCAGCACAGGGCTTTGTCTTCCTTAATTTCCAATTATTTAGAGCTATATTTCTTCTTTAATTATTTTTTAGGATTGAGTTTTGGAGAAGTTGGGGTTTTTTGACAGTTTTTTGGGTTATCATTTCTGATGGGTTTTTAATCACAGAGATGAACAATAATGGGCTCCTCCAGGCCCTGAGTCAGGTAAATATTCCTCTTTATGAGAACATATATTGAATATATTTCTGGCATAACAGCAAAGAGATGCTTATTTTTTTCCTCAGCTGAGATGAATTTAACTAAGTGCTGAAGTGGTGTCTTGTGGGGAGGCTGTAACATGTATGTACACACAGCTCTCCAGTGTGAAAGCACAATTCATAATACATTTTGTGATGCTTGTTATACGTGCTCTAAGTGTGAAAATTTACTCAGTAAGCCTAAATATTACTTAGAGAGCCATTAACATATCTTTCCAAGTGATTTTTGACCTTCTTCTGAATAAGCACTTTACAAATTATTAAATGCCTGAATGAGGATTAATTCAAGTAACCATAATTTGATAGCGGTCCTGTATTATAGATTTTTTTGCACTTATCTTAAAACAATAATAAAACTCCACTTACCTGGTGTATGACTACATTTTCAAGATGGGTAAGTTTAGTACAGTTTTAAAGCATGTGAAAGAGAAGTTAAATTGGGGGTTTTTAACAGTATAAGTTACAGAAATAGTCTTGTCAAGTATTTATAGTGGACACCAAATGGCTTTTGCATCCCTTGAAGTCAGTGACAGTCATGAAGTTGTGCCCCTTGATTTTGGTGGGTGATGGATCTCGCCCTAAATGCTCAGGCTGCCAACACAGGGACTGATAACACTGGCTGGCAGAATGATTTTCTGGGTTTGGACTTGGACTGAGACAACCTGCTCATCAGATCTACCAAACATTAAATCACCTTTGGTCACTGTGGATGAGGGACAGACTACAAGATTTATCAGGAGGGGTTTTTTGACATTTGCAAGCAGGAGGACTCATTATTTCAATTAGCAAAACGTAGTCCAAGGTGAAAGCACAGTGCTGCAGTGTATTTTACATTATTTCTTAGGATGAGAGAGGAGGAGAGGTAAGCAAAAAGAAAAAAAAAATCCAATAATAATGTAGAGCAAAGCCAAACCCCAACAACAAGCTGGTATTGTTGGGAGTTTGAAGGCATTCTGAATTTTTCAGACCAGCTGCAGCTCATATTATGTTAGTTCAGGGGAAAAATTCAACAAGATCTAAGACATGAAGTCAAACTGTGGTTTAAGGATGTAATTTTTCAGCATTCTTTTTCCTGGTAGTTTCTAATCCAGATTTAAACAACTTAAACAATAGTTCCCACTTTTGCTTTCCTCCTGAGTTATTTGTGATGACTAAACTCATCTCCACATCAATGACAGCTGCTAATGAATTCAGATGCTTCATTCCCTTCCCTTCTGTGATGCTTCAGATAGATTTTCTTTGCCAGATACTTCAGCCCCCCTTTCCTGCTAACAAATTGGTACTGAGGTATATTGTTATGACTTTTGCTTCTATCATTCAAGCAAGAGGAAAATACAATATGTATAGACGAGAGTTATATGTCAGAATGCTTTTACTCCCACTCCCCCCCCCCCTTCCTTCACATTATTAAATTATAGAGAAATACTATCATAATAGCCTCTTGGCCAAGCCACTGAGAGCAGACTTATGGTTCCCTTGATAAATTGCAAAACATTATTAAGTTTTGCTCTCTGGACTGAGAGTATTGGCATAAAAGGACATCAACCCCAGTCAGTTTGGTCTTGATTGCTGCTTAATTGCTGCTTGTTTGTGTTAGAGATCATGTGGTTTGATTGATCTTGCCCGGCTTTTGTCATTATTGTTACAACTTCCTAGTTTTCTCCTTGTATAGAGACCACAGGATGACTTTCAAGTCTTGAATAATTTATCTGGCTGGGCAGTTAAACGGCTTAAAATAGTATTATAGTTTTAAGCCAATAGCTCAACCTTCAAATCATTATTTATGCAACCAAATTATTAAATATTTATTCTGGGCTTATATCGAACGCTGAAGTAACAGGGCTCCTTTATGTAAGCAGTGGAAAGCATCTCGAGGTCCAGCCATGAATACTGATATTTCCTCCTTCAGGACATTTATTTACCTCTGTAATGTGAGCTGAGTGTCACATCAGTGGTCTGCATTGAGGAAAAAAGGACAGGGGGCACCGTGACTTAATTCAAGTCACCCCGGTCTTTTTCAGGCTCCCTCACCTCTTTAGATATTCCCAAGAGGTCTCATCCCGTCTTGCATCTCACTTGCACATGAGGAGCAGCCATCCTGTGGACGTGAAGCCAGTGGAGCCCTACAGAAGATACCCTGGGGTTGTGTTTCCCCTCATTGAAGTAGATGGTTCTTCAGCTGGATTTGCAGAGCTGCAGTGCTCTTACAGTTTTTCAGTCTGGTCAGTTTGCTTTTTGTTCCATCATGTGATTCATTTTATCTTCTTACTTAAGTATTCTTCCAGGAAATTATACATTTCAAAGTCAACTAGAGGCCAAGCAAAATCCTCAGGGAGTTGGGTATCAGACACTCTGGGCTAAATGGGATAGTATTTCTATTCTCTCCCTTTTCCAGAGATTCAGGTTAAAAGTGATATTTGCCTTTGCTTTCCTACCTCTCCTGACCTTCTCTGTATAACAGAAACAAGAACTCCTGGCAGGTCCAGGGCTGAGATTGGGACAGAGTGCCTGAGGCTACAGGCTGGTCCCTGTGCCTGTCACCACCAAAACCAGAGCTGGTAAAGGTCTAACAAGGATCTGAAATAGTCTGTTCTTAGACAGAATGTTGGGATAAAACTGCCAAATTGGTTCTGCATTTTGAAATGAGCAAGGCTAAACGGGACCACAAAACAGTCCCTGGTGGAAAGTGTTGCAACCAGTGTGTGTGCACTGCTCCTTGTGGGGAATTCCCAGGGTGGGGGGACAGGCACTGGTAGTAAGAGATCATGACTATGCCCATAAAACTGAAAATCTGGTTTGAGGAAGTACAAAGCAGAAGCAAGAAGTGTAGATGGTGTAAACGGGCATCACTTGGCTGAATAACACACAGAACTTGTAGCATGTATGGATCACAAGGCAGATGGATGGATGGATGGATGGATGGATGGATGGATGGATGGATGGATGGATGGATGGATGGATATCCCTGTAGACAAGGATGGCACACCTGTGCTAGGCAGGAACAGCCACTAAGCAGCTGTGTTTCAGAGGTGGTTTTTAATGGTACAAAGACTAGTTTCCCTTAGACAGGACCTAGGGAGGGCCCTGGAAATCCAGGGTGGGATACAAACAAGCTCAGCAGTGGGACTGAGTAAATATTGGGAGGGGCAGATCGATCCCACCCTGATTGCTCTGCTCCATCCAGACCCTCGCTGCTCATCCTGCTCTGCTCGAGAGCTGTGCTGTGGAGGCAGCTTGGGCAGATTGATTGGTACAATGGAGAGCTTTGCAAGGTGTAATTTTAAAGGCCGTATTTCTCACTGTGCAACCATCAAAATGCAAAGGGTCAGAAGAAGCCTATATTTTTTTGCAATTCAGCTTTTGAAGTGTGCTGAAATACGCTCCATTTACTGCAATTGCCAACAGCTTGCTGTCTCGTACCGCTCCTGTCGGGAGCCGGGGAACAGAGCGAGGCTCTTACACTTTCTGTGGTGTATAATGTATGTATGATTCTGGGGGGTGATGAGTTTATGCCAAATTTATCTTTGATTTCTGTATAAACAGCACAGAGAAAAAAAAAATGATGGGCTGCATTCTCTGTGAAACTTAGATAAAATAGAGCTACAGAGTACCTTCTGTGTGCTGTGTATCTAAGGGTGCCCAAGCATATAATGAAGGAGAAGATGATCTGGAAATAAATGCCCGTTTCCTTATCCCCCACCCCCGCTTGGCAAGGATGCTATTTATTCTTAGCCTGTGTTGCTTCTGCTCTTGCTACTGCGAGCAGAACACGATCACTTGGTGTTTCTGTAATAACAATGCTAAATAGCCAAATTCTCCCCAGGAGCAGAGGGGGGTGTCTCTGTTATTTTCCATAGGATCTCCCCGATTTAAGGCAGTAAGGGATGAGTTCCTCTACTCCAGTGTATTGAGCAAGTGCAGCAGCAGACTCAGGATCAGCTCAGAGGCAGCAAGAAATGACCAGCAGTGCTTTAGAATAAGTAAGTTAAAGACACCCTTGTTCTGTATCATCAAGCTGATTAGGAAATTGTTTGTAGTTATTTGTTCGAGTTCTATTGGATTTAGATTTTTTTTTTTTTTTGGTCAACAGGAAATTGGAAAAACATACATGTGTGTTTGGATGATACTCTCAGGTACAGGGTGTGACTCTTGGGGATGGGCCTGTGCAGGGCTGAGGGTTGGACTTGATGATCCTTGTGGATCTCTTCAATCTCAGCACATTCTGTGACTCTCTGATTCTGTTTGTTCGTGATTTTTCATAAAAAGGGGTTTGGAACAGGAAAATTACTTTTTCTTCTCAGTAAAGGTAGGAAGGAAGCAAAAGATCTTGTCTTCATTGGTTTGCCTCACTTTTACCATACAGGTAAGAGAAATAAAGCTTCATATTCTGGTAGGGATGTGGGATCCCAGGATGATGGCAGGTAGGCCTGGATCCTCAGCAGCTGGCAATTTCTTGGGGTGTGTGCATTGATTGTCATAAGAATATATATCAAGACATACACAGAGAGCCTCTCCTAATGTTTTGTTGTATCTCTCAGGTAACAAGATTTTTTCTTCCCTGAGGTGAAAAACATCTTTGTATTAATAATGTTCAGAGTCCACACACGGTGTGAATTCTTTTTTCATATTTACTGCCTAAACTTGTGTATTGTAAATATTCTTCCTCCTCATTATTTTACCTCTGATTTGCTTTCTTTGTGCTGCTCTCCTGTTCAGCTGGTCAGGCAGGTGGTGTGGTGAGGAATGTGGCTTTGTTAGAAAGGCAGTGGAGAGGTGGAGAGGTCTTGCTCCAGACCCATGGCCTCTGTGTTGAACCACCTTTAATGCTTTAGGTGACAAGGAAGTGCTGTCTAAGTAGTATTTGTCTGACTTCTGTCAGTAGCATGAGTGATATAAATAGAAGCTTTGAAATGACAGCTGTTAATCATGATTGAAATCAGAAGTTACAAGCCTTGATTTATACTGTTGTTGTTTTTTCCTTGCTATGCAGTTCTCCTTTTATTTGTTTTCATACAGCCAGATTTGTTCCTGATCGCTGATAAAATATGTTTTCTTTGCAATCCAATACTCAGTTCTACATGAAATCTGCTGTTGCTCTTTTCTGACTGGTGGAAGACACTTCAGGGCTGTGTGTTTGCTTGGGCAGGGCAGGGAGTGGCCCCCTGGGCTGTGTTTGTGCAGTCCTGCCATGGTGGATGTCACTGCTGTGCCTGGGGGTCTGTGTGAGGTCCAGCAGATCCATACTGGGATAACTGGATCACACTGTGTTCAGCCAGGCCTTGTTCTCCTTACAGGCTGAGCTGGCCATTGCTCCTGGCCTTTGGAGCAGCCTGCAGTCATAAGCAAGTGCCTCATTTGCAGGTGCTTCTGCCCAGATCTGTGTGTGCAGCACTGAGGAAAAATGTGTCACTGCCAGGAGTGACAGAAGTTCTGATCTTCAGAGCCTGGCTGGAGTCTGGGCTGCTGGGAAAGCCCAGGGAGCCCAGAGAGCAACTGGAGGCAAGCCCTAAGGATCAGGTACAAATGACTCTGTACTGTGAAGGGCCGTTGCCCGGGTCAGGACAAACTCCTGTCATGGATTTGGGACTGGGCTGTAGCTGCTCGGGTGTTCAGGAGTTGGGAAGCTTTGCTGATGGCACATGAACGAGTCTGTTCACCACCTGATCTGAGCCTGGGAATATATTCACCCAGGTGGGACCTGGATCAGTTTGGGGCTGCCTTGCCCTTGCAAAAGCTGTGTAAATAGAGAATGACAGGCAGAACTGAAACTCTAAAATTCTCCTCCCCACGGCAGGTTTCTGCCACCTCTTGGGGAGCAGGTGTCCCCTTCCTCTAGGACTCTGGGAGAGGCTTAGGTTGCTGGCTGTGCTGTAACAGGGAGAAGTGTTAGTATTCATAACTTTAAAGTATAATGTAGCGAAATAATCCTTTAATTCCATATGGCGTGGAAACTCAGGCGCCTCGAAACTATACCATAGATTTACTGCTGCCAAATGGTATGGGGTTTTTAAATTAAAATATATTTTAAAATAAAAAAAGCTCAGGAGAGCCACATTAGGGTGTTTCTGACATGATATATAAGCTCTGTGAAAAAGGCTTTTGCTAAATTCTCGGTTTTTTATTTTGCTTTTTGTTACATGCTAACCAGGCACTGCTACTATGGAATTATCTAAAGTGGTTTAGGGTCCAGCACAGCAAACTGTGGTCCCGAGAGGATGATGCTCCCTGGGGTCTGGGGCTCAGCTGCCCTTTCATCCTCCCTTACACCTCTTAACATGATTGACTATCTCTCTCCTTCCTTCTTTTCCTTCCTGAGACAAAAGGCAACAGAGAGCCACGTTGTTATGGATTATCCTTAGGAGTGTTTTATGGCTCACGTCCCCATCTTTCATGTCACAGAAATGCCTGGCTAACATTGTAACTATGGCACTATTCCTGTAGATCTATCCTACTCCTAAGCCTTAATGTTTAGGTCTGTTTTACTCTTAAACGTTGAATGGCAGAAGGAGCGGAGCAGAGACCTGCTTTCCCTGGACACAGATGAGTATTCTGTTTGCACTTTCACTGTCACAAAATAAGGATGAGTGTTTCCCTGCTGCAAAATTAGTTCCACTAGATTCCAAGTCACCAGAAAATCCCTCTATGCCCTGAATGAAGATACTGTTAGTTCTTGCTATTACAGCACTTTCATACTGATGTTTTTGCATCTATTTTGGTTTATTCATAATCTTAGCAATTTCTGGATGGTTTCTGTGTGACCTTTAGGCCTGAGCTAGTCTGTCTTTCTTCATTTAATCGTTACTCTCAGTGTCCTACATCTTACATCTCTCTTCTCTGTGCTCTCTCTGTGCCCCTGTCACTCTCGGGTCCCTCTTGCCAGTCTCCAGCTCTGCCTCTATTCCACATTACTCTGCAGGGCAGCAGTGTTGCGTCTGAAGTTTTGTGACTCAGTCAAAGAGCAGCAAGCACTTCTCTCCAAACCACAGTGTGGTGAGTTTACTGTGGCTGAGGCCAAACTGCCCCCAGCCCCTCTCACACTCCCCTCCTCAGCAGGGCAGGGGAGGGAAGAAGAACAGCCTTGTGAGGTAAAGGCAGGGAGGTCATCCATGACAGTTATGGGCAAAACAGTCTTGACTTGGGGAAAAGAAATTTAATTTATTACCCATTAAAATAGATTTGGATAGTGAGAAAGACCAGTAAACTTGCAACACCACCCTCTGCCTCCCAGCTTGGCTTCATTCCCCCATCCCTGTGTGCCTCGAGCAGGGCAGAGGGATGGGGCTGTGGTTGGTCTGTGGCAGCTCCTCTCTGCCACTCCCATGGGTGACAATTCCTCGAGGAAAATGCATGAGCTTCCCAGGGGACACAGTTCCTGCAGGGAATGAACATGCCCTGCTGCCCTGAGGACTCCCTGTGGGCTGTGGGGATCCAGCCCCGCGGCACCTCCTCCCTCCCGGGGCCCGCTGTCACTGTTCCCCACACCCACTGTCACTGTTCCCCACACCCACTGTCACTGTTCCCCACACCCACTGTCACTTTTCCCCACACCCACTGTCACTTTTCCCCACACCCCTCACTGTTGTGGCACTTTTGCCTCTCGGTTCAGTGTCCCCAAGGCACGGCCACGGCGCTGAGGGGGGTGGGCTCTCAGACCTGTGTGGGCTGAGGGGACCCCTCACAGCGGCTCTGTATGACCTGTGTCTGGACAAAAGGGAGGAATGAGAACCCAGGGGGGTGGGCAGGGGGTTTTAGGGCTTTTTTCCTTTAATTCACCTTGGCAGCAGAGCCACTTCACCATTAGAAGCCATCCTTGCTGCTGCAGTGCCCCAGAGTGGTGAGGGGGATCATCCAGTCCCATAGTGTGGGAGAGGCTCCATCATCACCAACTGGGAGAACTCCCCTGATATAGAAAACCTCTAAATAGTCCAGTTTTGGGGAGCAGGGAAGAACTGTTGTTCCTCTCACTGTTTGGGGTGGCTGTAATGAAAAATCAGAAATAAAATTCAGCCCTCAGCCAGCAGCTGATTTTTTTTTTCCTTTTCCTTTCTTGTAATAGAAGTGTAGTTATGACTTTATCCATTTCTGCTTGACTTCTGGAATCCTCCAATAGATTTAATGGCACTACAAACTAATAGGTTCTGTAATACAATAAAAGATTTCAAAAAATGCCATGAATGACCAGAAACTCCTAGGAAAGTTTTGGAGCTGTGGGTATGCCCCAGGGTCCAGCCCTGCGCTGTCCAGCCTGGGCAAGTGCTCTTGAGGTCCTGATTGTCACTTTTTTTTACATGTACCCCATCTCTCTCACTTGGGGAGTCCCTGAGGCTGTGCATGTTCCCTGTGAGTCTGAGACAGTCTGAGTTTTTAGGTGTTTGTGCTTTCAGTTTAGAAAATGTCGGTATTTCCTCTTTGTGATATCCTTTAGGTGGATCCCTACATGGATAAATTCATTCCCACTGTACAGTGAAAGCGTAGAGTCAAACACACTTTTTGTAAAATCTTTTTCACTCCTTCCCTGGTGCAAATTAGAAGAGTAATGCTGTGGTAATGTGGGAAGTTCCTCAGTGAGACCTTCATAGAATCACAGAATATCCTGAGCTGGAAAGGACCCACAAAGATCATCCAATCCAACCCCTGGCCCTGCACAGGACACCCCAACAATCCCACTCTGTCCCTGAGAGTGTTGTCCAAACCCTCTCTGAGCTCTGGCAGCCTTGGGGCTGTGCCCACTGCCCTGGGGAGCCTGGGCAGTGCCCAACCAGCCTCTGGGGGAAGAACTTTTTGCTGAGATCCAACCTGAGCCTGCCCTGACACAGCTCCAGCCATTCCCTGGGGTCCTATTGCCATTCCTTGGGTACCTTGAGTGGACACCATGGGAATTCTGTGCTGTCTTTGCCTTTTGCTTTGGATACCCTGCCAGGAATGACACAGGAACAAGGGTTGTCCACGTTGCACTTCAAATTTCTTTCAAGGACAGTTCCATTTTTGAGGAGAAACTGATTTTAGGGCTCCTGTGCACTCCACAGTGATGCACCAGACTCATGCAGTGTAACTAAAGATCCAGCCTTTTATCTGTGGACCTTTTTAGCAGCACTGTGTTATTTCAGTGTTGTTTTATGCAGTTGAATCTGTGTGAATAGATGGAAATGACCCGTTGCCTGTCCACGTTAAGTGTTCTCATGTGCACTTGTGTGTAACTTAAGGTTCTTAAAAGAACACAACGGGCACATTTCCATGCTTTATTTTTTTAATTTAACACAGATTGATGGGTTTTGGAATAAAATGTAAACCCTCAACAGTTTGGCACATGGAGAAACTCAACTTGGAAAAAAAGAGAGGAAAATATGGGAAGCTTATAAATCTTGGACTTATTTCCAAGTTTGCTGTCTGGTCTATGCAGTTCACTTTGTTCCTGCAGAATTTAAGGCTCAGATATCTTGGTCATATTCTCTTACTCAGAGTAAATTGTGTCTAGAAAAATGACACCTGCTGGGTTTTTCTTCTCTTCTTTGTAACTAGCTGGAATTAATGATGTAGAAGAAGTATAGAACTGAGCTGTTATGATTAGTTAGCAAATAACTAATGTGTAAAAATTGTGTACAAAATAAGTTGAAGTTCTAAAAATAAAATCTGAGACTAGAAAAAAAGTTCCTAATGCCCCAGTTGCAATAAGAGTTTTTCCATCATTGAGCAGATGTTGACAAAAGACCAAGTCAAGGAAACTTGATTCATTTTCTCTGGTTGGTTAAATTGTAAACTTGAGACCATAAAATTACAGGACACAGAGGTCCTAGATAAGATCAGTGAGTTATATATGAAGTGTAAGACTTGAATTCGTTATCCTCCCCTCTGCCTCCAAAAAATGCTACCAAGATCTATTAGATCTGACTGATAAACCATTCCATTTGAAATAAAAATAATTTTACTGGAAAATGTTCTGGCTGAGCTGTGGAATATTTAGTTTATTTATTAAATTGTAAGTGTCTGACAAATAGCTCTAGTTCTTCTGTTACATTTTCTTTGAGCTGAGAGTAGGCCTGTGCCATTTTTTGCAGTTGTGTTCATGCATTGCAACTCAGCTGTGTGTTGGAACCTTTAGTTTCATATGCTTTATATCCTTTCTTTGATTTGACTGATAGAGAGCACCCAAAGGTGCCTTATAGAGTGAGGGGAATAAGGGATGAAGGAGAAGTGTCACACACACCCCAAAATTGCAGATACAGTTTGCTCTGGTAGTGAGAAAATGATGATGGATAAAGAGTGAGGATACTTTGTGTGGTCCTTCAGTGAACCTGGGGCAGGACAGCAGTGGCTGTGGGTGAGCACAGTGTACAGTGGGAATGTGCATCAGCACAAGTGTATTTTGCTTGCATGCACCATTAAAAGAGCATCTGTGTGAATTTTTGTGTGTGGAAATAGGAATGAGAGAAGAAAGAGGGGGGGAAAAGGTGATGGAGAGTGTTCACAGAGAAGGAACATTTGATCTCCAGTCCAATGGAGATGAATGAATGTCTACTCCTGTACAGTCTGAATAGAGCTTGCTATGATCATATGAGTAATTAGAATAACTTAGGAGAAGTTGTTTAGTGTTTGTGATATGAATATTACTGAGTGTAGTAGGTGTCTCATAAAATACCTCATTAGATACCTTGCCGAGTATTTTATCTGCATTTACCTCTGCTGCCAGTATTTATGTATGTGATTTTAGATCGAAATTTCTGAAAGGGACTTCTTGCCAGAATTGACCTCTAGAGTAACCAGTCTTCACAGGAGGTTAGTTCAAATGGAGCATCAAAAGGCTAGATGAAAATTTTAATATGTTCAAGCAAAATATGTGGAAAGATACATTAAACCAGATACATGCATTTTCAGCATTGAAGTGGATGTAGGTGATATATGTGTATATATGTGTATATGTATATACCCTTGCTGTATATGTGCTCGTGGACATGTGTAATGAATGTATATGGTAAATGCTTTTCTCAGTGCACTGCTGTGTCACATGTTGACCTGCACAGTCCACAGCATAAGAGAAAGCAGATGTGTTCTCAATTGTAATGAAAATACAGTTTGTAGGGGGGGGGTTGTACTTTTTATTTATTACAATGCCGGTAAAGTTCATTAAAGCTGGCTTGAAAGGCATAAGCAATTTGATACCTATTAAGTAGATCATGTTGTTTTATGAACATTGAGGTTAGTCAAGAATTGTTTATAATACCAAGCAATGTGGTTAGGGGGTAGTCCAGCCAAAAAAGGCTTCTATGGACTGATGACTTCTTCTTCCCCTGGGGAGGCTTCCATGGATCTCAGAATCCACATTACATTGTGCTGTAATGAGGGAGGGTTTGACTCTGTGCAGGCTGCAATGTGACGGTAACTTTAACAACTTTATCTATGGCAGAAATACCTTGAGAAGTCTAAAAGCTTCCCAAATGAAGGCCTTAAACTGTGATTTCCTTGGGACACGAGTGTTGCCCCTTCCTGCCTGCAGCCCCTGGACCTCACACCCTCTCTGTGGTGCACGAGATTCTGTGTTCATGGTCTCACTGAGGTCCTGCCCTGGCACAAGGTCACACGGTGACAGTGCTGAAAGCACCACATAGACACTGCCTCGTGTGCACCTGGGGCTGGGTTAAAGAAGAGCAGTGGACAAGGGCACTTGCCTGGACCAGGCTAAACTCTGTCTCTCTTTGTTTTCTCTCTCTCCTGCAGCTCAAGCCAGGTCAGAACAGCTGCCGGGACAGTGACAGCGAGAGCGCGAGCGGGGAGTCCAAGGGTTTCCATCGGAGCAGCTCCCGGGAAAGACTCAGTGACGTGAGTATGACTCCTCCAGCTGAACACTGCTCTGGGGAACCCTGCTGGGCTTTTCTGAGGGGCGTAAGTCATAACGGGAATTTAGTTTCTGGGATGGTTTGTTGCTAAAATCTCCTTCTTTTGGGGTTTCTGGAGAGGAAGACATAACTTAATTTCCTGCCCCAGTTCAGAAAACTTCTTAAAGTTTGATACAATGTCTTTCTGTGTGCAAATACTCATTACTTTTGAAACATTCGAAGGCCAGTTAATGAAGTAAAAATGTTCTGCATAGTTGAGAAGTGAGGTGGCCTCTTTTTACCCCAAGTGGGGAAGGAAAAGAATGTATTTCTTTGGGCTAAATACTGTCTTTATGAAAAGTATTAGAGTGTCTAGAGAGACTCAGCTAACTTATATATAATGAATTGATATAACATGGCCAACAATAGCATAAGCTCTGCCTTTATTGCTCTACCTAAACTGCTGTAGAAGTGCCTGAGATGGCAGCTCTGTGGAGAGTGTTTTTCTCCTGGAGAATGCTGGCCATTCACGGGGTGACACACACGAGTTATTCTGACAGAGGAATGACTACAGAAATCTCTCTGTTGCCGCAATCAGATTATTATTATTTATTATGTGTACCATCACAATCCTTGAGTGTTTTATTCATGGTTCTGTGTCCTCTGTGCTACATGCTTTACAACACAGAATATAAAGACAGCCCTGTCCCCAAAGAGTATCTAAACTGGGGATTTTGTAGGTCAGATCCTTGACTGGTAAAAGCATGGATGGCTACATTAGTCAGCCCAATTTGTATCAGCCAGCAATCTGGCCCTACTTTCAACTAACCCACATTTTGGAAATGGGGATTTTATCGATAGCATGTCCATGTAGATTTGGATGACAGATACCAGATGGTGTCCTCTATAGGCCAATCCAATAAAACTGAACTGAGCAGGCATTAAAAGAAATACCTTTGTAAAGGATACATTTCGTTGTGCAAATTTAAGCCTCGAGGCACACAGCTAGCAATTTTTGCTGAATTGTGCATATCACTGGAACAGATGCCTGATTTTTTCTTTTTCTGTGAAAGTGTGAAATCTGTAGTACTTTCTTTCCACATCCCTTTGTCACCTTATTGTAGAGGTCCATTTCTTCCCCAGAGCCAACCTTTATGGGTACAGTCAGCTAAACTCTTCAGAGCCTGCCCTTCAGAGCTGTCAGGTGAGGTCACTCTGGGGGCTCCTTGGAAGAGCAGATTGAAACCAGAGGAGATAGTGAGTAAATGTTCTGTACAGGTAGCAGTGGATGGCAGCCTGTCACCGTTGCCATCCTTTGCCTCTGAGCCCTGTGGCAGCTGAGAAGTCTCTGCAATGAACTCCACAATTACACAGCACCTTCCAGCAAAAAAATTTCACAGCTCCTTACACACATGGTTTTAATTTAGCCTTGTTGCTCCCTTGCAATGTACTGAGTGGAGAGCTCTGAGCCTTATTGAGCTTCCCAGCAGCTCACAGCACTGCAGTGCCAGACCTGGCAGTGAGAGCAGAGTCCTGCTTCCCCCTCCACCCATCAAATCCACTTTTTCTCTGATGTTTTTACAATACTTTTCCTTTGTCTTGGCACTGTGGCAAATTGAAAGGAAGTAGAGAGCAAATACAACTTCCCCAGTGCATCTGAGAGAGGACATAGGGATTCACAGGTTGCTCAAAAGGAACGTTATGTGAACATTTGAAAATGTTATACATAATTTATATTCTGCTTAATAAGGAAATTTCCTTTATGCTTTGATAATTCATTCCAATACAAGCATGTGTCTCTGGTCTGGTGTTACCAGTTCAGCTGAGATTTGAAAAAGATGCATGAGATAGTTTTCATCTTACCTGGGCCTGTGGTGGCCTTTCTCAGACTCCTTCAGTTGAGAGCAGCACATCCCATTCTCTCCCAAAGCAAACACCCCGTGTGTTGAAATGACAGGGCCTTACAAAGTGCCAGTGATACTTCCACTTTCACATGTGGGGGAGCCTGCCCTGAACTTGATCTTGAACACAAAGATGCTTCAAGAGCTTAATAAGGTTATTTTAAATAATATCTTTTGAAGAAGTCAGTTGTCTAATGATAATCACCAGTTACTGTCCAGGAAACGTGTCAGAAAACAGAGTAAGCTTTCTCTGAAGATTTGTTTCTGTTTTCACAACTATTTTCTCAGAAAAAAATACACAAAAAGTTGTACACCCAACAGAAGATACAACAAAAATATAAGACATGGCAGGCAGAGTAACCCTGAGGTCAGAAAGCAAATTTTGGCCATGAAATATAATGAATCTCCGCTAATGTAGCCTGACAGCATTGTAAGATTAAGCTCCTGTATGGAAATGTGGATAATGAATGAAGTGCACATACTGCAGGTAGATGATCATTTCCTGATCCCCAGTTGTAAGCAGGCTGGTGAAACAGCAGTGCTGGAGCTTCATGGGCCTTGATGTGGGGCCTAAGTGATGGTTCAGTGACAGATGCAGGATGAGGGAGGTGGGATAATGAATATGCAGTTGCAAACGGACACGTCAGTGCCTTCATTCTCTCTCCTGACAGGGATCTTTCAACTCTGCCTGTTGTAACTATACCTGCAGTCCTTGGATAAGACAGAGTGATGCAAAGTGTGTTTACAAGGAGTGACTCCTTTCCAGGCTAATGAGATCCAAGCCGGTAATTTGCAGCAATTGTGAGAGGTGGGCAGAAATGAAAAGAAGATAATTCAGTGAAAAGACCATGTTAAACAGGAGACTTTTCTCCTAATGAGGCTTGAGATACTCAGACAGTAGGAAGAGGAATATCCTCTGTTCTTGTCAGATGCAATGCAGTGAGACTGATTTCCATCAACTCCTTTCTTTGTCCTCATCTTGCACGTGTGTGCACAGGCACACACCCCTCTGTGAGAGAACATAATTAGCAGAGAATTTGACCTCTGCTAGATTAGGGATAATGATTGCTCGAATGCTCCAGTGCAGGCATGTGGCAGTGCCCTGATGCAGCTCCCTGTTTGAATTTCATAAACCCATGGCTGTCTGCCTTTCTCCCCTTTATAGGTTGGGGTTTTTCTGGAATGACAACTTGTTTTTTCTTTTATGGACGGAGGTAGCTCCAGGGGCCTAAAAGAGAAATTGGAGAGCTGCTCCTCCTTTATATATAGGGTGCTGTAGTCAGTTTAATCTCATCAAAATCTTGCCAGTAGTAGAATTCATTTTGTTGAGATCTTGCTTGGAGACAAGATGGCAGTGCTTTCTCTTTTGCTCAGCTTGGAGCTCAGTCAACTTGTTTTCCTTATCTTTCTGTACGTATTTATTTTTAATTGAGTCTTCCCTCTTTGGAATACTTTTTAGTCATGTTTCACAAAACAGCCAGGAGATTTACTTGAGGAAAACATGAGAATTACATCTAACCTGGATGGCGAATGCACTGAGTATTCAGGGGTTCAGCCACCTCTTTGCCGATCAAAAAATCGAAACACCTGATTCCTTTGGTGCACATTCCTAAATCCCTGATCTATCTGATCTCACCCTGCCTGCTGCTTCTGGTGTTGATTGCAGGGTTTCAGTGAGGGGATGAGTAGCAGAAGCCTCTCACATGTGGCCATGGGCTGGGAGGCAGCACATCATCCACTCTTGCTGCACAGCAGAAGCCTGGAGCGCCTGGACTCTGCTTGCTTTGCTGAACAAGGAATCACAAACCAGAAGAAACAGTTGGCACCTTTCTGTCTGGAATGTTTTTCCAATTCCTGAACAGGGAGTGGGACAGGAATCTTTCCATTTGGCCCCTACATGAAAGGTCTCATACTGGGCTCTCATCCAAGCTGATGCACTCTTCATGAGTGCTTCCCTTTTCCCAGTGCTTTGTGTGCTCCTACTGCCTTGTGGGCTTTGAGAGTAGGTCACAGTGAGGTATCACTGAGGGTGAAGTCCTGAAGTCCCCTGCCCATCAGGTCTGTTGCTCTTTGCTTCGTGAAGAAACGTGTCTACACCCCCAGCAGGTAAATCCTGTGGGCAGCTCACGGTTTCAGGCTCAAATATGGGATATTTCCAATTCTCTTGTCTCTCATTCCTCCCACCTGTACAGAGCCCAGAGAAAGACAAACTGAGGGACAGTCTTTGGGTTATGTGCTCTGAAATCCTCAGTGCTGTTCCTTCTCCAGAATGTCACCAGCAATCTTGGCTGTATCCGAAGTGGGATCACACAAGCAGAGCTCTGTGTGTGTTTGTGTGCGTGTGCCAGGAGCTGATCAGCTGCAGTGGCTGCTGCTTTGTGTGTGTGTGTTTGCGAGGGGGTGTATGTGTGTGTTTGTGTGTCTAAGGTTGGGTGCTTAAATGCTTTGTTGCATTATGTTAATTCCTCGGCAGTGCAATCAAATTCATGTCGTAATTAAAGCTGTCAGTTGGAAGGCAAGCCAATCGCCAAGAAAACACAGCATAACAAATGAAGTGAAATGATTCTGCGTGTAGCTATACAATGCTTCGCCAGGCATGAAATTAAATAAGTAATTTGATGTTGACATCAGAAATTGAAATGATACCCACTGTTCCTTCATTCAGTCAGACCTGCATAAACAATAGCCAGAACAAATATGTACAACACAGTCTTTCTCCCCACCCAGCTCCCCAAGTAATGCACAATATATATGCAAAATGGGTATAACTGTGCCTTCCAAGACCTCAAGGATGTAATTTTCTTTGGTACACAATAAACTAATGCTTACATGAGGGTTACTACATTTTTGCTTCTGGGCCAAAGTTCTTCTCTTTAAGAAAGGAAGGAAACAAAACAAAAAACAAAACAAAAAAAAACCCCAAAAAAACCCAACAAAAACAAACCCAGAATGAAAATAACAAAACCAAAACCATGTTAATTTTAAGCAAGTGTGTTTTGCTGATGGGCACCTAATGCAGGCTTCTGCTGGTGGTTGTGTGAATATCAAGTAGTATATCTAATGTCCTATTTTGCAAAGGGTTTCGGAAAGTGAAACCATTACCTCTATTATAGGCACACTTTATATAAGAGATGTAGAACCATCCAGTGCAGGATCACGACTCAGCATGGGCTTGTAAAGATGCTTGTGCAGTTGGTACCCAGGCTGGGCACTGGGTAGTGGGATCCTGTCGCTATTGGGAGTTATCCAGAAGGTGAGAAGTTGTCTCTTGCATAGCCCTCGCTTCAGCCTTCGTGCTCCGTCAACACACGGTTCACACACAGCTGACGTAGTCATCCATGCATGTGCAACACAGTCTTTTGTACTTCAATTAAAAAGAGTTTGCAAACTGTACTCTCCATATGCAGCATGCAATGTGTGAAGGGCTATATTTCCATCCAGCAAACTCAAATTCCCTGGAAATGCACAGTTGTTCAGTGAAAGTCATTTGACTGCTATGTTTCGACTGTCCTCCCATAGCCATTGCAACATTGCTTTTGAAGGAATGAAAATATTCAGTGGGAAATATTTTGTTTGCTTATTCTTTTTTTCTTCCATTTTATTGTTTTGTTTTGATACTTAATCCTTCCAAAACTTGGAATAGAAAGCAGACAAAAATTACACACAGATGCAGAAGGCAAACTTTGGAGCTTTCAGCCAGTGAAGTAAGTTTTAAAAATTGTTAGTGAAAGAGTGGGACTCGCTTGGCATCTGTACATAGCTGAAACAAAAGTGGTTATAATGATTGCACGTGTTGTACTTGTGGGCAGATCTCTCCAGCTTAAATTAAAAGAATGTAAATGGCATGAAGCAGAAAGCAGGATGAGTGAGGGGGAAGGCAGGCTTTGTGGTGTGCTTTGCCAGGAACGTGGATGTGTTTGATACTGGAGTGTGCTGCACTGCACTCACTGCCAGGGGCTGCAGAGCTGCAGCCTGGGGGCCACAGGCTCCCAAATCCAGGGCCTGTGGCCCACGGAGCGCACTTCCCATCTGGGAACAGTGGCCAGGCTGGGCAATGACCGGGGCTGTGGTGGTGACCAGGTTATTCCCAGCACAGAGAATGGTCACAGCAACACTGAGGAAAGCAGAGCACTTGTGCTGAGCCCTGGGGCCTCATGGCCACTTGTTCCCAGATCTGCAGTGCCCATTCTTGAGCAGAGGCACTGTCAGGGGCATTGCCACTGGGCCAGGTGGGCCTTGCTGTGGATGATGGTGGTAGAGAGAACTTGAGGCTCCAGAACAGCAGGAGTGGGGACAGGAGGACTTTGGAATTTATTTGTTTCTGTGGAGCATCCCTTGCAGGCTGATAACCAGACCTGTGCACTGCAGATCAGCTGTTGGAGTCCCCTGCAGAAGAGTCTCAGAACAGGGATGAAGAGATGCAAATTCTCAGTCTTTCCAGTGGTTTGCCCAGGCTGGTTGGGCCCCTCTGCAGTTCCTGGTTATCCCTGAGCTGTGGCATTACTGAAAATGAGCCTGTGCTGAGGAACAGAAATGAGAATTGAGCTACAGGAGTTACAGACCGGTTGTCTCAGTGCTCACTAGAGAATGGTCCTCTGCTTTTTGCTTCCTTGTCCATCGACTCTCCGGGCAGGAGCACTGGGAACTGCTCACCCACCCTCTAATGGAACAGGCAGTGACCTGGATTAGGACTGGGATGTTTCAGTCTCTCCCTGTGTCTCTAAGAGAACCTGCTGTGTAATCCCCATTGCTTAGATGAAAAACTAATGAAACAAAACCCTTTATCTCCTTAATTCCTGTGAATGTAGAGGTTGTGATCATGCCCCACTTAAACTGAATTTCATGATGTTTTTTTGTGTAAAGCATTTAAACCATTCGATTATTTCCCATGGTAATAATATTGGTTTCACTTATTTTTATGAGTTTGGGTTTTGAAATCTATTTCACACTGTAGATGTTTGCTGCTTGTGGTTTTTCTTTTCTTTCTAAGTCCTTGGTTTGTCAAACAATGTGGACATCCAAATGGGAAATTGTAGTGGCTGCATTCTCGAGAAAACGGCACGTTGACTGAAGCGGCTTCTCTGTGCCCACGCGTTCTTTACATTTCAGACTACTAATTATGTTTACAAAATGTCTCATTTTAGAAAAGCACTATGTGTGTACTAACCAGGGCCTTTCGGGAATAAATTGGCAAACAGGTCATACACTGAAAAAGTCATCCAAACCCACCGGGCTTTTTGTTTTGAAGTCAGTCTACTTTTTTTTTTTTCCTTCTCCCCCTCCCGCCTGCCCCTTTGTGGCCACGAAGCTGAGTAGCTGGAGTCCAGGGCATTGAATGTCAGCATGTCAGGGAGGCTGGTTGATGAGTGTCTGTTTAGTCTCAGTGCAGGGCGAAATGCCATCATTAATTCATTACCCAGCTGCCTGTCAAATAAATTGGCAATTACGTCCACCGCAGAAGCTTGGAATTCAGTAAATAGCACGTTACCATCTCAGAGTCGTTGAGAGATGTAAAGGGAAAAATTAAGCAACAGCGTGTTTGTTTCAGTAGCAGATGACAAGGGGCAGCACATTGGTGCTGTGATGTAGTGATGAAAAGCTTGGAAAGGGCTGGTAATGAGCTGTGTGGATTGGAACGTGTTAAAAACCATCACTGACTTTCCACTTTGTCTTTGTGTTTTATTGCAGAGCTCAGCTCCTTCCAGCTTGGGAACAGGCTACTTTGTAAGTGTATCTCAACTTTCACACATGTGCCTCTGAACAGCATAGCTTCCTCCTCAGACAAAAGTGCCTTAGTGTGTGGGAATGGGACTAACCAACCAACCCACTCTGGCCCACAGCTTAACGTACCTTTGTTATTTCTTCCTCCACAAGTGCATTGGAAGTAGGGTTTCCAACACGGTGGCCAGTGTTTTCCTGAACTAATTAATTACTACATAAATTCCAACAGTATTTAATTTACACAATTAGAGCAAATAAAATGAACCATGGTCTTACCAGCTCTCTAATCTGAGATGGCAGGATCTTGATTTCCCCTTGTAGCAATTCTTTGCCTCATCTTCTGTGTACCACAGTCCAGAGAACGTGACACAGTGATTTCTACCTGTTGCTTAGAAGCCCCATGTCTCATGTTCACTCTTGGGAAATGCAGCTGTACTTGTATTTATGCCAGATTTACATTTTATGTCCTGAAAAGCGGATCAGGCCCCAGCTGGTCTGAAAATTGATCAGTTTTTTTGGTTTTGTGATTTATTTGCATGCACCTATTGATTTAACAGTCTATATACCTTTCTATCTGTTCATTCCCACATTCATCAATATACCTTTTACTTGCACAGATAAGTTTGGCAGTAAAAGAATGTCTTCCAGTCAATCCAATGTACTGTTTATTTTCTTCCAAGATTTGTATTTAAATTGCTTATACCCTGTTTCACTTGTAACTTATGCTGTGTTCTCAAAGCACATCTTTTCTGCCTTTATAAAACTATAAGAGAAGCAGAGCATTATGTATGTCCAAAACCAGGTGGGTAAAATGCAGTGAACCTTGTCCTGTAGCATTGCTCTGTGAGGTTAACAGCATAATCAAAGCCTGTTTCTATCTTTTCATCAGACTCTAGGGAAAATAAAACTGTATGGTATTCAATTACATGATGGAAAAACTTTGTTGCTCTCTTGTCAGATTCCCAGAGAGTAATTTTCTTCTATTAGTACATGGTGAATTTAGTCTTTTGTCACAGGGGTCGATGATCCTGTAAGAAAGTTATGTGATTAGACTGTGTTCATGTGACCTTACCTGTAAAGTATAAAATGCAAGCACAAAAACTGCTTAATACCTGGAGAAATGCTGTGTCCTGCTGGATTTACCTTGGACTTCTGCACCAACGGAATGTTCATACTGCTGGTGGTGAGGTGTGAAAAGAGCATCACCAATTGAAAAAGCTTTGTGGTCGTTGTTCTAATTATACCAAAGCCCAGATCAGTGTAAGGTAAGTTGTGAAACAGAAAAACAGACTGCTTTCCTTTTTTCAGCACTTTCCCTGGTTTGTGTCACTTGTATTTTTAAGAAGGAGGAGATGAATGGAAAAATGATATCAAATGGCTCAACGTTTATTTTGCATTAAAACTAAAACTCGACTGTCTTCCCACAGTTCAGAGGGAATTGCTTTCCTTTGTCTGGGAAAATTCAAATCATATGAACATTTATAGACATGCTCTGGAATGGGACAAATATAATATGAGCTGAAGGGCTGTAACATATATCTATATATAAATATATAAATAAGCCTTGTTCTCCTTACAGCGAGAGCTGAATATGCATGGTTTGAGAGCGGTGCTCAGCTTCATCTTTAGGCAGCAGAGGTAACAGAAGACAAGCCATCTGCTGTTCCCTGCACCATACTGTCTGTGGGTTGGTCCAGTAAAGTGAAAATCTGGAAGGTGTCAACATCCCCTATGCTCCAACGGAGAGCTTGAAAGTTTCCAGTTCTCCTGAGTGAGGGATTTAGTAACAAGAAGAAGCTTGACATCTTCTAGGGCCAATGTATTGGCACTTCAAATCATTCTGATTTGGATCTGTGTTGGTGGGGGAGACATCCCTTGTTAGGTGCCATTAATACATTTAACTGTGCTGTTTCTTGTCTCTAGTCACAGTGTTAAGATTTCTTTAACTTTCTTTTTATTTTCTTCTCTAATAGCCAAGAAGGTAGAAAATGCTCTTCAGCTTCTATCTTAAAGTTGTTTTTACACTTACATGGAGGGTTTTTTCCTCCCTTTTCACTTTGGAAAATTGTTTTTAGGATTATCTTGCTTATTGTTTTAAAGAAGTCAGTACCCTTATTAACTTACATGGGGCAAATAAAACCCAGATGTGTTTTGCAGTACCAGACAATGAGAAAAATGCTCCAGAATGATCCAATTAGCATGTGTTTCTGATAAATGTAATTATTGTATTATCAAAGTGCAAAAGAATATGCACTTGAATTGACTTTATTTTTCCAAAGCTTTTAACTAGAAAAGACTGTTAGTTTTTGTGTTTAGTGTTAACCCAGAACATCAAAACAGGGGTCACTGGTCTCAAAGAAAGTAAAAATAACTTCTAGTTTAATAGATAATAACAAAGCTTTTGCCTTTGGAAATTATTCCATATGTGATATACATTGGATATGAAATATTATGTACTGCAGCTCACCCAAGGAAACATAGGAACCAGGTAAGTTAAAATGCACTGGTGGACATCTACTGCATATGGAAGCAGGTTTTATTCAGAAATGAATGAACACTGAGGTACAGATTAGGTAGCATTTATTTGCTGTTTAAATCCAAGTATTCATGGACTCTTTGTGTGTTTAGGCCATGCTACATAGCGTAGAGATAATATTTGTTCAACTTGGAATCTCCTTTGAGAACCATGCTTTTGCCAGGCACTCAGGTTTGATGGGTGGTGGGTCATGTGTCTGCAATGTTTGTGGATGCTGTACATGCTACAGCAAAGCTGAAATGACTTTTAGATCCTGATATTCTACAGAAAGTCTCCTGAGATCACAGAGTGTTTAGGAAACATTTATAAAGCTGACACTTCCCAGTAACACAAAATCGTTTCTGTAATATCTCTACATCCTAGGAATTCATTATCCACTTTCAGTAGTGGTGAAGTCTGAAATCTTACCTGATTATATACAATAAGTAGGTAAATTTCTGAATGGCAGAGTTGGAGAGCAAATTCTGTTCTTGTTGGCTCTGTGTTAGTGCTCCTTGAAAAGCAATAGGTAAAGTTAAAATGCTCATGCTCTGGGGAGGGCATTCCCACAGCCTGCTCTGACACCCCACCTTCCCCAGGAAGGCAATGGAGAGGGTTGGGAATCTCCATCAGGTGATTCAGCCCAACCCACCCCCAGCTGGGATGATGAGACTGCCACTGAATAAATAGACTTTGTAATGAGATGCCTTCAGCAAAGGGGCCAGGGGGAGTGACCACTGATGGAGTGTTAACAGTGCAGGACTGTCAGGGAGTTCTGAATACCCCAACAAGTTTGGTCTTCAGTTAGGAACCACTCTCTTTTACTTCTTTCACAAATGTTGGTGTGTTCAGCAGATTTTGTTGAATAGACATTTTTGTTCTTGTTGGAATCTGCTTCCTCTGTCTCAGTGCTCCTTGTCAGAGGAGACACTTTCCCATCCTTTTTGCATATTATTAGATCAATAGTCAGAAAGAAGAGACATAGGTAAAAGTCATTCTGATTCTCCCATGTCAGGCCTCCAGGCAGTCTTTTGCCTGTCCTGAGTTTCCTCTTCCCAAGCCACCTGTGTTACAGGACTCCAACTGGCCTGACTTTACTGTTTGCTGTGGGATCGGGCCAGTCTGTGATTGGTGTATATGAAAAAAAAATCTAGACGTGCTGTTAATATTGGTGTGCCCTAAGAAATCATAACTGAATGCTTCCTGGGAAATCTCCTCGTTGTCTTTGATATTTTTTGCATTGTAAGTCGTCATTGTCTCTCATCAAAGACAGACTAAAAGGTAGATTATGTCTCATCAAGAAGTCAAAACAGACAATTGGAAATTAGAAGTTAGAATTTTAGAAAAAATCACAACCTTTTTAACTTTAAAGGAAAAGCTATTTGAATTATGTGAGTTTTTAATGTTGTCCAGCTGTTTTAAGATTTCTGAGGGTTGAAATGTTTTGGAATATGATTGAAATTTGTATAAGAGTAAAGCTTTTTCTCTTATCTGGCTTTGAAGAATGATTTCTGCTCATTTATGTATCTTCCATCCATCCAAATTCACATTAAGAGATACAGTGGTTCATTGGTTTGCAACACAAAACAGAGAAAAAATCAAAACCTAAATGACTGAATGTTTTCCTTCTAAACAACAAACCTGATTCTGAAGACTGTCAAGTTCTTTGGCAATTGCACAGTTTCCATGTTTATGGCAACTTATCTCCATTTCCTGCACGGGTCTGCTTCTTGAGTCTCTGTGGCAATTTCTGAGGGTTTTCTGTTCCTTTTTTAAATGCTTATTTTTGGTTAGCAGGTGCTGCTTTTTTTTTTTACCCTCCCCCAAATGCAGGGAGTTTGTGGATTTTTCAAAACTAGATAAAATGCGTTAATAAGCAGGCAATGGAAATAATATTTGGAAGGCAGAATAAAGCTCCTGTGACCCTTCTCTTCCAAACAATGCTCTTGCTCCACCTTAAAAAAAGAAAGAAAAGCTAAAACTGTGCTTTGCACATGGGCTGGTGACTCAGACAAACATAAATCGTGCCCGTATTCCCAGGGGCTCTCGCTAATCAGCTGCGCTCTCCAGCCTGGCCCTGGGTGGGTTCAGTTCAGCAGATGTTTGTGTGGTTACAGCAGGCCACTGGGACACTCTGGGCTGTGCAGTGTTGCATTACATTACTCAGAGCTCTAAAAACTCGTCCCAAGGAGAATAAGGGGAGCACCGGTGGTGTTTAGTATGGAAATGATGGAAAACCAGTCTTTGGCCTAGATAAGGCCAGATATTGCCCTGTGCAATAGGGGGATTTTCATATGAGACATTGTCTTACAGAACAAATGTGGAATTACTTACACCAGCACATTCAGAGAGGAGATTTTCCCTCCTTGCCTGGTCCATGTGCCCTGGCAGTGATCCTGAGGAGCCTGTGCTTTGTTCCTTGGGGCAGTCAGATTTGTGGTGCTGTTGCCTCTCCAAGGGGAGAGTGTGTTAAGAGATTCCACTCTAGAACAGTCCAGTAGGGACCCATTGGCACCCACAGGAGAGAAACAGATTAGATCAAAAGTATCATTTGGAAGAGGTTTAATAAATCCAAGCAGCTAATGCTGCAGAAGGGATGTGGTGCTGTGCTCCACATCATGTACACAATGGTGTTGGT
This sequence comes from Chiroxiphia lanceolata, assembly GCF_009829145.1. Lineage (NCBI taxonomy): Eukaryota > Metazoa > Chordata > Aves > Passeriformes > Pipridae > Chiroxiphia > Chiroxiphia lanceolata. The sequence continues at coordinate 1,609,352 of NC_045656.1, forward strand.
AAACAAAGAACTGTTGTTCTTGCAAGTAGATTAAGCTGCTCGGTTATTTTTAGTGCATTTAAATGTATTTTGCTTATGTAAAAGTGTGTATCCCTCTGAAATACTGTGGGGTCTACAAAGGCTGTTGGGATGGCACCACACCATAAACTGTCATGTCCCCTGTAACCAGAGTTGAAAGACAATCCTTGTTATCCTGTGTTTGGCACTATAAATCATTGTTAACGAATCCTAATTTGCTCAGTCGGGTAATGAATGATCTCCAATTTTCTCACTGTAATTAGTTTTACCAACTATTATTGTGAAGGGTATACTGAAATCCATTTTAGCTCCACTTTAAATTCTCCATGTGCCCATTCTTTGCAGAAGTGAAGCTGACAACAGAGGTTATGAATTTTCTGATAGTAATTCAGATTCAAGAAAAGTGGACAAGATCCCCAGTAGAAATCTGTCTGTGGGCTGTAATTACTCATTAGTGTTTGCAGCCCTCCTTGGAGCAGATTTGGTGTGGTGCAATGAGACCAGGAAACCTGGTGTTTCTTCGTCTGAAATCTTTTAGGTGTTGTGTTTTGTTTTCCAGGAGACATTGAAAATGCAGTTTATTGTACCAGCTGCTGTAAGGGAGGCATCATCAATGCCAACTAAATACATTGCCATGTAATAAAATCTACCCCAGGTCTATTAATTTTTGCATTTATACACTATAATGCTCTTCCTAGGGAGAACTGAGACTCATTAAAGAGTTTGCAAACAACATGACCAGCAAAGCAAGAAGAGCAAGAGCAGGAGTGTGGGTATTTCTAGCATCCTGCTAATCACAATAAGAATAGTTGGAGCAAAACAACTGGTTTTGGAGAAGAAAACTGTGTATTTCACATATTATTAGCTCAGTATTTGAGGAAGGTTTAGGCAAGCAGAGTAAATGACCTGAGCTGGGATTTGGTCAGGATAGGTCTCTACTCGGATCATTTTGAACAGGGATGGTGAGGGTCAGTTATTTTGGCAGCCCTTCAGAGGGGTGTTTCCTCACACACTGAAGAACCCTGCCCTGATGCATTTTTGAATAACATGCTTGGATTTTAAAATATTAATCCTTACACTTCTTCTTTGAATTGTTTGAAACTATGTTGTCCAAATCTTAAAGAAGGAGAGTAGGGCACCACAGCAGCTTCCTACCCAACTAAGCAGGAGTGAGATCAAATTTCAGAACTTCTGGTCTTTCAAGTGTGTCCCCTCATTGCTGAAACACGGATTTTCGCCCTCTGTCTCAACACTGGAATTTCTTTAATCACTTTAATTTCTTTGGGACAGCTCCCAGATACATTTGGTGATTCAGGAGACAATATCCCCAAGCAGTGCTGAGCTAAAATGTGCTTGTTCCTTGTCCAAGCTAAGTCCTGCTGTAGCTCTCAGAATTGAGCAGTTCTGTGCTGTCTGTAATAGCTTGGCCTCAGTTTTGCCCTTCTGTCATTCCATTGGGGTTTTTTCTGGCATGGTGTTATATTTGCTCTTGCCTTTCTTTCACCAAGTATTTTCAGCTTGTTGGTCCGTTTTCCTTCTGCTTCTGTGTGTGGTTCTCCATGCACCTTGCTGGAGGCATCTGTTTCCCAAGGATAACGAGTGTGATGAATGGAGACAGTATGAAGAAAGAAAGGGAGAAAGGAAGGAAATAAGACATTTTATGTATTTGGAGGGGTGATATAAAGCTCTGTTATTTGTCAGAAGGGTCTCCAACTTTTGTTACTGGTGGAAAGGGAGATGTTGAATGTGGTTGTTAGCTTCATTTACAGTTTAAAATCCTGGAGACACACTCAGTTCATATTTTTGATGGCATTTCAGGTGAACTTCCTTAATAAGTGTTTTCCAGCAAAAATCAATTTAGAAAAATCAAGACATTATAATTTATAAGCAAGTTTTTAATTATATCATTTCTTCTTCTGGACATTATAAGATTTCTATAAGTACCAGATAGATTTAAGATTTGCTGTCACTCTACGTTTGGTCTCTAATGACCCACATTACTTGTGGCTCATGTTTTGTTCATCAGCTCTTGCAAAGCAAAATAATTATTTTTTGTGTTTCCCCCTCTTTGTGGTAACATGTGACAGGAATTGCAGATGTGAACCTGAATAATAAAGGATTGCTTCACTGATTGCTAAACATGCATTATGGTGCTTTTAAACTCATTTCAGGTCATCGTACAGCGAATTAGTTTGATTGCAAGCAGTTAAGCTGTCACACACAGAGCCTTCATCTTCCAAGGGTCTCAGTTTCATATCATTGGAAGAGAATGCTCAATAGCACTGGCTGTATTGGGTGTTTAATATTTGGGAGCAAAGACAGTGGTGGGTCTCTAGAGGAGATTCTATATCATTTTATGGAAAGCAAAGGGATATGCAGTCCCTGAGGGAGTGCTTCAGTGAGTCCTGGCTTTGTTCATGTCTAAAGGGGGCTGACCACATTCTCTACAACACAAGAGCCAGTTTGCTTTTTTTTGTTAAGTTTGAAACTTGATGAAATTTGTTTGTAGGCCAAGTGGAAAGAGCAACACTGGGCTGTTTCTGATGCAAATTATTCTGATGGTGTTATTGTCTGTGGTGAGATTTTACTCAGAAAAATATAAAATGAACATTTTCACCTGTGTGCTGTTAAAATAACAGGGACACCTTGCGAGATCTCTGCGTGGCATAACACAAGAATTTGTAGGCCAGCACACTCATGCAGAAAGGGGTTATGGCAAAAAGCATTATGGCAGAAAGGAGTTAAAAGGATAAAGTCTGGTGATCTCCCTGAAGAAGGGGTTTGAGGTACTTGTTTGGGTGGGTGCTGTGTGGAGATGGTGTGAAGCTCATCCTGTGCCCCAGCACGGGAGCCCTGGGCTGCTCAGCTCTGCCTGGCAGAGCTGCTGTGCAAACTTGGCCACCTTGGAAACCACCAACACGGTCATTGGACCGACTGCCAGGATCACTGTGGAGAAGGATAATGGAGAAGCCTCTCAGGAACTAGGAGCATGCACTACGGGTGGATGAATGATGAGGAGAAGCCATATGATGGTATTGTTCTGGTGGGAGCTTCCATAAGCTTTTCATTTTGCCATTTTCTGAGAAACACCATCTCTCCCTCTCTTATATTTTGGAAGAATACATTTACTGATTTAGGCTGCATCATATTGTTTAATTTTTTTAAACAACAGGTCTTTTTCTCCTGGCAAAAGTTGCAAGTAAGCTAATACTGAGGTAGTTAAGTCAGGAGGAAAACACTCCTGTAATACTGCAGACACTCAGTTCCCAAACTTGCCCTAAGTATGACTTGTTCTTATGTGAATGAGCAGTGTTAAGGTGAATATTAGGTTATTCTTCTTTTGAGTCCCTTGGAGGGATAGTAGGCTTGTACCTGGAGCAGAGAACACATCTCCTGATTGCAAGAATTAAGGCTGAATTTCACAGAAAAGAGTCCAATCCTCTTTCTCAGCCTTTTATGTCAGAACTCAAAATTGCTGTCTGATAAAATGTAGGACACCAGATTGAATTACTTCATTGAACCACTGCTGTCCCCTGTTAATGGTAATTGCACGGATATAGCGGTCTTTCTTGGCAACATCTCAGATATTTACCTCCCACTGTTTTTCAATTCAAACCTTTGATGAAAATATTCCCAGTACTTCTTTAAAGCAGACACCCAACTGTCTTTCTTGACAAAGGCAAGGTCTTTAAATCAGATCCTGACAATTTGTGACACAGCAGTCTATCTAAATCACCTTTTACCTATGTCTCTGTGTCATTTCCTGGAAAAAAAAATGTCCATCAGAGGAAGGTTGCTGAGGGCTTGGTGCTCAGAGAGTCTGTGCGTGTGTGGCAGCACCGAGCTGGAAGATTTGTGTGTTTGTTTCAGTGGAAGTAATTAGCTGAAGGCTTGTACAGTTGCAGTGCTGTAATGGTTCGTTATAAATATTGGGGAGCACTTTGTCTGTAAGAAAAAGATTATTAAGTTATTGCTGTTCCCAGACCCAGTCAAGGGTTTGGATGGCCTTTCCTTTAGCAATGGTAAATCTGTTCTAAAAAAAAAATAAAAAAAAATTAGGGCAAATGTTTTCATCTTCGCTCCACCCGAGGGTTAATGTGCATTCAGCTGAAGTAGCTTATTCACCTCCTGAAATCTCATCTCACTTGCTGTGGTGAACTCTCCCTCCCACAGGGAGCTGTGGGTGCCACACGATGGTTTGGGGCCGTCGTGTCCGTGATGAGCAGCCCTTTGACTCGTGCAGTCAGATCTGGGCACTTTGCATTCCCGAGGAGCTTCCTGGCTGTCTTTGCTGCATGATGGAGGGTGTTCCAGCAGATCTCTTTGCTTTTCTGAGTGTGCTTTTGGGACAAACTCAAGGTTGGCTTATAGTATCAATGGACTTGGCCATATTGTGTAGCATCACTGTAAAAGGATTTATGGGAAAAATCTGTGAGAATCAGTTGCCTGCAGATGAAGAGAAAGTGATTTCTTGGATATTTGTTATGAATGTTTTAGCTGTTCGTTTTATCCAGTGACCTATATAACATTACTCTTCATCACAGAGACAGATGCTTACCTGTGCATTAGTGGAGAGCACTGGGTAAATAGATTTCTAGCTAATACTGTAATAGAACCTCATAATATTAATAGCATTGAGTAATTGCTCCTCCTTAGCAGATGAAAGAGTTTGCTGTTAAATGGCAGAATAGACACCAGTTATAACAAAAGATGGTGAGATAACTTCATTAGCAAAGTGTTAATCTTTGCCAAGGAGGATGTGTCTGTCGGGAATGGTGATGAAAGGTGAGCTTGGAGGGGAAAAAAATGACTGTTGAGTGCATTTGCCAGGCTGGTTCAGGGAGTGAAGTTCATGTTTGGAGTGGGGTGGCACCACTACAGCATTTGATGACACTTGTGCCATTTGGAAATGAAAGGAACCTCCCAAATGAAGGGCTGGACTGGTGGGTATGTCAGGGAATGCAAGAGGAATGTGTTGCAGTTTCAGGGAATCATTTCTGACTCCAGGTGTAAAGGGTTTCATGGTGCATAGCTGAAAGAAAAGAGAGGGATTTAAGATATTTAAAGCACTTAAAAAAAATTCTTCCAGAAGAGATGGTCATTCAAGTCTGAATTCCCTCTGTTGTGATAAGAAATGGAGAAGGGAAGAGAGCTACTGCCTCTTCTGCTCCCATGTTTAACTTTTGATTTCTCAGGTGGCTTCTGAAGATGGAAGTAACTAACTTCAGACAAACAGTATAATGGCATTGCCACGCTTATGGGTCTCCACGTTCTTCCTTCTTTTCTTTGATGAAATATTACATTAAATGTAATAATTGAAGTATTTGTCTACTGTACTTTTGCACAGCATCAGTAGCCCCAGAAACTTTCCAGCTGAAGCCCCTGTTTCTGTAGACAATCACATGCAGAGGCTGAAGAATTGGCAGCACAGAGATGCTGGAAAAGGAATGTGTGTTGGGGCTCTCTGAAAGGCCTTGATGCTGGGTAGTCCATCTGCAGAGAGATCCCTCACACCTGGTGATAAGCCACGCTCCTCTTCTCTCTTCCTGCCTCCTCTGCAGTGCTGACATCTGCTTTGCAGGGTTGTTTCCACCTTGGAGTGGCAGCTGTGTCAGGGGGGACGTGCTCTCCCTGCAGAGAACAGAAGCACGAGCAAACCTGCCCCCCGTGCTGGCACCTCCATCCAGGCACCTCTGGAAGCACCGTGTCTTCTGCTGTGTGCTTGGAGCTGCCAGCTTGGAAGAGGCAGCCCTGAAGCCTGGGATGCTGTTAAACACCACTGAGGACTTGTTTGCTCCCTCCCCTCCCCCCCTTCCCTGCTTAACACAAACTGTGAGAAGTCCAAGAGCTGCTGTGGTGCCAACAAGAGCAAAATTACTTACAGCTGGTGAGTGCCACCTGCTCCTGCCCAGCTTCAGCCAAAACAGTTTCCTCCCCGGAGTGCCCTGGAGTGGGGAATCCAAAAGCTGTTCAGAGCAGGCAATATTTAGTGTGAATGGGGAAGAGACATTGCAATTCTTGCTTGAGAGCAGAGCGTGTTACGCAGGAGGTCTTGAGTACTAATGTCTGTGTCTCCTTTCCCTTTCCAAGCTCCCTCAATTCACCCCTTCTGCATTCTTCCAGTATGTTGCTTATGAATATTAATTCAGCTCCTCTCCCACTATATGCCAGCCTTTTTTCCTATCCAAGCTAATGCAAATTTAATGTTGCTAAAAAAAAAAAAAAAGGCCTGCAAATGATAGTGGGAGCAGAGTGTCTTCCTTGCTCTCTGATGTATTAATGCAATGGCACGTGGTGTGACACTGCATTTTCTCCTGTGGTAGAAGCACTCCTTGACCCTGAGAGAGAACAAGAACACACTTTCTTGTGATTCCCACTCTAATAACCTTCCTCATTCATCCCTACCATCATTCATTTCCCCAGTGTCTCCCAGCAGTTTGCAGATATTTTTATGGTTTTGGTTTACTAAGTACATCTTACTTACTTAAATTGCCTGTGGTATAGAAACAGTAAACAAAAGGCTGGCATCATTATGAATTCATAGCAAGAGGCCACTTGACAGCCCTCTGAGCACCACATTCTTTCTTACATAGTACTTCATCAGTTCAAAGGACTTTATTCTGATTGAATCAGTAGAAATTTTGTTGTATTTAACTAGAAAACCATATCCCAATGTCTACATTCATTTATTTAAAGGAAAGATTTGAAGAAGGCTTGTCGTTGAGTTGACCTTATCAAGTTTGTGCCTGTCTTTAGGCTTAGGAGCTCACTTGCTCAGGTACTGCTCAGAGTCAAAGCCTAAGTTTAATTTTGTTGGTTTTATCATCATTAGCCATTGATTGCTCCTTGCTTTATCTTTACAGTTCAGTTCCCAGTATTTCTTTCTTCTTTCCTTTGCTTTGCTATCATTGTCTGAGTGTCATTACACTGCTCTGAATTTGCTCTTCATTCATTTCTCAGCTTTTTCTTGCCTATCTGCAGTACAAATGCCTGGAGTGATAATAACTAAAGCCTCTTTATTATTTCTTGGAAATATCACCTGGAATGTTCAGCTGAAGGTAAGTTTGCTGCAGCTTGTTTGGAAAGATTCAGAGAACTTCAGACAGTGTATGGGAGAGCTGTGGGATACCCTCCATCGCATGTATAATGTCAGATATTAAATAAATCATATTAGCCTTTTGCTACTGGTAGCCTTGTTTCCTAAAACTTCCCCAGGTCCTCTGTAGGGACTTTCATGAATGGAGGCCTCCCCCTGATGTTGGCAATGAATATGTATGGGAACAACTGGAACACAGGGTGTTTGAGGAGTGGTAATCCCTGGGAATTCCACCAACAACCTGTTCTGTTTCTCCCAGCGTTTTCTTCCTCATTCCACAGCGCCAGGAAATTTGTGGCTTCTGACACAGGACACCCCTTTGGAGGAACTAATCGTTTCCTTTCCCTGCACACCCCAGAGGAATGCAAATGCTTGTTCCCTGGAAAAGGATGATTGTGGTGCCTAAAAGCTTGTGGAAAGGCAGGACAGTAAAAACAGGTCCAACCATTTTTCAGTTTTCCCCGGAAAAGCAGCTTCCCTGACTCAGGAGGTCTGTCTCTCTCCCAGGTTTCTGTGCTCCTGCTTCCACAGTGCTCAGGGCCCCAACAGGGAGCTGGTTTTCCCTTCTTTTCAATTACTGTGTCAGCTGACCGTGTTCACAGAGCTAGAGAGCAGTAAAGTATTTCATCTATTGACTGCTGCATCTAAAATAGATTAAATTAGTGTTTATTTAACTTTTTACTGCTGACTTACAAAATTACTTTTAGTCTGGTTTGGATAGATAACTTTTTCTATTAATTTATTGCCATGCTCTGCTTTGATTGCTTTTTTGCAGTGGTATCAAATCATATACTGCTTTAATATTTTCTCCAAGATGTGCTCTTGATTATGTCTATGCCAGATATTTATACCACCAGGAAGGATACTACTCAGAAATTCACTTTCTTAATAAATACCTGTTTTTTAAAGCTCTCAGGTCTCCGAATTAAGGTGACTTCATTTAACTTTAGTTAATCCTCCTTTTTTTTTTTTGTGAAGCTTTTGCATATATATTGGGAGAAAATACTTTCCTGCATCATGAATGACACATATGGAATAACTGATACAGGACTAAAAGGGAGGTGATTTTGGGATGATGAGCAAAACATCTCAGTTTAAATTTCTGTATAGTAGCAGAATGATTTTGATACTATGGCAGAATCTCAGGTCCTTTCATTAGTTTCTGTATGCATCAACAATCCTTGTCTCAAAAAGCTCATAACTGAAGTTAACTGTGAAGTTTGAGATGAAAAAACCCACATAAACCACTGGAGAGAAAAGGGTATAATGCAAAAATATTATGTATAAATAACTACATGAACTAATAAATCAGAAGCCAGTTTACCATTTCTGTCTGTAGCCACTAGTGTATTTATGGGTGTGAAAAGGCCCAGGATTCAAAAGAAAAACTGTACCAGTCTAGTAGCAGAGTTTCCAGTTTCCAGTCCAGTCCCACTGGCTGCACCAGAGCTGTGCCAGGTTGCTGCAGCTGTTGGCCTGGTCTGTCTTATTTAGTGAGTAATAAAACAGTCACTAGATGTGTGACATCCTTCACAAATCATATTTTTCGGTGTAACTTTCTAGGAAAGTACTTTTTTTATTGTTGGGGTTTTTTGCTTGTTTTGCTCTAGGAGTACACAGCAAAACTGCTGTTTTCTTGTGCTCTTGAACATGTTTTTTAGCCTAGCCTGTCACAGTTGACCTTTCTTTACACCAAAGAAATGATCCAAATAATTGTAATTCTTGAGACACACCATTTTTTGAGCAGGTCCTATTTGTCAGGTGCTAATTTTTGAAGGAAGTCCTGTGAGTGCTCCTGCACCTCCTTCACCACCCAGCATTGAACAGATTTAACCACAGCTCGAGTATTTTGCTTTTTGAAGCTGGTGGAGTTGCTTTTGCCTGTAGTGGAGGAAGGTGCACACACACAGTCCCTCCTGCTGCTGCAGGGGACATGTGGGAGCTCCAGCAGGGGAGCAGGAACAACAGGGGGGAGTTCAATGGCTGCAACTGCAACAGCTGTTTGCAAGTTCACATCTGTCCTGGCCTCAGCCTCAGGGTTGTCAGTCTTTTCATATGGATGAATTTTTGTACAGTTTATGTAAAAACATTCCATTTTAATGGCTCTTCTTTTGCTTTTTTCACTCCTTGTGTCCTTTTGAAGGAAAAGAAAAGCACTTGTATGTAGATTTTCCCCCCCAGAACACCCGGTTGTATTCTCTGCTGATGGAAAGGCCTTGTTGCTTGGAGATAAAAGCACCATTCCTCACATCAGTTTAAATTTCACTTTCCTCTTCACAGTCTCATCTCAACAAAGCAGAGGTTCAAGTTTAAACACATGCTTACATCTATTTTATTCAGGAGAGCGTGTAAGCACACATGCATAACTGAAGTCAATGGGATTTAAGTGTGTGCTTCACTTTAAAGCAGGTGCTTCACTGCTTCCCTGAATGCAGGGGGGTTTAATCTAAGTGGTTTGGAAATTGCAGTGGCCTTGGACGTATCGGTTCTTTTATCCATCTGGAAGAAGGGCTACTGTGAAATTTAGTAAGTACTGTTCACACTTTGAAATTTTTTGTGTAAAACGCTCGTGTTTCTTTCGTGCTCATCTCCCTCGCAGTATGTTTAGTTTACACATAGAAGCAAGATGTGAAGGTGGTTGGGATTGTGTTACTGTGCATCAGAGTGGGCTGTGTTCACACTGAGGGGGGTAGGTGGGTGTTCAGACTATGGCTGTGCCCAGCTCTGCTGTCTAAGGAGTGATGGCACCCAGAGCTGCAATATTTAGTCTCTGCAACAGGCACTGGAGTCTTTCCAGTGGCCTCTTGTAAGTACTTACCTTGCCCAGGGCACCAGAGCCTTTCCTCATATGTTAGAATTAACAGCTCCAAGGCAGCCTGAAGAACAGTCCCTCTCACCTGTCTGCCTGGATGCTGGTGTTACTTGGATACCTGTTTAATTTTCTTTCAGATGTTGAACTGCAGCTCAGCAGCTGGGCCCCAATGTTTTGAAAGTCTTTGAGAACTAATTAGGGTCTCCTCAGAGTATGGCTCATCCAGCCAGTCTGAATAAACAAATGGCACCGTTTGTATTAGGAAATCTCTACAAATGACTGATCCCTGTCATGGGGTAACATTAAGCTTTTTAGTATAGATTTCCAATAGTTAACCATCTGGCTCCATGCAGTTTTCCAGAAAACACTCACTACCGGGGCCAGTGGAAAGAAGAGGGTGGGATTAATAACCTGAATACATCATATGAAGCATTAGTCTTTAGGATTGGCCATTTGTTTTTATCAAAACAACTCCCATAAGATAATATTTCACAGCATGTGGTACTTGCCTGGACTTCTTTCAAAATGAGAAAATGTTTCAGTGTCTGCCATCATCTGCAGTCTGCAAATTCAGTGTGAATGATAAAGGCTGGAAGAATTGTATGTTCTCTTCTGCTTTGTGTTGCATTTACAGTCCTGGCCTGTTCAGTCTTTGCATTATTTGCTGTTAAAGCTTTTCATTCAAAACAACATTTTTGTATAAGAATCTAAAATTACCCAAGTAAACATTAATAATTAACACATAGAGTGCTGTAGGCAGCACTGTATTCATCCAATGGATGAATTTTGTCAGCTGAGCTGTACAGGCAAGTCCAGCATCTTGGTCCAGGTTAAGTGATCTCAATCCAGCTAAGGATTTAGGCACCTGCTTGACTTTAATCACTGCTTGTTCCATTGATTTCACCGGTCCTAAGTGCTCTGTTGAAATCCAGCCATGTGACTTAGGTCCTGCCTGAGGTCCCTGACTTGCAAGCTGTGGCAAATTAAAGGCAAAAACCAGCTGAGGAGGTTATATGGCCCTCGAGCTGTCTGTCCTGCCCCTGGGATGGAGATCACCTCCTCTGCAAGGCAGATGAACCAAAGCATATTAAGTTAAACTCAAATTGGAGGCATAATACTCCAAGCTGGAAACTGGAGCACTCCAGAAGCTGCATCATGAGCCTTTCCACTGTGTGTGCTGTGGCAGGATGACAACTGCCACCGGGGGGATGGAGGAGATGGTCTAGGGGACGGTAACTCTTCGGCCATCTGATTTTAATCCATCACTGTGTGCAAAGCAGAGCTCTCAGTCCCTCTCTTGGCAGCCTGGCTTGTGGAGCTCTCAGGTGTTTGCAGAGCTGGCTGGCTCTGTGCTGCTGCCCGACCTCCCTGGGGTGCTGCCAGGGCCCAGGCACCGGGGAAGCAAAAACTGTGATCTCCTGAGAGCAGGGACTCCATCTTCCATGGGCTTGGGGGCAGCATACTGGGAACACTATCAGAACAGAACTAATAATTTTCCTAATCTTCAAGTGGCACCAGCACACTTGATTAAAGTACAGGACTCCATACATAAACCATGTTTATACCTTCTCACCCAATCATGTCTGTTGCAGTATATCCAAATAAACGGAGGGTTTCTTACTGATTCTTCCTGATAAAGAGTGATTTGTAATAATCTTGTCACGCCAAACTCATGATAATACTAAATGAAGACATTTGTTGAAGGAAGTGATTGTAAATTACATGCAAATTCAAGCCTTGCTGGCATTAATCAATACTGAAACACAACTTTTGCATTCCTGATATAATACTGCTGAATCTAATCCCATGGGGTTTACGTTTCCGCGTGAATTAAGCATTTATTTTGATTTAAAACTTTTTTTCTTCCTACTGGGAAAGGCCAGTGGTTTTTTTGGATGGGTATTTATACAGTGTTGAGAGACCTGCACTTTCATACGCAGAGCTGGCAACTTTTGTGCCTGGTTAGTTGATCTGTAGTACTTAAACTAGCTTGCATTCCTGTCTGGTGGTGAATTAAGCTGGTCAACCTCTCTGAGAGTTCAATTTGTGTTGAATGGACTAAAGTGGGTTTGCAGCTCTTTATTGACAATCACCTGAAGGTTTTTCGCCAGATGAGCTCCAATCCTGCAGCTCTGTGGTCACACCTGTTTCCTTCCCTCACCAGTTACAGGCTGGATTCTGTTCTCAGCACTCTTTGCATTCTTCTGAAGGGTCATGGGCCTGTGAGAAGTTGCTTAACATGTAGCCACACTAACAGAGAGCAAGTGGGTGGGAAATCAGCCCTGCACAATGTTGGGAGAGGACATGATATGCTGGGGATGTCAGTAAAGCTATGCATTGTCAGGCTCTCTAAAAAACACCATTTGACCTCAGAAACAATACACTGTTTTCATTCCATGGCAATATTTGATTGAGAATTATCTCATGGTGGTTGTGATAGGCATTATTTCCATTACATGAGCCCTGTATGCCCTAATTAACACTGGAGGGCCACGACTACACAGAGCATACAGCACATTAGACCCAATGGGAATGGGTGGAATCACAGTATTCTGTTAGATGGTTGATTTTTTTAAAGATTTGGTACAACTGGAGCTCAAAGTGAATCATCAAACCCATTTCAAACTTATTCTTTTTTTTTTTGTCAGGCATTTCAATACCAATGTATTTTGGTTCAGCAACATCAGTCCTGCATACTTAGCAACATAGTTGTAATGATATTTTCATATGTATTTCCATTAAAAATAGAGGCTTCCATGTCTTTTGATCAGTTTTCCATTTAATCTTCCCACTGGTATCGTCCACCCATTTTTGTTGAATGTGGAAAATGCAGTTGATTGTTTTTGATAACCACTAATGCATTCTGCCAGTGATTTCTTTCCACTTGTTATAGTAATACGAGAAGATTAATCATACTTGATTTTATTTTAAAATATTAGGCATCAATAATACAAAAGCTGACACTTCTGGGAATTTACCCTACTGGATTATTTATGTCACAGACAATTTTTTTTATTTAAGCAATTGCTTCAGAATGAATGCAGAGAATGTCAGCTGTTTATTCACAGCCATGTGCATAGACTGGTGTGTGTGTTTTCTAGGAACAGCACTACTATGGCACATTTTCCTTCTGCTAAACTCTAGCTTTTGAAATATTTAAGAGGCTATCATGCTTCAGTCCTACCAATCTCTTTATTTTAGGCCTGATTTAAAGCATACTGAAGTCAGTGCACATTCTTTCTTTGATCTCAGTACATATAATTCTCAGTGACTTGAAGTTAATAGACCAGATCATCTTCTGTGATACATGTAGTTGATATTTATGTGTCTGCACGAATGTGTGTCCATGCACACGCTTCCATAAAAGCTTGCACAGTGTTGTACTGGGGAGTTCCTCAGCTTTGAATCTCAGTTCTGTGGGAACTGCAAGCTCAGTGTAAAACAGGCAGCATGGAAATAGCTGACGTGTCCTTCTCCCTTCAATTATTGTCAGCAAATGGAGTTCAATGGTCAGTCCATTCAGCAGTGCAGGGCAGGGCTGCTCCTGGAGACGTGCAACATCCTTGTTGCTGGGTGTATTAACTTTGGTTAAAGAGAGAGCAAAGGGGCTGATGTAAAAGTCACTGACTTCTGTAGGTTTTGTGTCAGAACCTAAATACAATTCTTATCTGCTAGATTGTTCAGGTATTACATTATACAAGAATACTGTGTGTGTCTTGCTATAGCACTTTTGCACTAATGGTCTGAGGGAAGTAATATTTTCCAAAGTAGTAAAACTGTTAAAGAAATAGGGTCTGATTTTCTGTCCCTTTAACACCAACATCAGGGTGGTGTAACTCTTCTGAAATCAATGCAGTTACACCAGAATAAAGCTGCTGTTAATGGAGTGCAGAAATTGATGTTAATGGAGTGGAGAAATCTGAGAACTTCTTTATATCAGACTCAATTGACTCTAATTTTGATCATCTCCCTTGAACTGGAATTAGTAAACACTGAAATAGATGGAATTGCACTGGAGTAAAGTAGTGTAATGGTGTGGAGAATCCACCCCATGTCAGTCAAAGTGACTGCTACAGAGCTGTTCTAACTTGAATTTCCTTAGTGGCAATTATTCTTTAACCATTGCATTTAACTTGAATGGTTTCAGAACTCCAGCCAGAATTTCAGTCACAGCTCAGATTCTGTGTTTTATGGAACAGGTTTTTGCCTTGAGAGCATCTTCTCCAAATGTATCACTGTTGTAACTCAGCTTCCTTCAGATGAAATAGATGGGGGTAAATTTGGCACTCTGATGAAAGCCAGAAAACCAGAGTCTGCAAGTTTTAATAGATCTTCCAGACTGTTACAGCAGTAACAGTGAGAGATCAGATCATGAGATTCAAAACACGCAGAAGCTCAAATGAAGGCAATTTGCTTTCCAAGGTCTCCAATGCTTTGTGCTTAGATGTTTGCAATTGCACATTTGTCTGAGATAACTTTAAAACATTACATTCTGAGAGTAAGTTCTTGTTTTTCACTGCCTCCCTGATGCTGGTATAGTGCCATATGGTTGCACAAGGTCAAAGACAAGCAGCAGTGAACTCTCTGATCTCTAGGAGAGGCTGTAGGTCATTAGTAGGACATTGTTGTCCTCTTTTTGACTGTTCTGTGCAGAAAAAGGCCTCTGAAGTAGAGCAGCATCTAGAACCTCTTGTACACTGAATTATGAGTGTATACAGCATGCTGTGCCTCCAGCTGCCACAGGAAGAGACATGGCTTGTGTGTCACTTAGGGGCACACTGATGATCCCTATGGGCTTATTGGTCCTTGTGTGTTATTGATATTTACTCAGATTGATCCCTCAGCTGCTCCAAGGGAAGTTGAACTGGAGTAGAGGTGCCTTGAGTCCAGAGGCTGCAGCATCTTTTACCATTGCTCCTTCTTGGTTACGTTGCAGTGTTTGGAGCAGGCCTGGAGTAACAATTCACAGCATGGTTATCTGGGATTTTGGAAGCTCAGAGATCCTCTTTGCTCTGTGAATTGCATTGTTGGTTCATACCTATCCTTCAGCCAAGTACAGCAGAAAGATCTGGGATTGCAGTCAGTGCTGAATGTCTTCCCTGTTGACTTGTGCTGTAATTTTCAACACTGGAGCTTCAAAATTGTCTGAGATTAGATTCCTCATATTCAAAGAGCAATGGGAACTGTTGCTTGAGGTTCTAAAATGGTGGTGGGGAGACATAGGGACTGGGACACACTTTGATTGAGGGCAGTTGATGTTAATGATCCAAATTTCATTGACATCCGGACTTACTACATTGCTTTGAGCAATGACTGTAGAATATGTAACCTGTAAATGTCTCAGTAGGTCATATTGAACAGAACTTAACAGGTGAACACTGTGATCCATGATTGGATTCTTATTTTTGAATAAGAAGAAGTGACTTCACCTGCAGCATTGCTCCTGGGGAGGGGTGGGGTGAGGACTGGCTGTTTTACTCCATTTCTTCTGGGATCTGAGTACCAGCCACAGAAGTAGAAGCCAAATGAAACATTAGAGACTTTGCAAGTGTAACTCAGGATTCTAACACTGCAGTGAAGTTTAAAGCCAATGAAAAGAAAATAACGAGCCACTGGCTTAAAAAAAGAGGCAGAAATATTTATCATATCCTGTAGTCTAAAGGCCTCATCTTTACTGTATTCAACCAGAAGCCTAAAGGACTGGATTTTTCTTTTTCTCTGACATAAATCAATTCTCAGTGTTGCCTTGGGCATCTCAGTTGTGGGGCTTCAATTTCAGGGATCTGAGATCCATGGATAAGAAAAGAGATGAAAATATCTCCCTCTAAAGCAAACTGTTGCATGCAAGCAGAGCTAGACCTGGGACCAAATATGAGGCAGGTGCGATCAGCACTGAACAGGTAAAAGCTGCGACTGACTTTGATATGAGTTTTCTGTGACTGAGATTTCCCCTCTTAAAAGGGGTAGCAGAAAGGCTGACAGTGTGTTTCCACACTGGGCTTAAGCATGACATAGTAATTTTAAAGCAAGATATTTGTACCTTGAAGCAAAGCTGAATTTCAGCCCATGGCTATGAACGCTGGCAGTGGCTGCCTTCCCAGGGAGCACTCCAGCACCTCTGTTAACTGTTCATCAGAGTTCAGTGGGGGAGTACAGGCTGTGGAGGGTGGTTGTATATCTTCTGTAGGTTGCTAGGTTATACACCATCTTTTTACTAAACACATACAGCAAATAAAATCACCTAAGTGCTGCATAATGGATTGTGGGATCAGCATCTTCCTCTTTCTTCATTTTGTAGCTTATTTCAGCCTCTGAGAAATGTGAACAATTATGCAGGTGTAATCGCCACCAAAAGTAAGAAAGATTGAATTTGGTATTTGTAGCACTATAAAGCAAATACAGAATTCAATAATGTGTATTTTCATTATCCTAATGGAAGATTTCAGTATGTTAAATGTGTTCAGATGTCCTTGGCAAAATTGGGGTCAGTCATGTGAAATGGAGACAAAATGTGTTTCATCATCTTGTGGTTATTATACTACAAGGATTTCATTGTAGAGTGCAACAAGTAATTGCAGCCACATTTCTGATGCTATTGACTGCTTTATCTAATGGAAATTATTTCTTTCTTGATTATTTAAAATGAACCTTTTAGCGTTGTCATCTAAGGAAGTTGTAAAGTTTTTTTGAAGAAATACATTGCAGCACCACCATTAACAACAACAACAACAAATTAAGAGTGTGCACTTCTCAGACAGATTTTATCTGAGGATCTAAATGTGCTTTAGGAAAAATATCAGAATTAAAGTCCTTGTGTGTGGAAGGCACATGGAGGAGATGATTGGTTTAAAACTGAGCTGCTGTTTCCCGTGCAGGGCCTGATGGAAAACTGCAGGAATCAATGGTAACTCATTCCTTAGTGCAACTGGCTTTGGCTGAGCTGTGCTGTCCCCAGGTGTGCCTCAGTCAGGGGGTTGTTTGTGCCCCCTCAGTGGCTGTGGGATGAGGCTCTGCAGTGGATTCACCTGCCTGGAGAGACTCAGAGCAGTGCTCACCCTGCAGTGTCCCAGATTTGTAGGGAATTCAAGGTTTGTCTGGCAGGAGTTGGACTCGTCCCTGGGGAGCTCTGCAGGAATGCACTGCCCTGGTCTTTCAGGTGAGGACATACCCTCGAGCCCACTGCTGTCATACAGGAGACCATGGCTGAGGGTCCCCCTTCAGTAATTATTGCATCATCTTCCTCCACTGCTTTTTATGTCCCAAGAGACACCCTTCTCAGCTTGTCCTTTCCCCCGTTCATACCTGGACACACACGTGCACACACTCATCTCTTCAACACACCTTCCGTGGCAGTGGTCTGAGGCTCCCAAACAAAAGTGCATTAAGGGCTTTATTTCATTGCAAGATAACCACAGAAAGATGGGGCAGCTTGTAAAACCTGAGAGCCAGTGGGGGCCCAGAATTGTGCTCATCTGAGATCACGGTCTGTCCGAGTTCATGGAGGAGCCTCTGAGAGATTGGGTTTTCTCAGATGGTGTCAGAGGGACAAAGTGAATTTTCGTGTGGCACTGGAATATGTCGTTTGCTGTCAAAGGTCTGGGCTGATGCTTGCCCTGTTCTTCACAATTCAAGATGCACTTTATGACTACCAATTTGCAGATTTAGGATGCACTGTAAAAATCTTACTTTACAGAATACTTACCTGGCAGCAAACATGTCCTGCTGTGGGCTTTGGTTCACTGCAAATCTAATGTTCGGGTATATGAGGTGAAAATTTCTCAGATTTTCATTGCCAGGCTTTTCTTTTCCAACCAATAAAACATTCCTCACTTCTTTTGCATTTCTCGGTTGGCTGTATTTTATATATATGTATATACACACACATATACATATATGATATGTTATTCATCCCAGAAACATCAGAGACTAAATACCAAGACCTGTATGCTGCACCTCTGCACATGTGAAATAGCTGTTGATCAAAATGGGGTTATTCTAGATTTATACCTGTGGAGCTGAATGGAGCTTCACATGGAGGAAGGCACAAAACACATGGCAGTACCAATTTTGTTCAGAGCAAGTTTTTAATGATTTCCACCATTTGATCTACTGTACTGTAGATTTTATGGGTCAGTGTGGATAAAAAAATAAAATAAACATCTGGTAATGTACAGCTCTGTTTGGGTGGATTTGTAGGGCCGGGCAGGGATGCAGCCGATGTGTGGCTGTGGATCCAATAAACAGACACTGTGGTTATTTCTGCTTTTGGGGGAAGAGCTGATCAACTGCAAACATCCCCACTGCTGAGTTTGCTCAGCAAGCTGCTCCAGAGACCCCAGCCAATAATTATATTTTCCAGACATTTGGTGTTTTATGGATGTGCTTCTGATTTCTCCCTGTGTGCAGATGTGGGGTTGGTTCAGCCGGGCCCAGGCCCTGGGAGCAGAGTGCCAGGATTTAGTGGGGTCCCCCAAAGCACACACTCAGGGCAGCTTTAGGGCTGTTAAGCTGCTCAGCCACAGTGTCAGGATGTTTCTCTTGCCTCTCTCACACCATTAATTTGCTACCAGTTGTGAGTAGTTCATGGGGCAGTGAAAATAAACCTATGGAATAGGGTGCCACAACATCATTTTTGCCATTAGGCATGGAGTTTTTTTCTTTCTAATTTTATGTGGGTTTTGGGTTTCTTTTTTTTTTTTTGTTGCTTTCAAAGGAGACTCCATTGTTATTATTATCATTATTATTATCATTATTATTATCATCATCATCATTATTTGCAACATGGTCACCAGACAGAATGATTATGTTAAGGCAGAGACATCACATCACTTACATTTCATAGCTCAGTGCAATTTTCATAAAGTGTGAGGCAACATCCAAAAAAACATGACTCAGAATTAGAGTTTCAGAAGATTATTATATAGACATTATTTCCCCCAGGTCACGGGCTTTAGTCAAATTTGGAAGAGAATGAAATTGCCAACAGTGAAAAGCAGACAGAAAGGTATGAGTTCATGAGCAGAGAAATAACATTTTCATTTGTTCCTTCCCCATGGGAAAGATTCAACATTCCGGTAAATGGAGACGGTTATAAGAAATGAATTTTTGTCAGCAGGGATGTGATTTTAAGGCTCACTTATCCATTGGCAATCTAGATTTCTAACCCCAGGAATCTAGGAAATTGCTACAGAATGTAGTCTTTATTATAAACAAGTTTTTTTTCTTTCTTTTCCGTTTTTTTTCCCCCCTGTCTTTTTTAGTAGTTGAGATTTTTAAGGTGCAGGTCTCTGCTGCTCTGAGCATTTCACGGGGTCATATTGCCACAGAATTATTCTGTGTGGTTTGCTGTCCCTTTGAACTGTGCCTTCTGTGGTGCAGCGATCCCTCTCACCCAGAAATTCCTCTGATCATTGGAACAAGGATGTTTTTGAGAGCTAAAAGCACCCCCAGCAATGTGGTGTTTGCAGTGGACTTTGCTCCCAAGGATCTAAGCACTGTTCCTTGCTTTATGGTTTTCTCCCTTGTCCATTTTTAAGCTCTTCTGTTCAGACAGTCGAGGTGAAGGGAGCAGCCAAGAGTTTAGAGGGTGGCTCTTGGTCTTAGTGTGTACAAACAGCCAGGATCTGCAGGCTTTCCATGGCACAATCTTAGGCAGAATACTTTGTGTAATTAAGAGAATTTTCTTCCAAGAGAAATGTTCATTTTTTCCTTCATCTGACTCTCGTAACCTCACTCTGTATTTAGATGCTATGAGGATGTTCAAATGTGGTTACTGTGTCTTCCTGAGAGTAGAAGTGATTTTATATAACCCTAAGCCCTTCATTTCTGGTGGTGTAGATTGAGCTCTAACATTATTATCTTTTTTTTTTTTTAAATAACAACTTGAAAATATGTACTTCTAAAACCTCCTTTCCCTGGTGTATTTTTGTCCATTTTAATATCTTTTCTTACAGCCAAGACTGGTTTGCCTTACTGTATTATTATCAAGCAATGTTATTGCCATTGCCTGCCAACATCTTACCACAAATTGCATTAGTTCTGTTAGCTTCATTATTATTGTGTCCAAACTGGAGTCTAATGATTATAGAACATCATGATAGAAGCTGATTAATAAATAAGAATTGATTACTGTGGCTTCGTCCATTGTATTAGGCCCAGGTGATTTATACTGTTGATGGCATTTTCTGAAAAATTGCAAATGCTTAAGAAAGATAGAGAGAGGGGAATATAATTTCCTTTTAGGAATGCACAATCAAATTGCATTCCTTTGTCTCTGCTGGCGTGTAAGGGCAATCAAAGCTGCAGCATTAAGAGCCTCTGAGTGGATCACTGACTGCATTTTAGTATGGAACTGTTTTCCATTTGCTTTCTTTTCTCTTAAAATGTGGGTGTCTGTGGAGTGTTTTGATGGTGTTGATTGGCATCAAAGAAAGGGATAGAGCTTTTCTTTCATGCACACATACAACTTTGACTAGTGTTTACTCAGAGATAGTGTTTAAACATGCCTTAAGGAATGAAAAAAATGAAGCTAAAATACAAAATGTTACAGCTGTGCTGCATTTCCTTTTGCTGATCTGATTTTGGGACCTAGAAAACTTCATGGAGAGACTTCAGCGTGCTCATGCAGGTGTCCTCCTGGTGCTTCCCTGCCTCATACCTTTAATGTCCACATTCCTTTCTGAAGGACACACTGGCTACAAAGGACCAGGACTGTGAAGAAATTGAGAATTGAAGAGAAGTTTGCAAGTTGTTTTTTGCAAAGTGGGTGCCAGTGGTTAAGCATTCAGATTCCCCTGTGTGCATGCATGCCTGCAACTTGGTCCTCCTGCTGGAAATAGTGGTAGATTCTGTTTGAGTTGTGTCCCCAAGCAGGATGATATTCCCTGATCCACAGGCCACGGTGCAGCTTTTGAGTCCAGGTGGGAGTTGTCGTGAGATATCCGTGTTGTAGGTGTAGCAGGAAGTGGTCGTGCCTATTATTGACTAATTCATCTACCAGTGAGAAATACAAATGGATTGGAAAGGATTAAATCTTCTGGCTTAAGACACTTGTCATTAGTACTGAAGTTGAAGGTGGGTTTTCCTTCCCTGAATCAGGACTGTGGTTATTGCCTTGAGCAGTTTGGAGTGTGGAAGGAGATGGAGCAGGAAGAGTAAAGTACCACCCTCACACCTTTCAGGGTATGACTGATCTTTAAGTAAAAAATGTAGCAAAGAATGTCATTTAACAGACTGTCTCAGAGGCATTTGTTCTCCTCTGTCTTTGCAAGAAAAGCATAATTTTCTGCACGTTCTTGGTTTAATTCTGGCTTACGTCCGTCCCATGACTGACTAACTCTCACTGCAGCCAAGACATTTTGCAGTAGCAAGATTAATCCTTCCCAGGCTGTGAATTAGCTTTTTTTCACCATCAGTGTGGCCTTTATCAGTGCCAGGGAGCCAGTGCATGAATAATGCAGGCAAACCCTTGGAGACACGGCGGGCAGGGCGGCTTCCCATCGTCCCTGCGAGGAGGGGTTTGGCAGGTGTGTGGAACAGGAGAGGGCTGGGCTGGGCTGGCAGGGGGAAGCACAGCTCCCAAGGTTGGCCCAGTTGGAAGGGGCCTCCCATTGTTGCATCCTGGCTGTCGTGGGCAGGAGCTGGGAGGGTGAGAAGCCCCGGAGGACGGGGAGCGTGTCCTTGGGTCAGGCGGAGTGAGACAGGCACTGAACTCTGCAGGGCTGAGGAAATGGGAAGTGTCTGTGCCTGATGAGTGTTTTTCTTACAACTCTTCTCTGAGAAACAGCATTAAATGGAGCTTTACCAGGTTTATTTTTTGTTTTGTTTTGTTTTGTTTTCTGTAAGGAAGCACTTAGTTTGGCAGTGGGCTCTGGTGGAAGCATTGCTTATGTTCCTGCAGTATTTATTGTAATTCCTAGAGCTGTCAATCAGGGCTCGGGCCTCGTGGTGCACTCACAGGCTCACATTGCTTACAGTCTTTGAGAAATATAATGATCTGCACCTAGTCAAGGGAAGCATTTAATGAAATCTCTTTCAGACATGGGAAACTAAGGTTTTTACTGCTTGTTGATAAAGTCATTCTCTTCTTACTAAGTGTTCTGTTGGGAATGGAGCAGAAAGCTCTTGTGTCTGATTGTTTCTTTTGCTGGAGCTAATGTTTTGAATACGTGTTTGACTCTGGAATAAATGTTTTATGTTATATTGTGGTTGTTCCTGTGCAAAAAAAGGAACAAAAGACTTGTGCTACTAAGCGTTTTTGAGAGACACCAATTCAGGGGATTTAGAAATTATGAGCAAAAAAATCCTGAGAAATAACTCAGGTTACTACAACCCCACCTGACCCTGAGCAGTCACTGGGCTGGTGATGTTTTAATGCAGGGCACTGCCCTCCTGTATTTTATTTTACTGTGGTGCTCTGCTGCTTTGGCAAATCCCACTGAAGTGGATTAAACCCCAGAGGAACAGGAGGGCCCCTTGGTCCCAGATCCAGCGTGACTGGTCACATTTAGAGGTTGGAAGCAGCCAATGCTCTCTCTGGTGTTATGAGCATGCATGACTGCCACCAAGATCCACCTGTGAAAACGCCTTAGAGATCAGTGTGAACGGAGGAGGAAAGAAATGGAGATTTGCAGTTTATTAGCAGTAGAAGCCCTGAGAAGAAAAGCAACAGCTCTTTTCTTTTGTAGTTGATGCAAGGCTTCACCAACTTGAGCACACCAGGCCCTCCAGGAGCAGGCAGCTGCCAACTTGATTTGTCTGGCCCATGCAAGTGAGGCAGAAAAAACATTCCCAATTTACCATCATAGTTTCCTTTGTCTACACTTGGAGCTGGGTCTTGATTTGGCTCTATGAAGAAGAAAATTCTGAAGCTTTGGGGCTTCGTATTTTAAATATACATTTGTTATTTCAGCATCCAAGCCCAGCAACTGCTTTAAGAATTTGTTTTTCACCAGTAGCATTTCTTATTGCACTCATGACATTTGAGGGTTTCCTCCACCTGCAGATCTTTCAAAGCAATTCTCCAGCTCGGCCTTTCTTGCAGGCAACAGGCAGATACTGGAAAAGTGAATGTCACCTCCTTCCTCTTACCCGAGTTTGGACTCCCACCGTTCACTCTTCAGCTGGTAGGGAAGAAGTTTTGGCAATTATTGCAGTGGTTCAGTGTGAAATCCTATCAGCTTCTCTCCTTGCTTCTCCAGGGAAACTGAATATTTGGGGGGTGAAAAAAAAAGGGAGAGAGGTTGACACACTGCAGATTTTTGTAATTTTTCTCCCTTACAGAGCTGCAGTGGGAAAAGATGAGGCCTATGTCTCTTGACTCCTCTTATTTTGACTGCAGTTTCACCTCTTTCTCTCTGTCCTGTTCTGAGCAAGGGACATCACATCCAACTTTGGCAGAGAGTGTTTAATAAGAGAGTTTTGTTGTAAGGAAAGACTGCACCAATTTCACCTTAACTTCCACTGCCTTTTTTTTTTCCTTATAATAATTGATCTTATGGTCTTGGTGAAAGTACCAAACTGGTGGCCTTGTGGTCTGAAGTCCTTTGTGTGTGCTCAGGGCAGTTCCAGTGTTACAGTGGGATGTGCTCTGTTCTGCTTCCCAGACCTGTATTGAACATGGAGGGGTTCAGAGGGGCCATCATGTCATGGCACGTGCCCGTTGTACCCTCTGTGTGTTTGTTGGGGCAACCAACTACCTGAGGTGGTTTTTGAAACTGAGACAGGAGTTCTTGGGGGTTTTGAGCCTGTTTCCTGGTCTATGGGGGTTTTGGTGGTTGTGATTTTGGGCTGGTTTTTTGTTGGGTTTGTGGGTTTCTTTGCAGGGTGGGGAATCTGTTTGTGTTTGGAGTAAGATCGTGAGGGCACAGCACCATTTCAGAAAACCACTGGTAATGTTCCTCTCTCACCCATACACCCCACAAAACCTGCCAACCCTTCAGAGCTGGTTAGTGCTTTGGGATAGGTATTTTTCTGAGCATCCAGCTTGAGACATCTCAAAGTTATTTGATGATAGGTTTCATTTCTGATAGTCAGGTTTTTTTCATAGCGCCCATGTAAAGAAACCCCAGATCTGAACCACCTCGAGCTGCCAGCCAACTCCAACAGCTTTTTGTAACCCTGGAATGAAAGACGGGAAGGTTGGTTATGGGTGATGTGTACCAGGAGAACATATTCTGTATATGTTTCCTGCTCCAAAAGAAATAAGAGAAATTAGACCAGTGGTTTGGTAAATTATACGAAAAATAGACCTTGCCTGCTAATGGACTGTGAAGAAACTGATGTAGTGAAGATGATCTGTAATATTTCACATTTCTCTGAGGAGAAAAAATGATAAACTTGATGGTGTGTGATTTATTCATGTTTCTGAACATAAAGAACAATCCTAAAGTCAACTGTCTGTTTCACACTCCGGGGCCGATGGTGGGATTTACGCTGGGATTTGGCGGCTGGGGTTTGTTATGAGTCCTGCGGAGGAGAGACCCAGTGATTAATGATGGGGCTGGAAAAGTCTACAGATGGGATAGTTATGCAGAAACTGTAGCCTTTTCCACATGCCTGTTTTACTGCTTCACAAAACATGATGCCAAATATGTTAGATTTGTTGGTGTTTGGTTTGGTGGTTTGTTGGGGTTTTTTGGTTAGGTTTGTTTTCTCATCCCAATGCTCCTTCCCTTTGCTCTCATTCTCTTGGCACATTCAGGGGTTTGCTCTTCACTGCAGCAGAAGTTCTGCAGTCCTGTTGCTGGATTAACTCCATGGAGCATCTCTCTGCCGAGCTGCTTTCTGACCTGGGTCATCAAAGCCCGATGTAATTTAGAAATTCAGTGGACGGCTTCCTGGGACCAAAAGGGTTGTTCTTCTTTGTTCAGCTCCTGAAAGAGTGGATCTTCCTCTGATCCCTGAGAGATCTCCACGGTTCAGAAAAGAGCACAACTTCTTTTGCTTTTTGGCCTCAGGACCAACTGCTGGGAAACATGGTCTTGAGGAAGCATGAAAGCAAAGACCTTTGAAATCTGACATATCCTGCAATAGAAGAAAAAAAAGGGAAAAAACCCAAACCCAAACTACAAAGAATATCACAGCAGATAGGCCATGCAGGAGGACATGTGCTTTTTTAGGGATGAAGAGGGATATCAAGTGTAAGGGGAAAAATATGTGCACAGAAGCTTTTGGCCTCTTCAAGTACTTTGCAATGTATTTGTACCCACACATTTTCACCTTCAAAATATATTCTAAATTGTAGTCACTATCTGAACAAGGACAGGCGTGTAGAAACAATAAAATTGTTGGGTAGAATCATATATAGATGAAACAAGGTTATAGTAGAGGAAGACCAAACCCAAACTGCAGTGATTTATGCATTACAATAAACTGCCTCCTAAGACATGAGGGAAAAATAATAGATTTTCACTAGACCTTCCTCAGTTCATGAAGAGAAAGCATGACAGTAATTGCAAAGGTGCTTTAACAGACAAGATGACAAGCAGGCCTTTGAAATTGTACTCCTTGGGTGTTGACATCAGATGTGGTTTGGTGAGCAGTCAGAGTGGGACATAATAGTGGGACATAATAGTACTGTGTTTTGAAGGCTGGGAGAAGTGGGAGAAAACTAAACCTTACTGGTAATGCTGTGTGTGTATTTTTCAGTGCCTGCAGCACTATTCCGAGTGCATTTGAAAAGGGCAAGTTCACAGATGTTCGGGCCAGAGGGCAAGCAGTGGGCTGCAAAACCTTCCACCTTTCGGGTCACTGGTTCAGAATTACCCTGCTCCCTCTAAAAGTCACTGCCATCTGTTGGGTGGCTGCAGGCCAACACGGAATAAATGAATGGCAGCAGTCCAAGCACAGACAGCAGCAAAGGTGGAGCAGACATTAGGACTTCTTCTGATGGCCTGGAGTTAAAGGGGGTAAGTGACCTGCTGTGCCCCAGAAGGCTCTGTCTGAGCACTGAGTCTGTGGGAGGCAGCTGTGACACGGCTGCATTTTAATTGGTTTGTGTGAAAGGAGCAATTTGGTGTCTAAGGCACGTCCTTGTAACACACTTCCCCAGCGTTAGGTTGTGATACTTTTTAATCTGGATGCATGTATGTTCTTAAAAATAAATATTCTTTTACATTAGGAAAATCAAGGGGAAAACAGAAAGCTCAGGGCACACAGAGTGAAATGTGTGTGTGTATATCTTGCACATGCAGGGTGCTCACAAGCGTGTCAGTTCAGCAGGTGTCTGTTCACTCCTCACATTTTGCAGTCAGTGCTGTTGCAGCAGGGTGCCCACTAAAGAGCCCTTGTCTATAAGCACCCCTAAGTGACAGCTGGGAGGGGTGCAGCATGAGTTCATTTGTTTATTCTTATCTAGTAGCCTCTGATGAACAGTTTGATTTGACAAGGTCATACTGAGGATTTGGGAGGATTAACCTATATGTGGCATTTACCCAGAGATCAGACAGGTCATGAAGATTGGCATTAGGGAGTCTAAGAAGATCCTTCTCCCTCCCTCTCCCCTGAAAGCCTCAATCCAATTACTGTCTTATTTTTGACTCAATAAAAGCGAAATGAGCGTGTTCCATCCTCCACATAAGAGGTGGATGGTGCTGGGACTCCAATCGAGGATCAGGGCAGGGCTGTCTAATGATCTCCCTTTCTGGGCTGCTCACCTGATGTTATCAGATTATTCACACTTGCTGTAGTCATGGCTGTTAATGGCCTTTTCAGTTTCTATCAGGCTGCCTCCTCTTGGGAAGGGAGAAGAAGTTATCTTTGTGTGTTGAATGAAGCGTTGACATAATGGATATTGTTATTTACACTTGTGTGTTCAGAGATAACAGTGGAGTTTGAGGGAATGCCTTTGGAAGTTGCTATAAAAACACACTGGCTAATTTCATAAACCACATCTCCCCTCCCGGGCAGATCAACATCTCCATTTGCAGAGTGCACAGACCTTGTGCTGCTGCTCTCTTCAGTCAGTGTCTTGGCTGCACGTGTCTGGAGGAAGGAGCATGCTCGCTTTATCTGCCTGTTCCCAAATACTCACCATCCGGACTATAAAGCAGTGTGGAACAGCCATCTCTTGTGTCTCCAGTTCTCTTTGTCAGGACGTTTCTATTTACTATTGCCTTTTCAACTTGAGATCACTGAAATGCCTTTTGCTCAGTTATGTTTAGTACAGCCTATTTATATTTCTGTAGCATTGCAAACACTGACTGTTTCGTTGTGTGAGTGCTGTGCATCTCCTCAGCCAGAGCAAGATGTTCCTCTGAAGAACTTGGCAATCTCACAGGCACAGCCAGGGAAAGGAGCGTGGCTGTTGTACCTGCACAGAGGCACCACAGGGGTAGAGACACTTGACATGACAACTCAGTGTGCATAAAGAACACAACACAGGGCATGGAAAACATTTTCAGTCCTGTGAAAGCAAACAAACCAAAGACTCAGACCTTACACTTGATTTAGAAGGTCTGAGTACCAAACTCATTAAATCTCTACCTGTGCCAAAAGCTGTGGAAGGGATCTTCCAAAAGCACCTTTCTTCCTGATTTGTTATGCTGTGTCACTGCTTGGATGGTGCCTTGCTCTTGAAGGGCTGTGTGGGGTGGTGGCCACTCACTGCTGGGGTGGGGGTGTAGGGGGGGACAGTGCTTCCCTCAGGTCTCACTCATGAAAGCCTCGTGGTTGGGGGTAGGATTAGTAAGAAGGGGTGTTGCTGCAGGGGGATGGATGGGTGGATGGATGGATGGATGGGTGGATTTAGGCATGCTTGAGCTCTGACTACCAGACTGTAGGATTCATGAGCACTTCAAATTCTATTATCACTGATGGGAGTTTAATTATTAATTTATTCTTTAATCAAAACTAATTAAAAATAATTTTGAAGAGTAGGGAGCTGTTCATTAGGACACCCAGAAGGCAATGACTGCATAAACTGGGCCATGGGACATCATCTAAGCCCAGATGTTTGCTTTACTGGTACTGAAGAAGCCAGTTCCAAGCTGCACATCTGCTTTACAGCACTGCTGTTCAGGGGCTCTGGACTCCAGTGATTGCTGCTGGAGAAAAACCCTGGAGCCTCCTAGGTCAGTTCTAATCTGCCTGGATGTTCCTGACCAGTTTTGGCAGCCCTGATTTACCTATTTCATCTTTTTGTATCACAGGGCAGAGCTGGAAAGGCAGCACAGCCATCTCTGCCTACAGAGAGAGTTTGGTTTGGGGGATGTTGTGTGTCCCGTAGGAAGTTACAAAGTTACGCCAGAAGAAACGAGATATTGGTTAAATTAATTTGCCTTTTTTTTTTTTTCCTTTCTCAAAATGAAATCTGACAGGTTTTAGCTTGTTTCCAAACAGAGCTGCCACACGGTGAGGTTTTAGTGTTGGCTGGCCCAGCTCACGTTGTGGTGTGTGTTGGAGCTGCATATTCCAATTAACTTTTTATGATCCTGCGCAAGGGGGAGATAAGTTAATGTGAACCAAATGTGTGGTTTGCACCGTGATACCTGCTGCTCCTCTCAGGGAATCTAGATAACACTGCTTTTGGCTCCAGAGAAGGGAGAGAGTAATTGCAAATCAGGGCTATAGAGGAGAAACATTGAATTGGATAGTTTAAGACAGTTTCCAATCTAAAAGAAATGCAGAGCAGAAACATGACCCCAAAAAGTCCTGTAAGGTTTCTGAAACGTGTTCAGAAAATTTATTAAAACCATACAGCTGGTTATTTGAACAAACCAGGTCTTTCCCCCAGAGCTTTCTGCACCCCCAGTCTCATCCCTCCGACTTCAGCACGTGCCTGGAGCCCATCTGGGTGTACAGAGCTGCTTTGTGTGAGGCTGCAGCAGGTGGACACACACTCTCCAGAAAGGACTGGGCAGTCTGATGTGGGCTGGGGTATGAAATGGAGCATCCCAACATGGCTGGTGGTTGAATTCTCTGTGACAGGCCTTTAATGTGCTGAAAATACCACCTGTATCCTTTGTGTTGTGTTGATTGCTTCTGAACATAAATGAATACTGAGTGAAATGATTGTTTTCTACCTATTAAAAAGCACAAGGAGAAAAATGTAACATCAGGCTGGCATGGTTACTAGTGGGGTTTCGCAGGGCTCCATGCTCAGCCTGGTGCTCTTCAACATCTTCATTAACGACCTGGACACAGGACTCAAAGGAATACTGAGTTTGCTGATAACACTGAATTGGGAGGAGCTGTTGACTCCCTGGAGGGCAGAGAGGCCCTGCAGAGACCTCAACAAACCAGAGAGATGAGCCATCACCAAGTGTGTGAGTTTAACAAGGGCAGATTCTGTACCTGGTTCGAGGCAGCCCTGGCTGTGTTATGGACTGGGAATGAGGGGCTGGAAAGCAGTGCCAGGAAAGGGCCCTGGGGGTCCTGGTGGTGCCAGTTGGCCCTGAGTCAGCAGTGCCCTGGCAACCAGGAGGGACAACCCTGTCCTGGGGGCATCAGGGAGGGGATTGTCCTGCTCTGCTCTGCCCTGGGGCGACCTCACCTCAACATTGGGGCAGTTTGGGGGGACACAATGTAGGGAAGGGATTGAGCCATTAGAGAGTGTCCAAAGGAGGCCACGAGGATGGGGAAGGGTCTGGAGGGGAACCTATGTGAGGACACTGAGGGCACTTGGTGTGTTCAGCTGGAGAAGAGGAGACTGAGGGGAGACCTCATTGGGGTCTGCAACATCCTCCCGAGGGGCAGCAGAGGGGCAGGCACTGAGCTCTTCACTCTCATGACCAGTGACAGGACCTGAGGGAATGGCTGGAGCTGTGTCAGGGCAGGCTCAGGTTGGATCTCAGGCAAAGGTTCTTCCCCCAGAGGCTGGTTGGGCACTGCCCAGGCTCCCCAGGGCAGTGGGCACAGCCCCAAGGCTGCCAGAGCTCGGGGAGGGTTTGGCAACACTCTCAGGGACATGGTGGGATTGTTGGGGTGTCCTTTGCAGGGCTAAGGGTTGGACTGGATGATCCTTTTGGGTCCCTTCCAACTCAGCATATTCTGTCATTCTGTGTTGGTGTTTCCTACTTGGCACCTTGTTCTTGCTCTCACTAACCTGTCTGCTCTTCCTTGTATCATCTTATTTTACTAGTCAAAGATACAGTAAGGAACGATGATAGGTCTAAAATCAATTAGCAGAAGGGCTGGGTAATGCACCGGGATTTTCCTTGAGTGAGGAAGCAGGTTTGAAAGAGTGGCATGAGATGAAATAGGAAGCAAATTACTTTCTGCTTTCTTAAGGATGCTGTGAAAACCAATATTAAAATACCTTTTTATTCTCAGTCCCTATCCCCCACCTTGTGACAGCTGTTCTTAACTCTTCTAAAAAGTCATAACCATCCCCTTTATGATCTATTCCTTTTTATAACATTTATGTTGCAGGGAAAGTTGTCTAGTTGTTTTAGTGATGCCTGGCTTCTCCTCCTGGCTCTGCTATTGTCTTTGGCCCTGATTCAGCAAAGCACTTAAGCACATGATTATCTTTACTTTTATGGGATGGTACATGTGTTTACAGCTAAGCATGTGCTTAAGTGCTTTGCTGAATCAGAGATTTTGTCTGTAACCTTGGATTTATGTCTCAACCTACTCACAAGTAAAATGAGCTTAATGGTTACCTCCAGTGATACTATGAGATGCAAGTAAAACACAGAATAGCTCGAGTTTCTTTCACAAACAGCAAAACCCAAATGCCCAATGCATTATGTATTGCTTTGTTGCAGTGTAAACAAGTCTGGAGTAGGTCTCTCTAGCTGGAGCCATCTAGACATTTCTGACATTATCAGTAATCCATTACACTTATTGTTCCCTATAGGTTTGTTGTTCTTGTCTTCACTGTTTTTGTCAAAACAATGCTCCCTTGCCTTTGGTTGTGTCTTCAGACACGTAGGTATGGATATTTATAACTCTGCTTTCAAAGTCCAGCCCTGGAATTACAGCTCTTCTTAAATAAATTAGGGTTGTGCATCTAAATCCCATTGGCAGCTTTGAAAAAATCACCCTCTGGATTTATAATAATCTGCTGGGATTGGATTGTGGTGCTTTGACTGATATGTCAGAAGTGACTTTGAAATCCTCACCAAAAAAAAACCCCCAAAAAACAACAACCCAGTTTTCTTCTTTGGTTGATTTCCAGCCTGTTTAGGAGGTGCCTGAGGACTGTTTGTGCCACAAGAACAAACAAAGCAATATTCTGCTGTCAGTAGCATTTCTCTTTACTTTGGAGGACGGCACATTCTTTGCCTTATTGTACCTTTTTTTCCCACTTAGGCATAATAACAGAAATGCCATATTGCATTTTACATCATACCTGTGTACAACAGGGTGACCCACTGCTTCACTAATCACACTGAACTGAGAAACCACAGAGGTTTTACTTATATATCACATCAGCACTCCCAGACCTCACTGTCATTCTGAATGTGGCACACAAAATACCAGGTCTTTTTTATCACATCCTTAAAGCCCTATGTACAACAGAAGGTTGTATTAGACTTTATTATTATTTTCTACTCCATGTTCTTAGACAGGCTTTGCTGCCAACACAGGAAACTTTTAGTGTTTTGCAATCCTTTTCAAAACCTATTAAAATCTGAGTTCCCTTTGAGGAAAGGTATAAGTCTACATTCTTTTTCAAAGCCTTAGAATAAAATTTTGGGTCTTGTTCCACATCCAGTCTGTAAAGTTGAAAATCTTTAGAGGAACTCAAGTTTCACATTACTGCTTCTTGGAGAAAGAGTAATTTTTAGTGTTGTGATCCTCAAACACAGCCATTTGCATTTGGGCTTTGCAAATGTTTAGGGCTTTATATATTAGGGTTTTATATATTTCTTTCTGGATGAAAAGTAATTAATTAAATTCTCTCTCTTGACTGGAACATAGGTGAAGTGTAATGACAGTTTGGAATATTCACTAGAGAAAATAAACTTTGTACCGATTCACAGTCTTACCAAGTAGGTAAGACACCATTATCACACAGAGACAATTGTTTGGGAATTTGTTTTTCCAAACAAAATAACAGTGCTGAGAAATCATTTAAACAATGGCAAATCTTTTAAGAGAAACAGGTATTCTGTGGAAAACTGTGGAACTTTTGCATGTTTCAAAAAGCATAGTTTTAAATACTGACATTTTACATATTGCAAAAGAGCTTCTGGGGGGAAAGTTAGTGTTTCAGGGAAGTTTGGCACTAATACAGGCACAAGGACTCTTGTTACACTGGAATACCCAGGCTCAGCACTTCAATTTGCCTTGGGGACTTAAACCCTCACTTCAATAAAGTTAAATTATTGTACAATAACTAGAGATAAAAAATGAGTATGCTTAATGCAGAGCTGCAAGACTCTGTTGTCTATCAAGAGAACCAAAATTAATTGAACAGCACTCTAAAAATAAACCCCCCAAATCCATTGTTTGGATTTTGATAAACACGGAAGCTGGGAAAAGGTGTCAAGGTGTTGGGCATCAGTGCCAGGCAGGTCTGAGTCCCCAGTTCATTCTCCACATGGATTTCTCATGTTTTCTAAGCATCATAACACTTAAAATGGGACTCAGGGTGGCCAAATTCACCCCTCAGAGTGTGTGATTTCCTACCTGGTCATCTGGTCTTTGTGTCACAGCCAGAGCAGCAAATGCTGGGTGAGATGAGTTTCACCCTTGGGGTATTAAGCTGATTTGCTGGTTACTCTGTGTGGATTTGTACACTGAATCTCAAAGCTTCAAGCTGAGAGAGGACCAAGTGAGTTGGGGTATTAGAAAGCACTTGAGAAAAAAGTTGCATGTGTCATATCCACGTGAGATATGGATTTATCTTGTGTAATTGATGTAATAAAAGAAAAAAGAAACTTTTTTTTTGCCTCTCCTATTAAACTGCAATTTCTAAAAGCTAGCTCAGTATAGTCTTTGTAATTGGTTATGGGGCTTATGAAAAAACTTCGTGTTAACAGAATAGTACCAAAGTGTCAGGAATTTTTAATCTTCTCTCCAGTAATTACCCAGAATTTCGGTTACTCACAGGTAGAGATCAGCACAAACTGTCTTCTGCAAGTGGCATCTCTCAGGTGCTGGATTGCACTGGATTTTCTGATGGCTTTTGCTTCTTTGGTTTGGTTATTAACAGTTAGCTCCTGGGTCCTGGCTGAGTTCCACGTGGATTTCCCAGTACTTCCAGTATGGTTCAGCTGCTGCCTATAATGTGGGTACCCCTCTGTCAAGCACTTGGGAGTCCCATTTCCCTCTTGCTGCAAGTGTAGGTGATTCCTGATCCGTGACATGCCAGTGGAAAATGGGCGGAGTTATTTTCAGATTAGGGCTTGATTGTAAAAAGACTTTTAGGAAGTTAAGCTGAGAAGTGTTATTTAAAGTGGGCTGGCAAAACCACATTAAGCTCTTTGGTGAATTCTTACTTAAATTCAGAATAGTGTTAATTCAGTTGTGGTAACATCCTAAATCACTTGCACATTAGTCAGATATTCTCTTGCAGTGGAGTCAAGATCATTTAAGAAATTACCTATTCCCAACTGGCATGAAGCTCCCAGCCATGACACCATTCCATGTTGTTTCAGGTTCAAGAGCAAACCATTTCTACCTCATTTTCATGCCTTGTCTCTCCCCATGTTCATGCTTCCAGTGGTGCTGCAGTCCAAGAACCTGCAGAAACAGGGGGCAGTGATTTCCTAATTTGTCTACAGTTTTTACTTTTGGACAGGCCCTGGAAGAGCTGCCTCGTCTGCCCCTTCCCTTTCTTGGCCCTATTGGCCCTATTGTTGAATTGCAAGACCTGACAGCACATGGGTTTCCAGCCCCTTCCCCTGGGGAGTGAGACAAGTTCCCTTAGGCTGCAGTGAAGCTGATTAACACTGACCTCTCTCATTTCCCCCTGGAACCGTGGAAGCAGTTGCATCAAATTGGTCACTGCACTTCAGCTACAGGAGTGAGTAACTCCTTCTCCTGCTTGAATTACACCCCAGGAAACCTCTAGCTGGGGGAAGGCTGCTGTCCTCAGCACTGGTGTCTGCAGAGAGGTTTCACTGTTCAATTAACACACTTTACAAGTTTATTCAGATTAAATTCCACATTTGTAAGTGTGAAAAGCAAGCTCTTAATGACATCTGGCTGTGTAATTCAGGGACTATTTTCTGAAAGCTAGTGCTTAGGTAATTGATATGGTTGCACTTTCACTCATCAGTAAGCATTCAGCTACAAGGACCAAGCTAGAATACATCTCTCTGTCCTTTCTAAAATAGAAGAGAATTTTACACCTTTTTGACTGCCATTCAGCTGTGTGTTATAGCCTTCTGGTGATGCCATCTAGAACTAATTTTAATCTTACCAAGCCTGCCAGAAGATGAGTATTTTTGACTTAGGAGTTCCAAGGAGCCTAAAGGAATTAAGTTCTTTTTAAAGACCTGTTTTCTTCTTATGTACACCTGTCTACTTTGAGAATGTTTTTATTTTAAGTGCCTCAATTAGTTTATCAAATGCAGGTCAGTTGCTGCTCTTACTTTGTAGAAGTATCACAGTCTATTCAAAGCTTTATAACTTTAGGTGAGAGAGCTGTTACAGTGAAGAAGTAGGAGTATTAAGAGCTGTCACAGCCAGGTAGCCAGGCCTAAGTGTCAGGCTGTAGTGGAGGGTGACAGAGTTGGTGCAGGAGCTTAAGAGAAGCATAAAACAAAACTGCCATTAAACTTACTCCAGTAGTTTTTCACTATTTACCTTCATGTTTATTATTTCATATGACTTCACCCTGCCATTCCTTAGAGAATATTATTAAATATAATGAATTCAGTTAGTTACAGGCCCCATATCCAGGCTTAGCCTTAGAAGCTCCAGCTTCCCTTTGATCTTCAACATACCAAAATGTGTGATTATGCTATAAAAAGATAATAGAGGGAACATCAAAGGAAAGTTGAAAAATGCCAATGTGGCTTAGTAACATAACAGCTTAAGAATAGCAGCATAACATGGAGACAACCCTAGTTGTGTCTTAATGCATTTTAATATGTGCTCTGCAAAAACACTGCAACACTGGTGTCTGCAAAGTAGGAAAGCTCTCCCTTCCCCAGGAAATCTTTTCAAATAGAGGATATATTTGCAAGTTACATATTACAGTCATGATAAGTTGGGTGGAAGAAATTCTGTTCATGTAGGTGATCACTCCAGAGACTTTGCTGCTTCATCCCTGAGCTCCTGTCATTCTACCTACGGAGTTAGTCAGGGCTTTAACCTTTGAAGACAACAATAACTGTCTCCCGTGGGAACATCAAAGCCAGTGTTGGCCAAAGAGGTGATTTAGGTGTACTTACTGTACCTCAAGCTAAATGTCAAATGTGATTAAACCTCATTATCCTGTCATGCTTTAAGTAACAAAGTACGGGAACTTAAGAGTGACTGCAAGCCCTGGTTTGAGGGGTTTTCAATCTGTGTGATGTGCTGTCACACTTGGACAGCACAACCCCTTTCCCCAGGCCAATGGGCCATATCTGGGGGAGGTGGGATGCAGCAGAGGGTTGTATTGGGTTCTCTCCAGAAGAAGCTTCCTACAAAAGAAAACCAAAAACCACAAAAACCCCAAACCGTGTGCACCCCTCAGCACATCCACAGCACTCTTGCTGCTTACAGTAGTATCCATCTTTCATCCAAGGGTTTTACCTGCACTGTACACGTTATTCAGAGAAACCCAGTGGTGGGTGGCCCTCAGCATTAGCCCCATGCTAAAACTGCAAAATCTGAAAGACAAAAGGCTAAAAGTGATGTTACCAGGGCCTGGCAGGAAGAGAGAAGCACTAACCACTTCTAAAGGGCCACTGAGAGCGCCAAGGATTTGTTTGTTCCAAAATCCTTGTTGATCACACAGTTGTTTACATGTGGAGCCTTGAGCATCCCCAGTGTATCCCATGTGTCTTGCAGAGACTTTCTGATGGGATTAGTGATACAGAGCATCTCAGTTTTAAGGAAAAGGCCCAAAATACCAAATTTAAGACTGAGGGTTTCTGGTTTGTGGCAAAGGCTGAGCGTCTAAAAATTAGGATTGTTGGCAGCTTTTGAAAATGCCAGTATTTACTTATGTGGCTACACCTAGAAATTAAAGAATTCTGCAGGTTTTACCAGGCTGAGGTAACTGGAAGATTCAACTTCTAGTGAACTGTTTCCTGTCATTATGGCTGGTGTTCAGAAATTCAGTGTGTGGAGCTGACATGTTTGACTCCTGCGATGGCATTAAGCAAATATTTTTTCAAGTTGGGCACAATGATGCCAGGTTTATGTGTGCAGAAGCTAAAACCTTAATAACCAAGGTCTTTCACCTTGGGCACCTTTTTAGAGTAAAGCTCTGTTGGCTTTAAACTGAAAGAGAGTAGGTTTAGATGAGATATTAGGAACAATTTATTGGCTGTGAGGGTAGTGAGGCCTTGGCACAGGTGAAGCTGTCAATGCCCCGTTCCTGGAAGTGTCCAAGGCCAGGTTGGACGGGGCTTGGAGCAACCTGGGCTAGTGGAAGGTGTCCCTGCCCATGGCAGGGGGTGGAACAAGATGGTCTTTAAGGTCCCTTCCAACCCAAACCATTCATCGATTCTGTGATTCTAGTAATATTCACTGGTTGTTCCTGTGATTCTGCATTGGATATTGTTAAGAGCTAAGCATTCATACTTTTGTTATAAGGGTGGGAGGCCTGTTCCTCTTTTCTAACAGTCACCTGAAAGTCTTTTGAGGATGATGGAAAGTTGTCCCACACAGACATATAGGAAAATTAAAAATCCAACCAACCAAAAAACTGAGTTGTCTAAAGTTGTTTTGCTTTGGTTTGACTTTGAATGCTTTTTAGCCACAAAACCTTTCCAAACAACCAAAATAGACTGAATGGGTCCAGCAAATTTTCTGCTGAGGTCTTTCACTTTAATCAGCAGGTAGGGGATAGGACACATCCAACCTACTTGCCCTTCAGCCCCTTCTCCCCCTTTTCTGCTGCCTCCAGCAGTAGGAGATGGGCCCAATTTCCTGCCTCTTTATCCTCACTTGTGATTCTTCAAGACCTGTAGAAACATAAGGCCCCACTGTATCCAGTGCTATTTAGGAAAGATAATTACTGTACCCAGACAGCTTACAGGCTCTGTAAGATGTGATATTCCATTCATTTATTACAGAGAGACACCCACTAGTGAAGGTGTCTGGAGTACTGAGAGCTGTGATACCGCCTGTTACCTCCAACTCAACACCATCCCTCAGCTGAATTTTGTCTTTCACTGAGGGGAAAAACATAGGAAACAGCTGTTCTAGGTTGAATTAATGCAATAGTGGTTTATTTTCCTTTATTGCTTCAGTTTGAGTTCTTTCATTTTGAGGACCTTGTTTATTTGCTTAGTTTTTGTGCAGACAGCTCTCACATAATACAGTCCTGATGATTTTAAGTATTTTGCCTGTATTTTAAATAGGAAATGGAAGTGTTTCCCTTCCTCTTTACAACAGATAATCAAGCTAGAAATTTTAGTAGATAATCAGATGAGTAGTGAGCCAGGATGGGTCTCTGCTTGCCATAAAAAACCTGTGATTTTTCACTTCTCTGTGCTTATTTATTGTTATGAAAAATAATTATGTAAAAATACCTTAAACCACCACTGTAGTTAAAGCCTGACCATACGAATATTCCTTATTTTCTTTTAAAATGCCTGATATTGTCTTCCACTGCTGCAGTGTAGCTGCTGTCAGGCAGTGATGAGAGGGATCCTCAGGGGCACTGGACTTTCTGTCCCTGCTTTCTGTGGGATCAGGGCGCTGCCTCGACGTGTCCTCCTGGCACAGTGACCCTGAAAACTGCAGGGCAGAGGAGGAGAAGGCTGTTGCTATTGCCTTTCATTTCCCCTCAGACCTCCAGTTTTCAGAGAGAATCCTACTTGGGAGCTGATTTTGCAAAATCAAAGCCCTTCCAAAGAGGGCTGGCTGTGCCCTTGTAGCCTTTTGTGCCCTACAGCTCTTGCACCCCCTCTGAGGCAGCCTCAAGATGATCTTAGTTGTTGTTTTCACATACAATCAATGCAGTTCTAGTCTGCTGCTTTCAGGACTTGTAGAAACAGAAAATAATTCAGGTTGAAGGGACCTCAGGCAGTCTCCAGCCTGACCCCCTGCTCAGGCAGGGCTGGCTCTGAGATCAGACCAGGCTTCTTGGGGCTTCATCCTCTCAGGGCTCAAAAGCCATTGCTCCCCTGGGTGTCCCAGGCCAGGACCCCGTTCTCCCCTCTGCAGCCAGCACAAGGCTGGACTGTGTCAGCTCAGCTCCTGTCCCCCCAGGGGCTCTGGCACCAGCCTTTGGCGTGGCAAGGGTCATTCCTTCTCTGGGAAGGCTTGTGAAGATCTTCGCCCTCACTTCATCATTTGACATTCCAGATAACTTCAGAATTGTTGGTTTGGTTTCTTTTTTTTTTTGGGGGGGGGGGGGAGAAAGTTTATGTTTTCCTTTCTGTGGATGAATCTAAGAGATCTCCCCCTGCACCCGGCCCCAGGGCAAGGTAATACCTGCCTTCAGTGCCAAATGAGAGAGGCAGCTCAGCTCCAGCCCTGCCTGGGCTCCTCAGCGAGCAGGACTCTGTCCCCAACAGCTGTGCAGGACCTTTTAAATATGACAGTAATACTCCCCTCAAAATCCTCATACTTTTGAACCTCAGCACTTCCAGTCATCAGCAGTTTTAGTGTTTTGAGTCATGTAATCCCTTGGTGATGCTCTGTGGAGAACAGATGCTGTATAACTGGACTTTGGCTGGCTCAGAGTCACCGAAAGGTTGATGGTATAGAACCCAAAAGTGATGGGATTTAGGAGAAAAGGGACTCAGAAGATCATGTTTTGGTGAACAATTCACAGAATTATCTTTTCTGAAGTTGCAGTTCTCTTTCTGTTGCTGGAGACCTGGCCTGTTGCACATGCACTAACAATAGGTTGAGAAGGAAAAGAAAAGGAAAAGGAAAAGGAAAAAAGGGAAGGTTTGGGAAGGGAAGGTTTGGGAAGGGAAGGTTTGGGAAGGTTTGGGAAGGTTTGGGAAGGGAAGGTTTGGGAAGGGAAGGTTTGGGAAGGGAAGGTTTGGGAAGGTTTGGGAAGGGAAGGTTTGGGAAGGTTTGGGAAGGTTTGGGAAGGTTTGGGAAGGTTTGGGAAGGTTTGGGAAGGGAAGGTTTGGGAAGGGAAGGGAAGGTTTGGGAAGGGAAGGGAAGGGAAGGGAAGGGAAGGGAAGGGAAGGTTTGGGAAGGGAAGGGAAGGGAAGGGAAGGGAAGGGAAGGGAAGGTTTGGGAAGGTTTGGGAAGGTTTGGGAAGGGAAGGGAAGGTTTGGGAAGGGAAGGGAAGGTTTGGGAAGGGAAGGGAAGGTTTGGGAAGGGAAGGGAAGGGAAGGGAAGGTTTGGGAAGGGAAGGGAAGGGAAGGGAAGGGAAGGGAAGGTTTGGGAAGGTTTGGGAAGGTTTGGGAAGGGAAGGTTTGGGAAGGTTTGGGAAGGGAAGGTTTGGGAAGGGAAGGTTTGGGAAGGGAAGGGAAGGTTTGGGAAGGTTTGGGAAGGGAAGGTTTGGGAAGGTTTGGGAAGGTTTGGGAAGGGAAGGTTTGGGAAGGGAAGGTTTGGGAAGGGAAGGTTTGGGAAGGGAAGGTTTGGGAAGGGAAGGGAAGGGAAGGGAAGGGAAGGGAAGGGAAGGGAAGGGAAGGGAAGGGAAGGGAAGGGAAGGGAAGGGAAGGGAAGGGAAGGGAAGGTTTGGGAAGGGAAGGGAAGGGAAGGGAAGGGAAGGGAAGGGAAGGGAAGGGAAGGGAAGGGAAGGTTTGGGAAGGGAAGGGAAGGGAAGGGAAGGGAAGGTTTGGGAAGGTTTGGGAAGGGAAGGTTTGGGAAGGGAAGGTTTGGGAAGGGAAGGGAAGGGAAGGGAAGGGAAGGGAAGGGAAGGTTTGGGAAGGGAAGGGAAGGTTTGGGAAGGGAAGGGAAGGTTTGGGAAGGGAAGGTTTGGGAAGGTTTGGGAAGGTTTGGGAAGGGAAGGTTTGGGAAGGTTTGGGAAGGTTTGGGAAGGGAAGGTTTGGGAAGGGAAGGTTTGGGAAGGGAAGGTTTGGGAAGGGAAGGTTTGGGAAGGGAAGGTTTGGGAAGGGAAGGGAAGGTTTGGGAAGGGAAGGGAAGGTTTGGGAAGGGAAGGGAAGGGAAGGGAAGGGAAGGGAAGGTTTGGGAAGGGAAGGTTTGGGAAGGGAAGGGAAGGGAAGGGAAGGGAAGGTTTGGGAAGGGAAGGGAAGGGAAGGGAAGGGAAGGGAAGGGAAGGTTTGGGAAGGGAAGGGAAGGGAAGGGAAGGGAAGGGAAGGTTTGGGAAGGGAAGGGAAGGTTTGGGAAGGTTTGGGAAGGGAAGGTTTGGGAAGGGAAGGGAAGGGAAGGGAAGGTTTGGGAAGGTTTGGGAAGGGAAGGTTTGGGAAGGTTTGGGAAGGTTTGGGAAGGGAAGGGAAGGTTTGGGAAGGTTTGGGAAGGTTTGGGAAGGTTTGGGAAGGGAAGGGAAGGGAAGGGAAGGGAAGGTTTGGGAAGGGAAGGGAAGGGAAGGGAAGGGAAGGGAAGGTTTGGGAAGGGAAGGGAAGGGAAGGGAAGGGAAGGGAAGGGAAGGGAAGGGAAGGGAAGGGAAGGGAAGGGAAGGGAAGGGAAGGGAAGGGAAGGGAAGGGAAGGGAAGGGAAGGTTTGGGAAGGGAAGGTTTGGGAAGGGAAGGTTTGGGAAGGGAAGGGAAGGTTTGGGAAGGGAAGGGAAGGTTTGGGAAGGGAAGGGAAGGTTTGGGAAGGGAAGGGAAGGTTTGGGAAGGGAAGGGAAGGGAAGGGAAGGGAAGGGAAGGTTTGGGAAGGTTTGGGAAGGGAAGGGAAGGGAAGGGAAGGGAAGGGAAGGGAAGGGAAGGGAAGGGAAGGGAAGGGAAGGGAAGGTTTGGGAAGGGAAGGTTTGGGAAGGTTTGGGAAGGTTTGGGAAGGTTTGGGAAGGGAAGGGAAGGTTTGGGAAGGGAAGGGAAGGGAAGGGAAGGGAAGGGAAGGGAAGGTTTGGGAAGGTTTGGGAAGGGAAGGGAAGGGAAGGGAAGGTTTGGGAAGGTTTGGGAAGGGAAGGGAAGGGAAGGGAAGGTTTGGGAAGGGAAGGGAAGGGAAGGGAAGGGAAGGGAAGGGAAGGGAAGGGAAGGGAAGGGAAGGGAAGGGAAGGGAAGGGAAGGGAAGGGAAGGGAAGGGAAGGGAAGGGAAGGGAAGGGAAGGGAAGGGAAGGGAAGGGAAGGGAAGGTTTGGGAAGGGAAGGGAAGGGAAGGGAAGGTTTGGGAAGGGAAGGGAAGGGAAGGGAAGGGAAGGGAAGGGAAGGGAAGGGAAGGGAAGGGAAGGGAAGGGAAGGGAAGGGAAGGGAAGGGAAGGTTTGGGAAGGTTTGGGAAGGGAAGGGAAGGGAAGGAAGGGAAGGGAAGGGGAAAGCAGACCAAATTCTATTAAAATCACTGACATCTTAAGAAAGAGCACTTTTTATTAGGCCTTAGCCTTGCAGGGGTCTGGTAGCATTCATGCCAGCAGGCACCAGTCCAAGCGTATGTTTTTTCTGTCTCTCTGTCCTTCCCAAACACGACGCTGGGAGGGCCCTGGGAGGGGCAGAAGGTGAGGGTGCTGGTGCTCAGCCCTGCCGTCAGTAGGGGGGAGTGAAGGTACGGCGGTGGAGGGGGGCGGGCGGGCTCCCCGTGCCTCGTTAGCCACTTGGATTTTCTGTGGAGGATGGGCGAGGGGAGTGGGAAGAGCTGTGGTCTATTTGGGGAAAAAAAATATCACAGCCTATTAGTTAGGAGCAATGAAATGGAGACAACTTCAGGGACTCCATTAAGTGCAGCGTGTTTAGGCAGCCCCGGTCCCCAGGTGAGCTGTGCTATTCCAGAGGATTGTGTACTGCAAAATAATTGGACTTGGGAAATCAACAGGGCTTCAGTGGCCTCGTGTAGCCTGATACCACGGAAGGAAGAAGGGGGGGAAACATTTCCTTTTTCTTAGTTTTATTTTTTTTCCCTTCCAGTCTAAAGGCTGCAGTGAATACAAAGAGGAAACGTAGTGCTAGATAGATTTACTGTCAATAGTCGTTTGAATAATACAAACAATGGCTATAATTAAATTTCGTTTTGGCAGGGGATTATTTGAAGCATGTCATCATAACACCAGCTTGTAGTATATTATTCTCTTGGCATCCTGGACCTTTCCTGTTCTGTTCACTGAGTAAAAATGATCCAGAATTCAATCAGAAAAGGCTGAATCTGCAGGGATGCCTTTAATGCATTGATATGTCTAGAATCAGATTCTTAAATAAAGCATACCTGCTTATTTTTTAATTTCTTTACTAAAGAAGATAAATTAGAAATGGCAGAACAGGTTGAACTGGAGCCACTTTTTGCACCTAGACCAATTGCTAAATAAAATCCTATTGATCTGTTGGTGTTACTGAAGGGCTACAGTGCACCCATGAATCACAAGTAAGGGCTGTGTCTCTTCTTTCAGGTGAGCAAAGTCATTGTTTAATAGGGTAAAAGTTTTTTCAAACTGAGTCCTAGTGCTCCCAGCAGTGTGTGTGGCAAGGATTCCATTGGCTCCAAACAACACCTTGACTGAAAAGTGATATTTATAAAATGCAACATTGCTAAAATACAAGTTTTGTCTTGTTTTCTGATGTGTGTTAAGAAATGTTGCAAGGCATCAGCATTATTCAGTAAGTATAAGTCATGAAAAATGGTGTGGTGGGTCTGACTCTCACTGATGCTGAGTGTGAATGAGTCCAGCTCCAGTGCTTGCAGGTGTGTGGGAGCCCATCACTCCTTGTTAACAACTGCAAAGGTGAAAAGGAAAATGGATTTGTACCAATGCCTCAGCCCCCCAGCACTCTTACTAAACATTTTAACTGTTCTGCTCCTGATAAGTGCAGAACTTCAGGTATTAATTTGTTCAGTGTAGGCAAGACTTGAGAAAATAATGCACTATTAAGTTAAAAGGCACAATGTAAGGTGCTACTGGATTAAGAATGTGTATGCTGTAGTGTAAGTTAATGGAACAGTAATAGTGAGAAGTGACCTTCTTCCCCTCCAGAAATGGAAAAAAAGCAACACTTAGCAGTAGAAAATAAGATGGGAACCTCTGAGTGTAAGGTCACTGCAACTCCCAGCACATGTGGCCCTGCAGTAATAAAATGCTGTCTGTGGCAAACCAGTCCATCACTCCTTGCTATTAGGGCATAAACAGGATCATATTATATTGCTCAATTCCTCTAATAATAGCTAAGTACTTTATGTGTCTCTTCCTTGAAATACCAGTTGCAAATTAAGAAAACACTTATACAAAATAAAAAAGGAAGATATGATCTTATTCAACAGTGATCTCCCTTTAGCTGAAGCCATTTCTGTGGCATTCTTGCTTAGACCAAGAATGAGGACAAAAACCCCAACCCAAACCAAACAGAAAAAGCCATTCAACATTACATTTCCTGGATGCAGGACTTTTTTTTTTAGACCAGCTAGAAGACAGCAGTAATTACCATACACATTTCCTCATTAAAATATCATTAGTAAAGGCATTGTTCCTTCAAGATGTTGCAAACAAGGTTTATTGCCTTCCATTATGTCACTGGAGTTTACCTGTAGCCAGATGTTGACTGTGAGTTGGAAGATGCGAGGCAGAGTTGTCTGAACCCAGCCTGGCCTTTCTTACAGCAAGAAGCCCATTGCCATTCAGATTGTTTTATCTGCTTGGACAGAGCTGTCACTGTGAGTGGACCCTTGGCTGTAGCTTCTCCTGGAAGACACTTGGTGTCATTGCTCCAAGTAAACTAGTGCTGCCATCATGGACTGACAAGTGTTACAAGCA
The DNA here is from genome assembly GCF_009829145.1 of Chiroxiphia lanceolata. Classification (NCBI taxonomy): domain Eukaryota; kingdom Metazoa; phylum Chordata; class Aves; order Passeriformes; family Pipridae; genus Chiroxiphia; species Chiroxiphia lanceolata. The sequence continues at coordinate 1,653,095 of NC_045656.1, forward strand.
GTTGTATTTGGTTACTGCATAGTGGATTTGACTTCGTAATCTGTATTTAAACACCAGTTTTTGCAAAGTTACCAAACCCCACGTTTTCCTGATTGGTAAATCAAACTTTAAGGAACCATTACAAGCAACCATTACCTGTGATAACCAAAGTGCTTCAGATTTTCTCTGTGGATAGCAATCTCTGTGCAGATGGCATTGCTTTACCCTCAGTTTGTGTCACCAGAGTATCTGCCCTGTATTGCTCATTGTGCACTGAACGGGCTTTGTGTGATAACCATCCACTGGAGTCACACTTTGCACTGTGATATCAGTATCTCAAAAGGTATTTTAAAAGAGTAAAAAACAACATCTTGGATTTCAAGAGCTGAAAGTGCACTGGCAGCAGTTTCATTTTGCAAGATTCCTGAGCTCTGTCAAATGTCCATGTGGAGGATGAATGACATTGCTTTATAAAATCTCCATCAGAGCCATGGGGGAGGAAACAGTCCCCTGGCACACAAACACAGCAACACTGGGTTTGCTGTACTAGAGACCAAAAGGAATGATTCCATCTGAATCCCAAAGTTTACCAGGATTTGAATTTGAGGTTAACCCAAGGTTGTGATTGGAGACAGCCAGTGTTAGAATTGAAGAAGCAGCTGCAGACAAGGTTCTTGATCAGTTGTGTGTGCTAGAGAGGGGAGTTCCTGACACATGGAATTGCTTTTCTTCTGTTCCCAACAAAACCAGCTCCCTGAGATCTCAGCATGGAGATGCTGGCTGTGAGAAGTATTGAATCAGTTCTTCCTTCCCTTTTCTCCTCCCTAATAACTCTTCTTGCTGATGCAGCAGACTTCCAAGCAAACTTTCTGAGCTACCTTGTTACTCAAATGAAAGTACTTTCCTACTGTGATTAGCATCTGTTTATGGGATGGGTTCTGTTTTTCATAATTAAATCCTGAGCAGAAATGCAAAGTCTGCTGTGTAAAAGGATAATGAATCTTTATTGCACCAGTGCAAATCAGATTTGTGCAAAAGGCTCTTTGAAAACAGTAATAAGCCAAGACATGTATTAAGTCCCCAAGATAAGGTTCTTGCTTCTATATTTGCCTTTTATAAATGGAAATTGTGACTACCCAGTGGATTTCACGTGACCTTTCTGTCACTAAAAGAGATTTTAGCCTTGACCTTAGGCTTAGTACATGCCAACCCCACCTTCCTCATGGCCAAGCCTCTAAAAAAATACATATTTTAAGGAGCAGAAGTAGGGATGGGCTTTGTCTGTTTTCTTTGTGTGTCTTCAGTAGCAGTGAGAAGTGGGGAGGAAGGGAGGCACTTGAAAGGTCTGAGATACGATCTAATCAGCCATCCCAATGTCCATTTAGCACGAGCTGTAACATTTTAAGGATCTCCTGGCCACTCTCTCAGAAGGGAAGGCTCATGTCATCCCTTGTATTTTCCCATTGTACACATCATTTCCTGGCGAATGCAGGATTTATTCCCCAGCTAAACCCTTCTTGACAGGTTTGTTATCTGTTCACCCGGTCGGCAAGCCCCTGAGAGGCAGAGCAGGGCTGTTAGCAGAGAGAGAGGAGCAGGAGAGGGGGAGGGAGGAGGGAGGAAGAAAGAGGACTGGGAAGCAGGGCAAGGAAATGTCAAGCGAGCTGCCAAGGATGGATATTATAGCTGCTGGGGACCTCAGAGAGTATCATGTGTCTTTTGTGTCTATTTTACAGTCAGTGCTTCATGTAAGATGGCAGTCTCGCCTGGACTGTGCTTAGTATTGATTTACTTCCAGGCAAGGCACAGACCATTTTAGGAGTACGTGGGAGACTAGAAAAAAAATCCTCCCACCCCACCCTGTTCCAGCCTTCATTTTTTTCTATAAACAAACACATTTCAAGTAGTTTCTATTAAGTTCACTCTCCACCTTATTTTTTCCTTTTTTTTTTTAAATTAGCAACTTGATCAGAGGCTTCTCAATGCCAGTAGATACCTAGAAAGCAATGTGGGTTATTGTCTTGTATACAGACTGCAAACTGTGGTCTTTCTGGCTTTTAGAGAAAGAGCCAGATCTCCTTCAACACAACCCCTGCTCCTGGATCACAGCTACTAAGAAGTAGCTGGAAGGTGCAAGCATGCTGAATTGGAGAACCTGGTTTGTTTTTTTGTTGTTGTTGTTTTTTTTTTTAATCTACACATAATATATAGCCCTTATTATTTCCCTTCTGTTGTTTTCTGCAGTTGCTGCTCAGCACTGGGAGCAGTATGTTGGATGGGAAGCAGCCGTATGGCTGTCTGAGCACTCAGCAGCTGCTCTGCTCTCCGAGAGCCTTGGGCTGGGTGTGCTTCCCCCTGGCAGCTTCCGTGCTCCTGGGCTTCAGCAGCCCAGCTCGAGTGGATTTTTGCATTTAAGATCCTGCTTAGGCTCCTGCTTCTGTCTCCCTGTGGTTCTGCACCTCCAGGCTGCAGCTCCAGGAGGGGCTGCTGGAAGATTTCAGTGTTCATGAGGCTGAGCAGGGTCAGAGCCTGCAGTCACTCCGTGCTGGGTTGCAGTGGAGGCTTGTAATGCTGATCACCAGGGGCAGCTGCTGATGGTTTTTCACCCAAATAAATAGAAGTATTGGTGCCTGTATCACATTTGTGCTTGTTTGGTATTTGGAGATGAAAACAAGTTAAAGGCTTCTAATTTTCAGGCTTACCAAAGTTGTCATGGTTTTTTTGGGTTCTGAATTTAAGCAGGATTATTTTATCAAAGAGGGACTTGTGCATGGTAATGGGTTTTTTTTCAGGCTATATTGAACACTGAGCCTTCTCAGGGTGCCTCAGCCTTGGATGGCTCAGCTCTCTGGGAGCAGGGGAGTAGGAGTTTGACAGGCAGCCCAGGGGATCCACACGCAGGGGACAGAGCGAGCCGGGCTGTGAGCTCCATATGCTGTTTGAAAAGTCTGTGTGGAGGAGGATAGTGCTGGGACAAGATTGGGGGTGTCCAGGGAAATGATGGGGAAAGAATCTGCAAATCTACCTTATTTCCTTGCCTCTGGTGCCAGGGTGGGTGTGGAGCTACCAGGCTGGAGGGCTGCATTTCCCACCTCCCACCATTCCCCCACGTACCATGGAGCAGGGAGGGGACAGGTTGCTTTCCAGTTGTGCTGCTGGAAGCACAGAGAAGTGAAATCAATTTCTGCTGGCAAAGAATATTGACAATTTTAATAGAAGATCATTATAAGAGGGAAATATTCTGTTTTGAAGGTAGAGACCAAGCAAAAATGTTCAAAGCGTTTCACATATGGTAATTAATTTAGCCAGGCAATGCTTTTTTAATGAAGTCATGCAACAAGTCAGTGGCAAAACCTGGGAATAAATAGAGTTCTGAGCTTTCTCCTTAGATCTATAAGAAACCACAACACATTTCTCCACTCAAAAATTCCATTGGAGGGACACAGTATGAGGAGTTAATACAATATAGAGACGTTAGTGAAACGCTCGAATTGCACTGTATTAGAGCACCACGCATCCTTCTCGTTCCCTTTTTAGAAGCAAGAACAATTTGTTTCAAAGTCTCATTATTTCTAACTGGCTGCCTCATTAGGCAAGTACTGTGACGGCAGCAGAGTCTGTGATTATAAACACCAGGACAATATGTTACTGTGTTTGTAACTCCACAGATAGAGGAGAAAGAAATGTTTTTCCACCCTTCTGTGTCTAGTCAAGGGTTTTTTTTCCTCCTCCCTTCCCTCAATCCCTCCCAAGCTAATTCTAATAGTAAAGCATGTCACTTATAATCTGCTAATTAAATCATTTCACTCCATTTTATATAATTTTTAATTTAGCATTCATTTTCAACTTAGCTTTTGGCTTCATTTACTGATAATAAACAGCATTGCACACAACACATGTTCCTCAAAACAGTCATTCACACACATACAGATGCCAGTAATTTTGCCAGTATGCCATGCGTATAAATATTAAATATAACATCCCACCCTCATTTTACCCGTGATTGAATGTGCATGTTGCTGTTTCGCTGTACAGTGCACTGCAATAAGGGAAAACATGATAAATTTGGATGAAGAGTCTTCAGTGCCCTGTCATTCACCAGCCCTGGACCCCAGGAAATGTGCTGGGTGGGCTGTGTGGCACTGGCACTTTGGCAGCTCTGCCCACGCTGAAGAACAGGATTTGACCTGACGCTTGGCCCTACACAGGACAACTGGCCCTACACAGGACAACAATCCCCAACAATCCCACCATGTGCCTCTTGGGACTGTCATGTGTAGGGCTAGGATTGGACTTTGAAGGACTTCTGACCATTAGGAGGTGGATTGATGCCCCAAAGTGAAGGGATGACATTCACGATACCAACCTTTGTCTGCTGGAGGCCAGGAGGTCACATCAGAGCTGGCATCCCAGTGACAGTCCAGTGCACTGAGCTTAGCAGCAGGTTCAGTTCTGGAGTTTGATCATGCCCAGCTCAAATCAAGCATGGATTTTAAAAGCTTATGTAATCTGAAAAACCAGGTTCAAATTCTATATACCTTCCTTTGGGACCTCTCTTACAACACCCCGATACTTTAAAGTTTCTTTAGAGGCATGAATACTGAGAATATTTGGAAGTTAAGCACTGCTGTCCAGAGACGAGCAGCCAGCACTAGGAAACTGGATTATTTTCTTTGTTGAATGTCATCATTCCTCCTGACATTGTAGTACCTTTTCACACTGTATGCAATGCACACTAGTGCATGTTGGACATGGCAGAGCAGTGCAGCCTCGTTAGAGCTTTGGTGATCAATATGATTTTGTATTTGATTTGTATGTCACAATAAACCACAAACTGTGCTGCAGCTTGTTGTGTGCCAGTGCAGTGGGAAAGGGACAGAGCTGCTGTGCTGATCAAGACATCAGGCAGTGGGAGATAAAGACAGTGCATTATCTTCTGGTGCTTCAGAATATATGTCAAGGTGTCCAGGGTTTACAAGGTATCCAGTCTTCTGTTTGTAAAGGCAGACAGAAAAAATGTCAAGAGTCACTTAGTAATCGTGTATGGCAGTGCTTTGAAGAGCACTGCAGGGAAGGTAAAGAGGTAAAGCTCCCCCTCATTTATTTGAGCTTGTGAAAATTGCCATTGCTGCTGGATGTGCAGCTCTGAAATGGATTTTCTGTGGCTGCAAGGTCAGTGTGCCTCCCACCACCCCCACCCAGCCAGCGTGGAGCGGGGGAGAAGCGACATCACAGACAAGATGTGCTGCTGGTACTTGCTGTTCTGTTAATTAATCACCACACCACTTTCCATTATTTCCTTTTAATTATAACATTATTTGACCATTCAGATTTGTACTGATTAAACCATCATTTAATTGACAAAGTGTAGGGCAGTGCTAATGTTTCCTGTCAGCTTGAATTACACACGTGGCACCTCGTTCTCTGCTGCCCCAGATGAAAGGGAGAGCGGCCCAGCACCAGACAGCACCAGCACTGTACCCCTGCCACACCCCAGCTGGGAGGGAATAATGGTAGGCATAATTAAAAACTAGGGAAAAACCTGTACATCACAGAAAAAATGGACCTGATGTCATCATCACTTATATTAAAACAGCATCTGCTGCAGAGACTTCCTCTGGAATTCAGGGGAAGAAAATCTATTCAGATTTCCAGGAGCGGTTGGTTGCGTGTTTCCTTGTTCTTTTGCTCGTCATATTATTTTTAAGCAAGTGAAACATTAGCCTGTCTTTCCACAAATCTCTCTTTCTTCTTCTTTTTTTTTCCCCTTCCCTTGTTTTTTCTTTTTTTCCCCTCTCTTTTTAACAGATTTGTTTTCCGCTCAATTAGACTTGTGATCACAAGAACACAAAGTAGTATTTTTCTCCTTCTGGAAAGACTCTTACAGTGTGATGGGCAAATTGTCAGGAATAATTATACCAAATGGTGGAAAAAGAATTGGTGGAAAAGATCTCTCCCTGCTAGTGATACGTTTTATTTAAGACACAGTGAACATCAAGCACATTTGTGACAAGGTGAAACCGGCAAGTGGAGCTTTGCCATGGGTTTATTTTTAATTGCCAGTAAACTAATTAGACAGCACAAAATGTTACATAAACCAGAGATACACACAAACCCTAACAATGTGGACTGTGTTTTTCAATACAGGAACAGATGAATTAGATGTGAGGAAGGATAACACAAGACACTTTAACACACCACCTGTCCTGCCAGAAGGGCTGGACATCGCTGTTTTCGCTGCTGCTGGGTTAGTTTGAAGGGATTTTGGGTTTTTGGTGGTACTCATTCTTCAAATCAAACCGTTCCCTTCAGGACCAGGGAATTTTTAAGACCTCTTTGCTCTGTTTTCAGGTGATCTGACCTTGGCACGGTGTAGTAGAATGTACCCTCAGTGTGAAGGGACATTTGCAGCTGATGAAAGGTATAAAGACCGAATTTTGTCTTTAACCTTCACAATTCAGCTGTGGCTCAGATCTGTAAAGGCGGGGGCATAGGAGCCTAAGGCTTTTAGCAAAAGGTGACATCTCTTGCAGTCCTAAATTTTCTTGGAGGACAGCAAAGGTCAGACTCCTCGGTGGCTGAAATGACTTCTGGAAATAGGAGCTGGGTTTTAGAGCCCTCATGTGTGTTTGAAATTTTTCCACGTAGTTTGAATTTTCAGAAAGCTCCAGTGTGAAGTGCCAGTGATTGGTTGCTTTTAATCTTGCCAGATTTTTTTTTTTTGACGGCTGCATAGTTTGTAAAGTTGAGAGTCTAAGAAAAAATATACTTTGGTGTAAATCCATTTAAGTTGGGGAAGTTAACAGGAATTTGTTGGAGTGGTGGGGTAGTATTTATCCTACCTTTCTCCAAATATAAAAGACCAGATGTTCATTTGCCATAAATGAGTGTAGATTCCCTGAGTTCAGTGGAACTACATTACTTTACACTGCCTTATATTTTCAGAAATAGCAGCATCTTCCATGTGTGGTTTCTATGATCAGCATATCAGTTACAGTGAGACTCCTATTTTTAAGTGACATTAGATTGATTTTAGATTTCTCAACTCGAAGAGTAAATATTTCCCCCACTTGGACTGTCTCACAAAGGAGCCACTCAGTCATCCTAACTCGGTTATTTCTGGCCGTGGTAACATGTCATTGATAGACATTTGGCATTCCCTGTGCAATGGGACATCTGCCTGTCTGCCTGTGTGGGGAATACTGATGGGACACGGAGCATTTCTGGAGTTACAGTGTGGCCCTCCCTGGACTGAGCAGTTTAGTATGGCTATAACAAAGTAGCTGGATATTTTGGGTATCAGCTTTTCCTTTCCTGATGGTCAAAATAAGGTGGGGTTTGCTGATTAATATGCAGTGTATAATAAGTTTTTCAGTGTTAACTGACTTTCTGTTAAAAGCCAGAGAAAATATCATTCCAGGAAACAGAAGAGCAATGGGGGGTTGTGCACTGACTTTGTTCATAACTTTTTAACTGTTTACATTTGTGTAAGCAAGAAACCTGCTTTATTCTACAGATGAAAACCACAAGTAGAACAATCTTTCCTATTCTGTTTGTAGTGACAATTTGAGGGAGCCCTCTAGTTTATTAAATACAGGAAGAAAGACATGGTGTTTGCTAAAAGCTTGGAGAGGGTTATTGATAGTTTATTTCAAAGTGAAATTTTTCATTGAAGTCCAGTTTTTGAACACCTTTTACATAATGATTTTAACAGCAACCTGTTACGGCTTCCCAAAATAGCTTTTAAATGGCAAAAGTATTTATTTGCCACTTACTGTATCAAGGTTTCTACTGAAGAGCAGGTATTTCCTTGCATCAATGCTGAAGCTCAGTAATTTGTGTGGGTTTATCTTTTCTCAGTACCTGGGTTTTCCATGGATTTATGGGCAGTGGATTGGGCAGTCTGACAGCAGACCTCTGTACCAGTTGAGCACAGAGGTTATGAATGCCTTTAATGTATAAAAAGCAGTAAAACCTGCCTGCCTCCTGTGAAAATCCATGAATTGGTTCGGTCTATATATTCAGTTTCCCTTTTATTTGCTAATATATATTTGTTATAAATAGGATGCTTGTTTGCAGCTTCTGCTTATTGGCAGTGTTGGTTTATAGTTGGATTCAATGATCTTCAAGGTCTTTTCCAACCTAAATGATTCACTGCTTCCAAGCCTGTTCTCCTCCCTTGCATTGAATCAGTTGGCTCATTTATGGAAATAGTAAAAAGGCTAAATTCCATGTGTGAAGTAAAGGCTGTGGAGGCCCCCAGGGAAGAGTGTGATGCCACGGATGGGTTCGGTGGAGTGTCAGGACTTCCCTCCAGGAGCTGCTATAGGTTTTCCTGAGTCCCCCCATTAGAGTAAGGCAGTGTCTTACCCATGTGGTGCAGAATCCCTTGGAGTGTTTATCCAAGTACCATCTCTGTGTAGAAGGAAAAGCAAGGCAGACAGGGACTCGTGCAGCTGGCTTTGACCAAGGTAGATGAAACTTGGTAGGCTTGTTGTAGAGTCTCTGGGGAAAGCCCAGCACCAAATAAAACACCTTTCTAATTGTCTCCTGGAGGAGCCCTGTCCCCTCTGGCTGCAGCCAGGCTAAGTCAGCACTGGGGAGTGTTTGTCTTGGAGACAACTCAAACTGTAAAGGAAACCTTTGGTGCAGGAGGAAATTGGGACCCTTAGGACTGGATCCTCTCGTGGGCTGTGCTGGGAGCTTGGCTCAGCCCTGGGTGAGCTGTGGGCAGGGGCTGGGTGAGCTCAGGTGGCAGCAGGGGAAGAGCTTTGAGCTGTTCCTCTGTGCTCACGTGCCGGGGCCTCACTGGAGACAGGGAACATCCTTCCCCGCTGTGCTGGATCAGGGAGACATGGAAATGCCACCCTTTCCCAACCTGGCACAGATGCACAGCTGCATTTTTTTGGGGTTGTCAGTTGTGGATGGGAAGGAAGGCTCTCCCTGTTCCCCAGCACATTTCTTGGCTTCGTGTTCCTCATTTCTGGTTGTTTTTTTGTGACACTGAATAATCACAAAGTTTTCCCCTGGATTCCCCTAACAAAATAATGACTGGTGTGATTTACATCAAATTGGCAGGAGTAATAGCATAGCTCTAAACACTCCTGACTAGATACAGTACATTCAATTACACCTCCAAACCAAATTTCTTTTTTAGAAAATTACATGGGCATAGTCACAAGTTGCCTCTACTTTCAGTACGTCTGCCTTTATTTATTCATTGCCTTATACATGTGCATACTTATTTCTGAACAACTGAAGATTCTTCAAGTGTCTGAGTTAAAAAAACTGCTTAAATGGACACCCTTTTGGTGTATTCAGAGTGCAACCTGGCTGTGTCCATGCAGCCCAGCCCAGGGAAGAGCTTATTTCTTGGACATGGCTCTGCACAGGATGAGAACCCTGACCAAATGTTTGCACAAGTGCATTTGATTGTAAGTTGCCCTTGTCTTCCATGGAATAGGATGGGGGCCTTCACCACCTCCATGAAAATCAAGGGGATTTCTTGAAGTTGTCTGTAGAAAAAGTCACTGTGTAGGGCTGTGTTTGCCTCATGGGAAAAGAAAAGGGAACCGAGAACCAAGAATTGCAGAAACCACTGTAAAATGGACCAATTAAAAATTAAAAGTATTGAATATTTTCAATTGAAAATGGACTTTCCATATAGTTTCTGTTGCTACAATCTTCACTGTTGCAAATCTGAAGTATATGAGTGTTGTATTTAGGCTGCTACAAACTGCAGCTTCCCAAAGGGCCTGGAGTTGGGTGTAATTGCTTTTACTCACCAGTTCTGCTGAGTGTGAGCAACACATTAGGTTTACATTAGATATTAGGAAAAATTTGTTTGCTGTGAGGGTGGTAAGGCCCTGGCCCAGGTTGTCCAGAGAAGTTCTGGCTGCCCCATCCCTGGAAGTGTTCAAGGCCAGGCTGGATGGAGTTCTGAGCAACCCAGTCTAGTGGAAGGGGGTTGGAATGAGATGATCTTTCAGGTCCCTTCCAACCCAAACCAGTGTGTGATCCTATGATAAACATGGTGAGAAAACAGATTCCCAGGAAATAATAAATACATATTACTGGAAACAACAACAACAAAAATATAGTAAATTTGAAGCATTTATGTTAAAATTGAACATAAAAATTCTCTGTCTAGCATAAAAGAAATTAAAAAATTAGTTCCACTCCCTCTATTATGATTTAGGTGCTGTAGGAAAGATCCCCCAGAAGTTCAAACCCCAAGTGACTGGAAAAGCAGGAGTAGGAGCACAGGCTGAGCTGGACTTTGACTGCCCTGGTGCACACTCTGAGAGGCTGCCCATGGAAAGCTCCTAGTTTGCGTTTTAAGACTTTAAATCTTTTTATGACTGTTGCTGTTCCTGGGGGGGGGTTTGACAGTATGTGGGTTGGCTTTTTTTGCTCCCTCTCTGTGTTCTGGCAGTTGATGTTTGCAGTCCCAGCTTTACTGTCTGGAAGTTTGTCACTGTTGCTTTGTCATGAGCTTAGAATGTCACCCAGATCTGAGTGCTGCAGCAAGGCACCATCTGCAGAGGCAGTGAGGGGCTGTTTGAAGGGAGTTGGGTGAGCTGCAGTTTGGATGGGTTGAATGTAAACTCCATGTGCTCAGACCTTTAGCCCTGTCTGCTCGTTGTAAGGTCCTGACTCTATTTTTATTACTTTGTAAAACCTGTTTTGAAGAGTTTACAAGTTGGCCGTAAAAACACTCCCAACAGTGAAAGTTGGCTGAGAATTTCTCTGTCTGGGTTATTTTTAATTTTATTTTTTTTTTGAAACATGCTTGAAAGGGACCTTTTTCCCTTCAGTGAAAGAAAAGTCAGAGGGATTCCCAATTCTGGGGGTTTGGTTTTCTGTACACACCTGCAGCTGTGTGTTTAACTGGAAAAGTTAAGGATGGGTCCACTTTTCTCACTGAAGACTTCATGGAGAAATATTCTGCCTTTTGGCATGTGTCACCACCCTGGTGGTGGGTTGCCCTTGCTGGGTGCCAGGTGCCCCCAAAACCACTCTGTCACTGCCCTCCTCGGCTGGCAGGGGAGAGAAAATACTATAATAGGCTCGTGGGTGGAGATAAGGGCAGGGAGACATCACTCACCAGTTCCCATCACAGGCATGTAACTGATACATTCCAATGAAACAGATATATTAAGAAATTAACCAAATGCAGGACTGGATCTTACATTCGTTTTTCTGAAGTGAAAGTTCATTGAGATGAGGCTGCAAACAGGGCACATGTTCAGAAGTCACTAGTAATTGCTCTTTTTAGCAGGCAAAGTAGTTGGGGAAAATGCAAAATAAATGCATCAAAATAAGGTTGCTAATAATTTTCTTTAATATAATTCTCTAACAAATGGGATGCATGGGTAGTTAGGAATGAAAAATACATATTACAGATATGAGGTAAACAGCTGTACCAGCCTTCGGGTGGCAGCTGGCTGGAACTTCATTTTTCCTGGGAATCTGGTGCATTTTCCCATCTTGAGACCAGGCCCCAACTTCTATTAGCACGTGTGTAAGTGAAGACCACTTCAGCAGCACTAGCCCAGGCTTACCATCAGCTTTCTTCCTCTGGATGCCCTGAGCAGAAATCCGCTCCATGACAAGGCATCCCCTGCAGCCAGGTATTTTTTGTTCAGCCAGGTATTTTTTGTTCAGCCAGGTATTTTTTGTTCAGGACAAGCCATTACTTTGAAAACAATGCAAAGACCAGACTCCTGTCATTTGCCTCCCTTACCTTTTACATCAACATCTCTCGTGCCATAGTTTCCTGTGGTGTTGCAAGACCACACAGGTGTATAGAGCTCTTTCCCCCTCCAGCTACAAACTATTTCCATTCCCCCAGAGGGTCTTTTGCCTCTGTGGTTCACTGGCCCTTAGATATTTCAGTTCCTAGCAGGTTCCTCATCTTGGCAAACTGCTGCATAAGTCAAGCTGGAGCAGGAGGTTGGCCATTGTCCTCTAATTGCCCCCAGGGGTCTGGTCGGAAGTTGTACAGTCACAATGGCATTTTCCTGCTTGCTTTTCCAACCAAAGTGAGAGCAGTGTATTCCTACAGGAAATTCTAATGAGCCAATATAATTATAGAGTGATTTTTACCTTCCTGACGAGGTCACACAGAGTGCTAATGCCATCATCAAATATTGGTATCCCTGGATTCCAGGATGGCCCCACACCTCTCTGCAGCCTGTGCCACCCTTTGGGGGTTTGTCCCCTTTTGGGATTTGAGGTTTGTCCCCTTTTGTTACACTGAGTTTCATGTTAGCACCCAGGAACAGGTGATACACAGGAGCAGCTATCTTAACATCTGTCTTGTTCCTCTGGTTAGTAGTCTGTGAAGCCAGAAATATTATGCATAGTTTTCAACCTTTTTAAAATGGAATCAGCTGTACTGTGTTAATTTTACTATGTTAATGAGTACCCAGCCATGACAGGACAGAGTATTCATAACATGTATTAAATATCTGACAATAGGACACATGTTCAGGGTTGTTCAGTATCTGAGTGGGACATGCAAGGACTTGGGGTTTGCCTTCCTGCTGCCTGGCTTTCTTGAGGCCCTTCAGTGAAATCAGGAGAAAGTGGCTGTTCTGCTCCTTGGACAGGAGCCGTGTCCTGCACTTCAGAAACAGTCACCTGGGGTGTGGTTATTGGCTACAGTGGATCATAATTCCAGAGAAAGGAGAAGTTCCAAGAAGTGAGAAGTTGCAAAATTAGGAGCAAGCAAGGGATTTTTGCTAGGTGGTGGTGATTTTTTTCTTTTAAGCTCAGGAAAAAAATTATTCCTCAGGTCAGGCTTTGAGGAGGATTTGGTGTTGATTCATATCAAGAGTGTCTCCAACTGTTACAGTAAATACTAGAAATAAAGAGGGGTTTTTGGAGGGAACTGTCAAACATCCAGCCCTAAGTGAGGCTATAAATCTTGTGTGACAGGAGGAAAGTTTATTCGGTGGAGGTTTATCCTATGGCTTTGAGATATTTCTTTCTCTTCCTCTGAAACAGATTGGAGACAGGAGGTTAGGCTGGATGGACCATTATCCCAACCTGTTTTGGCTGTTCTTCTGACCCTGAAAGTCTTGAACACATAATTTCATCTGTCCAGGATGATATCAGCAAGGCACATGGAGTGTTAAATAGGAAATTTGAAGCTTAAGTGTCATCACTGGTATTATACAGATAAGTGTTTCTGCAAAGAGGTTTTTTAATCTGCTGATAAGGATAATATGACATCTGAGCACAGGGGCAGCAGAAGGGCAGGCAGAGAAAGAAATGTGTAAACAGGCCAGTGTAATTGAAGCCTGGCCTTCAAATCCCTGAGCTCTGCAGCAGCCAACGTGGGGGATGGAATTGCAGTCTGGTGAACTTGCAGGTTTTGACCAAACCTTCAGCTTTTCGTCAAATTTTTCCATTCACAATGTAATTCTTTCCTTTTTACCTGCAAAGACAGAGGGGAGTTATGCTTCCTTCTGCATTATTTCAGGTGGGGTTTTTTGCTTTAATGGGGTGCTAAAATAAGTAGAGTAAGGATTTCTGGCAGCTCTTTCTTTCCTTGTGAGGGATCCCCAGGTGAGAGGCTGAGGTTCAGCAGAACCAGTGAAGGCAGGTGGAGCCTTCTTTGACAAACCCTCGTGTGAGATGCAGTGGGAGACCTGTATCAGTATGAAAATTGACAACTGCATTGTGTCAGTTCCAGGGATTAGAAATGTATGTTGTGTCAGTGCTTCAACAAGTGATTGATTTGGTAATTATGAGGTAAATTCACACAAAAATCAAAGCTTTGTGGCCTTTCTCCCAAAATTCAGTGACTGCTGTATTACAAAAGTTAACTTACTTGTCAAATTTCTACACTTTCAAGCATGAAAAAATCAAATTTTTGCTCTCATAGTAATAATTTACTTAATATTTCTACTGAAGTAATAATTATAAGTTTTGATCAAAATGGACCTCAGTGTTCTAGATACTGCACAACTTGTTGAGTTGCTGACTATTTAAAAATCACTTGCAATAAAAATATTTGTCATTTGGAGTTATAATGCTTTAGGAGCCTCAGAGACGTTTTCAGACATAAATTGATTCTGTCGGCATCTCAGAGAAATAACAAAGTAAGAATTCAATAAAACCCAGAGTTCAGAACTGGCCTAATGCTTCACCCACTGAATGGTAAAATTTTCATTAATTTTCAGAAGCAGAGATGGCAGAATGATGAACTCTTTTAGAAATCTCAAAACCTGCCCAGGGAAACACGCAGGACATGTGTGAAAACGTTTATTAAGAGGAATTAAAACTTCATCCCTACAGTCAACATGGTACCTTAAAGGAAAGTTAGTCTTTTCCCTGTGAAATAAAAGAGATGAACATGTTGAAAATGGGCAGGTTTGAAGCTCAGAGCTGGACACGACTCCAGCAGCTCATTCGATTCCCTTTGTGAAGTTATGGGCACTGTTGGCCTCTCTCACACTGGGGGGTTTGTGCTGTTTAGGAAGGTGCCCTTTTCTCCTCTCCAGTCACATGGAGGGCAGTGCCCATGTGCCTTGGCAATCCTGGCTGGGTCCCAACCCTTTACTTCATATTTACTGTAGGCAAAGATGTCTGAAAGGAGAGTGGAGTCAGGGCAGTCTCTTCTCCCAGGTAAAATGTGATGGGATAAAACAGCTCAAGTTGCATCAGGGGAGGTTTATGTTGGATATTGGGGAAAATGCCTTCACTGGAAGGTTGTTCAGGAGTTGGAACAGGCTGTCCAGGGCAGTGGGAGTCACCATCTCTGGAGGTGTTCAAAACCCATGTGGATGTGGCACTTGGGGACATGGTTTAGTGGTGACCATGGTGGTGCAGTGCTCCAGGCAGGGCCAGAGCCCTCCTGCCCCGCTAAGCTGGGGCTGGGGGCAACTCTGGGTGCTGGGTGAGCCCCCTGTGGGGTGTGGGTGCTGTCATGGATCTATGCAGGCTCTGTGGTCAGGGGGACATAAAGCTGATTGAATCAGGCATCACAGTATAGCACTTTGGGGGTTTGGTTTTGTTCTGTTTCAATTTATAGTTTTTAAAGCCTGAAAAACTGCTGTGCTCTTCCTCTTGCTTTCCCTTAGCTAAGTTCTGATTTGTGACACCCTCAACCATGAATGTACTGTTTAAGTACAGGAGAACACTGAGGCTGACCTGCAGGCTGGGAAAACCACTGCAAAAGTTGGATCTGTAAGAAGAAACGAGCTGCCCCTCTACTCCAAGGACAAGTTGGACAGGGCTTGGAGCAACCTGGTCTGGTGGAAGGTGTCCCTGCCCATGGCAGGGGGGTCAGAACTGGATGGTCTTTATGGTCCCTTCCAGCCCAAACCATTCCATGGTTCTAGAACAAGGTCAGGAAAGCTGGTCAGGAGCAAGATCAAGGATGGACAGACTGGGAAGGGATGCAGAAACTTGAATGGAGAGCAGACAGCCTTGACATATATGATCGTGTATGAGGCATCTTTGGGCACCAGGTCGAGACAAGAAGTAGGGTTGTATGTCCAGCATAGATGCCAGGAGCAAGAACTGGCAATGTCTAGTGTAAACTAGTTTTCCAGTTCTCTGTATCCCATCCACAGGCAGAACTCCCTCCAAAGAGTGGCCCATCATGTCTTTTGCTCTGTGTATCTGTGGAATGTAAGTGGAGCAATCTGGTGTTTTCTGGCTCTTTCGTCTGTAGAGAAAGCTCAGATGACCAGCCTGGATTAGACATTTAAAGTTTGAATGACTGCAGTTACGTAAAATTGAATTGGAAAGGTGGTTGCAATCGCTGTTCTGTTGGAGGTGAAGTATAGACATGGTCTGCTGAAAGTCAGTAGTTTGGGAGTTCTCGTGGACTGTTCAAAGTTGCATTCCTGGCAAACATTCAGTGTTGCAACATGGCATCAGGATCCTGCATTGAGCCCAGAGAGCACAGGCACTGGTGAGTTAAGTCAGACACCATTTCAGTGTATATTCAGGATACAATGTAAGCAGTGGAAAAAAGCAGGAATAATCACATATTAAAGTATGTATTGTTAGATAACACAGCGTCTGCTGCTGCCAAATATTTCTTTGTTATGCAATTTGTCATGCTGCTTACAGCCAACTCATCATCAACATGTATCAGCATATTCACAGCAGTTTTCCCAGGGAGGGTCAGGGCCTCTGGGTTTCTTTGGAACTCAGTAATCCTGTCTCCTGGCATTGGAGGTGGTGGAACTAGTAATAAAATTCAAATTTAACAGAAAATCTTCTGTGACACATGGTTCTCTCACCTTTTAGGAAGTGCAGAATTTCTGTGTGTACTTTCACTGATTCCATTAATAAAATACTTGAAGTTTTGTTCATGATTTACAACTAAACAAAATGGCACAAGTCCTACAGGGACATTTAATCTAGGAAAAACCCACCTGCCAATTGTCACCCACAGTCACATTTATCTGGAGATCTCAGTTCATTTCTGCTACTTCTGTTAAACCTACTTTTGGCTTTTGAATTTGCTGCCAAACTGAGTCTGTGTATCTTCAGCCCCAGTCAGTGGGTGTGTTTATATATAAATTGAAATTTAACATAGTATGAGTCACAGTCTGTGGGCAATGTGTTAGAAGCAGTTTTTAAGGGGAAAGTCCAATTCCAGCACTTAGGACAGTCTCCTTTACAAAGCCCCTCCTGTAGCTCAGCTCTGGCAGACAGAGGCTGTCCCTGGATGGCATCCCTGATAACTCAGACATTCAGGAATTCTCGAAACCAACACTACTAACAGTGCTGCTAAAAAGGGGACCCTTGTCTTCTGCTCACATGATATGCTGCCTGTGTCCAAAGTGTAATATTTAATTGCATTTTCTTAATCTTTACCACTGTATTGCTAAGCTTTCTAATACCTTCAAAATACCAAATCTCAGGCTTATCCTAATTAAAGAATCTCAATTTAATCCATATTGCATGACAATTCAATTTGTTGATTGCTTTTTCTCCCCCCTCTTTGTGAAATTCCCGTCAAATGTATTAATTCAACATGATGAATCCTGTATTCAACCCACTGGAGTGAATAATTAAAATTAGCTGATAAAACTTTCAGCAGAATTACTTTGTGAAATTGCTGAACAGATGTGTCATTTTAATGAAAATCCACAGACAAGCGCCTTCCCCCCTCGGCAGGATAAAAATATTATCCCCACGGCACATACTTAATTTGGTGGTAAATACACTCCGAGCGATTGCTGGAAGGGAAGAAAAAGCAACTTGTCACACTTAGTAACTTGATTTTTCCCCAGCATGCAGTAACAGCTATCTACAGTAATTCATAGTGCTCTATTGTTGCTGCAAGTCCCAAAGAGAACTTATTAAAATGCAATAATCTCCTATTTAAACAGAAACAATAACCATTAAATTTCCTGTGGATCCAAAATTGAGCACAAGCCCCATCTGGTAAGAGTGATTAGAGGCCTGATGAGGGAATTTAATTTGCAACATTCAAAGACTAAATCTGAGCAGATCTTGTCACCTGGGACTGGAGTGCTGCTTGCTGTCTTCTTAAAAATCTCGACCTAAACTGAAAATGGAATGTAGAAGTGAAAATGTTACCCAGGGGCCGAGCTTGACAGGATTGTATTTCATTATGTGTCTCCATCAGGCCTGGAGAGCTGGGTGGAATTTCAGCATGGCTGGGTTGGGATATCTCCTCGGCAGGGCACGACGTGCACTGAGGCTGCTGCTCCCCAGGACGGGGATCCAACTGTTAGAGGAGCCTCCAGCCTGCCCTTGGACCTCCCACCACCACATTTTAGTCCCTTGCCCAAATGCCACCAGCTTTTCTACCCTGTTAGAAGGAGCCAAGATAATTTTAGCATCTCCTACAACAAACAAGCCTCTCCCGGATATATTTGTTTCTGCTCCTGGCAAAACAACCCTGGCATTAGTCCTGGCATTGTTGCTGCCTCCACTCCATGGCCTGCCATGGATCCCTGTTACTTGGAGCCCACTTCCCCGACTGACCAGCTGAGATGTGGAACATGCAGGTGTAGGCTGCAGAAATTTGTGCACAGAATCTGGTGATTTGGGTTTTTGCTGTTTGCTTGCCTGGCTCTTTGAGGGGGGGGGGGGAGGTGGGTGTTATATCTGCTCTAATTGTTAGATTTTGGTCAGCTTGTTTTGTGCCACAGCTGTCAGCTTATACATTATTATAAGCTCCTAATTAAGAACCTGTTTCTAATGGCAAAGCTCTAGTCCACTGAAACATATGTTGCCAGGGAGATAGAGGCAACCAGGAAAATAGATGCCTAATGCTTTTTCGGATTCAAGATTTCTCCTCGCATTCATAGAATAAACTCCACAGATGGAGTTGTGGTGGTGTCGGTGTCCAGTGTGGGTTTGGTTTGCTTTGTGGAAGCTGCAGAGCTGGTGGTGCTGTCAGAGTGGGGTTTCCCTGTGGTTGGTGCAGTGGGGCAGATGAGATGGGTTGGACACTGTTCCTTCAGTCTTGGTGCTTCGTGGAATTGCTTTAGGACTTCAGGCTTTCTCAGCCTTTTGGCCACTCAGGCTGCCTCTTTGTTGGAAGCTCTGTTTGCAGTTACAGACATGTGAATGCTTGCCCTGTAAAAAATCTGAAATTATAATTTGGAGAGTAGCTGTCACATAGGAGTAACCACTGACCTTGGTCAGACACAGACCACTGACTGCTGAGGCCATTACCAGCTGCCTGAGCAATCCAGCCTGCAAGCCATTAGTTGCCTTAACTATTGTAAATTACTTTTGTCTTTTGTTCTTGTGCAGAACCAGACCATGTAGTTGTTAAAAAATTGGCCCCCCCTTTTTTTTTTTCTGGTGCTCCCCACATTTAATAATGACGGTGTGTAAGTCCCCAGGGTATTGTGAAGGGAGGAGTGATACAGGAATTAATAAAAGTAGAACGTGAACTGCCAAGTTTCCAATCCGTTTGTACCTCTGCTTGTAGCAAATCATTAAATTCTGAGTTTGTGTGAGGGGAAGGAGCTGTATGACAGCATCACCAGTTGTGCCACTGTACATACATCGACGGGGTGACCGTGGTGCTGCTCCTGCTGTGACTCATTTTGTAATGCAGGATCCCAGGAAAATATTCCAGCCTCAGTTTAGGTTTTTTCTCCTAGTCCTGGATGCTTCTAAGGGGATAGAAAAGGCTTCAAGAAACGAGAGGGGAATAATTTCTTACATTTGTT